>NC_133666.1:317662186-318862186 GCF_037893015.1 Macrotis lagotis | reverse complement strand
CTCTTTTCCAAAAAAAAAATAAAAATCTGACCCAACATCATGACTAAGAGCTAGTCCTTCTATCTTTATAAAATTTTCCCTGACAAGTCTAGCCTAAATGAATATCTCTTCTCTCTGAATTCTATCAGTATTTAGAGTTATAGGTTCTGAAATGTGAAAATGAATCAGATCTTTAGAGGTCATCTATTATTTCACATTTAATGATCAAGTAAACATGTGATCTAAGATGTTCTGGTTTTCTCAGAAGCAGATTCAGAACCAAAATCTATTTTTGCTCATTACTTATCTAATATTGATCATTCATTTTTAATTATCAAATTATTAAAATTATTTTATAGTATATAATGTTTGAGAGGCGGTGGTTTAGTGAATAAACTGTTAGACTTGGAAGCAGTGATAACTGGGTTAAAATGTCAATAATGTAATTAGCAAAGGTTAATTGATCTCTTTGACCTATGGTTTTCCTTATCTGTAAAATTACAATAATAATGACTGAAGAAATTACTTAATGGGCTGCTATAAGAATGAAATAAGTTACACAAACATTAGTTATTATATTATTGCTCTCTTTCATGTATAATACCTCCACATCCAGCTTGAGTGAAGGGACTATATCTTCACCCCTCTTGCAAAAATAAACCAGGACTTCCCAATTCATTGATATTGCTTCACTATTTTCTGAAAAATAAAAGTTCTCTCTTAGAATACCAGGAATACACTTCTGGCCATTTCTAACTTTCTGTTTTGACCTAGGAAGATTTAAGAAACAAAAAAAATCAATTTCTTCCTTAAAACCTGAATTTTGAAGTTTTTCTTAATGCACAAGCATACCATAACCACTTAAGATCACAATACTTCATAGTTTGACAAAGGAAACTGACTTTACAGAATTTTCTATTCCAAACTCCTGATTTTAGGTAAGAAAGCAGAGATTTATAGACTTTAAGTGACTTGCTCAAAGTCACTTAGGTAGTGAGGAGTAGGACTGAGAAATGAATTTGATTCCCTCTGACTTAAAAAGCAGTCCACACCACATGTATTATACATGTTTTTTTATACATGGTTTTTGTATAAAGGTAAGAATTGCTTATGATAGAATAATTTCATTGCAGGGAGGGGGAAATTCTAAGATGGTCATAACCAATCTGGTTATACAAAAGGTATAGCATATTTCTTAGAGAGAAAAAAAGTATATTATTAGTTACTGGATATGGATAAAAGAAGTTATCTTCTGACATAGCTAGTCTCACTAAATCAAAGAAATCTACCCATCTCATTCAGGCCAGACAGGGAGGAGAATTCTCCACCTTCAGCACCAAGTTTTCTTGTTCCATAAAGAGGCAAAAAGTAATCATGAAAAGACATTAGCTCCTGAAGCTGTTCTTACAATGTACTAGGGATTATTCACAGCAAAATGACTGGTACAGAATAAGATGGAATCAACATCCCCTGGTGTATGGCTGTTTCTAAAGAGAGATAGGTCTATGGATTACATAAGCTTGTCAGGTAAATCCATAGGCTCATACCAGGGGGTTCATTAAGAGAGATAAAAGGAAAGAGGTGAGAAGACTCACTGGAAGCTGCCAACCTCAGGAAATTTGATGAAATCAGTTTCTGGGGTTAATCTGTAGAGAATAATTTTGTCCACTCTTCTATAGTTGTTTTTCTTTGTCTTTATGTTATCATTTTAAATTAAAGTTTAATTGTATTTTAAAATGCAAAAAAAATTCTTAGATCTCGGGTAAAAATAGTCTGCAGTACTTTTAACCACTGTTTGTCAGTTCCTGATCTAATATAATCTTATTTCTACAAATAAAATTGAAAGCCAAAGAAACTTGCCCATCTTGAAGAGGACCAAGACAGAGGATAATGATGCCAAGACATGCAAGTGAATTGGATTTTGGTGAGGAAGGACATGCAAAGTCACCACATTAACTTTTTCCTCTGAAGACAACTGGGTCCAGTGGCTGAATATGGATCAGTATGACTGAAGATGGCCTTGGATGCAGTGGGAAACCTTTTTTTTAAGCTAAGGTCTTTCTTTAACAGGCATCAGTTTGAGAAAGTACTCAGTAATTAAGGCTAGGTGAAAAAGAAATATATGTGTATATATATATATATATATATATATATATATATGTGTGTGTGTGTGTGTGTGTGTGTGTGTGTGTGTGTGTGTGCATGTGTGTGTGTGTGTGTGTATTTATATAAAATAAGAGTGGTCAATTTTATATATAAAGAAACATATAAGACAATGCTAACCACATCCAGATGAAGAAAAACAAAGCAAAACAAATAACAACAAAAACAAAAAACGCTATCGAATATTAACTAACCCTGTTCACTTTTTAAAAACTTGTCTTAATGTTTTTCCTTCCTATCTCATGGTTTTCTTTCTTTTCCCTTAGTTCTAATTCCTCATACCAAAAAAATGACTAATCTGTAAACATGTTAAACACAATTGTTCACCACTGAGGGGAGTGGGATGGGAAGGGAGGATGGAAGGAAATTATGTAATTTTTAAATATGCATATACATGAGGATGAATGATGAAAAACTCTAAACATGTAATTGGAAAAATAAAATATCAATTGAAAGAAAATTAAATAAATAGTTATTGATTAGAAAAGAAAAAACAAAATTTATCACAGAACTTAAAATTATAGCTGTGTGTGTGTTTCTGTCTGGGTGTGAGTGTGTATGATCTGACTAGTCCGAATGAAATCTCTGATGACAGGAATTTTGCAGTTTTTGTTTTGTTTTGTTTTTAATATATCACTTCCACTACACTATGCATTGTACATAGTCATGCTAGGGATAAATTTACTTACTAAGTCGGTGAGAAACAAATGAAAACTTTTGGTTCTGTGCTTTTTTTCATAATTTTAAGTTTTTTACCCTCAACACTTTCACCCCCCCCCAAAGGAAACATTGTACTTTAAATAGGAATGTTCCCAGCAACCAAATCCATTTCACATAGCCCTCTCAGTTTCTAGAATACTTTTAACCTTTATAAAACATCAAAGAAACAAAATGGCAAGACTCAGAACCCTCAGTAGAGAGAAAGAAGCACAGGTAATCAGTAGATGTGATTTAAGGTTCATACTTGAGACTCTAAATTTTCCCAGTCAGCATTAGAGTTGCTTAATATTTTATGTTACATTGCTTGACTTTATGTAACATCCAGAACTACTCATAAACCAACAAACCATTCTTTTTGATTCCTTTTTATTGGGGGGCATTATAGACACAAAAAGTACTTGATATTTTTTGCTTATATTTCTTCTCTCTTTTGTCTTTAAACAATAAGGACATTTGGTCATTCCAAAAGTAAAATGTAACTGTTTCTGCTTCTCTCAATCTCTGGATGTTAATAATTGGTAAGCAGACTTCCTATATTCTTCTTTTATTAAAGTGACCTCTGAAAATCATTACAAGCCAAGAGTATGGTTTTATTTAAAACACATCTCAGTACTCTGATGGAGCTTTCATTCAAGTACTTGTCTTGGTTGAGAACTTAATTGATGTGTTCAACATAGATATTATCATCTTTTCTAGATATATTGCTAAATTCAAGTACTTATGGGAAAGGTAGCACATGAAACCAGTGGTAGCTGTTACTAAATTGGTAGCTCACTTTGGAAGGGGAGGGAGCTTCAAATACCAGGGCAATAGGACAAAGGAGGCAAACTCTAAGAGAGAAAAACAATAATATGGAACAATGTCCTCAAAGGCCATCATATCTTTGTTGGTGCACAACAAGAAAGAACTATGGGAATGAGTTACATAAACTGGGAAAGGAAGCAGAAACTGTAAACAGAATCAACTTTAAAAGCAACAATGAAAACTTGGCCTACATGATTTTTATGACAGAATAATCTTGCTCAAAAACACACAAAATTGTCATCATTAAATGTCTTTGTAACTTAAGGATTTGGTCACAAAATAGATCAAATTATGTCTCTGGGATACATTGTGACAAAGAATATCTTTCCCATACTCTAACATAGAAAGACTATTATTTAATAAGGGGGTTCCCTTTGTTAACTTTGAAATTGATGAATAGTATACCAATCAATGGAAACAAAAGTTCAATTCAAATAGAATATTTGTTACATGCCAACTGAGTGCAAAATTAAACTGGTTTCTTTAGATATAAATATTTTTTAAAAAATGACATAGTCACAAGCATCAAGAAGTTTACTATATAGAACAGGCAATTACTAATTCAAAGTAGTTATATACAGATTAGAATGTGATAAGAAAAATAAGAGGTTCAGATAAAATGGCATAACAAATTTAAGGAAGGAAAAGTGACTTTAAGTTGTGGCAGATAAAAGGAATCAACAATCAGGAAAGACTAGGATGAAAACCCTAGTGTAACTATGGTGATGATGGCGGTAGAGGTAGTAGTGATAGCAATAGTAGTAATACTAAGAGTGGTAAGAATGGTAAGAATGACAGTTGTACCAGTAGCAATGGTAGTGGCAGTGGTGGTAGTGTTGGTAGTGATAGAAGTAGTAGTAGTAGGAGGAGGAGGAGGAGGAGGAGGAGGAGGAGGAGGAGGAGGTGGGTGAACAATAGGAAGAATAAGGTTAGATATTTGATTATTAAATAATAGTTTTCATTAACATATAACTTTAGATTTTCAAAACATTTTATATAAGTTGTCTCATTTGATCCTGATAATAACCCAGTGGAATAAGTAGTATTAATATGCCTATTTCATAGATAAGATAACTGAGACTAAGAGAGGTTAACTGACTTGCCTGATAAATATTTATCACAAGACTTGAAATTAGATTTACTTCACTCTATGTTCAGAACTTTAATACATTCACTCCCCCCCCCACATAGCTATCAAAATCCCATTTTTTTCCCTTTCCTGACTAAACACATTGGACTGAAAGGAGAAGAATTACGTTTGTGTGTGTGTGTGTGTGTGTGTGTGTGTGTGTGTGTGTGGTTCAGATACACACACACACACACACACACACATATATATATATGTATATATATATATATATATATATATATATATGGATATGTGGATATATTATGTAAATCCTTGATATAACTTGCTATCTTTTTGCTTTTATCAGCCCCTATTATATCCCATTCCAATCCTATTCTACTTTTTCTATTATGTCCCTTGGTACTCCATTTTATCATTAATAGACTTCCCTTTCTTTTTGACAACCTTTGACTGGCTCCCATTTGAGGACTTTACATCCCTGATTATTTTCTCTACTATCATTTCTCTTGGCCCTCAAAACACTATACCAGGTAGTCATCCTCCTTAATCCTGATGACCTCTTTCAAATTTCGTATTTACTAATATCATTGAGCAATGCGTTTTATTTTTTAGTTCACTTCACAGGCATTGGTACAACCTAATTTCCTGACTTTCCAAGTTCTTACTCTTTATTGTTCATGGAATTCAATATTTGGCTCATGATCTCCTCCCTAATCCTTACCCTAATTAATAGACATTCTGATATCTACTTCAATTCTGTGGCATACTTATAAATCTTCTTTTGCTCCTATTTCTTCTGTGGTCTTAAGAGAGGAAAAGGTTTAAAACAACTACTGTGCCAAGTGGTATAAAGCATCAATCACAAATGGACATCCTGAAACCAAACTTCAAAAGCCAAGACTCTTTACTTTCAGGATTCCATGAACTTAATTTTCTACCTTTACTCTGCAGATTTAATTATATGCCTGTTCTTATGAATGTGCTACTTCCATGATTTAGAACTGCAATTCGTTTCCTTGCCGATACCTTCCTACTTTTAGATGTCCCCCTTAACCTTACTCTTTCTTATCTTATTCTTCATTCTCACTGTGATCTCCATTATTTCCATTTTAGTTTGTTATTCCAAACTTTGAGTCTGGTCTACCTTTCTTAAATTCACATTTTCCCCCTGGAGTTAAACAATGAAACTCCATACTACTTTTTTTTTAATTTAAGGTTTTTCCAGATTCCCTGATTTAAATCCATTTCACTTTCATGTCATGGCATCACCTCCTTGATGTCATAGTCTGAGAAAGAAGAATTAAAAACAATTCTATCTTTAACTGTATTTGAATCATTTGCCTGCTTATCCCTTTGCTTTTTTTTTCTTTTGGCCTATCCACAGTGCTTCTCCATTCTGACTCATTTGCTTCTATAAGCTATTTTGGGAAGTCACATTATTGGGCTGAATGAGTTCATTCAATAATGTTATCTGATCTCAAGTAATCCCTGGACTCTAAGATGAAATAATGTATTCTTAACCAATTGGTTTTCTATCTCACTCTCCAGAAAGATTATTCCAAACTAGTTCAAGTCTCTTAGCCTCCACCTTTTTCCCCATAAAAGACCTAATTTCCTACTTCATAATGTAATTCATTATGAGCTTTCTCCTTTCACTATTCTATCCCTCCAAACCCCTAGACATCAAAGTCTACTCTTTTATCCTTTATTCCAGTCTTTGAGTTGGAAATCCTTCTTCTCCTTATCAAAGCTAATCCTTTAACTTTCACTCTTTATTCCATACTCTCATCTAAGAGCTTGTTCCATCTTTTATCACCTCCATTCTCCCTCATAATCATTCCTTTTCCTATGTAATTCCTATTTCCCTGAAGCCTGCATACATATCTAGAGCTTTCCCATTCTGAAAACAAACAAAACCTTTCACCTAAACATACCTCTCCCTAAAGCTTTTGTCCTGTTATACATCCATCTTCTTTATTTCTGAGTGAAAATCTATGGGAGTAGGCAGGAGGAATTAACTGTCTGCTACCTCCAATTCCTCTTCAGTTTCCTAGAAATCTGGCTTCTAACCTAGTTATTTCTCAAAACTGCTCTCACATTTTCCATCCTTCTTCAATGCTTTATATTTCTTGAAGTGGGTCTGCATGGTATAGTGAATTCAGCTCTGGGTTTAGAATCAGGATAGATCCGATTTCAAAGTCAGCCTCAGGAACCTACTTTCTGTATGATTCAGGGCAAATCATTTTAACTTTTGCAGATTCTCCTCAACTACAAAATAAGGATAAAAATAGTATCTATATACCAAGGTTGTGAAGATCAAATGAGATATTTGAGAGCAATTCCTAGAACAAAGTAGATAAATAAAAATATTTATTGATTTCTCTCTTGATATTATAGAAGACTCTCTTCTCTTTCAGTTTTCTTGATACTAATCTCTCTTGGTTCTTTTCCTGTCTGGCTACTTTTTCCTCTCCTCTTCTGGACAATCATTTATGCCTCAAATCTTAAATGTGTTTATCCCCAAAGATCCTATTCTGACCCTCTTCTCATCTTTCTCTGAAATATTTCTTGGTATTTCTATCAACTCTGAAGTGTCTTGTCAATAAAGATAATACCTAAACCCAATCTCTTTCTTGCTCTCCAACCCTGAATCACCAAATAGCTATTAATCATCTCCACTTAGTTGTTGGAAATGCATATCTAACTCAAAATGTCTAACATTGAATTCAATTTTATTTCATGCCTTCTTCCAGCATCAGAGAAAAAGAGTATGAATAGTAGGTCTTAGAGGTCATTAAAGATTTTTAATTATCAGAGTAGAAACAATAGGAAGCCAAGTAGCAGAGAGATTAGAAGGTAGAAGACAAAGCATTGTTGAAACAGATGATTTTTGAGTCTAGTTGAATAAGACTAGAAAGTGAAATCAGAAAGACTGTCAGAAAAGAAAGTGATTAGATATCATCACAAGTAGAAGACTAGGATGGCATGAAGAAACAGAAAAAGTGAAATGACAAGAAAGTATCATCAGAGAATTCAGTTAAATGATCTTAATTCAACATCTTGAAAGAGGAACAATTATAGGAATGATGATTCCAAGATAGGTCTGGTGATGATAGAGTGGAGCACAATTTCATAGAATTTAAGGTTAACAGAAAGGGAGCTATCAGAATGATATCTTAAAGGCATGAAATGCTAACAGTAAAATGAGCATTTATCAATTTTTCCCATTTCTTTCTGACCCCATTCTTGGCAAAGATACTGAAGTGGTTTGCTATTTTCTTCTTCAGCTCATTTTACAAGTGAGGAAACAGAAACAAGGAGAGTTAAGAAACAAACCCACACAGCTAATAAGTCTCTGAGTTGAGATTTGAACTCATGAAGAAGAATCTTCCTGACTCCAGATCCAGTACTATTTCCACTGTGCTACCTAGCTGCCCTAAAGGAATAATAAAGAACATTCATTACAGACTTTTCATTTTGCAGATGAGAAATCTGAGAACCATGGAAGTGAAGAAATTTGCCAAAAGTTGTACAGATAGTTACTAGCATAACTAGGACTTAGCTTTTATGACTGCCATTATACAACATTGCCTCCTTCAGTTTGAATTATTTTCTCTTCCTCTTGATCTTCTTTCCTCTTCCCATCATATTCCCCCTGATGCAGCTCATTAATTATCACTTCCAAGACAAGAATACTCTCACATGACCCCCTCCCTGCCCCACTCCACTAAAAGTCTTGTCAGTACCATGGGAATTTGAGTTTACTCTCTTCTATTTCACATCTGATCATGTGAAAACAGACTGATGGATCTGGTGACACATTCTAGGAACAAGACAAAAGGAGGAAGGAGATGCTGACTCTGCAACACTGATTATAACAGACACCAATTTGGAGCCACAGGGTTGCCAAGCAGGCTGACCTTGGGCCTTTCACAAAGAGAAGAGGTTGGACTGGGACTTGCTGTCCATCAACCCCTTTCTTTCTCCCATAAGTCTTGGAGTAACTAGAAATGCCTTGCAGGTGGGGAACAATTGTATTACCATAAGCCGCCAATTAGAGAGCCTCACGGGCAGACTGATCAGATCCCTTTACAGGGGCTGTTGATGATGAGCCAAGTTCTGGCCTCAGATATGCATATACAACTTGTACAGAAGATAAAGGGAGTTGGGAAGTGGAGGATGGAGGGAGGCATCACTCAGTGTGTTTGACACCTGAGGGTTGCTCACAGACAAAAGCGTCTGAGGAGGGGAGGATTAGAAATTAGTAAACTGTGCAGTGTCTTAGAGTTTTAATGAGCTAACTAGAAGCTGGATTTTTACTTGCTAAAAGCGTGCTTTGGTTCTGGAATGCTCTAGTAAAAGAACAGAGACTCCATTAGTTTGAAGGACCATGTGACTGAAAAGGTAAAGCAGCTGCAACAAACTTCACACTAAAGAATGAAATCAAGTGACAAAAGAGCAAAGACTAAAGAAACTGTGTTGAGGAAGGCTTTGAAAATACAAAAGCCATATAGTGAAACATTCATCCATATCTCTAAATCAGAATATATTTCTCTGAAACTTCAGCATAATCTACAACACCATCCCCATCTATTCCCCCAACTAAATAAACAACAATTCTATCAATCAAGCATTCAATAATTACTTGAGCACTAAGAGCAGACATGATGCTGATCATTGGGGATGCAAAGAAAAAAAAAGAAAAACTATTCCTACCTTTAAGGATAATACATTTTAATTGGGAAGACAATATAATAAATATATATATATATATATATATATATATTAACTACAAATTGGAGCACAGTTTATGATACCAAGGTTCTACAAGATTCTCAATCAACAAGCAAAGATTTAATCATGATCACTGGGTTCACTTAAGACAAGAAAGTGTGCTCATGATGTGTTTCTAAAAAGTTTTGAAACGGGGCAACTAGGTTGCATAGTGGATAGAGCACTGGCCCTGGAATCAAGAGGACCTGAATTCAAATTCAGTCTCAGACACTTAATAATTACCTAGCTGTGTGACCTTGGGCAGTCACTTAACCCCCCATTGCCTTAAATAATTTTTTTAAAGTTTTGAAACCAAAAGGGTTTTCTGAAATGAATTTTCAGTCACAGTCAATTTCTGACTTTTCATTCAGAATGTAGAATTAAATTTCTTTCAGAATCACATATGTGTATTCACATGTAAACTTGAATTACTATTTATTCCCTTCTGCTTACTGAGAAAGCATATTGGTACCAGTGACTCACAGTAGAATGGAGATTGCACTGGGTAGAGCTCAAACTCTAGTGGTTCCTACCAATATATAAAGATAGAGTATGGGGCCCAATATGGAAGGAAAATAGCTAAACTTGAAGAATCTTTGAGTTCTGAATTGACCACTACAAACAACAAATGAAGACCATTACAAAGATAGGAGTTATGCTTTATATGAATAACATTAGTTTTAAAAGAGGGGAAAAAACTACAACTCTTTGAAGCACTACTCAATTGAGCTTATATTAATAATCAACTATATTCCAGGCACAGTTTATGAAGTATTTCCTTTACAGCACTCCTAAGTGTGGGATACACAAATACAAAAGCAATATGTTAGCTGCCTTTAAGTACTTTATAATCCCTCAGAATTGATGAGGGAAAAGATAAATAGATTAACTGAATGAAATAGGAGGAGGGAGGGAGGGAGGAAGGAAGGAAGGAAGGAAGGAAGGAAGGAAGGAAGGAAGGAAGGAAGGAAGGAAGGAAGGAAGGAAGGAAGGAAGACTATTCAATTCTCCTTGACTTTTGTCCAAATATACAGATTTCAATCTTGTTTTGCCTTCTTATACAATGATACTTGCCCATATTCACTAGGAAATCTTCCATAAAGGCTGCACTTCATGTGCAACAGCTCTTTAAGGTCTTTAATAATACATGGTTCTAGTGCTACCTTCAGACTGTCCCCTTACATTCCTGCTTCTTTTCATATAAGCAGTCCATCTATTTGCCTATCAAATCTAATAGAAATCTATTATACCATTTAGCTCCATTCTACTTCTTCCAAATAAGTATATTTCCCACTATTTAAGCTTCCTGTTCATTTTCTCATTAGGCAATTTAGTGGTACAATGATAGAGTATTTGGATCTGGAGTTCAAATCCTTCCTCAGACAATCACTAGCTTTCTGAACTGGGGGAAGTCCATCTAATTATTCTTAACCTTAGTTTGCTTATCTATTAAATGGAGATAATCATGACACTTCTCTTATGTGTTATTCAAATGATAATAAATATAAAGTGGTCTACAAGCTTTACAACACCACATAACTAACTCTCTACTATAACTCTTTGGTTAACTTGCACCATTGACTCTTTGAAAATTGTGGCAACCCAACTAGAAGAACATTAGTATTAGGAAAACATATTTTTGTTTTAGTGAGCAGTACCAACTGCCTTTAAAAAAATTGATTAAAATCAGTATTTATTTATTTATTCTCTAACCCCAATGCTCTTAAGTCTTAATTCATCCTTTATTTCATAATGAAATTTTTCTTAAAAGATTCAACTCTTCTTCACTCTTCCCCTTCCCAAGATACTTATGGATAGATAGGCTTTTTCTATATACAGAATGCATTGATGTATTTGAAGAAATTCCTCATTTAAAGAGCTGACTTTGTAGTCAAGCAACAATGAAAATGCTGTACTTGGAATAAATAAAATAAATTAATAAACTTCCTATTTTCTATATTTTGTGCATTTTTAATAATAAATACTATTAAAATAATTTAGTACTTTGGGTCATTTAAGGAAGCAATTAATAACTATATGACAATTATCCAGATTGGAAGAGCTGAAAGGTAATGTTAATGATCAATAGATCATTTGGTTTTGGTATGTCTACTACATGGATGGTTTGTTTTATATTTTTCATGTTCTCTCACCTTCTGCAAATTCTCATCAAATGTGTAAATTAGCATAATAGTTAGTGCAAGTTAGGAGTTGAGTTTGTGACCAAAGAAAAGGAGGAGAGATAGTGGGGCTATATAGAGGAAAGAAGCAGAGGACTGATGATAAAACAATCTAATTTTGAGTATATATTTGCATATTTGTTTGATTTTTTTTTTATTGTCTGTTTTATTTTTATCTTGGATAAGTTAAGCTCATCTATAAAAGGAAAATTCACCAGTTAATTCAAAGGTCTTTTCAGAGTCTAAAATGTTGTATTTCTGAACATTCTCAAGTAACAGGGTATAAGATTGAGGAAATCATAGATTCAGTTAAAACTAAATGATTTAGGAGGAAAACATGAATGCTAGTAACTTAAAATGAAGGGAGGAATGGAGAAGTATAGGAGAGGAAATGAAATTATAATTTCAGTAGTATTGCATGCTCCCAGGTAATGCATTTACTCTACCAATGAAAGTTGATACCATTTTTTTTAACTTGTAAAATTAAAGAACTACTTGGAACACTGAGAGATTAGGGGATTTTCTGGGGGGTCCTATATCCCATATATGATAGAGATAAGACTCAAACTCAAGTTTCTCTGACTCTGAAGCTAACTTGTTATTAATTGCATCATACAACTGACCAAATGCAAATAAATATTTCATCTAGTCCCTGTCTCAGTAAGGAAGTCTTTGTCAATCACCCTTAAACTAGGCTAGGGGAGATAGAAGAAGAGGAGGACGTCATAATCTCGTAACATCTCTCCTCTTTGCAGGCACTTAACTAGCATCTTCCTTAGGAAGCATGAGAGAGATCTGATGCTAATGATAATAGGTCCCTAGACCTTAATACTATAACCAATATAACACTCTGCCCTTATGCCCCAAATATATTGTTTCCTGCCGGATGTTGTGCCATGTCAGGATAAACATTATGAAGTAATATTGCACACAATGGGAGGGAATTAGTTGTGCAAATCCCATTAATGCAAATGAGACTTTGGTGGTTAATTTCCCATGCATTGGCTGAATATTTACCCTAATTCGTTATGTTAAAAGTTTCATACTATACTTTGACCACATTTCCAACTGGGAAGGGGATAAAGGAAGGGGAAAATTGTCTTCAACCTGTGCCTTAGGTTTATATAGTCCAAGGAATCTTGGAGCCACCCAGGTCATTTGTCTTCTCATGTTCTCTGAAAGTGGAAGCCTTCACCCAAACTTTGAAATGCACATTTGGAAATCATTGTTTTCATTAGCAAGCTACCTGCTGGGGCATTCTCTTATAGAAGACAGGTTTATTTTGGTTTATTAATTCTATTCTCGTGAATAATTTTATCTCTATCCTTGTTAGACTGGTAGTTTATTTTAACATTGCTATTACTTTGATGACTGCAAGGGTGCTCCAGATAATGGGAAATTAGAGGAGATATAGGAGCGATATCAGGCAGAAATGTAATAGGATAGAAAAATCTACATTGGAGTTTAATTTTCAAATATCAAAGTACTAGGTAAATGAATATGGACATTAACCCCATGGTTTTTGTATGGTTGCTTCCTAAGGTACTTTTTACATTGTAATCACCTAATAACATATTTTTATAACATTTTACAGTTTATGAAGCATTTTCCTTAAAATAGATGTCAAGAGAATGACTGATGGCTCTGGAATCAGAGAAACTGTATTTAAATAGTACCTCTGATATTATTACTCACTTAATCTCAGATAAGTCACTTAACCTCTCTGTGCTTTGGTTTCCTTATCTTTAAATGAAAATGTTGAACTAGATGATCTGTAAGTTCACTTCTAGGGTGAAATCTGATCCTTCAAAAAAATCAAAGTCAATCCATACTGTCATCCACAAAGCTATGATGATTCATATTGAGGAAGCTTTTAAATCCCTAACCTTAGAGTAGGTCCATTTTTTATTATCTTTTTTTTCCCTTTTTAAAAAAAATTATTTATTTAAGGCAATAGGGTTAAGTGACTTGCCAAGGTCACATAATTAGGCAATTATTAAGTGTCTGAGGTCGGATTTGAACTCAGGTCTTCCTGACTCCAAAACCAGTGCTCTGTCCACTGGGAATATTTTTCATTATCTAATGACCTCTGTGCCCACATTGTCCTTCATACCTTCTACTATACCCTCACCACATACTCTCTCTGTTCTCTCTCTCTCTGACACATACACACAAACACACACACAGACATAAATACTCATTCTCAGTAGATGATTTTATCTCCTATTTCACTGAAAATTTAAGAATATAAGACATGAGTTACCTTCATTCTTATTCTCAAAACTTTTCTGCATCATCACCGTTTCTTATCTCTTACTGAAAATGTAGCTCTACCCTTCATCAAAGCTAATCCCTTCCAGATTTTAGAAGCTCTTCCATTAATTTTTAAAATAGATATTTATTGATGAATTTTCCTTTTATATATCTTCATTTCACCCTATATCCATACCCATAATCCCTCTCAGATATTCTATAATTATTGAAAGTATATGATCCCCTTTTTTAGTCTTTAGTAATCTGGTAAGGTATTCATTTTGAATTTATCATGGAATATGGGAAAAAAAGATGTTGATCTAAGCCTAATTACCACAAGATTACCTTCCATTTTGTCCATCAATTCTACTACTAAGGACAATTCTTTCCTATATAATTTATGCTTTTGGTTTTGAGTTATTTTTTAAATTCTTGTTCATTTGTTCTATTACTATTTTCTATTTTAATGAAATAATAAATGATTTGGATGATTGCCATGTTATTATTTAACAACTGGAAGACTTTTTCTCCTTTGTCACTACCTTTATCCATTATTTCTTTTGATATTCTTTAAAAAAAATTCTTCTAATTGAATTTTATCTTTTCTATCTCTGCAGAGTATATTTTGGGTGGTTTCATTAGTATATCTACTAAATTTATGAATTAATTTAGGAAATACTTTCATTCTGTTATACTTTCACAGTTCAGCCACAAGCTTTACAAAGTACTCCAATGATTTTAAGATTTTTTAAGGAATATTATTTTGGTAAATTGGTTCCCACATATCCATGGATTTTGCAGTTATTTTGAATGTGACTTCCCAATCTATTATTAACTACTAGATTTTGGTAATATTATTATTATTATTGTATGGAAGTGATTTTTGTTATTTTTGTGGGTTCATTTTGCTACTTGTAACAAACAAATGATTGTATTTTTTTCCAATTAGTTTTTTTTTCTGATTCACTAAGATTTTTCCCCTTAAGAAAAAAAATAGCCAGTAGCAATTAGATATAGTTTAATTTTCTTCTTTGTCTCATTTATCCTTTCCTATGTTGTTGGTTACAAATCACCATTATATACATATACACATATAAATTCATCCTCCTTGGCAATTGGATTACTATGCTTCTCTGATTTTTCTCCTGCATCTCTGTTTTTTTTTTATTTTCTAACCAAAAGACAAGGAGCAAAATTTGCTAGAGAGGAATCTGAATTTAATGTACGTGGTAAAAATGTGCATTGAGGTATCTCTAAATATAATGAAGATAGAGTAGTGTTGGTTTGAAGGAAGAGAGGTGGACAGATTCAAAGAATATTGTGGAGAGAAAATTGGCAATTTATAGAATATGTGGAGTGAGAAGGAGTAAAAAATTAAGAATGACTCAAATGTTGCTAGACTGGGTGATTCAAAAGCTGGTGGTACCCACAACTCTAATCGAGAATTTGGAAAAATGAATATACATGTGTGGCAGGGGGTAGGGGTGGGGTAGTAATGAGATTTGTTTTAGGCATATTGAATTTTAGAGACTATGGGATTACCATTTCAAAATGATTAATAAGCAGCTGGTGGTTTAGGTTTGAATACTAGATCTAGGAGGTATCTGTGTATAAAGGATAGGCCTATGAAAACTGATGTTTATTGTGCAGAGAGATAACAGGTGCTAAGACAGAGCCTTTGGGGTATTCTTAGAGTTAGAACTTCATTATGGGTGGTGATCCAGAAAAGAAAACTAAGAAGGACCAATAAGGCATGAACAAGGAGAATTGAGATAGAGCATAATAAAAAATAAAAATAAAATAAAATAAAATATTTGTTTTAAAAAAGAGAGATAAAATATCTGAGAGATGACAAACTACCAAAAGCTGCAAAGAAGTAAAGAAGGCATAGTATTGAGATGTTATTGTGAATTTTCGACTTCATCTGAAGAAAACACTTCAATTGAATGATGATATAAGAACACAAATTGCAAAGAATTGAGAAGGAATCTATAGAAAAGTGTAGGTAACTAATGTGGACAGATTTTCCCTGGAGTTTCACTTGCAGTAGTAAGAGAGAATGTAGAATGATGACTTGAAGATATTGTAGAATTAAATTGGTGCTTTTTTATCTTTTAAGAATGAGAAATGTCTAGGAAAATCGTATCAAGGAATGAGTCATAAGTTTAGAAATGGAAAAAAGATGATTGTGGGGAACATCTTTTCAAAAAAGTGGGATAGAGGAATCATCTGGTGAAAAGAAGTCCAGAAGAGACAGTACAATTAGACTTAAGATCTTGGTTAAAACCCTGGACTCATTTCTGGCTGAAGCAAAAGGTAGAAAAGCTTAGAGAAGGAGTTGCAGGGACAACAATCTAATAAGTTGGTCCTCAGTTTTATTGTGTTGTGTTTTGCAGTGTGAAATGTTTTGTAGTGAGTTTTTTTTTTATTTCTCTTCCCCAATCATGGCTTATTTTGCTAATTTCTGAACATTTTTCACTTATTCAACTGTTGAAGGTAGAATTATCCTTTACCTCTCAATCCACCATCTTTTCAGGATCATCTTTTAACCTAGATTATAAAAAAGATTTCAATAAAGTATCTCATTCTGTTATTATGGGGAAAAGATAGAGAAACATGTGTTAGACAGTAGTGTAATTATTTGATTTTCTGTTTTATTAGGGGCAGGGGAAGGAAATTGAGATTAAGTTATTTTCCTAGGGTCATACAGATAGTAAGTATCTGAGGTCAAATTTGTACTCAAATTCTCCTAACTCCAGGGCTGGTGGTCTATCCACTGTTACAGCAGGGTGACTCTGGTGGTATGATTATAATAGAATCAAAGATTTAGAGCTGGGAAAAATCTCAAAGACTGTATAATCCACTTCTGCCATTTTTATAAGGAAGTTCATGCAGAAGCAATGACTTTAACCATGCATCTCTAGCTCCAAATCCAATGCCTCTAACTCTATACCATATTGCTTAGTTGAATAACTAGAAACAGAAAGTATATATCTGTAGATAATGTCTTGGAAGGTATCATATATGGCCCCCATGAAACTGTATTTTATTTACACTGTGCTATTTAGAATCAAAGGACTAAGATTTTTAAATGTTATTGACCACCATGTTAACAATAGTATGGTAGGTAAAGCTTTGCTGCTAGAGTCAAAAGACTTAATTAAGCAAAGAAAGCTAAGAAGACAACAAACAATAAGACAGAAGAAGAGTTCAGATCCTTTCTCTGACTTGGCAAATATATGTTACCTTGAGTAAGACACTTAACTTTCCAGGACCTGAGTAAATTTGTAAATTGAAGGGACTGGAAAAAAAATGGTCTGTTTTTCTCTATTAAAGGTAAGGGTCATTTGAAACTTCACATCAAGGAATATATATATATATATATAGTTGATGTTTTTGTCCTTCAGTCACAAAGAAGAACATGACATCAAGGAGGTGATGACAAGCACATGGAGTAGATTTGAGTGAGGGGGTGCTGTGCTAAGTCAACAGCCTCACTTTCTCCTCCAGAGCCATCTGAGTACAGTGACTAGATATGGACCAGGAGGACTGGAGGTGCCCTGGATGTGAAGTAATCAGGGTTAAATGACTTGCCCAAGGTCATACACCTAGTAAATAGTTTCTGAGACTGGTTTCAAACTCCTGTCCTCCTGACTCTAAGACCAGTGCTCTATCCACTCTACCACCTACCTTCCTAGATTTATATATTCCCAAGACCGGAAAAGTTACACATTTCATATGTCTTTCAGGATTTTCAGCATCTTCTCAGCTGAAATAATTGAACTGAGGTAAATAAGGCAGAATACTAGGCCCAGCACCAGGAGCAGCTAATCGACCAGCAGGTTATTGTTGTTCAGTCATGTCTGATTCTTTGTTACATCATTAAGGGTTTTCTTGGCAAAGATACTAGGGTGGTTTAGCTTTTCCTTCTGCAATTAATTTTAGATATAAGGAATTGAGGCAAACAGGGTTAAATGATTTGCCCACTATCATACAGGTACTAAGAATCTGAGACCAGTTTTCAACTCATAGAAATGAGTCTTCTGACATCAGCTTGCACTACCTAGCTGTCCTCAATCAACATATTAATGTTCAGTGACTTTATGCCTCAGTCAATCTCCAATTTGACTCACAAGGAAATAATATTCCATGCTTGAAGCAGTCAAGAACATTTTATTAAGTGATTGGTATGTTCCAGTAACAATTAATAAAATTAATAAAATAGTTACTAAATATAATGTTTCTGTGCAATGCACATGTGGTCTCCTCTGAGCTTGGACCTCCACAGGGCAGTGCTGTAGAATTACAAAGAAGATTTTTGTGAGGGAGTCAAATTTCCTGCTTTCAAATTTTGGCTGCAGTAGCTATTGGTCTATGAGTAAGTCATTTAACTTTTCTGAATATGCTTGTTTATCTCTAAAATGAAGATAACAATTTTAGCCTCACCACAACTGTTGAGAGTAAAGTACTTTATAACCTTGAAACACACCAAGAAAGAGTCCCTGGATTATTCCTCATTTCAGGTTCCTTGTCTGTCGTATATAAGAGCAATCATTCCTACTGCAATTTGCAGGTCAGTAAACATCTTCACTGTGTCTTTGCCTTGAGCATTAGTGTTAATGCCTTTAGTTTTGTGAGAGCAGCCTTTGGAGGACTGGGATGCAGACCTGGAAAAGGGGGATGCCTTGACTCTTGATGTTAGTTGCATCACAAGTCAGTGTGCTGCATTCCAAAGCAAGGTTAAGACATGAATCTCTAATAACCTCTCACAGATCACGGCTACCTTTGAAGTGCCCCTAGGAATAAGGGCTAGAGGGTATCTGATGATCCTTATGCTAGATTGATTGGGAGCCATGATACTTACGTTCTGAACAAAGAGTGGAGCATTACTTTGGAGAATAGGTGTTCTAAGAAGAATTTGAGAAGCAAATAATCAATCATGAAACATTCAAAAGTTCCTATTATGTGCCAGGTCCTTTTCTAAGCATTGGGGATACAAATTAAATCAGGCCCTTCCCTCAAGTAACATAGATTTTATGGGATTTGAAATAATGGAAAGAAGGAGATAAACATATATAAATATATATATATATGCAAATAAATACATATTATACACACAAGGGTATGTGTAAGGGGTTTTCTTGGCAAAGATACTGGAAAGGCTTGCCATTTCCATCTTCAATGAATTAAGACTAAGTGACTTGCCAAGGGTCATACAACTAGTAAGTGTCTCAGATCAAATTTGGACTCAAGGATTCCTGTCTCCAAGTCTAGTGCTTTATCCACCAAGTCATCTTTGTGTATGCCTCCTATATGCATATTCAAATGTGTATGTACACATGTACATACATTCATGTATTTTTGGTGTATATATTGTATATGTTTATGTACCCAAGCATGTACAATATAACCAAATGTATTGATTTTGTGGAAATCAAAAGAAACAAGATTTTTAGTTATCATATGATGGCAAGGTTCTTAGATGGAGGTCCTTAACTATTTTATATTCTTTTTTTTTAATGACTTGAACTCCTTGGGCAATTTGGGAAAACCTACTAAACTGCCCAAACTAATATTTTAAAATTCATAAAATAAAATGCAGTGAATTTAATTTAGATGATCACTAAATATACTACTTTGGGCATGAATCCCTTAGAAGAAATCAAGTGACCCTGATAGTCAATAAAAGGGTAAGAAAAGCAGTATTGAGGTAAAAATCTCAAAAATGACTGAATGATAACTATTTGAATCCAAAGCAAACTGTTAAACATTACAGTAATACAATTCTATGTTCTAATGACTGGTCAAAGAAGCCAAAGTTGATCAGTTCTACGAAGATAGATAATATCTAAAAATCACACACACACACATACACACACACACACACACACACACACACACACACACACACACATACACACATTCAAAATAGCAGTCATCATAGAGAATTTGAATGTTAAAGTAGGATATTAAAAGATAAATGGAATAACAGTCAAGTTTGGTCTAGAGTACAAAATGAAGCAGGGCAGAGACTCATAGAGTTTTTTAGAAATAACTCTATGGTTCTAATAAACACTATTTTTCAACAACTCCAAAGGAGGATTATACAAGGATATCACCAGAGAGTCAACATAGGTATCATATTGATTATATACTTTGCTGGAAAAACAGTATACTATCAGTTTAAAAAATCCAGTATTTCAATTGGGATTATAATATGAATTTCATATTGCAAAATTCACTTAAGTAAAGTGGAAAAAACCATTAGATCATATAAGTAGAATGTAAATAACATCTTATATGAAAATGAAGAGATGGAAGTGATTTAAAGGATCAGCTCTCATAGTCTATAGAATTATGGACAGATGTTCTCATAATTGTACAGGAGGCAGAAACAGAAAAAACATTTCACAAAACAAGCAGAACAAGAAAGAAAAATAGATATCTGATAAGGCTTTACAAATAGCTGAAGAGGGGTAGCTAGGTGGCGCAGTGGATAAAGCACTGGCTCTGGAGTCAGGAGTACCTGGGTTCAAATCCAGTCTCAGACACTTAATAATTACCATAATTACCTAGCTGTGTGGCCTTGGGCAAGCCACTTAACCTCATTTGCCTTGCAAAAACTTAAAAAACAAACAAAGAAAAAACAAATAGCCGAAGAAAGAAAAAGGAAAGGGAAAAAAGAGAAAGATATTCAAGTGAATGCAGAATTCCAGAGAAGAGAAAGAGATAAAAAGCTTTTCTTAAATGAGCAATGTAAAGAAATAGACAAAAACAATAAAATGAGAAAGACAAGAGATCTCTTTAAGAAAATTAGCAACATCAGGGGAAAGTTTCATGCAAAAATGACATGATAAAAGAAGAAAATGATGAAGATTTAACAAAAGCAGAAGACCTTAAGAACAGTTGTCAAGAATACACAAAACTCTATAAAGAAAATATCACAGATAACATCACAGATAACCAATAACCATGTGGCATGTTAAGGCTAAATGTCTATTCTAGAGACAGACATCTTGAAGAATTAAACCTGGTAGGCCTTAAGAAACATTGCTAACAATAGTGATGGAATTCCAGCTGAACTATTTAAAACCCTAAAAGATAATGCTGCTGAAGAGTTGCACTCAATATGCCAGTAAATTTGGAATACTCAACAGTGACCATTGAATTGGAAAAGATAAGTTTATGTGTCACTCCTAAAGAAATGCAATTCCAATTGCTTCAAATTAACAAACAATGGCACTTATTTCACTTTCTAACAAAGTTATGCTTAAAATTCTGTAAACTAGGCTTTGTGAATCTAGAATTACCAGACAAGCAAGCTGATTTTCAAAGAAGCAGAGGACACAGAAACCAAATCGCCAACATTCACTGGACTATGGATAATGAAAAGTAGTTCCAAAAAAGAAATCTACTTTTGCTTGCTTGACTACATTAATCTTTGACTGTATGTCACAATAAAATATAACAAGTCCTCAAAAGAGAGAAGGACCAAATCACTTTACTTTTCAACTGAGGAATTTATATATGGAACAAGAAGAAATAGTTAGAACTGAACCTGGATTAATTGACTGGTTTAAGATTGGAAAAGGAGTATGAGAAGATACTTTATTCAACTTATATGCAGAGTGTGTCAGGTGAGAAGGCAGGACAGATGAATCAAAAACTGAAATTAAGTTTGGAGGAGAAATAGCAACAATCTCAGACCACGCCACTTTGGTGGCAGAAAATAAGGAGGAATTAGGGATTCTTCATCCTCTTGTTGAGGGTGAAAGAGGAGAGTGTAAAAACTAACTAGAAAGGACATTTAAAAAAATCCAAAAACTAAGATTGATCCCTTCACTTCTTGGCAAATAAAGGAAAAAGAAATAGGAGCCATGTTAGATTTTATATTCTTAGGCTCAAAGATCACTTCAGACTACAACCATGAAATTAGGACTCTTGGTCCTTGGAAGAAAAGCTATAGCAAATCTGAACAGCATACTAAAAAGCAGAGACATCACATTGCTTACAGCAGTCCATATAATAAAAGCTATGATTTTCCCAATAGCAATGTATAACTGTAAGAGTTGGATTATAATGAAAGCTGGGTACTACAGAAATGACACTTTCAAACTGTGGTGCTGGAGAAGACTTTCAAGAGTCCTTTGTGCAAGGAGGTCAAAAAAATCAATACATAAAGAAATTAATTCAGACTATTTACTGGAAGGTCACATACTAAAGTTGAAGTTTAAATACTTTGGTCTATATAAGATGTGACTTATTGGAAAAGACCTTGATATTGGGAAAGATTGAAGACAAAAGGAAAAGGGGTCAACCCAAAATGAAGTGGATAGATAGTATCAAGAAAACACAAATATAAACCTGCTCAGACTTCAAGAGAGTACAATATATAAAGATCTTGCATGCCAAAGTCTATGGAAACATAAAAAGTCACACACAACTGAATATCTGAAAAGCAGAAAATACATGGGATACAGTGAAATGCAATCATTCAATTTTTTTAAGTCATTCTACAATTCTCTGGTGAAACACCCATGCTCTAAAATGTATGATGTCCCCTTATTAAGGTACTAAAAGACTATAGTAATGCATGAAAAGGAGACCCAGTTTTTAATATTTCTCTTAATATCTATTCCATAGTTTTATTTCAAGTCTTTTGCCAGTGAGAATACTGGGAAGATGGTGAAGTGGGTCAGAAAAGTTCAAGTTCTCCAGATTTCCTCCACAAATAAGACAAAGTAGCATCTCAGAGTGAACATAGAGTAGCAAAAATAAAAAAGAATTGGGGCAGAAAGATGTTCCTCCTGGAACAACTGGAGAGGAGTCAAAGAAAGATCTTAGAACATAGGTAGCCTGGGTGAAGTATAAACACCTTCATGTTACCTCCCCTAAAACAAAAAGCTGATAGCTGGATTGGGAGGAAGCTTTGGTCTTAGCCACACTCAATTTCACCTCCTGATGAGTGTGGGGAGTAGGACAACTGAGTAGGGGAAGAATGAGGGCACTTTTGTTGACAAGGGACACTATACCCAGCTATGCTGCTGAAACATAACCCTGGACTAGAAAGAACACAATTTCATTACTTCAAGAAGGAACATCGCTGGCTTTGGGCACTTACAGGACAACTGAGTTCTTGGTCTCAGTTCCATACCAAAAGAGAGAACTGAAGATTAGAGTCACTAGAGGATTCTTAGAGAGCAAGGAAATTTCCAGAATAATGTATTGACAGTCCTACTTATAAATTGGAAGAGAAAAGGAGTGTAGAGATTGGGGAAATGACAGAGTTAAAAAAATAACAGTAAGAAAAACCTGACGCCAAAGACTAAACTTCACACTCCAGGATTAAAGTTGATTATAATAACGAGTTGCTAAAAAAAAATGAGCAGGCAAATAAAAGAAAACTCAACTACAGAGGATTACTGGTTGGTTGGTTCTTGTCCTTCATTTGCAAAGAAGACCAAACTGACATCATTTGTTTGAGATAAATTACAGTGTGTCTGACTGTGGCTGATCAGATCAATATGAGCTCAGAATGCCCTACTACAGGTTCTGCCCACATGTGAACATCTGGGGTGTTTACTCTAAACTTACATATCTCACATGTCCTCTGAACTGCTTCCATTCTTCCTTCCTCATACAGTGTAGCACCCTTTCTGATGAGGGCACACCATGTTGGTCAGTTCTGTGCCTGGGTCTCCCACACTGTACATTCAATTCTAAAGTTCCTAGGAGAGACATTCAGGGTGTCCCAGCATCACTTATTCTGACTCTCTTGTGAGCACTTGATCTGTGTTAGTTTTCCATGGAATAGTCTTTTTGGCAAGCATACTTCTGATGTTCTGACAACATGACCAGTCCATTGTAGTTGTGCTCTCTGTAGTAATGTTTGAATGCTAGGCAGTTTAACCAGAGAAAGGAACTCAGTGTCTGGTATCTTCTCCTGCCAAGTGATCTTCGAATCTTCCTAAGACAATTTAAATGGAAGCAATTCAGTTTTCTGACATGGTAGTCTATATACCACTTTTCTCCTACACTTTCTTTAGGAGCCTCCAAAAATACTGAGCTAGCTCTGACAAGAGGTGTTGTCAATGTCTTTGTCAATGTGTACCTCCCTGGAAATTGAACTTGTCCATAGGATTCAAAGCTTCTCCATTTGCTTTAACTGATGGTTCCGCATATGGATGGTGTGGTGCTAGCTGATGGAGCACCTGTTTTCTTGTTGTTAATATTAGGCTTAAATTAGCACAAGCTGCAGAGAATTGATCCCTATTTTGTTGCATCTTAGTTTCATAGACTTCATTGAATAAACAATCATTTACAAACAGAAAAATCATGCACCAACACTCCCTCCACTTTAGTTTTGGATTGTAGCCTTTTCAATTTGAAGAATTTACAATTAGTGGATAGCTGACTTTGAGGCTATATTCATCCTCTGTGAAGGTATTTGAATTATGGCTGAAGACATCATGATAAAAAAGTATGGGAGGGGCATCTAGGTGACAGAATGTATACAGCATCATCCCTAGAGTCAAGAGGACATGAGTTCAAATCCAGCCTCAGACAGTTAATAATTACCTAGCCAAAGTCACTTAACCCACTGCCTTGCAAAAACCTAAAAACCTAACAAGTATGGGAACAAGGACACATCCTTGTTTCACTTAATTGATGACTAGGAAATCTCAAGAGCATTGTCCACTCTCCATTATCTGGGCATGCATACCATAATGAAATTGATATACAATACTGATGAACTCCAGACAACCAAATTTTGACAAAGTTTCCTATAAACTGTTATAATTGACAGAATCACAGGACTTGATCAGATCTACAAATTTTCTATACAGATCTCTGTTCTGCTCCTGGAATTTCTCCTGGAGTTGTCAAGCAGCAAACACCTTATTGACTGTTCCTCAACTCTTTCTGAAGATACCCTGGCTCTCAGGAAGGTGACCATCTTCCAGGTGTAAGATCAGCCTATTGAGAAGGCCTCTAGCAAGAATCTTACAGCAGTGATTCAAAAGAAATACCTCTGTGATTGTCAGAGTACAATCTGTTCCCTTTATAGAGGTGGAGAATGGAGGCATCCTTAAATTCTTTGGGGAATAACCTTTTCATGCCATATAACCTGGAAAATTTCAGTCAATTTTTGAATGAGTAAAGTACCTCCCCCTCCTCACTTTGTAGATCTCAGTTTGACTATGATCAGTAGCAGGTACTTTGCCACATGAAAGGAAATTAATGGCATTCAAAAACACTTCTTCAGGATAGTTATTATAGGAATAGAGAAGAATGGGATTCATCTTCTGAGAAGGAAATTGAAATGAAAACAAACCTCTCCTACACCAAAAAAGTAATATTAAATGGTCACCTGACCAAAAAGAATTCAAAGAAAAACTCAAAAAGAGATTTTAAAAATTAAATAAGAGAGATTAAGGCCATTTTTGTAAAATAAGAACAATATAAGAAAAAAGTTTATGAAAAGAAAGTCAACCAGCTGGAAGGAGATTCATAATCTTAAGGAAGAAAATGACTCCTTGAAAATTAGAACTGAGTAAATGGAAGCCAGAGAAGTTATAGGACTGAAAAATAATAAAATAAAATGTAAAGAATGAAAAAAATTGAAGAGAATATAAAACATCACATAAAAAAGGAACCAATTTAGAGATCAGATCAAGAAGAGAAAATATAAGATAATCAAACTACCTGAAAACTATGATAAAAAAGAATCTTGATACAATAATGCAAGAAATAATTAAAGAAAATTGACCTGAAGTGTTAGAGCAAGAGGGGAAAGTAGAAAAAAGAAAAAAAAAAAACACCAAACATCAGAGAAAGAGAGATCCTTGGGGTGGCTAGGTGGCGTAGTGGATAAAGTACTGGCCTTGGAGTCAGGAGTAACTGAGTTCAAATTCAGTCTCAAGACACTTAATAATTACCTAGCTGTGCAGCCTTGGGCAAGCCACTTAACCCCATTTGCCTTGCAAAAAAACCTTAAAAAAAAAAGAAAGAGAGATCCTAGGAGGAAAATCAACTAGAATATATAGTAAAATTTCAAAATCTCCAGATTAGGGAGAAAATATTATGAGAAACAAGAAAGAAAAAATTCATATATTATATAACCACAATTAGAATTCATAAGACTTAGCAGCTGAAATATTAAAAGACCACAGATCTTGGAACAATATAAATCAAAAAGAAAAAGAATTGGGGTGATTCCAGAAAATATCACATGAAGAAAAGTTATACAGAAACCTATATTAGAAAAATAAAGATGGGTAGCTAGGTGGTGCAGTGGATAAAGCACCAGCCCTGGAGTCAGGAGTACCTGGGTTCAAATGTGGTCTCAAAAACTTAATAATTACCTAGCTGTGAGGCCTTGGGCAAGCCACTTAACCCCATTTGCCTTTCAAAAACCTAAAAAAAAAATAAAGATATTCAATGAATTAAAAAACTTTCAGGGTTTTATTGCAAAAAGATGTAAACTTAAAAGAAAATTTGAGATATAATATCAAGGAAAATGTAAGACTAATTACAAGGGACACAATAAGAACAAATTATTTACGTTTAATAGGTGAAAATGTAAATCATATATCTAAGACTGTTACTAGTAATTGGATATTTTGAAAGAAAGATTGGAGTAGAACTGAGGATGCTGTCATTCTAAAAATCAAAATGGTATGAGAAAAGGTAAAAAGTAATTGTTTCATACAAATTAAGTTGCAAAAAGTAGAACTGATACAGATTGGAGAGTAGGATTGGTAGTTTGTAAACCCTGCTCTCATTGGGAATGGGTAAAGAGGTTAAAGAGAGAAATTTTATATGTACATATATATACAAAAATTTATAAAAATATTCTATATTAAGAAAGATATAAGAAATTAAGGGAATAGGAAAAGGGGAAGGATAATGGAGGGTTTTTAAAGGGAAGCCTACTCACATTAGATCTGAGAGAACAACATACATATTTGGAAGGGTATAAAAGTCTTAAATTTATAAAGAAATAAGAAAGTGGGTGAATAGAATGGAGGGGAAGTGTAGAAGGTTGTGAAGATTAATGAGAATGGAGTAGAGAACAACTTTGTATATATATATATATATATATATATATATATATATATATATATACACACATATATACGTGTGTATATATATATATATTTATATATATATATATATACATATATATATATATAAATATATATATATATCTTTGAAAGGGGATAAAATTCTTCTAAATTCTGATAGAAACCAAAGGAAAAGGAAGAGAATAAGGGAGATATTCTTCTTGGAGGGTGGTAAGTTAAGTACTTGGAGGACAAGAAAGTAGATAGAAATAAAGCAGAGGAATTAGAAGATATAGCAATAGGATGAGAAGAATATTGAAGAAGATAGGAAGGAGGAAAAGTAGTTATAAGTTAGAATGTGAATTGGATAAATTCACCCATAAATGGAAACAGATAGTAGATTAAAGAACTCAACAATATTTTCCTTTCAGGAAGTGTTATAATAATGGGAAACACACACAAACATGAAATAAAGATCAGGTGTAGAATTTATGATGTTAAAAAAAACAGGAGTAGTAATCATGATCTCAGACAAAGTTGAAGCTAAGAGTAAAGAAAAAAGAGGAAAACTAGGAAACTACATTATATTTTAGTCATATTAATCAATATTAGTTTAGATTACTTAAAATAATTGTTAGTACAAGATAGTATTATTACTGTAGCAAAGGAAGTGATGATCTGGTGAATTTAGAAAAATATGGAAAGACCTGGATTAATAAAGGAAGATGCTGTCCTACCATCAGAGAAACAAAGGACCCTTGGGTTTGATGTAATAAAATTGATGCCCTGAAAACATTGTAAAGACTATTAGACTGCCTTCTGTGGGGTGTGGGAAGAGGGAAGCGAGACTGGGGGGGGACATTGTAAAAATTCAATAAAAATATAAAATTGGATGTCCACATAGCAAGAATTAAAAACAGAGTTTTTATTAAATAGAACACATTCTAAATGACCTTCTAGGGGCAGCTAGGTGGTGCAGTAGATAGAGCACCAGTCCTGGGGTCAGGAAGACCTAAGTTTAAATCCAGCCACAGACACTTAATAATTATCTTGTTTGTGACCTTGGGAAGATCACTTAACCCCATCGCCTTGCAAAATCAAAAACAAACAAACAAAAAACAATGGCCTTGTACATATTCTACATAGTTCCATATTTACTTTGCTTGATTCAACATATAAAGTAATTGTAAGGAAACATTAAAATGAACCATGATGATTTCTAAAGAGAAAAACATAAAAAAGTTCTTGAATGCATAGCATCAAATTTAAACATTTTGATTTAATTATGATGAGCTCATGCTTTAATTTTTTTCTTTTCAATGAAAGATTTTATTTATTTTGAATTTTACAAATTTATCCCTATTCTTTCTTCCCTCCCCACATCCCCCCCACAGAAGGCAGTCTGTTACTCTTTTTTTTTTAGGTTTTTGCAAGGCAAATGGGGTTAAGTGTTTTGCCCAAGGCCACACAGCTAGCTAATTATTCATTGTCTGAGACCTGATTTGAACCCCGGTACTCCTGACTCCAGGACCAGTGCTTTATCCATTGCTCTACCTAGCTGCCCCTAGTCTGTTACTCTTTACATTGTTTTCGTGGTATGCATTGATCTAAGTTGAATATGAAGAGAGAGAAATCATATCCTTAAGGAAGAAAAATAAAGTATAAGAGATAGGAAAAGTTACATAATAAGGTAATGGATTTTTTTCCTAAATTGAAGGTAATCATCTTTGGTCTTTTTTCAAACTTTGCAATTCTTTCTCTGGACACAAATGGTATTCTCCATTGCAGATAACCCCAAATTGCCCCTGATTGTTGCACTGATGGAATGAGCAAGTCAATTAAGGATGATGATCACCCCCATGTTGTTGTTAGGATGTACAATGTCTCTCTTAATCTACTTATCTTGCTCAGTATCAGCTCATGCAAATCCTTCCATGCTTCCCTGAATTCCCATCATTCCTGGTTTCTTTCTCTTTTTTTTTGGTTAATATGACTTTATTCATACAATACTAAAATAGTAAACCTAATACCCTCTTCCCCACAAAAATATAAAACCTCATGAAAAAATAAAGTCACAGAAAGAGGGAAAAAAATTACATTTTCTCTCTCCTTTCAGTCTGTCCCTCTTCAGAAATATGCTATAGGTTAGCTGAGTGGTGTAGTGGACAGAGCACTGGCCCTGGAACCAAGAGGCCCCAAGCTCACATATTACCCCAGAGACCCAGCAACCACTTTGCCCCGTGGTCCCGAACAGGCTACCCAATCCCAGCCCCTTGCAAAAAAGTAAAAAAGAAAATATGTTATATCTGACTATTCTCTCCTATAATTTACCCTCTCCTCTATCACTCACATCCCCCCTTCCCCCGTCTCCCTTCTCTTCTTTTCACTCTAGCTGTCTTACCCCTATTGAGTATGTATGCTTTTTCCTCTCTGAGCCATTGATCAGAGTGAAGTTTTCCTCATTCCCCCTCACCTCCCCCCTTCCATGGCATTGTAAAATCTCTTTGCAAAAAAAATCTCTTCTATGAAATATCTTAGCCTGTGCTACCTCTCCTTTCTCTTATTCCCAGTACATTTCCCTTTTAGCCATTGACTCCATTTTTACAATATATTATACCTTCAAATTCAGCTCTCTCCTATGCTTCATCTATAAAAGCTCCTTCTACCTGCTCTATTAAATGAGAAGGTTCATATGAATATTATCAGTACCATTTTTCTATGCAGGAATATATGCATTTCATCCTCATTAAGTCCCTCATAATTTACCCTTCTCCTCCACTCCGTATGCTTCACCTAAGTCCTGTATTTGAAGATCAGAGTTTCTGTGTAGTTTTGGTCATTTCAACAGGAACATTTGAAATTCCCCTGTTTCATTCAAAATCCATCTTTTCCCCTCGAAGAGGATGTTCAGTTTTGCTGGGTAGTTGATTCTCGGTTGCATTCTAAGCTCTTTTGCCTTCCAGAATGTTATATTCCAAACCCTAAGAGACCTTAATATAGTTGTTGCTAAGTCCTGTGTGAACCTGACTGCAGCTCCACAATATTTGTATTGTGTCCTTCTGGCTGCTTGTAATATTTTTCTCTTTGACTTGGTAGTTCTGGAACTTGGCTATAATATTCCTGGGGGTTGTTTTTTGGGGGGAGGATCTCTTTCTGGGAGAGATCGGTGGATTCTCTCAAGTTCTATTTTGCCCTCTGTCTAGGATATCAGGGTAATTTTCCCTGTAGGAATTCTTTAAAATGAGGTCAAGGATCTTTTCCTGATCATTCCTTTCAGGTATCCCAATAATTTTTAAAATATCTTTTCTGAATCTGTTTTCCAGATCAGTTGTTTTTTTTTCAATGAGATGTTTCACATTTTCTTCTAATTTTTCATTCTTTTGGTGTTGAAGCAGTGTGTCTTGATTTCTCACAAAGTTATCAACTTCCTTTAGCTCCATTCTACATCTGAAGGATTTGTTTTCTTCAGAGAGTTTTCTTATCGCTTTTCCATCTGGCCAATTCTGCTTTTTAAAGCATTCTTCTCCTCAATAACTTTTTGAACTGTTTTATCCATTTGACCTAAGCTGGTTTTTAACATGTTACTTTCTTCATCACTTTTTTGGATCTCCTTCACTAAGCTGCTGACTTCATTTTCATGTTTTTCCTGCATCTCTCTCATTTCTTTTCCCAATTTTTCTTCTATCTCCCTGACTTTATTTTCAAAATCTCTTTTGAGTTCTGTCATAGCCTGAGGTCAACTTCTATTTTTCTTGGAGTCTTTAAATGCAGAAGCTTGTACTTCCTCATCTTCAGATTGAATCTTTTGATCCTCCTTGGGATCATAGACAATGTATCTGGCAATGATCAGTTTCCTTTTTTCTGTTTACCTATTTTCCCAGCCTGTGTCTGGTTTTGGGGTGCTTCCTGAAGTTTTGAGTTTTATTGGGACACCCCCACAAGGACTTCAGTGTATGAGGCTCTGACTGCTCTCCTGATCTGTGAATGACCAAAAGCACACCCCTCTGCCATGGGGTTGAGGGGAGGGTCCCTGTTCTATGGGGGGCCTAGACTATGATCAGGGTCTGAATGTTATCAGAGCCTCAGAGTACTGTTCTAGGGACAGAGTACAGACCTCAGCAGTCTCCCTCCACTCCCTTACCTTTGGTGAGTTGAACACTCAGGGAGCAGCTGCCTGGAGACTCCAAGCTTGCCAGCTCTGCTGACCTTCTTTGTTTCCTATATCTGAGCTGCTGCTGTGGACATGCTGAGTATGCTGAGTGTGCTAAGTGATTTGACCATAATCAGGGCCTGAGCTTTGTGCTCACTCTGGCAGAGGTCTCCCTGCAGATCTTCAAAGTTGTGCTTGGTTATCCCTGGGTTTCAGGTCAGGAAATTGCTTCTACTGCTGGGAGCCATGGCTCACAGGTGCCCTGGGGCTGTTCCAGGAGGCTGAAGTTTTTTCTTTTTTTTTTTCAGTTTTTTTGCAAGGCAAATGGGGTTAAATGGCTTGCCCAAGGCCACACAGCTAGGTAATTATTAAGTGTCTGAAACCAGATTTGAACCCAGGTACTCCTGACTCCAGGGCCGGTGCTTTATCCACTATGCCACCTAGCTGCCCCTGAAGTTTTTCATTCTGTCAGGGCCGCCCCTCTACCCCCATGGAACAAAGTTTTCCCACTATTTTCCAGGTTACCTTGGGCTGCAGGGTTGCCTCACTGGATCTTTCTGTGGGTTCCGTCTCTCAAAAATTTAGTTAGAGTCATAATTTTAACATTTTTGAAATATTTTAGAGAATACCTAGGAGAGGCCCTTCTCCTGCCACCATCTTGCCTCCACCCCCTCACCCCTTAAAATTAACTCTTTTCATTGACTGATTTTAGCAGCTCATGGCAATAAGAACATCCCTATAAAAGATATGCTAAAGAATGCTGTTTTCATTGACCTGGTCTTGTTTATTCTTTTTCCATGGGAGAGTAAAATAAGTATTTTTCTCACCATTCCATACTTAATAATTTTTATCAATACCCACTTTATTGAATAAAATCCAAATTCCTTTAAGTAATACTTAAGGTTGATATCTAAAAAATATATAAAAACACTACACCTGATTCTGTATAGTCTCAAGAGTCAAAATACAAATGATTCAAAGTTAAATTTTCCCCATAGCTATACATATTAAATGATCAATAGTAAAGATGCTTTACCTTATTCTCAATTAATTTATTTGATTTAATTAGCACAAGAACTATTTGATATCATAGTCTAGCTGAAGTTTCAAAATATTTTATTATATTAGTAATTCATATCATGCTTTTAAATGTTTAGGTATTCTAAATCTTCTTCTCCTCACCTTGACTCCTATTGCAACCAATTCACAAAAATTGAATAATCAACAAATATTTCCACTATTTTTTTTGTGTTTTTCATTAATTAAACTTTCTAGCATTTAGTATGGACAAGACATTTCCTTGAGAGAGGGTAAAGTACCAGTAGGACTGTTTGACCCAGTATGTGTCTTAACCTAGGTTCTATTCTTGTATGTGGCCACTAATGAATACAACAAACAAACAAAAAAAGCAATAATGTACAAACATATAGATTAGCACATTAACTAAACATTTTCAGGAAGTGAATCTGTCCTCACAATCCAATATCTGCCCAATTCAATTTTATTCATTTCAATTCAAAACACATATATTAAGGAATTACTCTGTGCAAAGCACTGGATTAGAACTAGGGACACAGAAACAAAGATGAAAGGCAGGTAGATGCTTTAGAATTTCTTTATAATGTATGGGAGAATGAAGGCCCAAGTATTTGTACCTCAGTCACACAAGTCACAGACAAAGAAGTTGAACGCTAGTTCCCTGGTTGTCAGCGCTGAGGTCTCTTCGCTCAACCACAGTAAAAAGTTTGAATTGCAGTTCAAAGAGAGCCCTGGTGACATAAATTATGTAAAACAACCATTTCAGGATGTTAAACTGAACTGGAGTCAGTCTGAACTTAACTGCCCAGCAAATCACTGAAAAAGGACTATGGCAATATCTTTAATAGACAGTATAAATACTAGGGGCATAAAACTGCCTCTTCCACGTATTTCCATTACAGTAATCCACCTTTCCAAGCCCTGATTAGAGGTGGATAAACATATTTAACAGAATATTTTTTTAACCTCCATTCTTTGAAACATCTGACACTTCCCCCTGTCTTTTCCCTCTTATCTCATTTGGATTATGTAAGTATTCAACTGTAGAGGTCCTATGAGTGCATGATGAGACCCTTTTTTTTCTCTTGCAGGACAACAGAAAACTTCTCTTGCCATATTCTGCTAATTATCAGTCTTTAGAAATCAAGAAATAAAGAGTATCCCATTTTAGCCAGAGAAAGTTTTTATTATTGTGAGTTTTTTTAAGTCTTCCATTCTCAAATCAAATCTTGTATCAACTCTGTAATGACTTTTCCTTACCCCTAGAAAATTCAGTGAGCACCTATTAAGTACCTACTGAATATAAGTCATTGTCCTAAATTTTGTGGAAATGATGAAAAACATGTAACAGTTTTATCAAACCTTGTCATATAAACTTTGTAATACAATATGTTTGTATTCTACTGAGGGAATTTATTTATAGAGAAGTAAATAAGAAGGAGATGAAAAATAAATACCAAATTATTTCAGAATAGGGACACATTTAGAAACAAAAAAAATCCAAAAGACCTTGTGGAGGAAATTACACTTGATCAGTGCCTTGTATTTCAAGGTAGAGATTTTAAAAGAAAAAGAAAAAAGAAATAAGCTCTCTTTCCCCCCAACAACATCAGTTCCACTCATTTATCACAATGATTTCTTTTGAATGTACTCTCCATGTATCTGTCACCTACCTAATTAGCTTGTACCTTTCTTAAGAACAGAGATCATTCCTTACTTTTCTTTGTCTCAATGCTCTGCATGTAAAGAACTCAAAATAGATTTGTTGCCTAGTCCTGATTTCAAGGGAAATTTACCATCAAGGAAATTATAGGAATGAAGAGGGAAGTACATTTGAGTCCCAAATCTATTCTACAACAAAATGCCAATAAAAGTTCATGGTGCTATGACACATAATACAAGTTAACAGAGTCTTGCCCTTGGAAGGAGTAAATTCCCCACACTTGGGGTTTTAAAAGCAGTGTCTAAATGTACATATTTCAGAGGTATTTCTGAAGAAACTCCTATGTTACATAGTAGGCTGGAGTAAATTATCTCTAAAATCTTTTAAAATGATAACATACCATTCAGAAGATGAAGATCTCCCACTACCCACTCTAGGGAGTATAATTACCAGAGTTTCACATTGCCTTTCTTTTTAGAATCCATAATTTTCTTTAGAACTTTGCCCAGCATTGACCTCCTACAAACACTTTCCTGATTTATTTCTGCTATTTGTTCCTCCTCTAACAAAACAAAGCAAAAAAAAAAAGCAAGCTTGTATTATGTATGTACATATATATATATATAGAGAGAGAGAGACATATATATGTCTATATATATATATATCGATATGTATCTATGCATGTGTGTATATTTCTCAAAATTTCTTAAGAACAGAGCTTGTTTCATTTCTATCATTGTATGCCCAATTCTTAGTTCAACATCTGGCAAATATTTACTAACTACTTAAAAAACTGTTAAGTGGTCATTAAATAACTTTTAAGTACAGTGGATTTTATGAATTCATATAGAAATGGACCTAGAAACACACAAACACACGTATGACATAGAGTTTATCTGCCACTCTCAGAACTAATTCCAGACTGAACTAAGGCACAACTTTTGCCCTTTTTTAACATTTTAAATTTTAAACATTTTTTTAGGCAATTGGGATTAAATGACTTGCCCAGGGTCACATAGCTAGTAAAGTGTCAAGTGTCTGAGTCATGATTTGAATTCATGTCTTCCTGATTCTAGGGTTGGTACTCCATTCATTGTACAACCAAAGTGACTCTCATTTTAAACTCTTAAAGATATCTTTTGTTTCTACTTCATAATCATTTCTAAATGTATAAATGGTCTTTCCCCTGCCCAGGGAATTGTCCCATATAATAAAGTAGTTTTTTATTTGCTTCTTTTATTTTTTGTTTTAAAGAGAATATTAATTCTTAAAAAATATATACAATTGAGTCTGACAGTATATAGACCATTCCAAACCCATTATCTGACTGAAGATTGGGAATTTTCTCATCCCATCTTTAGGGTTGAACTTGATTGTCATAATTATATGTTATTTAATTTTGTTATGTTCTTGTTCTTTCTATTTGCATAATTGTAGTCATTATGTAAATTGTTTTCCTGGTTCGGATTATTTCACTTAACATCAGTAAATATATTTTCTCATGCTTCTTATTTTTTCATATACATCATTTTTTACAGTGTTCCATTATATTCAGTTATTGTCACCAATTTTCTTTTCTATTACAAAAGCATGTTACTCTGACTACTTTGGTATGTGCAGAACCTTTCTGTCTTTGATTTCTGGGAGCATATATGGGGAATCACTTGATCAAAGGGGTATGGATATTTTATTCACCTTCTTGACATAATTCCAAATTGATTTTCAGAATGGGTAGACTGCTTCACAGAACCATCAATAATATCTTAATGAATTCATTTTTCTATAATCTTTACAATATCAAAGTTTCTCATCGTTTGTCTTATTTAACAGTTTCCTGGGTATGAGGTAAGTATTCAATTGTTTTTATTTGAATCACTCTAATTATTAGTGATTGGTGCATTGAAGATATTTAATAAATGTTACTGATTGATTAATCGATTTGGATCAATTTACTACACTCTTTTAAACCAATATTAGTTATTCAGTTACTATAACTTTAATACTATTTGAATACCCTTAATAAGACAAATGCTATTTTAGATGTCTTGACACAATTAAAAGAAAAAAAATATGGTCTGAATCCCTATAAGATGAAAAGGTCCTATGTTCTTTGATAAATAAAAGAAGACATAGACCCTGTCCTCAAGAATGTTATTTTAATCAAGTAGAAGAATAAAATATACATGTACATGAGTACATACAAACATACACACAAATATATAGTATAGTTATTTCTATGCCTTACTTTCATTACTTACATACGTAATTAGATTTTAAAATACCTAAGACAAATCATATCTTTTACTTCTTTTAGTTTCATTGGCAAAGCCTGACATAGACCAGGAAATATAGGAAGCATTAACTATATAATTACTGAATGAAATCTCTTATTTTAAGCCTTAGCAGAAATTATTCTCACATATACATATGCCTAAATGCTAAACTGCAATACCACTGTACAGAAATTAATATTAGGGGAGAATTCATAAGGTTAAAATATACACACAGGTCAAAAGTATAGAAATGGACATACAAATAGGTAAATTCATTCATGATCCATTGTACCACTCTGATTTTGCACTCTTCCTTAGTAGGTTGAAAAAAGTATAACCCATTTTACACACAAACATCTATGCCACAGTGGCATATATTGAAAACAAAATGAAGCAAAGCTGGAAAGTCAGAAAATAAGGCAAGTCTTATCCTCTTTCCTCTAGGTGAGGTCCAATTTTTGTCTTTGGATGCCTGAATACACCTTTATTGCTCTAACTTAAGTGAAAGTTCCAAGCAGAGAACATGGCCCTAAAGATTTATCGGACTGTATGGCCACATTAGATCCTTTCAAATACTTTAATTTGCAAAAAGTCCCAAAGTCAGTGAACCAAACAAATAAAGACTCTCTCACCATGCTATATAACTTGGGTGATATTTATGGACAGGGAGAAGGTCTGTGTTCAGCAATTTCCTAATCAACTAAGAACAAATGGAGAAAGCAAATCCATGAAATAGGAAAGGGCAAGACCACCGAGCTATGACTTATAAGTCAGCAGAGAAATGTTAGAGCCATTATGTTACTGAAACTCCTACACCAGTTTCAATATATATATCAGTTTCTAGGGGAACTGAAAATCTGGAAAATGCCCCAAGGTTGTTAAGTTGGGAGTCTTATGGCCAATAGTTCTATAGCATAATGCCCTACAGTCAAAAGTGGATTTGCCCTTAGCTCCAAATGACAGTCATGTGCTTCACTATTTTCATTCTGTGATCTATATGGCCTCATTCCAGATGTGCTGTTTCTGACAGTCATTTCAAATCAATTGCAAAAGTCTTTACTTCAACACCCATGATAAGCCAAAGTCCATGGAGTATCTTTTATTTTTATTTGAGAATTGGGTCTTTATTTTTTTCCAAAAGTTCATCTATTTTATTTTTTTTAACATTCATCTATACGCATATGTATATTTTTAAAATACAAAATTTCCTTCCACCCTCCCTTCCCACCCCCTCTCCCCTCAGTGGTGAACAGAACATTGTAGATACATATTTTTGATAAACATGTTTACGAATTAATCATTGTCCATATGAGGAATTAGGTTTAAGGGAAAGAGATACATAAGAGATAATTTTTATAAAATGTTCATCAGATTCTGAAGGATTGTTTTTTCATTTTTGGTTTGTTTTGTTTTGTTTTGTGTTGTTTTTCTTCCTTTGGATGGAGATAACTGTCCATAGCTGGTCTAATACAGTTGTCCTGGCTCTCTGAACAGTTGAGAGGAGCTGCTTCCATCAAGGTTTATCATTCCACAATGGTGAGGTTAATGTGTACTTTGTTCTCTTGGTTCTGCTCCCTTTGCCCAGCATCAGATCCTGTGACTCATCCCATGCTTCTCTAGAGTTTGACCATTTATTGTTTCTTATAGAACAATAATATTCCATAGTATTCTTGTACCATAACTTGTTTCGTCATTCCCCAATTGATGAGCATCCCCTCAATTTCCAGTTCTTTGCCACTACAAAAAGAGCTGCTCTGAATATTTTGGTACATGAGGGACTTTTCCCTTTTTTATGATTTCTTCTAGGTATAAGTCTAGAATTAATCTAGAATTCAATAGGAATGAACCTTTTTATTGCTCTTTGAGCATAATTCCATATTACTTTCCAGAATGGCTGGATCCGGTCACAACTCCACCAGCCATGGAGGCATCTTGGAAGAGATAACTGAAAGGGAAAAATATATGCTGGATCTCTAAACATGATATTTAAAAAGAATAGCAGATTGTAGATTGTAGATTTGCAGTTTCACATGCAATTATCTTTTTATTATCTTTGGAAATGCTTATTTCATTTCATAAATTAATTTTTTTAAAAAAGAAAAGAACCTTTCATGAAAGGACAAATCAGTGAAAAAGGCTCCAAAGTTTATGAATCTAGTTGAGACCCTCTCCCAACATTATGTATAACTTGGTTGATATTTATTTACAGACAAGGCATGGTTTTTAGTTCATCAGCTTTCTTATCTTAAAACAGAATAAATCTATATTTGCTAGCATAGTGTCTATATAGATAGATGTCTTATATACTCTATCTTTCTGCCTTCAGTCAGGCTCACATTTCTGCTAATCCTAATAGATGAAAACCTATCCTTTAAGAGTCTTGATTTTTTAACATGATCTCATATTGATTAATCTTCCCCCTATCAGGGAAGATTCTCTAATATATAACTTAAATACTTTCATGCCACCTTTTAGTCTGTTTCAGAGGAGTGAGAATAATTTGTCTCCACATATGACTCTTCTCCTACACTTGAAGCTACTATGCTTTTGCACTATTTGAATAGTTTTGAATCGATAGAATTAAACTGTCAAGCTTCTACATATCAGGGACTTCTATCCATGTTGAAAATGGATAAGAAAAAAAATCACAGAATGACAAACTGAGATGACACCTAAGGATTATCTAGTCTAGTTTCCTCCTTTTGAAGACTATAATAATAGTTCACATTTATCATAGCATTTTGAGTTTTAAAAAGTGCTTTGCATATACTTTCTCATTTGATCTTCACAATAACATTTTAATTGTGTTAATAGTTTGCATATTTTAAATGAAGTGATTGATATTTAAACAAGTTAAGCAACTTACCACAGCCAATAAGTTAATGAATCAGGATATAAATTTAGATCTTCTATCTCCACAGATCCACCTAGAAGAGACCATATCAATTAAATGATTTGCTTATGGGTCACACATCAAGTAAGTAAAGGAACTGGAGTCAGAATTCTAACCTAGGTATTTTGATTCTACAGTACAAGTCTTATTCCTTTTTTATCTTTTTAAATTAATTTTATTTATTTAAGGCAATTTATTTATTTTATTTATTTAAGGCAATTTATTTAAGTTACATGCCCAAGGTCACACAGCTAGGTAATTACTATGTGTCTGAGACTGGATTTGAACTCAGGTCCCCCTGACTCCAGGGCCAGTGCTCTATTTATTGGGCTACCTCGCTGCCTCAAAACATGGCTTCTTAAGAAACATTTGCCAATAATCTCCCATCCCCATTCCAAGATGCTTTTTCTTCTTTGCACTTTTCAACTATTGAAAATAGTCCTTTTGCTAGCTGATACATGAAAGTAAGTGAATGTAAATGCATGTTAAGGACATTAATATTATTGACAGGAAGAAAAGATGTGAATGTTGGGATAAATTTTATAGCATAAGAGACTAAGTAGGAAGGGAAAGTTATAGAATTATGCACTCATCTATATTATAGATCCAATTTGAGAAGAGTCATTGAAAGTGTACAGTACTAATCTAAGCTGTCCAGCATGGTGAGGAAGTGCATAGCAAACAGTAAAAACAATGCCTTTTGAGTTGCAACTAAAAGAGTATATTAACCATTTGTCAGACTATATCTAGAATTTTGTGATATAATGTGTTACCACATTTTAGGAAATATATTAATATTCTAGATGGTTCAAAAAGTAAAATTATGTCTATATAACCCACTGTTCCCTTACACTTGGAGCTATTCAAAACTGAATAGTCTGAGTAAGTAGTTGATTTCCCTTCAATATAGTTCTTCAGCAAAAGGTAAATAAATGATGTCTTCTTACTCAGTGATGGACTGAAGTTGATGACCTCTGAGTTCTATTCTAATCTTATAGTTTTATTTCTCTTAGAAGAATCATTGTCAACCCCATAGGTCTCAGAAGGTAGGAGGGACTTCTAGAGATCATTTGATACAGTTCAACTCAACTAAACAAATATTTATTGCCTTCTACATATAAATTATCCTAAGTGCTATGGAATCAAGATGCAATATTACCTAATCTTTGCAGTAGACTTATAATAGAATGAAGTGGGACCTAACAAAAGGTTCTGGAAGGAATGTGGCATCTCTACAACTCAATAATGAGTGTTAAAATATGTAATATGTTCACAAATAAGATACAAAATTAAATGTGAGAGAACCAAAGGAAAAAATTAACAAATTTCTCAAAAAAAAGTCTAAGAAGGGTGAGATCACTTTCAATTTGATAGACCAAGAAAAACTTCATAAAGTAAATGAAGACAAAGTTGAGATTTGAATGAAGAGAATGATATCCACAATGAGAGAAATGAAAGTAAAGCACAGGAGAGCTTCATGCACTACTGCACATTGGAAGAGTGCATTGCACCAGGTCAGGAAACAGCAAGTAGTTCTGGTTAGATAGAAGACAAAAACTTTGATGGGAAGTAATATGAAATAAGCCTGAAGGAGTAGGTTGGTAGACCTCATGGGAGGACTTAAATGTCAAGCAAAAATGTTTATCTTGATCTGACCCCCTGCCTTAAGGAGGTCAAAGTTTGGCCACCTCTATTTTATAAATGAAGCCATTTTCTGTGTTATCACCAGTTGTTGGAAGCATAAAGAAAGGAGGAATAGAACCTTGTCTCTTTCTAGAATTTCCTCTCTCCTGGGCAGTATTCATCCCACTTTACCACATGGACTCTTGAACGTGCAATAAGAAGGCATGACACACACTTATAGAAACTTTAAAATCAATTAACATGTTGGTTTCTGAGAAGATATTGTAACCTGTCCAGAATAATAAAATCAGCAAAGCACAGCATTACTTTCCTCTATGAAGAGCTTGAATAAATAAGACATTTATAAAAATGAGTGGAAAATCTGAAATGAATATCCCAAGAACCATGAAAAAAATAAGCTAAGAGAAATTGAATTTTCTTTTGAGTTTCTAAGAGAGGGAGAGGCAGTGGTTGTGAATTTTATACATAATTTATAAGGAAAATTGTCCAGTTCACTCAGGTATATACCATATCAGTTTGTGGCAAAGATTAAGCAAGCTGTCTTTTTTTTAATTGAAATCAAATATAGGTATGGAGGAAAATGAATTCTGACCAAGGAAGAATGTGGCAAGTCACATGAAATTTCCATAAGGCTTTTTATTTTTTAACAAAGTAACTTTGAATTTTTTGTTAAGCAGTAATAAGAAGAAAGGCCCAAAAGTTTTAAAAGCTCAACTTCATACCTGGAGGTTTTCAGTTCTTTGCTCTTAAAAGTTACTGTTCTTAAATGGCAGAGTGATGTATTAGAAAGCACCCAGGACTTGGAATCAGGTTGTCTTTGTCTAAATTTTGGCTCTCATGTGTTTGATTTGAGGGATATCTCTCTCCATCCCAGTTCCCCTTCTCTAAAATGGGGACAATTAGATTTAAACTACATGCTCACAGGGTTATATTGGAGATACTGTGATATAATATTTATTGTATCTTATAGATGTGAAATAAACAATTGTTCTTGGTAGCATTCATTCAAATGCATTTTCCCATCTGCTCTTTTTATTTCCAGGATTGGTTAGTCTTATGCATTAGTGGAGTAAAAAGTACAGGGGTGGGGAGAGAGGGGAAAGGGGGGTAAGTACTAGGAAAGGAATAGCAATTGAATCAATCTTTTTAGCAATGCATATTGTCAATTGTCATTAGGTCTGCTGTTCAGAGAGCAGAGAATCATAAATGATCATCTCAAATACATATATATATGTGTGTGTGTGTGTGTGTGTGTGTGTGTGTGTGTGTGTGTGTGTGTATCTGTGTGTATGTATAAATATCAACCCTTTGCTGGTACTAGGTACAGCTGATAATGTTTGATAATTTTATTGCCCATAAGCAGTTCTGAATCATACTTCCAGGGTGTATGCTACAAGCAATCAGGGGTTCCTGGCTGTTAAAGTGAACCAGCACTTGAGGAAGCAGGAGATCAGGGGGACATGGTCAATTCAGTAACCAAAAATAAAGCTAGTACTTGCATCTATGGAGGAGCAGGGGTCCTTCCTACATATAAACCAAAACACAGATCATGAAAACAGTAATAATACCTCTCCTCAGGTTACTTCACCTAGGAAGCACTGAAAATTTGTACATCCCCAGAACTAGTTCTGAAAAAATGAAGTTTGGCATAATGCCCCTCCACACCAAGATGAGAGGAGTCTAAATTCAAAATAAAGTTTAAAATCAAGAAATAGCCTGGAACAAATGAACAACCAAGAAAAAAGGAACTTGACAATAAAGAAACAGATTATAGTGGTAGGGAAGATGAAGACATGAACTCAAAAGACAACATTGTAAAAACAGCTACAGGTCAAGTGTTAAAGAGAAATGCAAATGAAATTCAAGTCAAACAAGAATTCCTGGAAGCATTAAAGAAAGATATGAGTAGCAGAAGAGAAAATGGGAAATGAAATGAAAGTTATGTGACCTTTTGGATGGTGCCTCATCTACATATACTGCAGGAACTACCCATATTTCTATTAGCATCATGGATTCCATCTGTCTCCCTTCCAGGCCACAGCAATGACAATGTATGCAATACTATAGGGTCATTGGAAGTAAGTACTGAAAATGAACTTAGAAATCATCTAAACCAAGTATTTCATTTTATAAATTAATAAAATGATGCTCAGAAGTTGGAGCAGACTTCAGTCACATAGTCAGAAAATACCCTAACTGGAAGTTGAACTCAGGTCCTCTGACTCCAAATTCTATCCTTTGTTTTTATCATTATACATTACTATACTTCCTTCATTTTATGATAAACTCTCCTTCTTATTGCATTGTCCTGTAAAGATACATCTCTGTATCAAGATGAAGAGAAGCATAAATTCTCTGTCATTTATCACCTCTCTGACCCTAAGCAATTTACTTAATCTCTCTGGTCCCGAGTTTTTTCACCTCTAAAATGATGGCTGTTAGACTTGTTCTAGGTTTATTTCTAGCTGAAAATCCTATAATACTTTGAAAGCATGACCTGGTTAATTTGTTCAAAGTGAGTGGCCTGACCAATGATACAGACACAAAACATAATCATTTTGTAAAGTTCTAAATGTTAATATTATTGCCATGACAAGACAAAGACATGTTGTTATAGTTCAGAAGAATAATTTTCTTGATTTAAATGAGAAATTTTAAATTTCTTGAACCTGAAGAAAAAAATGAAGCTGAAAATTATCCAGTTAATTTTATCAAAGAAGATGACCCTAGACTTGATAATTATAATAATAATTCACTACTTTATAGATATTCACTATTTTCTTCTCAAAAAGTTTGAGAGCTGTATATATCACTATTCTCATTTTATATATGAGGGACAATATGGCACAGAGAGAGACAAAGTAACTTCCCCATGATCGTATATAAGTGATAATGCCAAGATTGAGAGCCATGTCTCTTGACTGAATATCCTGTTCTCTTTTAATTAACTTTTTTTAAAATAAGGGTTTTAAACATATTTTTACATTATCATAATTTCTCTCAATATCCCTAACCCAATTAGCTATATATATATATATATATATATATATATCCTATAATATATCCTATATATATTTATGTGAATACAACAGATGTGTCTATATTTGTATATATTTATCTATTTATCTATCTAAAATCAAATAGTATTTAAGACCAAAAAGAAAATGGGGGGGGGAGCAGCTAGGTGGCGCAGTGAATAAAGCACTGGCCCTGGAGTCAGGAGTATCTGGGTTCAAATCCGGTCTCAGACACTTAATAATTACCTAGCTGTGTGGCCTTGGGCAAGCCACTTAACCCCATTTGCCTTACAAAAACCTAAAAAAAAGGGAAGGAAAACAATCATAAATGATCAACTCATATAAACATATCAGCTCATATGATCAGATGAAATGTAGAACACTTGTGGTCTTTCTACTTCTGCAATGGGGTAGGGATACCTTCCTATGTTATCTTTACAGTCATGCTTGCTATTTATAAATATCTGGTAATTATAATTTAGATTTTATTATAATACATCTTTTAAAGGAGAGAAACAATGATTAAATAGATAGATGTCCAGACTTGGAGTCAATCAGAAGGACTTGGGTTTCAGTTTTTCTTCTAACACTTAAGCTATGAGACCCTGGCAAGTACCTTAATTTATCAGGGGTCCAGGTAATTCTCTTAAACTATAAGTTATTGATAACTTGCCAACTTGTATAAGTAGGAAGAATTTCTATACAGGGAGTTCCCTACAATGGTGAAATCATGAATATTACCTTCTATTCACATCCCCCAAGAACATTTAAAGGAAGATTTAGTACCTTTAGTCATACCTTTACTGGTATGGCTTATCACAGGACACTCACAATACTGTGTGGATTGGCAAAGGAGGATTAGGGTATATGAAGAGAGTAAATGATGAGAATGGGTTTATCTTCAGTAGCTCACCAGTGAAAATGGATCAAGTGCTCACTAATAATTGCAAATGAGAGAACTAGCAACTGTGGGTGAAAATAACAGAGGGTACATTCTAACTCAACATAAAGAATAATTTATTATCAATTAGAGCTGTCTAAAAGTACACTAGTCTCCCACAATAGGCAGAAAATAGATGTCCATCATGCTACCAGGTGCTCAAAAAGCTAATTAGACAGCTATCTGTCAGGTTAAGTCTAAATGACCTCTAACCTTTCTTCAAACTGTAGATTCTATCATTTTCTGACTCTCACTGTGATTCTGTGCAAATAGGAAGGAGGGTAAGATGGGGCCAAGTAGGCAGGCTGCATGTATCTACATTTAAAATTAAAGGATTTACCAAGTCCTGATTCATTTCTGACCACTGGATCCAGATGACTCTGGAGGAGAAAATGAGACCTGTGACTTATCACAGCACCTCCTCACTCAAATATAATTCATGTTCACGTCATGGCATCACTTCCCTGATGTCTTGGTCTTCTTCAAGAATGAAGAATATACATCATCATCAAATGATTTAGAACTGGATGGGAGCTTAGAGATCATCTAATCCAGTCTGTCTCTCATTAACAAAATATTCAAATGAATTTCATAGAAATTTAGTAATTTGATTAGGGTTACTCAAGTAATTAGTGGACAAATTAGGTTTTGAACCCAGATCTTCTGATTTCAGTTACTTAGCCTATAGCACTATAGAAGGTTGATGCTTCAGGAGGCCTTCAATATTAATACTTTAGGTTATTCACTCCCTTATCTAAGTACAGAATTCAACTGAAAGACTGAAAAACTTCTAAGTTCAGTGAATGTATTTATACAGCAGTAAAGTAAAGAGCAGAATGGAAATTATCTAAATCATTTGGTCAGATAATTCCAGGCAGCTAATTTTTATATCAAATTAGACCAAAAATCCTATAGGTTCTGGGCAAAAGGATTCATTGAGCTTAGTAATGCCCCTTTAATACAAACAAAAGATGCTTGTTAACTATGGTAACACATCCTGGTCCTTCCAATAAAGCTACTGAAATAGAATTATAGAAACTGAATATGGTCAGCACTGCTATTGAGCCAAATTTTCCCCAGGGCCCAACTTATCCCAGGTAGTTAGTTAGCCGCCTATGAAGATGCATTAAATCTGTCAGGTCATTAGAATATCACTTAACTTCCCTCTACACCTAACTTATAGAGCTAAGTATCTAACATACTACCGTGATAGACTCAGCCATGGAAAGAATGGAAACCATTAAAAATAACAAGTGTTTATGCCATTTCAAGATATGATCTCAAAGGTCAGATGTTAGAGTGAAATGAATGAAAAATATCTTAGCTTTCTGACCCATGCCAGTTGGCTTATCTGGTCAGAGGATGGCACTCAGGAGACCACAGTCATGAGATCAGATTCCAGGGATACTAGATGAATCTGTGAGAATAGTTGAGCAGAAATTTTTTGCCATTATTCAAAAAACTCAAAGAAAGCCCCTTTCTATTCAATGAGGGCCTAAAGTATTATGTTGATAAAGGAAGAGAGTAGAATAGACAACTATTTCTGATAGCTAAGCCGAACCTCAAATTAACTTAAGTCTATGAGATTCAAACTAGTCACTGTGGAATGGTTTATCTTCAAAACACTGATTCATCCATTTTATTCAACATTACTTATTAAGTATCTAGTCAATCAAAAAAGTTTAAAGTACCTACTATGTGCCAGTTTTGAGGATTCAAAGCAAAATACAGAATAATTGCTTACTTCAAGGAGCTCACATCATAATACAAGGGACAACATATTCACATATAAATGAATGCAAAATATTTTGTTGTTGTAGTTTCTGGAGCTAATTTCTTAGAGCTATAGAGAATTCTTCAAAGAAACTCCCTTTCCCAATGCAAATCACCAATTGTTCTGCAATTTAGAGATTTGAAGAGTTCCTTCACAGTCAATATATATCAGACATGGGAATAGAACTCACATGTTCCTGTCTCCTCAGTTCATCCTCAATATACTGTGAAATTCTCTAATTCTAAATATGAGAACCCACATATACACACATACTCTTACAAAGTAATTGAGGAGTATTAGTGATGAGGGAAATCAAGCAAGGCTGTTGGTAAGAAGAAACACTTAAACTTATCTTTGAAAGAAGTTATGGATTCTAAAAGGTAGAAATGAGTAAGGAGCAAATTTTTGACCTGGGAGGGCAGTTGTCTATGCAAAGATGGGAAACCAGAAAATTATCACTGAAGAATAGCAAGAAGTTTAGTTTGATTGGTAGGTAGATTTCTAAAAAGGAGAAATGCACAAGTTTGGATAGGGAACATGAAATCTTAATTGTGAAGGATTTTAAATTCCAAACAAGAATTGACATTTTTTACCCCTTAGAGACCATACAAAATTATTGAAGCTTTAATTTTTTTAATTTCTTTTTAGTGGGGTGGTTGAGAAAAAATACTTAGCTACATACTAGTACTGAATAAAAATTAAGAGGATGTCATGATCAGACCTATCCATCAGGAATATCCATATGGCACCTGTGTGGAGCCACCACATGGGGTGGCTCTGGAAGTTCCTTTTTGAAGAAATAATGGATAAAGAATACATAAATATATTTCTATGGCAGTCATTGAGGTAATTTGTTTTGCCTGATTATACATTTTTTAAATAATATTTTCCCTCAATTTCAAGTTAAAACAATTTTTTAAACTTTTTAAAATTTTAGACTTCTACATTCTATCATTCCCTCCCTATCTTCTCCCTGTCTTAAGATGGTAAGCCATTTGATATAGGTTATACATGTGAAATTATAAAACATTTCAATATCATTCATTTTGTATGATGAGCAAAAAAAGTGAAAATACTATGTTTCCGTCTATATTCAGACATCAGATTTTCTTTGTAGTTGAATACCATATTTCCTCATGAGTCCTTTGAGATTGTCTTGGATCATAGTATTGCTGAGAATAGCTAAGTCATTCATAGTTCATTGTACAATATTGCTGCTATGGGTACAATAGACTGGTCTTACTCACTTCACTTAGTTCATGTAAGTCTTCCCAGATTTTTTCTAAAATCATCTAGCTTGTCATTTCTTACAGAACAATAATATTCCTTCATAATCATATAACACAGCTCATTCATCCACCGTCAATTGATGGATATCTCCTGAATTTCTGATTCTTAGAAAACACAAAAAGAGATGTGATAATTATTTTTAAAAAAATAAATTTAGAAAAATGCCAAATACATATCTTCCCTTTTTTTATTTCTTTGTGATAACAAAACTGGTAATGGTATTGCTGGATACAAGGGTATGGAAAACCCACAGTTTATGGTCCTTTGGATTATATTCAAATTTCTTAGAAGAAATTTGTTTTTTTTCCCCAAATTGAGAGAGTGATGGGGGGGGGGAGATTGAAGGGAGAGCAAATAATTTCTTATTTGTTTGTTTTAATAGAAAGAACTACATAAATAAAACATTTCCTGCATTTCCAGATGGCACCACTGTATTGTTAGTTTTACTCATCCATTTTTGGGTAGCTAGAGTATTGTGTACTGGAATACAGAAGACTCATCTTCTGATGAGTTCAAATCCATCCTCAGGCACTCACCTGTGTGACTCTGAGAAGTCACTTTGCCCTGTTTGCCTCACTTCCTCATCTATAAAATGAGTTGGAGAAGGAAATGAAAACCATTCCAGTATCTCTGCCAAGAAGACCCCAAACTGGATCACAAAGAGTTGAACATGACTAAAATTGAATGAAGGGCAAAACTTCCTTTATTATGAAAGACCACTAAAGAAGTGAGAATCATCCATAAATGTTGTAATGTTAAGAAAAAAATCACTAGCATTTATATTTAAAAAAAAGATCATGAGGTATATAGTACAAAGACCAATGAACTAAAAATACTGAAGAACAGAAACATGCCCATGGAAGATCACCTAGGATAATTCATTTTTATCCACCTCTCTCAGCTTCTCAGATCCAGCATTCATATACCAGGACAAGTAAGTAAAAATAAATACCAAAATAGTAATAATGATAATAACAATATTTATTTTCTCATTTTTGAGATTTTCAAATTATTTTCTTTGCAACAAGGACCCACAATCACATGGATACTGTCAAAACTTGATTCGTACTCAATTCAAAGAATTCCAGATCTGTCACTCTATTCATTATGGTGTGGTTGTACCAAACCAACTTTAATAAGCATCCATGAAGAGGCAAAGGAGTCATATGTGAAACAAACAATCTGAAATCCTGATTGAAAAGAAAGGAGGAAGCCACCCAGTCTGCCCCAATGATGGTTCTGTGTGGTGGAGTTATTGGGCCTATGTGATTGAGCATGGCATCATATTTATCACTATCAAGTAGAGTTTCTTCAGTTTTCTCAATGCCCCTACTCAATTTCTTTATCTCCCAAATGAGAGGCAGGTGGTGTGATCGATCACTACATCCAGATTCAGAAATACCTGAGTTCAAACCCAGCCTCAGACACTTAACTAGCTATATGACTCAGCGTGAATCATTTAACTTCTGTCTCAGTTAACCATTGTCATTTTTCCATATCTAAGTCATAATTCAGGACTCAGAAAATCTGCAACAGATCACATTTCCATAGCAATGGCTCTGGTTCAGAAACATTAGCTTTAGGTTTAGTTCTTCGAAAACAGGGGTAGTAGTTCATAAAAAAAAAACAAAACAAAACTGCCAACTATAACTTTTGGGAAATTACTAAATAAATTGTAGTGTATTATTTAGTCTGAGTTCTGGACTCCTTCAATCTTCCCCAGGAGAGCATTAGAGGAGCAAAAGACAAGGATGACAAAGGAGACAAGTACTCCACCAAGATCTCCAATTGTTCCAAGGTCTCTGTTTATTTACCAGAACACCAGTGCTTAAGTACCTTCCCAGTCTCTTATCCACTCCCACTCCCATGGCACTTAGTAAGATAAGACTCTGGTGCTCAAAGACAGCAGGTAAAGATAGTTTATTTTGCTCCCATACACAACAGCTCCTAACATAACCCCCTTCCTGTTTTTTTTTGAAAAAAATTATTACATAATGAATGCCACGTAAGTTGTAAATAAAATGTGAAACTAGTATAAACAAATGTCAATTAAACAATATTCCCAAATTCCTTGAAATACATATTATCCCCAATTTACAGACAAGGATTACAAAGTTTTTTTTTTCCATTTGCCAACAAAAAAGCTTTCAAAGTAATCAAATTCAAAATTCAAAATAAAAGGAACAACATTTGACTTTATATAATACTCTCAACACAAAAAACAGCTCTTTTGTACTTCAAATTTATTAAAGTGAGATTGTTGGACACCCTGGCTGGCACCAAAATCTCGAAATATAGAAACATTTTCCCACCTCTCCAGACCAGTAGAGAGTTGAAAAAAATGTCCTATTGATGATTAAATACACATACACACACACACACACACACACACACACACACACACCAAAATATTAGCCAGGCTTCCTTCAAAAGACAAAATGTAAATTTCCCAATTCCAGAAAAAAAATCTCCCCCCCCTTTTTTTTTTTTAGGTTTTTTGGCAAGGCAAATGGGGTTAAGTGGCTTGCCCAAGGCCACACAGCTAGGTAATTATTAAGTGTCTGAGACCGGATTTGAACCCTGGTACTCCTGACTCCAAGCCCGGGCTTTATCCACTACGCCACCTAGCTGCCCCCCCCTTTTTTCTTAAATAATTAAACCAGGAAGCTTCCCAATCAATAACCTATTAGTTTTTCCAATAGTCATTGCCCAAACCCCACCCCTCCCCAAACCAGGAAGAAGGCATAGGAGTCCCTTGATTTCTAAAATAAGTTATTTGAGACATGGGTTTGAGTTTCAAAGTTCCAAAGAGAAAGATTTCCCTTCTCCCTCTCCCCTCCCTCCTTAGAGGTGGGAATGGCAGAGAATGAGAGAGAGCATTTGAAATCACCTAAGCCGTTAACACCAGTACAACCTGGAGTTGCTGCACCTTGTGAACAGTAGTCATCACCATAATAAACTGTCCAACAGCAAGTGACACTTTTGCTCCCAACACAGGAAGCACACAATTCACAGCCCTCTGCTGCCAGAACAATGGTATCCACAACCCTGGCTGAAGGCTGAAAAGTGAAAATAGCTGTATTCTTCTTTGGTGTCAGGGTCTGCATCAAAGTCTGCATCAGAGTCTGCATCAGGAATGAAAGGTCTCTGCAGTTGGTCCCTGGTCCAGGGGCCCGAGTCTCTCCCAGAGTTCACAGCACAGTCAGGTAGGCAGCCATGGCCAAAAATAACAGCAATCATGTTCTCCCTATCCCATTCATGTTTCTGGTGCTAGGCAGCAGACTGCTGTTTGAAAAAGAAGCTACAACCCCTGGGGTACTGCCTCAGAGACTTTACTTCCTGCTGACTCCTCAATGTTAAATGCTTAATTGTTTTCTCATTTTTGCTGATTTCTCTTTGTTTAAAATCAGCCCTCTAAGTAACAAATCAGCATTTTACTTTCTCCAGAATCCTTGGCTCTGGGATGCTACCTGGTTTTCTTGCTTGTATCTGCTATATCCTTGTTCCTGACTTGACTCAGATAACTCCACCTTTATTGTTCCAGTTTGGAGGCCAATATGTTGAGTCCCAGTTCTAGACTCACTCAATCTTCCCTAGGCAAGCACTGGAAGGGTAGGAGACAAGGATGACAAAGGAGACAAGTACTCCATCAAGATTTCCAAGTGCTCCAAGGTCTCTGTTTATTCACCAAAACACCAGTGCTTAAATACTTTCCAAGTCTCTTCTCCACTCCCACTCCTGTGGCACTTAGTCAGATAAGACTTTTGTGCTCAAGGACGCCAGATGAAGATAGTTTATAGTACTCCCATACACAACAGTTCCTAAAAGTGCATGGTTATCATAGAATACTATTACACTAAGAAAAGAATTTGAAGAATTAGAAAAACAACATAAGATTTATATGAACTGATAAAGAATGAAGTATTTCCGGGAAAAGTATTTACCGGGAAAACTATATGTGATGATTAGCATAATATAAATGAAATTGACATGAAAAGGAAGTTGCATGTTAAATAATATTATTGAACAATCTTGACCACAGAAAAAGATGAGTGAACTCATATCCCTCTTTTCAGCAGAGAGGAGGGAGCTATGGATACAAAATGTTGATTTCAGATGCAATCACTGTAAATTAATTTTGCTTAACTTTTTTTTAATGAATGAGTATTCTTTGGGTATAGATGATATAGAATAATGATTGCAATATAAAAATATAAAGTATAAATAAAGTAATTATTTAAAAAATAAAGCTGAGAAACTCTAAGAATGTGGAAGAGTAACATTCCTTCTGTTAACCTCATTTTCTTGAGTTCTTTAAATAAAACAAAATAATCTATCCTACTTCATAAGATTAAGAGAATGATCAAATAAGATGTTTTATGGGGGTACTATATGGAAAGTACTATACAAATGAAAGGAAAAATTGTACCAAGCAAATACACTTCATTTTTGGCTCTGATTTGACCAAAGCCAGAAATAAGTTTGGGGTTAGATGGCTCCAATGTGCGCAGAGTGCTGGGTTTAGAGTCAGAAAGACATCATCCTGAGTTCATATCTAGTCCCAGGCATTTATTAGCTATGTGACACTAGGTGAGTCACTTCCTCATCTGTAAAGTGAGCTGGAAAAAGAAATGGCAAACCAATCAAGTGTCCTGCCAAGGAAACCACAAATGAAGTCACAATGTGTCAACTCAACTGAAAAACAACTAAATGACAAAAAAAAAAAACCCCAAAACTATGTTTGGAACCCAGAGTCTCCAATACCAATCCAGTCTTCTCCCCAAGTTGCCTCTGCAACACAGCTCAAAGTCATACACATAGCAAGCAACAGAACCATGATTTGAAACTGGGTCCTCCAGCTCCAAGCCAGCTCCATATTCCAGTTCTATTTGTGATCTCTAATCATAATAATAACTCTGATTAAAATGCACTTTATATTTTTTAAATGGCTTCCCTGGAAGATAGCAAATAAAATTTTTATTCATGTTGGCAGACTAAGATTCTGTTAATTATACAATTGTACTGTGAGTCAAAAAAGAGTCTAAAAGACATGAATATCAGAGTATTCTGATATTCACAATTATGATCCTTGGATCCTCCCCTCCCCTGACCCAATTCTTTATTTTTGACTTTGGCTGTTTTGCTCCAAGTCAAGGAAAGAACTGAGAATGCCAACCCATTCTTTGACTTCAGTATAATAGTTGCTTATGCTTGCAGCCCCAAGTTGGCTTATATAAAGAACAAACTACTGCATTGACCCCCTGGGTTTACAATAAAAACCTCACCAAATCCCTGGTGGTATCTCAGGATCTCTTTGTCATGAGCACAATAAATTGCCTCACAAGAGCAGTAATACTTTGAATTACTGTCAGCACCAATTCTTATCTGCCAGAAACTGATAAAATAATCAATAGAGTTTGTTTTGTTTTGCCTTTTCTTTTCCCAAAAGGAATCTTGAGCAATAGGGAGATAAGAGTATATTCAGGCTTATTGGCCAAACCCCAATAATCTCTTAGCCAGAGAAGGGAGTGGAAAACCAAAAGAGACTGTCTCTTCTGTGTTCAGTAACCTTGGCCCAGTCATTCAGTCTTATAGCCTTAAAGTTTTGCATTCCATACAATGTACAGGAAAATAATCATTAGCAAAGGAACAGCAATCATTGGATTGCAGAATTTGAGAAGTGGAAGCTTCCTAATATGCCCACTTGTCCATAAGCTCCTTGAAGGCAGGTCTTTTTTTGTGTCCCCCATGCTTAGCACAGTGTCTGGTTCACAGAAAGTACTTAATAAATGATTATTGACTGATTGATTGATAGTGTAGGAATCCTGGATAAATATTCTTGTAATTCTGTTTGAATACCAAGACTAGTTAGGAGTTCATTGCCTCCTCAGAGAGCATATTTCCTAATGTTAGTGAGCATAAATCTGTCTCTGTAACTTTCACACAGTGATTTTAGTTCCACCTTTAGGAGTCACACAAAACAGGTTTGTTCTATATGAAAGACTCAGATCTGAAGATAGCCATTCTGCTCTCTGCCACCTTCCTCCAACCTCTAGTCAAGTTTCCTTTTTTTTTTCCAAACTAATGTCTTTGTTTCCTCAGTTATGACAAATGATGTCTGCTTCTTGCAAGACCCTGCTTATTACCTTGACAATTCCCAATCACTTCATCCTGGCTGAAAGAAGTGTCTTGTGGTTTTATTTGTTTATTTGGCTTTTTTAAATATATATTTGTATCCCTGGCATCTTTGAGGAATGAATGAATGGTTAAAAACATCCTGTTACCCTGTTTGCTCTCCAGACATTTTTCTGCTTTTCAAATTTCCATTTTAAAATGTAGTACCCCAAACTCCAGGCATTCCAGTCTGACCAATGCAAGGTGCAGTAGGACCATCATTTCCTTTTATCTGTTCCCTGCCCTGTCAGCCTTAGATGTTTTAACAGCTGTCTCACTCTGTTGGTTCATACTGGGACTATGGTTAACTAGCAAATATTCCAGATAGTCTTCTTTTTTTCTTCCACATGAACTACTGTTAAAACAGGTCTCACATTCTGTACTTGTGCAATTGATTTTTTTTAAACCTAATCCATTTATCACTAGTGAAAAGTGCTTTGAGGTCCCCCAGAAGAGATATCTTCCATAAATTCCAAGGGAGGACTTAAAAAATCTTTCTTCACTTTAGACTATATTTCAATCAACTCCATTGTTCCCTTATAACCACTGAGGTAGCACAAACATCTGTTCAAGAGCCTGAAGAACCTAAGAGGACCAGATGCTGTTTCCTTTCAACAGGAAAGAGAGGAGAATTGGGGTCACTTTATGGTAAAATGGTTGAAAAAATGCCAACAACTCTAGTTTTTTTCCTCTTTCTACTGTTGTATCTGAACTCTCAGTTCCAATTAGACTGCTGAGATAAAACAAGATTCTTTGAAAATGCTAGTCACATTCCTATCACTATTTATATTATCCCTCCTCCTTCATGCCAACTCCATATATGCAACTTTTCAACACCCAAATCCTTGAAGATTCAGTTCACTACTTCAGGATCACTGACTACAATAATTAAAAAGACCCTTAGAGGTTAGTTAACTGGTACAAATCATAAAAGAAAAAGAATCTCCTTTACAATAGGAATGAGTGTAGCTCATTGGTTCTTTATTTGTAGACATTTAGTTTGGGAAAATTCACTTCCTACTGATATAGTCCATTCTACTTTTTTTGGATAGTCCTAATTTCTATGAACTTTATACACCCCTCTTTGAAAATTCTCCATGCCACTCATAATTCTGTCCTCTAGAGCTGATATATCTCACAACCTTATCATTCTTCATCATGGTGGTTGACTTTCTCAAGATACTCTTCAGTTAGCCATTGTTCTCCCTAAAATGCAGTGCTCTAAGCCAAACATATAATTCTCAATGTGAGCTGAACAGGGAAGAATGTAAGTAGAATTAGGCCTTCTATAATCCTGAGCACATTGCCACTCCATGTCATCTGAGAGGATAGGAGCTTTCCTGGCTATCATATTGTTGATTCAGATTGAGTTTTCCATCTACTAAAACCTTAAGATCTGTTTCGTATGACCTGATACAATCTCCATGTGATGCATTCTTGAAACTGATTGAACATAAATATAACCTAAATGAACTTAATTCTATATACATATTCTATTAAATTTCAATAAATTTGATTAAACCCATTGTGAAGATGTGTTTGGATCTTGACTCTGTTATTCAGAAAGTGAACTATCTTTCCTTCTCTTTTTATCATCTGCAGATTTGATAAGTATGCTATCTATACCTTGATCTAAGTCAAGGCTTTTTTGATATCTATGTGTAAATGAATATATGAGTATATACATGAGATGCATACATATGCATCACCTAGTTTGTACAGTGCATATAATAGATAGACACAAGGTCTGAAGTCAGGAAGATCCATCTTTCTCAGTTCAAATCTTGCCTCAGATATTTGTTGGTTGTGTGACCCTGAGGAAGGCATTTAGCCTTTTTTTGCCTCAGTTTTGTCATCTGTAAAATGAGCTGGAGAGGGAAATGACAAACTACTCTAGTATCTTTGCCAAGAAAATACTTAATGGGATAACATTTGCACATAACTGGAAAATGACTGAATAATTCTCCCCATAAATAGATAGAGAAGTGAAGAGATAGACATAGATTTATGATGGTAGACATTATATATAATATATATGTGATATATATGTATCTGCTTTATATGTATATATATATATATATATATATAAAATATTGTTTATCACTCAGTATTCAAGATACATATAGTAGGGTGGGGGATCTGAGGTATGGGCAAATTGATGAAACAAAGAAGAGGAATATATATGAAGGTTTTGAAGTGATTAGAAATGTCTACAGAACAGGTCTTCTTTCTCAATAATGGTTAAAAAAATCAATAAACTAAATGAACCAGATGCCTTTATATATTCTGGTGTTCTATTTAAAACTAAAAATGAAGGATTTTTATGCTCAGTTTTTTTAGGGAATTTATCTTAAAACTATCTCTTAGCCATATTATCTCTCAGCAAGGTTATTTGAACCCATTGGCATAAGGGAATTGCCCCAGGGGTACCAGACCAATGGCCTATCTTGTCTAGAATCTTGCCTTTGAGGATAACCAGTGTGAAATTATTTTGGAAAAAAAGACAAGAGCCTTCCAACTGAAATGCACCTAATTGTGCAGTATCAGCACAGGGGGGCATGGTGAAATTGCTTTCTGAGCTCAGTTGGTGACCAGCTTCTGGCCTGAAGCATAAGGACTGATAGCCCTTGTAATTCTTAGCCTGGCAAATGTAATTGCTGGTTCTTTTTCAGAACATGATTTCCTTCCCCTAGTGTCTTTAGTAAAAAGAGTTTGGGTATTTACCCCCCAACAAGTTTGTTGCTATTACATTATGGTGGGGCTATTAGAATCAATCCATTAACAAAGGGGCAAAAAGTCTTCAGGGAGATGGGGGGGTTAGTTACAAAAACAGGAGGATTTAATATCATTTTCTCCCCAAATTTCTCTGTTATTCTTAGTGTGCTACTCTTTGAAGTGAAACCCCATTTCTATGCTCCTTTGACCTATCCAAATCCTTAAAAGGAAAAAACAAAACAAAACAAATATGATGTCAGCTCTTTGTCTGAAACTCTGGACTATCTGGCTATGGCAATATCAGAATTATGGGCAGCCTAAATAGTATTTTTTTGTGTGTGGCAAGAAAATCAAAAACAATAGATATCACCCTAGTGGATCTCATGTTGTCCATTTTTCCTACTATAAGTTATTAAATTATTTTGGGTTAAGTCCTTGAAGGCTCATGTTAATTGTAAATATGTTTTCTTTTTGGTTATGCATACAATATTATTGGATTAAAAATGCATATATAAGAGCAGAGATTATTTTTTAAAAGAAAACAGGGAAGGGGAGAGCATAATGCAGTAGAAAAATATCCTAGTTCCAAAATCAGAGAACATAAGTTTACATCCCATCTCTGCTGCATTCTACCTGTGACCTATATTGACCTTGGGAATTTTTCACTTAGTTTTCTCCCACCCCTGGACCTCAATTTCCTCATTTATAAAATGAGGAGTTTGGAATAAAGGACCTCTAATTTCCATTTGAGCTCCAAATCTAGTTAGCACATAATGGAAAGTGATAGTGAATAATTAATAAGCTTTTATGGATGTAACATACAAGTAATTTTCCCCAGCATAAATAGCTATAAATGTATGTTTATTTGGGTTTGTTATTGTTTAAAATTAAGAGCATAATAAATTATATAAATTAAGTTATCTGCAAAATATCATATTTTAAGTCATTATCAACTATTCATACTTTACAAGAAATGAATTTGATTATTTTACCAATCTCCTATCAAAGTAGCTCTTAAGGAAATAAGCACAGAAAGGCCTAAAGAACATGGCTTAGGAGATCAGGCCAAGGTAGACATCTCATTTGAGATTTGCAAAGGGGAAGTATGATAGTGTTGAAAACTGTCCTGGGTAGTTAGGAACAAATGGAAGAAAATAATTTAATCAATGGAAATGCAATATATGATATAGAAGAAGGAACACTAAATTTGGGGGGTTCATTGATATAAATATTGATCTTGAATCTGTCTTTACCTAAGTTGGAAGAATCATTTCTTTCTTTCAGATCCTCAGTTTTCTTATCTTTAAAATGAAAGGATGGCCTAGGTTCTCTCTAAGGTCTCTTCCATCTCTAGTAATTAGGGATCTAAAATTTAAAAATTTTATTTTTTAAGTATTAAATTATTGCCTAGGAAGTCACAGATCATACTGAGGAGAAAAATGAAGTAACAATAACAAAAGAAAGCATTTTTAACCAATTAATTTTTATTTTTTGAGCCTATGATAAATATAAAGCATTTCTTACATATCTGTAGAATGTGCAGCATGGTATGACCTGGAATTTCAAGTGCTTTTGTTGTAGAACAGATATGGGAAGACACTAATAGAATGGAAGCTTCTAGAGAGCAGGGAATGTTTTTCATTTGTCTTAGTTCACCACTGTCCAGGCTAGTGCTTGTCACAGAGGAGTGGCTTACTGAATGTTTGTTGAATATAAATCCCTTAATGGCAGTGATTTTTTGATTTGTAACATTGTAAGTTCATTGCCTGCTTCTGTGCCTGGAAATTGACAAATTCTTGTTGCTTGATTGGATTGAGTTGAATTGAATTGAAGCAATCTGCCTCATCAAAAGAAAAAAAGAAGAAATAAGGAAAGAAAAAGGGGAAAAAAGCCAGAGAAGAAAGTCCTAGGGAAAAGTAAGCAGAGAGTCATAAAAGAAAATATTCACTGGGGAGCAAATGGGACTTGACATAACCCCTGAAGCCAAGTCAATAAATTTTATTCAAATAAGATTTAAATAGACTGAGAAGGGAGAAGAGGTAACTTTCAGTCAGAACTTGAACAAAAGGGAGAAGGCAGATGAATAAAGGATGTGTACGTGAAACAGTAAGTTCACTAGCTCAGTCAAAGAGGTAGAAGAAGAGCTACATGTCTGTTGATTGATAGATACAGTTAGAAAACAAGATGAAGCAAGGATATTGATCTTTTAATATTAGACTGAGAAGTTAAGCATTGTTTTTTTCTTGTAAGCAATGAATTGGACTTTAAAATTTCCTATGCCTCAAGTCTAGCTCTAGATATAGATGCTACTGCAAAGACAGAGTACCAGTCACTCTACAACCCCAAAACACTGGGATACAACCCAATCTATATGACTGACTTCTACCTCAATATTTGTTAACACTTCAGTGCTCAACCCATGTGACTACAACTCCACTGTATAAGAAGTCCCTGAGGCCCTCACTGAAGTGTTCTCCATCATTCTCCATCAATTCACTAAAGACTCTCTCATGTTAAAAACAAGTCACTGGGCTTTAAGCAATTTCTTTCTTACCCTTTCAGTGAGTGGACATTCTGTGTATTTAAGGGTACTGTCATCTATTCTCTCTATCCTTCCAGGCCAAACTGTTTGGTATAAGTGCCCTGAAAGACATATATAAATCTGCCTCCTTGCTCTTACTGATCTCAGGCAAGCATATATATAGACTATCTCTGAGGAATACATGTAGAAACTGATAAATATTCAATTCAATATGTCTAAAAAAACATCCTGTATGTTATACTTGGGTTCATTTTGTGAAGAGTTTGTATTAAACAGGAGCTGAGTTCTCTTTCAGTATTCAAAATTAGAGGAGGAGGTGAGGGAGGAAGAGAAGAAAGGAGAAAAAGAGGTGAAGGAAAGAAGAAGGGTGAAGAGGAGAAAGAGGAAAGAGCCAAGGAAGGAAGGAAAAAATGAAAGAGGAAAGGAAAGAAAAAAAAAGGAAGGAAGGAAGGAAGGAAGGAAGGAAGGAAGGGAGGGAGGGAGGGAGAGAGGGAGGGAGCAAGGAAAGAAGGAAAGAAGGAAGGAAGAAAGAAGGGGGGGCTTTCCAATTATTCCTTCAATATACATCCCATTGCTGATTATTTCCAATTTGTCCTGTTTAATTTTTTTTTGGTTCTAATTGTTTAAATGCTGTATTTCTTATTGAAGACTGTAAAATCTTGAAGATATGCATTTTCTTTTCTTTTCCTAGAGCCTTCCCAATACCTGGCACATAGTAAGTACTTAATTATTGACTAACTTTGGGTACCTAGGAAGCATCTAAAGGATATTCTAATGCTTAAATTGTATATATATATATATATATATATATATGCATATATATATATATATATATATATATATTTAAACATTCAAAATTATGGTTGCTATATACAAATATCTAGTCTGATGTGGAGCTCAGGATTCTTCAGAATGCTTGATTTTTGTATGCATCCATATAGAGTCTATATTAAACCACCTCTGAACAAGTACTTGAGATGTTGAACTATGGCATTTCAGTGACTTTAATGCTCATAAGTGTGGTATGGGATATTTAGGAAGGTACATTGTATATTTTCACATATCAGCTATCTTCAGGTCTAAGGAAAGGTGAATTAGCTCTTTGGTGAAAAGTTTGGGATGACACTAGGATAAAAAACCATATCAATATATTCAGATATTAGTAAGTAACTAAGTTCAGAAAGCAGGAAATTACCCTTCCAAAGTGACTATTGATTTATACTTGATACTCATTAATACCAAAAGTCTCTGCATTTTTGTCATAGAATCTGCAAATATTGTCATAAAAAGAAATTATTATAAGTAGTCTGAACCCTGTGCCATAGGCACTCCTTGGAGGAGGACAAGCCCTTATCACAAGACCTCACATTTATCCTAGAGTTCCTTGTTATCTCATCAATTCAGGAGTTCTATTCAAAGGTGAAGATTTCACACCATCAATGGCAAACCTTCCTATGTTTCTCTCATTCAGATTCTCTCAATATTTTGCCACAGGTGTGTTAGGTTCTTCCTCATTTTCCCCTGATGTCATGAGAGTAATAATGGAGGTTAGCTAGTTGTCATCTCTCACTCTTGACACATTACCAGACCATCTTTTTCCTCTCAAACAGTTCTTTGTTGATTTCCTCTATACCTATTTTTTGAAGTTCATTTACATGTTGATGTCTACTCAAAGCACCTTTCCATTGTTCTTTTTGTGATACTCATCTTTAGTTCTTTTAAGGTGGTGGTATTGAAATTCCCACTATTACACAACAATATTGATAAAATGTTTTATTGAAAAGATAGATTAGAGCAGCTAAGTGGCACAAAGGATAGAACACCAGCCCTGGAATCAGAAGGATTGGAAAACAAATTCAGTCTTAGATATACTTGACACTTACTAGTTGTGTTACCAGGAGCAAATCATTTAACCTCATTTACCACCCACCCATACACACACACACACACACACACACACAGACAAAGAGAGGATCTAAAAGCAATGCAAATTACCCACTGCCTTTTTAAATCTGGGATCTACTATGTGTCCATAATGTTGCATTGTTTGGCCCAGATGTGCATAATATTGGCTGTTCATTCAAATGCGTGCTGAAATCTATATAGTATATAGTCATCATCCATTTGGTCTTTCTTATATGGATGGACAGGTCAAACTCTTAAGTGATAACAATCTCTTCTAGAAGGTTCTATGATGTCTTGGAGTTTGATGTAATCAAAATGTCACCTGCAAAAATACCATCTGGAGGTTTTCAACTTCCATGAACCTATTCTCTCTGCTGGATCTTTTTCTTCATTGTAGCAAATATTTTGGTAAGCAAAGATCTCCTTCTTTTATTCCTTCTGTGATATCTTTTTACAAATAACTAATACGCAATAATAAGAATTTTTCTCCCTTTTTCCCATTTTACTATTCTTCAGTCAGTTCTCTACTTCAATAATAAAATGAATTTGTTGTCAGGAAAGCTCCATCCAATAGTGAGTTTTGTATAGTTCATTCTTGTTTTACAGTTCCATGTGACTCTTGCCCATATCCTTTCATGGATTTTTCCTAAGAGGTTCATTGATCATGCTAGAGAGTTTTGCTTGAAACTCTTGACATTGAATAGATATCAGTGGAACACAGGAATTATCCATTCGTTGTCATTTGTCCTGGCTATATAAGCTCCGCCCCCTCTCTGCAGGAGAAAAAGATTGAATTTATAAAAAGTATCTTAAAATACTCCCTCAAAAAAATTTAATCTACTCTCATATCCTTCTTCTTTTCTGATTTAAACTTACTGTTTATCAAATAAATTGGTATTGTTTCAAAGAACCATGTCCATTTTTTGAAGGACTTAAGAACATCCTTCAATTCCATGAGCAATCACAATTCCTGAGAACCCATAAACTACCCACACCTTTACCAAAAATGAGAAAGTATTAGGAATAAGACATGTTTTCTTATGGTCAAGGAGTAAATTAATTTTTCCTGACTATACATATTTATCATAATTTATCCACACAGTAGAAGATGGGAAGAATGGAGTAAAAAAATAGCTTTTTTATTCATTTGAAAGAATCAAATTTATTTTTCAATTATTTGTTCAAAGTATAGGAATTGTTGGACCAGTTCTATAGACTATCTTTCAATGGTATACATTAAAATCTAGACAATAGATGGTTTTTGTTCACTCGATTTTTCTTGGACTCAGATTGAACTCTGAATCAATGGATCTCACTGAGGAATCAAAATGATGTTCTTAGACCTGATGCATTTTGCACAAATATTTTATACATGTATTTTGAGAAGTTTTCACAGCCTTTTGGAAAGTCTCTTCCCTTTGGACGCTACACTGAATATCTCCATAATAATAATAATGATAGTAAATACATTGGTTGTCCTTTCTCTGTTATTTCTCAACTCATAATAAGAATCAAATGAACATTAGTTATCCATAATTTTGAGGAATTTTATTTTGTTTGAAAGAAAACATTTTGCAGAAAAACCTTTTAGGTAACAATTTGACTTATGAAAATAATTGCTTTTAATAGTCAACAGACAATAGTGGAATCTCCTGTTCTTCATACCTTCCATTCAATTCTATTATTGGCAAGATGTAATCCCCTTCACATTTGTGAAATCTATTTCCTTCTCAAGCTTTTATTAAAGATCACCCAAAATATTTCTATAAATTTGCTCATAAAAACTTTGTATAAAGGTAAAAATAGGTATTGAGTTAGTATTTATATTTTCTCAGTTGTATTTCTCAGGGGGAGAAGCAGTAATCTCCATAGTTTCCACAATGATCAATTCCAATGAACTATGTACTACTTCTGGAATATAATGGGTATTTAAGACTGAATGCCCACCTCAACATAGTGGGGATGTGATGTGTGTTCTAAAAGTTTATATGATCAAAGCACAGGCTCTGGCAGAATCATGCTTAGAAATTAGAAAGAGCAATGACTCAAATCAGAGAACACGTGTTAAAACTCAACTTCTGACTTTTACTTCCTGTGTGGCCATATGCAAATCGATGAACCTTTGTGAGGTTTTCTCATAAAATGTGGAATTAGATTAGATGGGTTCTGAGGTTTCTTTCAGCTCCAAAAATGGCATTGTAATACCATCTTGGAAAGGCTTCAAGTGGAATTCCATTAGGAGATAGCATCTGTTTTCCAAGAACTAAACTAGTTAAGAATAGATAGGTCTGACCCCTTACTGGGAACTTTCCTGCTCATGGCAACTGATGAAACAGAAAAACATACAAAATGACCCTTAATCCTGAATAACCTTCCCTTGATTCCTTTTAACCAAACTCTCCCTCAAATATCTGCAAACATGATTAGATACTGGGAAGTGGAATTTTTACAACTGTAACTATTATTTAAGAAAATTTTAGCTGATAGGTAATTTAAAATCTGAGATCTCATTCCAATAACCAATGAAGAGATACATTACTAGACCAGAGTGACAGAATTAGGTAAGTTTTGATATTCTAGATAAATAAGATCAGAAGAAAAAATGGCTCACAGTCCTTTAAAAGGTATTGGAGGAGTTTATTTTATCATGCGCCCAGAGCTAACAAGAAATATAATTTCATGATGCTTGGTCATTTTGTACAACTATGACTATGACCATACTATACTAAGTATTCTTTAAAAGATCATAATGAAAATAATTTTACCCCATATACCATCATCTATTATAAATTATGGAGTAGGGAAATTAAGTTTAAAAGCTTGATATAACATCCCAGATTAAATGAAGATATATTTTGATAATAGGTAGCATTCTGTAGTGGATGAAAAGCTTTCCTGGAAGTTTGGAAGACTGGGTTCAAGTTCTATTTCGGTCACATGAGTTGTGTAACCCTGAGAAAATCATTTAGCTTCTTAAAAATTCCAGGCAACTCTCTAAGTTGCAAAGGAGCTTTGGTATGTAGCTTGATAAAGTTTCCTCACCAAGACATTTCCTAAACCAATATAAATAAATAAATAAACAAAAGATCCAGGCTACAAAAGAAAAAGAAAAAATACCTTGGTGACTTTAGTACAAATACAAAGGAGATGAGATATCTTAGAAAATGTGGTTGAAGAATGTGGAAAGTTAACAGAGATCATAAAATATTAAAAATATTGTGACTATATGTCATGAAAACTTTCTTTAAGGAAGCAATCTGTAATTTATGGAAATAGCAAGCACCAAATAACATCACCAAAATAGAAATGATTAAAATTTTAGAAAGCTGAAAATTTTGCATTACTTGGAAGTCATTCCTGAAACACCTGTCTATATACAGTCAGGGCATTGACTTCTTTTAGCAGAGATTTCAATTCAAACATGTTAAAAGAAAGGATACAAATGAGAAACAAACAGAATGTGTTTAAAGCAACAATTATGTAATGAGCATGTGATGGTGGAAAGGGCATCAATATCAATACCAATTATTACAATTTTATACAGAAGTTTAATCAATGTAAATTCCTTAACATAATGAGGATGTTGTTTAGTTATTTCAGTCATGTCTTACTCTTCATGATCTCATTAGGTATTTTCTGGACAAAGATACTGGAATGGTTTGCCATTTCCTTCTCCAACTCATTTTACAGATGAGGAATCTAAGGCAAACAGGACTAAATGACTTGTCCAAAATCACATAGTAAGTATCTGAGGCCAAATTTTGAAATCAGATCTTCCTGACATCTAGCCACTCTTTTTTTTGAAAGATTTTATTTATTTTTATTAATACATTATTAAAATATTCTTGTTTAAGAGTAAACATAATACCCTTTCCCTGAAAAAATATAAAAGCTCAAGAGAAATAAAGTAAAGAAAGAGTAAAGAATGTGCTTCAATCTGTATTCTGATACCATCACCTCTGACTCAGGTGGATCATTTTCTTTATCATAAGTCCATCATAGAAGTTACTTCCATATTTTTCCACAGTTGCTGTTATTGATTGTAATTCCCTCCATCCATTCTTCCCCACTACCATTAATTGTATTTTCTCTCTCCTTTCACTTTGTCCTTCTTCAAAAATGTGCTGTGGGGCAGCTTAGTAGCACAGTGGACAGAGCACCATCCCTGGGGCCAAGAGGCCTCAAGCCCACATCCCACCCCAGAGACCCAGCAACCACCTGGCCCCTTGGTCCCAGACAGGCCACTGAGTCCCACCATTTTGCAAAAAAAAAGGAAAAAAGAAAATGTGCTATATCTGACTATCCTCTCCTTTGTTCTACCCTCTCCACTATCACTCACACCACCCCTCCCCTCCCCTGTCCCTCTTCTCTCCTTTTCTATATCCTATTGAGTGTGTATGCTGTTTCCCCTCTGAGCCATTTCTGATGAGAGTGAAGGTTCCCTCATTCCCCCTTGCCTTTGCCCTTTATACCATTGCAAAAGTTACATGAAATATCTTTTATATCAACTATATTAGCCTATTCCACCTCTCCTTTATCTTACTTCCAGTACATTTCCCTTTCATCCATTGACTCCATTTTTACAACATATCTTCAAATTCAGCTCTCTCCTGTGCTTCATCTATAAAAGCTCCTTCTACCTGCTCTATTAAATGAGAAAGTTCATAAGTATTATCAGTATCATCTTTCCATGCAAGAATACATACAGTTCATCATCATTAAGCCCCTCACAATTTACCCTTCTCTACTCTCTATGCTTTGCCTGAGTCCTATAGTTGAAGGTCAAACTTTCTGTTCAGTTCTGGTTGTTTCAACAGGAACATTTGAAATTCCCCTGTTTCATTGAAAGTCCATTTTTTCCCCTGGAAGAGGATGTTCAGTTTCACTGGGTAATTGACTCTCGGTTGCATTCCAGGCTCTTTTGTCTTCCAGAATATTATATCCCAAGTCCTATTAGCTCTTAATGTAGTTAGTGCTAAGTCCTGTGTGATATGACTACAGCTCCACAATATTTGAATTATGTCCTTCTGGCTGCTTCTAATATTTTCTCTCTGACTTGGCAGTTCTGGAACTTAGCTATAATATTCCTGGGGGTGATTTTTTTTGGATCTTTTTCCAGGGGAGATTGGCAGATTCTCTCAATTTCTATTTTTCCTTCTGCTTCTAGAATATCAAGGCAATTTTCCTGTAGGAATTCTTCAAAAATGATGTCAAAGTGGTATCCCAATAATTTTTAAATTATCTTTCCTGAATCTGTTTTCCAGATCAGTTATTTTTACAATGAGATATTTCACATTTTCTTCTTATTTTTCCACTCTTTTGGTGTTGAACTATTGTGCCTTGATTTCTCACAAATTCATCAGCTTCCTTTAGCTCCATTCTATATCTGAGGTATTTGTTTTCCTCAGAGACTTTTCTTATCTCCTTTAGCAGCTGGCCAATTCTGCTTTTTAAAGCATTCTTCTCCTCAATAACTTTTTGAACTGTTTTATCCATTTGACCTAAGCTGGTTTTGAACATGTTATTTTCTTCATCTTTTTTGGATCTCCTTGACTAAACTGCTGACTTTGTTTTCATGTTTTTCTTGCATCTCTCTCATTTCTTTTTCCAACTTTTCTTCTATCTCCCTTACTTGATTTTCAAAATTTTTTTTTGAGCTCTGTCATTACCTGAGCCCAACTTCTATATTTCTTGGAGTCTTTAGATGCAGAAACTTGCACTTCCTTGTCTTCAGATTGAGTATTTTTGTCCTCCATGGGACCAAAGTAATTGTCTATAGTCAGGTTTCCTTTTATTCTGTTTACTCATTGCTCCAGCCTGTGCCTGGTTTTGGGGTGCTTCCTGAGATTTTGAGTATTATTGGTACACCCCCACAAGGACCTCAGTGTGTGAGGCTCTGACTGCTCTCCTGATCTATGAATGACCACAAACTCATCCTTTCTGCCACAGGACTGTGTGTGTGTGTGTGGGGGGGGGTATCCTTGCTCTATGGGGAGGCCTAGACTGTCACCAGGTTCTGAATGTGGTCAGAGCCCCAGAGTCCTGTTCCAGAGACAGAGGACAGACCTCCGCAGTCTCCCTCCACTCTCTTACTTTTGGTGGGCTGAGCACTTAGGGCATAGCTGCCTCCTGCTGGGCAACTCCATGGTTCTGCTTCCATTTCCTGGATCTGACTACTCTGAGTGCCACGACTATGCTAAGGGTCTGGGCTTTACCCTAGCTTTGACAGAGGTTTCCCTGCTGATCTTCCAAGTTGTGTTTAGTGCTCCCTGGGGTAAAAGTCAGGAAACACAGTTTTTCCACTATTTTCCAGGTTACCTTGGGCAGGAGAATTGCCTCGCTGGATTTTTCTGTGGGTTCTGTCTCTCAAAAATTTAGTTAGAGTCATAATTTGGGGGGGGGGTTGAAATATTTTAGAGAGAACACCTAAGAGAGTCTCTTCTCCTGCTGCCATCTTGGCTCTGCCCTCCCCCATCTAGCCACTCTTAATGCAGATACCAAAAAGGTATAACAATTTCTTAAGACAGAAATCTTCACCTAGAAGAAAATTCTGGCAGCCAAAAGCAATCTTCACTAAAAATCATATTAATTTATAAAATCTTTTTTAAAACATTTATTCATGGCATTGGGGTTAAGTGACTTGCCCAAGGTCACACAGCTAGGTAATCATTAAATGTCTAAGGTCAAATTTGAACTCAGGTCCTCCTGACTCCAGGCCTAGTACTCTATCCACTGCTCCATCTACCTGCCCCTTAATTTGTAAAATATTACAGAGTCTAGAAGCATATGAGATATATCACCTTACCAAACAATGCTAACTAGCAAATGGAAAAATCAGGGTAAAGAAAATTTATCATAAGATTCAATTAAATAATGTCATTAAAGTTAAAACTGGAAGGCAATGATCATAATTAAAATATTTACTTTATTTAGTATTTTTACCCAGTTACTTATAAAAATTTTATCTGTCATTTTTAAAACTTTGAATTCTATTATACATATTAACAGAGCCATTGTGAGAGGATCCACTATGATGGACACAGCTCCTCTCAGCAATTCACTAATCAAGGACCATCCTGAGAGACCTGCTATGGAAAATTCCATCCACATTCAGAGAAAAACTATGGAGTCTGAATTCAGAGCAAAGCATACTATGGTCACTTTTAAAAAGTTCTTATGTTGTTTTTTTCTCTCTCAGGATCTTTTCCCCATTTATTGTAATTCTTATTTCACAGCATGACTAATGTGGAAATACATTAAACATGAGTGTACATGTACAAACTGTATTAAATGTTCAATGTCATGGGGAAGGGAAAAAGGAAGGTGGTAGAAAAATGTAGAATTCAAAAGCTTGCAAAATTTTGAAATGGTAAATGTAGAATATTCAGTGTTGAAATGCTGAATGTTGAAATGCTGAAATGTTGAATGTTGAATGTTGAAAACTATCTTTGTATATAGTAGGAAGAAAATAAAGGGGGAAAAACGTTGAGTTACAAATTTTCTCCCTTCATCCCTTCCCATCCCATCCTACTTCTCACTGAGAAAGCTAGAAATTTGATATAGTTTATAAATGCAAATGAAATATTTGAAGAAATTTTAACAGCTTTCTTTCCATTAAGATTGATGTAGAAGGTTTCTTGGGGCAATTGACATAATGGATTAAATGGATTAAGTGCTGTGTCATGCCTGAAGTCAGGAAGACTCATCTTCCTGAGTTCAAATCTGCCTTCTGAATCCTTCTAGCTGTGTGATCCTGGACAAGTCACTTAACCCTGCTTGCTTCAGTTCCTTCCTTTGGAAAATAAACTGGAAAAGGAAATGACAAACTACTTGTGTATCTTTGCCAAGAAAATTCCAAATAAGGTCATGGAGAGTCAGAGACAACTGAAACAACTGAACTGCAGGAAAGTTTTCAGCCCATTTTATTATGCAATTACTTGGACAATTCATATTTTGTCTATCCATATTTTTAGTTTGGAAATACATAAAAATGGGCAGTGTGTAAAGTTTAGAACTGAGAAAAAGCAGAAATTTGGGCTGATTTGACTTTAGGAAATATCAATATGCTTTTAAAATATTTCATTTATTAATTTTTCCAACTACAGTAGTTTTTACCAGTCTTTTTTTTGTGAAGTTTTGAGTTTTACATTTTTCTCCTCCCTCCTTTCTTTCCCCCTCCCCCAACACAAAGCAAATCTGATATAAGCTCTACATTTATAACCATGCTAAACATAGATCCATCAAAACGTTTTTTTTTATTTGTTTTCCAAGGCAATGTGACTAAGTGACTTGCCCAAGGTCACACAGCTAGGTAATTATTAAGTGTCTGAGGCTGGATTTGAACCCAGATACTCCTGACTCCAGGGCCAGTGCTTTATCCACTGCCCCACCTAGCTGCCCCTATTAAGTCTCTAAGGTTTCATTTGACCTCACTCAGGTCCTCCTGACTCCAGGGTGGATGTTTTATTCACTGTGATACCTAGTTGCCCCTCAATATACTTTTAATGACAGTGTGCTCCTACCTGAAACAAAACCACTATCAGTAATCCTACAGGGTTGGTCTTTAACTGTGAGTAAGCACACTATAAATTCTGAAGAATAAATGTTGAGGATCATCCACAGGGAGATGGAAAGGATTAGTCAAAGGAAAAGCCAGGAAAAGAAAGTCTTTAAGGAAAGGTAATTTCAAAAATTGGTCTCATCATGTGGTGAAAGAGAGGACTAGAAAAATAATCTGTATCCTCATGATGTCAAGGGAATTTGAGAAAGATCCCCATAAAGTTTTGTAGACAAGTTATGCAGAATATGAGGGAACAACTATGTAAGGATGTAGACAAGCAATCAGATGCATAGGTAAGGATGGAGCAATCTATATTATTGGAGTGTAAGCCCATGTAATGAAGTACATAGATCTATTAGACTATTTTTAAAATATCCATGATTTTTACAAGCATTTGCTTTCTTCTCTTCTTTTGGTTACCTTTTGAATTGACCCTTCAGCACATAAAAATCTATTCCACCTCCAATTCAGGCTTTCTTTGTACACACACACACACACACACACACACACACACACACACACACAGAGACAGGGAATAAACCACACACACTTCCTTGTATAATATATATGAAATAGTGATACTACTTCAGTTTAGCAAGCATTTATTTTGGCATTGTGATAACCACTATAGTAGATACAAAGCTTTTATTTTTGATTGTGTTACTTCCAGGGCATGGTAAAATATCAAAACACTTCCTACTCACAAATGTCAAAATAGTCTTTATAAGGAACAGGTATCATACAAGTCTTATATTCAAATATATTGTATCTCCATATTTCTCCTAGGATAAAATACAAATTTCCAGTCAGGCACCCATTACTATGTCCCTACCTAGCTTTCTAGATGTACATCCATATCCTCTATGCTTCAGCCGTACTATACTACTTATTATTTCCTAAGTTCAGTGTTCTATCTCCTCCCTTCAATGGATTTGCACAGACCACTGCATAAACCTGGGATGTCCGCTCTTCTATATATACACTGCAAGATTCTTATCTTCCTTTAAGACTTAGCCCAGAGTCTTCTTTATGAAGCTTTACCTCATGCTCTTAATTGTTATTTCTCTTTTTTTTGTCTCAAATTAACTTATATTTACCTATATTGCAAATGTTTTATTCCCCTAGTGGTCTATAAGTTCCTTGAAGGCAAAGTCTATATTGTTGTCTTCTACTTCTCATCTCCAGCACCTCTTACCTAGGCTTATTATATCTAGTGGTTGAATTAATGAGACCCAAGAAGTAAAAACCTCAAGGATATAATTGCAGAGTAATGACAAAAGGATGAATTAATTAAAATCTTTGACCCTTCTGATTCTTTCCATTTGAGTATCCTACCTTAATTTTGCATCAAAATTACTTTTTTTTTACTTTAGTCATATAATTCAGCATATATTTCTTGAGGAGCCATAATAACTGTCCAGGCACTTGTACAAGGCCCACAACAGGGAATGAAATTCCTACATTCAAGATGCTAGCAGTATTATTGGGAGACAAACCCTTCCTGGCTGAAAGAGCTGTGCTTTAATCAGGATATAATTAAGTGGTTATAGGCAGGAACTACTACAGGTAATAAGAGAAAATAGAGAATAATGTGGACTTCAATAGTCTGTAAATGCATTATTAGGAATTGGGACTTTTTTGGAGTCTGGAAAGATGACTAAGCATTCTTCATCAGTACTTTTATATCACATAGTGAAGAGAATCAAAATTGTTATAAAGGCAGAAAATACATCCAAGGTCTCACCTTTTTTCCTTCATAAAGTGCAGAAAATTGTAGGTTTCACTTGAAGTCACCACAGCATAGTGCTATACATTTCAATACATTTAGCTTTAAGAGTTTGGGAGAGAAGTATTTGACAAAATGTACTCTAGGTTTTGCCATGCTTTTAAATGGTGACATTGGTACTCTTGAAAGGAGACTGGGGTTGACCCATCCAAAAAGTCAGCAGTCTGTGTTAGGCAATGCTAATTCTGAGACCTGGTAGTCAGAGACTTTTCAAAACTCAGTGGGAAAAGCAGTGAAAAAGTTGTCCTCCTCCCCTTGGTGGCATCTCTGGAAGAGAAAAGCATGAAGAGGAATTTTTTTTTTGAAATATAAGGTACAGACTCTCAGCTTCAACTGGACAGGATAAGATCTAGCTGAAGTCTGATGATTAAATTCAGGAGTTGGGAACCATGGCTCTACATTTTTTTCCCCTTCAGTTCCAAAGCATAAAGCTTAATGAAGGGGAATTCAAGACCTTGTGAAGAATTAGAGACAAAAAATGACCCCCAAAATCCCCTAAAAGAAAAAAGAAAAGCCAAAATGGTCTGGATATCTACTTTTAAAAGTTGGCTGCAGTTAACATTGCACAGGCCCTGCCCATTATTTTTTAATCTATCATTGACAAGGCAAAGCTTGCCTGCAGACTGGGATTTGGGACTTGTTATCTCCATTTTATTGGTCTCTTCACCAAGAATAGCAGAGCCGATAAAGCACTGACTTCAGTCAGAAGAGAAGGGGAAATGGGCACTGAAACCACAGGGGACACACACAGAAAAGAGTCACTCACATACTCAGCAGTAGCTCAGGGAACATTTCTTATTTAGTATCTGGAGAACAGAAGTAAAAAAAAAAGATTGAAAGAAAGAAAGAAAGATCTTTAGCAGTTGTAGGATGACAGAAAAGAAAAGAAAAGATGAAGGAAGGAAGGAAGGAAGGAAGGAAGGAAGGAAGGAAGGAAGGAAGGAAGGAAGGAAGGAAGGAAGCGAAGGAAGGAAGTTCGTTTATGGAAATTTTTCTTTTCTTTAGTTTCTCCTAGTTCTCTGCTCACAATTGAGAGAAATATTACTTAATTTTCTTGAGATGACAAATTTTTTTGAGAACTGAATTCTGCAAGAAAAATAAAGACTATTCTCCCTCCAAATTTTGGAATGGAAACCCATGCAGTCAGTGAAAACCAGTTGCTTAGTACTTCTAAGTTTATAAATCTATTCTAGATGGGATCTGAAAAAGCACAAGGGGATGACATAAGAAAGTTCCAGTTCTGTGAAACTGTTCAGCGAGTTTAAAGCCCAAGAAAGTAGCAGTGCTAGAGCAAAAAATGTCTTATAACAATAAGATTTCCAAGTCCCTACACAATGACCCAGTTTTGCTTACTGAAATAGCATTATTTCTTATAGAATTTCCTTGATTCATAATTCATTGTTAACCAGGACCGCTAAGCATGAAACATATTGTAATCTGCTCTGCCATTTAGTGTCCATCTTCTCTTAATCTGAAACAATGAACCTCTAATCCTATACCTCCAAAGAGCATTATACACCTCTAGTTAATCTACCTAGCTTTGACACCACTCCCCCTCCATTAGTGTCTTGATTGGGGGTGAATAAAAGACACATAAACTCCAATATCTAGTTGGCCCAGGACCATGCTACTCATTGCATCTAGTCATTCTGTTAGAAACCAGGGGCATCACTTTATTACTGCACTCCACTATTATCCCATTCTACTTCCTGCTCTTTCTTGCTCACAGTAATGATATCATTGCTTCCAGTGGAATAGGAAAGGACTTAAATATTTGACTATACTATGGCTACATTCACAATACTTGTGATTTTCTAAAAAAAAATCTTCCCTTCTTAGGCCCTTGCTCACAATTTGTGGAAAATATTCCTATTACATTTAAAGGGGTTTTTTTTTTTGGTAATGATACCTTAAAAAGAGTTTAACTTATAGTAGAAAATTAATAAATGCTTGCTCACTAATTCATTCATTTAAAATTTAAACTTTCTAAACCTTTTGACAAGCGACAGGGATGAAATTTACTTTCAAATTATGAAAGATAAAAAGGGAGGAGATTTGTGAATTATACGTTAGTACATTTTCATCATGTACTGAAGTTTTATTCAGAAAGATACTCATTTTTCTTTCATCTTATTTGATTCTCATAATAATCTGGTATATTGAATACTTCCCATTTAAGAAATAGAAAGCCTTAGATAGAAAATTCATTTTCTCTGTCAAAGACTCATCTTTCTGAGTTCAAAGCCAGCCTCAAGACACTTTCTAGCTATATGACACTGGGCAAGTCACTGTTTGCCTCAATTTCCTCATCTGGAAAAGGAATTAAAGAAGGAAATAGCAAACCACTCCACTATCTGCCAAGAAGACCCTAAATGGACATGACCAAAATTACTGAACAATTATAAAGTCCTAGAAATACTTTCTAAATCAGACCATGAATACTTGTAGAATCAAGACTTACCACTCACATCTCTGGATTTTTATTCCCCTTTTCCATCTATAAATTGTATCTAAATAATGTAAGCATGACTATGAAAGTCAGATAGTATCCCATAGTAAAATAACACTCACTAGCTTTGCCATTTACTAGTTGGATAACCTGAGGGAAGTCACTTCATCTCTCTAATCCTTAGGTTTTTTCATCTGTAAAATGAGACATGGCTAGATGATATCTAAGACAGACCCCTTCTAGCTTAAAACTATTGTACTATTTAGTTTTATCTAGTGAAGTTTAACTATGAAGCAAAATGTCAGTTCATGAATCACTCCAGCATTGGAATTAACACCCAACAAGCATACTTCTTATTCCTTCATATGACTGGAGTTCTCCCACAACTTCCATTTAAAGAGACAGCCATCATCTTTTCTTTTTTAAACTTCTCCAGAAATCTGAAGGCAAAACTCCAGAGTTCTCCATCATGCCCCATCACTAAATACTTCCTTGCTGCATCTTCCCTATTTTCTGACTTCCTTTTATGTGTTATCTTTTCCCCCTTTGGAAAGTAAATTCCTTGTCTTTCTTTTCTCTTACATTCTCATTACCAGTACACAGTCCATTGCTTTCAATTCAGTAAATAATACATACTTATTGGGTGAGTGACTGACTGACCTGCTAAGAATACCATCAGTACTACCAGCAACAACAATCTAAGGTTTGCAGAACACTTTCTTCACAACAATTCCTGATAGATAACAGAGGATGTTGTAGTTTTATACATTGAAAATTATCACCTAAACAGCTCCTAGTTTTGAGAAGATGGGATTAAACTCCCTTGTATTTGGGGCAAGGACTTTCTCTTGAAGGCAGAGTGGTTAAGATCTCCTAAACTCACAAGAAAAAGAAATTCTTGGTGAAGAACTAATATTTGAACTTAAACTGGAGAGATTTAAAAATTAAATTTTTCATAATTATAAAACTTTGAATATCTGATGTATATATGACACAAATGAACAAGAGGGTTATAGTTTTAAAGAAAAATAATTTAACATTGCATATTAAACACATTGAGTAAATATGAGCTGCCCAAGAAAGTTCAGTTGAATTACTACTTTAATTCAATGCATAGTATTATAGAGAAGGATGTAATCATGAGATCATTTACTTCAATTTTAGAGTTGAATAAATTGAGGTGCTCAGAAGTAAAGTAACTCTCCCAAGGCTATTCTGATAGCAAGTAGTCAAGTCAAGAGTCATACATCCTTGAAGTATACTAAATGCAAACCCACACATGATTTCCTGAGGATTTTGCAAGTAAAAGTATTTGTTATATAGGAGAGGAAGCATTGCTGGAATCATCCAGAAGTTTTTTGAATGTTTCATTTCACTTTGGCTAGGACAAAGTATAGTCCAATAGCTATAATGCAATACTAAATTCTGTGATTCAAGTATACGTTTCTTGGATCATGGCCTTAAGTTTAAAAAAAAATATGCATGTGGACATTTCTTTAAAATTCTGAAACAATTCATAAATCTTGCATTACAGTAAAGAAAATTAGAATTAGAAAATGCTTGCGTATGCTTATAGTTCTCATCTTGACATAAGTCTTTAGTTAAACAAATAATTAGGTCTGGTGTCAAGTATAAATTAACAAAACTTACACATTTACTAATTGTTCTTCCTTGCAGCAGATAGCAACCTGTATTTGGTCATTAGCCATGACACACGGTTACAGGCACACACAGGCACCATTTGCTTATTACTTTTTAAACAGATAACCCAAGAGTGGATATTTGCTGTCAAGACAGCTGCCGCCTGCATAGCTCACCGAGGCAGTTTGCACGATGCCTGCTATTCCATTTGTCACAGATGCCTTTATGAGGGTACAGAAGATACAACTTTGCCTCATTTTTCATTTCCTGTTATCTCTCAGATTGCGGTCTTCAGCTACTCTGTTTTACTGTACCTCAACTACTGCCGACATTATCAGAGCACCACCTGCTACCAACACTGTGGCTGAAGTTCTGTCAGCATTTCCATTAGGAGGAATTTTTTTAAAGAATCTTTGAAAACTCCATCTAGGCTGAAAACGAGGTCGATGGTTGAGTCTACACAGGCAGTAAAGAAATGAGGCAATTATTCTGATAATTCAAAGGCAAAAATCCCTTACTTCTGAAAAATATTTTTAATTTATCAGAGTCCTTCCTCATCCATTATTTCATTTGAGCTTCACTGCAACTCTCTTATATGAAAAGGTAATTTTTATAACCATTTGAAAGAGAAGAAAACTGAGATACATTAAATAATTTGTATTTATTTATTTGTTACTGAGCTATTTAATAATAAATCTAATACCAAAATTTTTCTTATACCCCAGTCCTAGACACAAAAGTTTTTCTTCTCTTACTTTACAACAAGATATTTTAGATAGAAGTAGAATTCAGAAACTTATGCAAATCAAATTACTGCATTGATTTTCAACATGAATTGGATAGATGGCAGAGTAGATAATAGATCTGTAAAATACACTAATGCCAAACAATTTTGCATATACACACAAAATGTTTACCTTTCTCAATATCATTAAATGATATGTTCATATTAAAATTCTTTTAAAATTACTTAAATTACAAAAGATGTTTAAAGTGTCCAAATGAAAATGTATGGACATATACTTAGCCCTTTTAATAATACTTTTTAAAAAAGGTCTAAACTAGGCAATTATTTGAAATCATAGCAGAAGTTATAAAACTGCTTTAATCAATAACATTCATTATTTTCAAAGCAACTCATAAATGCAAGTTGGAAATTGGAGATGGGGTGATGGTTTGAGTGGAGAATTTTATTTCCTTATCATCTTGCTTAAACTAATAAAGTAATATATATATATATATATATATATATATATATATTTACATTACTTAAAAGATATATATGTAGACAATATATATTTAATGCATATTCATAGTTATTTAAAATTTTTAAAAGAAAATTCCAATTCAATTTGACTCCCAGTCTTTGATATTTCAATGAATCTATTGCATCACTTATGTGAATACTCCTTCAAAAGTATAGTTCTCAACTACCCAAGCCTTCCAATCAGTGTAAATTTTATCTATGTCCTCTCATAAATACTTGGGTCTTTCTCTTGATTTATTTATGAATTACATTATTATTTTTGCTATATGACTAGGATAATTTTTTAAAATAATTTTTTCTAATGACATGATTTATTCCACTTCTCTCTAAACTTCTTCTCGTTTATGATGTACTGTAGCCTGATCATCCCACCTATGTAGTTTCCATTTCCTTTTTGGATGAGCCTGGCTTTCATTTCATTGGCAACTATCATATTATATAACTTAGAATATTCACCATTTCTGGAATAATATTAACATTAAATGAATGGACTTTTGTCTACAGAAGAACCTTGGGGCTATAAAAAAGATCACACAATTTCTGAAATGCATTCTATCCCATTTTTCTCCTCTTATTCAATTCTGGACCCAGCTCATTGTCCATTTGAAGTGTTTGTCCAAGATGTATATGCTGATAGAGAAGCTCTATCAGATGTCCACTCAACTGTATATCAGACTTGTATTAAGTACTTATTATGCTTAAGACTGTGTACTTCCAAATGACAGCATGTGGTTTTTGTCACTAAAACCATTACCAGTGGTAATGCCTGAATAAACAAATACAGCTTAATGAGCTCTCTTGTGACTAGAAAAGAGGGTAGCTATTTCAAATGATACTCTAAGGTCTTCGACAATAAGAACCAGTCTATATACAAGGACTGTCCTGTATCTCTAACTGTGTTGTAATGGAAATGATGATGTTCATTCTTCCTAATTGAAGAGAATCATGTCATCATGATGACATGACATGCACAGTTATTGGAGTGCTATACAAAGACACCCGTCTCACTTGCCTTTTCCAGAACTGCTTCACCCCTTGACCTGATTGATAGGAAACAGGACTTTTGGTGATGTCTGGATGGTAACAGAGTCTTTTGGCCTTTGGCTTCTTTCCCTATCAGCAAGGTATCTCAGAGTACTATCAACACTGGGCAAATACCACTATGTGATTTCTGGTAACAACACAGAACCACCTGTTAAGGGCAACCTGTCTCTCAGTGAATCATCAGTACAACTTTTCTTCTCAGGTCTTCCACATATGATTTACTCAGCAGTATCATATGATTGACAACAGTTTTAAACATTAGGACAATGTCAGTTTATCACTCATAGACCTGAGCTGCTCTACTCTGTACATTCCCCAGAGATCAAGTTCACCTGATGCCACCAGAACTGCGATGCTTTCCAAAGTGCAGACCCCTCTCAGGACACATCATTTCAGGGTGGTACTGTCCTTCCCAAAGAAAAGAGGACTCTCACCAGGTGCTAGATGAGTTTTCCAGGATTGGTAGTGACATCACATTGGATGCCTTGTAGAATACATCTCTACCACACTGGATTCGGGGATCTGAATTCGACTCTATTTTGAAAGGTTGAGGGCAATGGAAGTCAGTTGTTTGTTACTTGGAGGTGCATTCAGTCTTAATCTTACAGACAATCCTTTTGACCTTTGAGGTTTTAAGCAGGACATGTAAGAAAAATTACCACAGGGATAAATGACTTGAGATGGCTAAGCATACATAGAGATGTTGCTTTTTGTTCCTTCATAATTGGCTCTTCCTACCATTGTGAAGCAGAATTCACCAAACTTTGGATTGTTCATTCACTGATGGGAATGGGAATTGAGATTAAACCATCATGAGGCAGGTTCATTTTACCCTACTGAAGAGGGATTGTCACCATAATAATGCTGCTCAATATGAGAACTGTAGGTTCAAATATCTGGTGTGTGTGTGTGCTTAACCGAGGAGTCAATGGGACAAAGCTACTGTTCCAGTGGGAAAAGAGTTACAGGTTTATATTTATGAAATGACTGGCTGAAATGGAGAAATTAATAAAGTATAGAACTATAGATTAGAAAGGAAACCTGCTGCAGGAATTTATTTCATTATTTTCCCCATTCCCAGTTCAAGCAAACTAAGCCTCTATCTCCTTGCCCTATTAATAGTTCTGGTTTGAATTCTAACTCCATTATATGCTAGATCATAGACTGCCATTTAAATTTTATTAGCTTCAGTCTCTTTATAAAATTAAGTGAGTGATACTTGCACTCTCTATCCTACTGGATTGTTGTGAGGAAATCATTTTGTTAACTTTAAAGCACTAAAAATGTGTTGTTTCTGTTATTTTTCTCCAAATTGTCCTCTAACCTGGCTTTGTGTCTCCCTTCAAGCTCAGAGTATCTTTAGATAATGTGGCAGATAAAGTGCTGGACTTACAGGCAGGTAGATTTGAGTTTGAATTCTATTTCAGGCATTTATTAGATATATGATCCCTAGCAAGACATTTATCTCCTCAGTGCCTCAGTTTCCTCATCCATAAAATGAAGGACTTGATCCCAATAACTTCTAAGTTCACTTTCTGCTCTAAATATGATTCCTTGATCCCATTTCTGCTATAGTGACAAGTAGTTAATTAAATTAAATAATATAATGTATTACAAGAGAGAGCTAAAAGATAAACTAGGTATTCCCCTTTCCCTTTTAAAAAGTGTGTTATGTCTAAAGGCATAGCTCCCTCATTTTTCTTCCTGACTGCCAAGCCACCCCACCCCCCACCTCCAGTTCAACAGCTTAGCACAGACTTGCACTATCTAGGCATCCCATCAAACTCTTATCATATGCATCCTCTCATTTTCCTCTCCCAGCATTAAACATTACCATTAATTCATCCCATTTCTTCAGGTCTCTACTCTCAACCAGTTGTCATTCCCCACCAAAGCAACCTGATAAACTGATTCATTGTAAATGCTAATTAATGACTCAAGCTTAATGAATTTCACCTTTTTTAAAAGAGGCATTTGCATTTTAACAAGGGGCAGAATATAATTAATTTAATTAATGGTGGAAATGCAAACACTGTAACAAACTACTGGAAAGATGCTTATAAGGGAAGAAGTCTGAGTAAACCTCAAATAATCATATAGGCAGCTCTCTATTAAAGAGGACTAGGACTAACCCTTTATCACCAGCCTCCAAGTAAATGGGGAGCAAGAAATAGAGAACAACGTTGACTGCTGGGAAGCTGTGTCTGCTTCCTTTAATAAAAGGAACTTCACAGGGCATCTGAGATACTCTCCTAAGGGAAATTCTGCCTGGAGCAATAGAGAGCTATCCAGATAAAACTAATTTCATAAAACTGTAAAATCAACCAAACAATAGGTATTTATTAAGGGGCTACTTTGAGTCAGGGACTGTGTTAGGCCCTACAAAAACAAGTATAAAAAATGAAATAATCCCTAACTGCAATGAGCTTTCATTCTGATGGGGGAAACAACAATTACATATAAAATCCATTGAACAAATACAAATTTAATAAACACATATAAGTATACATATATAATTACATAGAGTATTTATTTCATAGAACATCCATCTTTTCCCCTGACAGAATATTCTGAATTTTGCAGGGTAGTAAATTCTTAGTTATAATCCAAGGTCTTTTGCCCTCGGAAATACTATATTCCTTTAATGTTGAAGGTGAAAAGTCTTGTATTTTTCTGATTGTGCTTCCTTTGTATTTAAATTGCTTCTTTTTGACTGCTTGCAGTACTTTATACTTTGAGGATTTTGGCTTTTAGAGTTTTTACCTTGAGGTCTCTTTCTGGAGGTGTTCTGTGTATTCATTAATGGATATTTTGTCTTCTTGATCTAGTAGATTTGGATAGTTTTCCCTGATAATGTCCTGAAAGATATCTTCCAGGACCTTTTTTAGATCTAGGCTTTCTATAGAGTAATTTAGTAACACAGAAGCATTAATACAGTGTATAATATTTGAGAGACAGCCTTAGCAATTGGAGAGGGTGGGAGCAAGAAAGGCTTTATAATGAAAACGGTGTATCAAAAAGAATGAGAGAGAGACAGTGAGTCAGAGCTAAGAAAAGCAGATAGTCATTCTGGGAATCAGATCCGCCTGTGCAAAGGCACGGAGATCGGAAAAGGTGCTGTAAGTGTGGATCAGAGATCAGTTTGCTGGAAGACTATAGTAGGGATTGCAGTATCCAAAGAAGCTGGGGGAAAAAAGGTCAAATGCAAGTAGTGTAGGCTTTTTAAAGCTAAAAGAGAACTTATATTTAATTCTAGATATAATAGGAAGACATTGGAGTTGGTGGGAATCACGTGGTCATATGTATACCTAAGAAAAATGTCTTTGGCAGCAGTATGTTGTAGGACTGACAGAAATGGGGAGAAACTTGAGGCAGAAAGAACAATTATGAGAATATTGCAATGATTTTGGAGAGCAATCATAAGAGATTCAACTAAGGTGAGAGTTGTAAGAGTAAAGAGGATTCAACGATAAAACTTTCTAACACAGTAATAGCAAGAATTGACAACATTTAAATAAAATGTTAAAAACTAGTAATAATCTAATTTTATCTAATTTTATAAGTGAGGAAAAAAGATCTATAGAATTTGAATATTAATGAAAGAGGGGATAGTTAGGTGGAGCAATGGGAAAAGTACCAGCCCTGGGGTCAGGAGGTCCTGAATTCAAATCCAGTCTCAGACATTTGATCCTTACTAGGTATGTGACCTTGGACAAGTCACTTAGTCTCATTGCCTTGAAAAAACAAAAAAGAAAAGAAAACTAATGAAAGTCTCTATAGGATCACCAAAACTGCAAATTTTCTTGGATGACCTGATTACTCAAACCCTTAACATTTTCTAGGTTGTTGCCTTCTGTTCAAACTAGATAGTGATCTTACACTATTCCTCTGATACCTCTGATAGGAGTAGGGTTGAATGAAACTAGCTTAGGTCACACAAGAGATGATTGTTAAATTTTCAGTGTGAGCCTTTATACCTCAGAAATAAGCAAATGCTACAAGTAAAGACTATTTATTATTTCATGGATTTTTCTAGAGGAGTTACAAAAAATATAATAAAAACATTCTTACCTTATAGATTTTAAGATAAAATAGCAGCATGCCTGATTTGACCCATGAACCATAATTAGCTGACTCCTGTTCTAAATTTAAGAGATGGAGATAATGTTAATGAGGTATATATCTCCTACAAAAAAGTCGGGTCTCAATTCTTTGCCAGAACATTCCCCAGTGCTGGGGAATCTCTCTATACACTTCCAGTTTTTCTACCTAATTATCCAAATCTCTGACAAATTTTGACCCTTGCCATTTCTTGTCTCTCCCTGAGTAAGAAGCCTCCATTCACTTTCTTTGTCTCCATGATCAAGAAGCCTCATCCTATTTCATGAGTGATTCCATATAGATGATTATAGGATTTACTGTTGGAAGGACACTGTATTTCAAAGATATTGTAGTACATTGAAAAAGTCTCAATTATGGAGTCAGAAAATTTGGGCTCAAATCCAGTGACTGAAGTTCACTGCATATTTTTGGACAATGACAACCTCCTTGAATCTCTGTTTCTTCATCTTTAAAGTAGAGAGTTTGACTTGATGACTTCTGTTCTTCTGGTGCCCCTTACCACTCTATACCTATTCTCTTATAACTTGTCCAATGTTATATAGATAATAAGTACCAGAGTTGGCATTTCAATGCACATATTCTGACCCCAAATTCAGTACTAGCATGGGAACTGGGTCTAATACATGCTCTGTTTTTGACTCTTCAAATACTGTAATGTATTGTCCTAAAACATCTATAATATCCCTAAACAACTATCCAAATCAAAACAATTATTTTGCTTCTATTCTTCCTTTCTGCTCTTTCCCCAAATTCTTTGTCCCTTATTATTTCTCATTTGAATTTGTGGACCTGAAGTGGTTTGATTCCATTAACAGTCTTTATCAGCACCTGCATTTCATGGATAACACCACATGTCTCACTAAAAGATCATGGGCACTTTGGGGAATGGGGATTTTATCAGTGGGCAGATCGCCAGCCAATTGCCCTTAGTGAGAGTGAGAGAAGATAAAGATGAAAGGACCTCAAAAGAGGAAGACTTCCCTCTCCCTAAATTCCATTGTCACCAATCCCCAAATATCTCCCTCTCATAATATGGAAGAGAGGGCAAAGGAAAGTAGCCATCCCCTTTATGTGGGCAATGACCTTTTCAAAACAAAACTGTATCTTCCCATTTTCATTTGTTCCTCTTCTTCATATGCAATAACTCCTGGATATCACATTTTGTGGACTGTGAAATTTGGGTGTGTAACTTTTGGGTAGCACACTGAGGTCCTGATTTTTTCGTTGTTTATAAAAAGAGTATAAGGGGACATAAAATGTAAGTGAATCAAGCCCTCAGCTAGCATTTAATTGATAAGAACTAAAGCTAATATTAGATAACAAATAAATGGTCTGTTGCACAGGCATTTAATTAAACACCAAATTAATGCAGTAATGACCTACTGGAACTAACAGCCAGGAATGCTTTACTGCAGCTTAGCATCTGGATGCTTTCACCTTCCACCCCCTCCCTCTCTTCATGTACAGAAACATTGAAATGAAATACATTCATTTATAATTGATGCCCTCTGCATTATTATCCATCCCTTCCCTTCTCCTCCCACCCCACTCAGAACTTCATTGTATCTAATATCCTTCCTCCATATATCAGTAGGTCAACCTTCTACTCAAGTCCATTTCACAGGATCATCCCAAACTATGAAACTCCAGTCCCATAGTCTTCAGCTGATTATATGCTAACTAAAAATTAATTGTAGACAGTGCTTAAGATAATAGTTTCAGGAAAGAACCATGCAAAACCATGGAGAAAAGCATTCAAATCAATATACTCTTTTATATGCACAAGTCTGTTTCTATCTAAAAGCTTTCAGTCATACAACAAAGTACATGATAGGTACCAGAGTTTAATTTCACTCATTTATTCAGAACCTTTTTCATTTTCTCACTAGGATGTTGTTCTTTACAAACAATATCAGTCTTTATTTTGATCCTTTATCCAGAAATAATAAGTGAGGATTCCCTTGATAGTAAGAAGACTGCCCAACTAGGCACTGTTGAGTGAGGGGAAAGATGTCTGTTCTCAGGAAACTTACATTATAATTGGGGGAGAAAGGGGAAATCATCCCCTGGGAATTTACTTATTAGGACTAATTAAACACATTTACAAGACATATCAGAATCCACTTAGATAAAAACAAATGGAAATACTAAAATAGAGAAAATGGATAAGGGGGGACAGAATAACTGGATTGGGTTAGGGGATACTTCAGAAAATTTGTGAAGCAGATAACCATTTAATAACATTTGTCCTTCGTTCTCAAAGAAGACCATGAAATCAGGGAGGTGATACCATGACAAGCACATGAATTGAATTTGAGTAAGGGGGTGCTGTGATGGGTCACCAAGGTCACTTTCTCCTCCACAGCCATCTGGGTCCAGTGGCCAGATATGGATCAGAATGGCTGGAGATCCCCCCTGGATGCAAGGCAATCAGGGTTAAGTAACTTGCCCAAGGTCACACAGCTAGTAAATATCCTAGGCTGGATTTGAACTCCTGTCCTCTTGATTCCAAGGCCATTGCTGTATCCACTGTGCCATCTAGCAGAATTTTCAAGTAAGACAGTGAATAAATCAAACAACAACACTCAAAAACCTGAGTGTTGTGAAACACTGTACTTGGAGGTAATCAAAATGCAAAGAGGTAAAGGTATCTTTCTTTGTTTTTCCAAACGAAGTTAATTTTATTTTTTCTTTTCAATTTTAATATTTTATTTTTCTGACTACATGTAAAGATTTTAACATTCATTATTTAAAAATAGTCAATTCCAAATTTTAATCCCACTCTCTCACATCCCTTTTTCCTAAGACAACACGTAATTTTATATAGGTTATATATGTGCAATTATATAAACCATATTTTCATAATAATAGTCATACTGTAAAAGAAGAAACAGACCAAAAGAAAAATAAATACATAAAAAAGTGAAAATAGTATGTTTTGATCTGTGTTCAAATTCCCACAGCTCTTTCTCTGGATATAGATAGCATTTTTTTCATCATGAGCCTAAAGGTACTGTACTTGAATCAAGGAGATTCTAATCTAGATGAAGAGTACATAAATACAAAGATGATGATAACAATAATTATGAGTACAACAATGTTGACAATAATAATAATGTAACTGAGGGAACTTGTTTGGATTTTCTTCTTGGAAATTATAAAGAATATGAGCTAATATTTCCTATTTGGTTTCAGTCTTCTACATGAAACTTGCTTCTGACCATGAGTGACTACAGAGTTTTTGTAAGAGGTTGGTTATAAGTTTTCTGGTTGACCAGGGAGCCAGAAGACCTTGTTAATAGAGGCTTGACAATTTTAAAAAAATTGGAATAAAAAAGGAACATCCTGTCCCTATTACACTCTCTTTGTTTTGTAGGTATGACAGGATTGCTTTGAATTGGTTCCAAGAGTTAGTGGGCAATGGGGTAGAATCTCTGCCTCCCACCCAGTTATGAATGACTCATTTTTTTTTCCTTGTACCAATTCTTTTTTTGATTCCAGACAAATTTGTTTTCTGAAATAACTAGATAATATTACAAGTTCAAGAAATTAAGTAGTCTCATCAATGCAGAAGGACTACAGTGGTAGTTGACATCAGAAGAGCAGTGAAATGCAGCAATGAAATTGGTTGCAAGTATATGTGGAAAGTCAATAAACTAAGGGAAGTCTCATGGATAAAAGTAATACTTGATTATAGATTCCAAAATGGTACCATTTCTCAGAGTCAAGTAGAGAGCTGCACCCAAGGAGAACTTAATGAGGATCCTATGACATTAAAAAAATATGTTCAGATCGATGCCTAATCCATCTTCAACAGATGCACCATTGTACAACCATTGTAATTTGTTTGTACCCACATCTCTGTGAAAATCGTGGGTATATGCTGGGATTCATCTCCAAGTATTGGGAGTAATACTTATATGACCTGTCCTAAATCAAATTATCTTAGCAAATAGCTTTTCTAAAAGCTATCTGATTGATCCATTTAATAATAGGAAGCACAACAGGGTGAGGATGTAGGGGAGGCCATTCAGGTACAGTCATTCAGGTATTCATGTAATTACAACAGAGTAATAATTAATTGCCCTATAGAGAACCAGTTTACCATTTACAAGAATGAATTAAAAAAAGTTTTTCATTTTTATATATATGCATATATGTATATATTATATATAAATTTATAAATAAAATCTACTTTGGTTCTAACAACAATACTATAATATAGGTGCTATTTTAACCCTTGTATAAATGAAGAAACCAAGTGACTTCCTCTGGATCACAAATCTAGTAAGTGTCTAAAGGAGGATTTGTGCCCAAGTCTTCCAACTGACAAGTATAGTGCTCTATCCACTCTGACAAATATTAGTCAAGTTCCAGGAAAGAGAGGTTACTGTGAGCTCATTTTGACTACCTGGAGGGGTTGAAATCAGACCTTCGAGAATGAGCAACATTCAAAAAGTCAGAGAGGAGAAGGGAAAAACATTCCTAATGGAAAAAAATAAATAGCATAAGCAAAAGTGATGAGGCAAGAGATCAAGTTATATTCCAAAAAGAATTGGCATTCATGTGAATAGAGGAAGATTTACATAAAAAAGCAATGCTAATAAAGATAGGTCAGGACTAGAATATGGAAAGCCTTGAATGCCAAGTTTAAAAGTCCATATTTAATGATATGAGGTCCACTGAAATTTTTTAAATGGAGAATTAGCATGATTAATGTTGCACTCTGAAACTATCTATCAACATTTTTTTAATTGAGTTCCTACTAAGAAAAAACACACAATAATTGATATAGTTAAGTCATACACACATTATTTCAGAGACTGTAATTTTCTGATAAAAAAAAGATAGAAATGGGATTTTAAATCATCATGGCTTCCAATAATATATGCTTCTCCTGATCTAAAAGAGAGTTATTTCATGGAATTCCCACCAAAGTTAGCAGAGGGAGCATGAAGAGACATAGATGGGAGTATAACCATTATATTCCCAAATCTCAGCTCCTTATCATGCCTTGAATAATATATTAGATTACTGGTTCTCAGAGTGTGGTCTAAGAATACCTGGAACTTTCTGATACTTTTTCAGAGGGGCTTTGATGTCAAAATTATTTTCATAATAATAATAAGATTATTTGCCTATTAAAAGTCCTGCTCTTTTCTAAATATGTATTTTTATGAGACCTATTTTCTTTATATATTATATAACATATCACAACAAATTTAATTCAGAAACAGAAATGAGAATTCTACTGTATTCTATTGTCAGACATTAAAGGGATTCGCAAAAATATGGAAAATAGTGACTTTTCACAATTGTTTTAAAAATAGTTTTCTTTAAAATAATTATATATTACTTTATTAATAAATTGATATATTGCTTTGTTTTATGATTTTTTCAAAATTTTTTCAGTTAAAATTTTTAATGTGGTAAATATTGATAGATATAATCCATATAAACAAAACTTCTTAGAAATCCTCAATAATTTTTTAAGTGCAAAAAGTTTATGAAACAAAAGTTTGAAAACAATGACCTAAGACATTAAGTAATAGATAATCCATTGAGCCTAAAGGCAGGAAAAGATTTTTTCCTTATATGACTACTCTTACTTATATACCAATATTCACCTGCTCTCAGATACAGAGACCAAAAGACTATTCCAAATTGGGTATAATTGACCTCTAAATGTGTTATTTTTCCCATCATGGTAGGTGTAGAACTGATAGTGACCAAAACTGTGAACTTCACAAACTTTCTCACTATTCTCCCCCTATATCCTCCATCTGGGTCTGCTTTTCCTTGAATTAGTTGATGGACTAGCAACAAAGATTAGTCATAAATGAGTAAATATAAAGTAGGGTCTATTGGAGTATCCCCAGGGATATGTCTTTGATACTATGTCATTTAAAATTTTTGTCATTGACTGGAATGAAGTTTTATGTAATATGTAATATGACTATGCTATTCCAAGATGACATGAATGGGACAAATTGCTTGCATGCTAGATGTGAAAATTAACAATTCAAAAAGACCTTGAAAAATAAAAATAACTGAATAAGAAGAAATTTAAAAGCAATAAATATAAAATCCTACATTATGATTTTTTTAAATCAGGTTTACAAGAGTAACATAGATGTAAAACAGTTCAGATGAAAAATATTTTAGTCAAGAACCAATAAGTTAATAATTTGACATAGTAGTAAAACACACACACACACACACACACACACACGAACACACACAGAATTTAGGCTACATTGAGAGAAATGTCTAAAAAGAGGGATGAGAAAGAATCCTGTTCCTAATCTATTACTGCATACAGTATTGTGTAATATTTTAGGAAGGACTTGGACAGTCTAAACAATGTCTGGAGAAGGGTGCTAGGGTTAATAAGTTGACTGGAATTCATTTTATCTAAGAACTGATGGAAGGACCAGGGATATTTTACCTGGGAATAAATGAGGGAAGACATGAGAACAAGTATTTGTAAGGCAAATACAGAGAAGACCCCTTCTGCTTGACCTCAAAGGAGTAAGTTGCAGAAAGACAGACTAGGTATCATGGAAGGAAAAGCTCTCTAAAATTAGAGCTCTCCAAAAGTGAAATATGCTGCCTGCAGAGTTAGTGAATTTACCCTCACTAGATATGTTCAAATCATGACTGAATAACTATATATCAGGGCTATTGTAAAGGACTCTTGATCAAGCACAGGTTAGAGTAAGTGTTTCAAATACTTCTTTATTCATAAAATTATCTGTATTCTATAAAGTAAAGGTCAGTTTAAATAAATCTAAATAAGTAGATTTCTTCTTGGGTATTGTTATCAATGGTAAGGCACTTTTATTTTACTATGGATTCTCTGGGGACATAATCCTTTAACCTAAAACCACAAATCTATGTGTGGATTTTCAGGTTCCATAGCAAAAAATACAACTCTCAAAAAAATCATTCTGTCTACATGTAGAAGTCAAATCTAGAGTTGGATAGAGGTTTGATGGAAAAAATACTTCAAGAAACAATGTGAAGTCGACCGAAAGTTTATTAATAGAGAATTCTCCAAGGTACATAGTATTGGCACCAGTCTTATATATGAACTCCAGTTAAAGTAGACAAATGGAGAATGTTATTCATTAATTTTTCTTCCCTATGAAATAGTGTATGGACTGTGGAAGAGTTGATTTCTGGAGAAATCTTCTGTCTATTCTTTCATGGAAAGCTTTCTCTCAATGTTTCCATCAGACTAATAAGCAAAACACAATCTTTAAGTTAGAACTTTTAACTTTGCAGTGTGCTTTTCTTTTCTTAATTTCTTCTTTTTACTTTTGCATTATTCTTTTATTTTACATCACTTCACTTCCTATCTCCCCAGAATTATCATCCAAAAAAATAAAAACAAGAAGGATAAACAGGTTAGTAAAACTAACCCAAACATCCACCAAATTGCATTTTCTATTAGATTAGTTGGTGACCATTATTGTGCTAACAAGTAGTAAAAGCCAGAAATTTTGTCATCTTGTGACAGAGAAGAAAATTGTGGTCTAGAGGAGTAAATTGACATGTCTAAAGTCATTCAACAAGTTGGTAGCTATACTAGAAAAGAAAAGAAAATCATCTGGCTATCTATCTTTAGCTTTTCTGATTTCACCACTTCCTACTCAGCAGGAAAACTTTTCAAACCAAGCAAATTCAACCAAATTCAGAAAAGTCAGTTGTGTCATTAAAAAAAGGTAGATATTAAAATGTCTCCTCTAATTTCTTCTCCTCCGTCATATGTTTTATCCCGGGATATCAAATTGTTTACAAGCAATTACAGTAATTAGGCATAAATACACCCTAGTGAGGCAAATATTATTATCCACTTTTTAACAGATGGGAAAGCAAAGACTTGGAGAATTGGAGTGACCTGCACAAGGCCAAAGCGGGTGTTAGCTGCAGATGTACAGAAAGAACCCAGGAATCATTCACATCATCTCTGTTTTTTTAATGCCCCCCCCCCTTCTTCCTCCATTCCATTTCTTTACATTTTGAGTGATTTATTGTGTTTGAAAAGATTTGAAAAAGGAAAATAGGACATCATAAAATGATAAAATGAGAAATAATATAGATAGCAAAGCCATTGGGAGATGGTAAAAGAAAGGCAAAGTGACATAGGCTTCTTACTGGACTCACTGAGATCCATGCCAGGGGACACTGATGGAATGTCAAATAGTTTCTTCTTATGAATAAGGTGGTTATGTTTTCTAGTTCTGCTCATTTAATACTGAACCCATAAAATGAAGACAACTGGAACAGCAAAATAAGAGGAGGCAATTAAAAAGAATTCCTGTATATACACAAGCAATCATATTGTATTGTCTTTTTTGAAGGACTTTGGGATTTGTATGTCAAATGTATAGTTGCATTAACATCAGGGAAATTACAGCCAAGAAGAATGCCGGAAGACAAGGAGGCCAACTCCTCATGCTGTGCCTTACTGCCCATTATCACATTTGACAAACAGCTTGAATTCAGACAGAAAGCATAGGACAAAATAGAATCAGACAAGAATAGAACAACGGAGTTAAATGTTAATGCAAACAAATCAGAAATGAAAAGTCTTCAGGCAAAGTTCATGGCACATTCTCCACATCTGAAGCAGAAAAGCCAAAAAGAGAAATAATAATAATCATTTGATTTTTTCATTGAAGCATTTGGGAAATTTTTAGCTGTTTTGTCATCATTTATCAAAGTAAAAGGGATGCAGCCTGAAATAAGTCAGGAAGAGTTTTGAAAGCTTCCCAGACAGCTTTATGAAGTTTCAAGGCACCCATTTCTACTGAGAAGCAAAAAGTTATTTATGGCCCTGGTCAATTTTGTGAAAACATGTATAGCCACTATATTCCACCATTGATAAAGAAAATAGGGATTGGTGGTGAAGATAACTACTCATAAAGTCCCATCTCACTGACTTTCTTGAATATGCAACCAAATCTCTATGAGAAAAGTCTAGGACAAAGCACATCCTAGTGTGATTACACAGACACAGACAGTTGGTGGGGGGGTGAAATCTAAGGAAAATATGATTTGGATTCATGCCATTCACTTTCCTCAACCAGAGGAAAATAAAATTGTAATCAGTCACAAGTCACCTATTTTTCCTCAAACTATGTCTTCCTTCCCTGCCTTGCTCTGCATGTTATCTGTCATGGGCATATGCCAACAGACTAGTTGACTCTATTGATTTTTTAAATGTGTTTTAAAAGAATACAGTATTGGGTTTGGGTTTTCATTATTTGATTTTATTACTAACTGAGTGATTTATTAAATGATTGGTCAGTTCTGAATTTTGATGTCATTTGGTGTAGGAACTAAGAGTGCAGAAACCAACTCCAAATTTACAGATTAAAAACTCACACTTAACCTGTAGTCCTAGAAAACTGCCTAGAGCATTGAGAGGCTTAGAGAATCATAGATTTAGAACTTAAAGAAACCTCAAAGTCATTTAATCCCATCTCCTAATTTGAAAGATAAGAAAATGAGATTTTAATTGGAGTTTAAGTGCCTTGCTCAAGATCACAAAAATAGCTAACTTCACCATGATTCTAAAGCCAATAAGTAAAAGGAAGGATTAGAATCCACAAATTCCTCTATCTAACTAAGACCAATTTTGGGTCAGTTCCCATGATCCTGCATTTTAAAATACCTTTGCAAAAAGAGAAAGCATTTTTTTTACTTGTTTAGATCAATTGATTGATGTCACAGATGCATGGATATTCAAGAGCAAAATGTGGGGTAGGAAGAACAGCACTATTGAAGTTGAGAGCACAAATTGTTTGGGTATATATTCACATATAAACATGCATACAGGTGTCTGTATATACTTATACATATAAATATAGACATTATCTGTATACCTGTACCAAATATTCAGATATATTTTCATGACATATATGTGCACATATATAACAATAATGTATGACCTTGAATTTTCAGTGCAAATCTATGTCAAATAGAGCCCCAGATTTAGTGAATGAATGAATGAATGTCCTTACTTTTAAAATCAAATCATATTTACACCAACCAGGAAATTCAGGAAAATGGATATTTAGAACTTGAATAATTATTATATATTATAATTATAATAATCATTAAAATTCACCTAGGACTGTAGTGACCCCTTATGCATTGTGGCCTATCTACCTAATGTTCTATTGAGTCTAGCTTGAGGGAATAATAACATTATAGAATAACAGTATGACTGTGAGTCCCAAGCTAGGTTCATCTTTGATTTCCTATCTTCTTGTATTACATTGATTCAGGTTAAAAGATGTTCCCATTCTTCTGAAATAATGAGCATTATTAGTGATGGCATAGTATATTTCACCTTTGATCCTAAGTACATGGATAAGCCATAGTAGCACAATCTTCTATCTCAGTTGAGAAGAGCAGGCCCCTCTGGAAGCAATTATCAATCCTGATTGTCAGCAGTTTTGCAGAAGTCCCAACTCCCATGTCTATATTTCAACAAAACAATCAAATGTCTACTTTCCCACAAAGCTGGTCATCTACAGGATATTCAAAATAGAACAAAGAAGTGACTTTCTAATGACCTTCCCAGCTGAGATAGCCTAAACTTTTTCCAGGACATTGGAGTTTATGTTTCCTTATCTTGTGCAGCTGTATACAACCCAAGAGTCAAACTCATTGGTTAGAGAACTCAAGTTTAAATGTGTTTTAAGAGAATACAGTATTGGGTTTGGGTTTTCATTATTTGATTTTATTACTGAGTGATTTATTAAGTGATTGGTCAGTTGTGAGTTTTGATGTCATTTGGTGTAGTAAACTGAGAGTGCAGAAACCAAAAAAATCTCAAGTCTCTCTTCCATTTTTCTGTTTTGTTTCCTTTTGTTTCTGAAAATTAACATGAATATCATTCAGGAACACCAGATTATCACTAAATAGACAATATAAATCATATCTTATTGTTCAGTGTTTCCTGAAACCAATTTTTCCCTTCTCCTTTTCTCACAATTTACAGTTGGGTGAAATGACCAGAAGCCTAACTCTCCTGCCAGTTAATCCCAACCTATTAATGAATCTCTAAGTTTTACTGATCTCCAAGAATTATAATTATTATAGCACTCTTCCTGGGTGAGGAATTTAAGATAAACTGCCTCCATGTCCCTTTTGGCAATAATGAGACTTCTGAGAAAGTCAATGTTGATCTCATTAGGGAAAAAATTGGAAACTTGGGGTCTAGGAAAATAAGAGAAAACGTCCCATCTTTTTTCAGTACATCCTGGAGAATAAAATGTTCCCATAAAGCAACTTGCCACAAAATCATTTGGTTTGGCATTGCCACAGCAACTGTAGGAGGGACTCAAAATTCATCATATCTAGGAGCTTTTGAGGGGTGAGTTATATGTTTGAAAAAATATAAGTTTTAAGTTGATAATTTTGTATGGCTTGTGAATGATGTTATAAATATTCAAATGGCCCTTGGCAGAAAAGAGATTTCCCCCTCTTCCAGAAAGGAAGATGTTGACTAGAGATAGCAATAGAATAAGTAGCAGCTTGCTCATATGACTATCCAGTTAGAAGAGTCAATAAATGTTGTCACATCTCCTTTGCTTCTCCTCTACTAGAATCTGGGAATGGAACACAGTTGAAACATATAAAGAGTCAATAAAACTAGGCTCAGTTGTGAAGCTCTTTGTCAGATTCAGTTGTTTGTTAGTAGAGTACTTTGAATCCAATTAGTCAATGAGTCATGGGGATGGACAGGATTATATTTTTGGTAACTCTGGGGTGCCTTCTTTGACCTGGCTGCTTTTCTGTCTCTTTTAGGGACATGGGAAAGTAGGCATGTGCTATACTAAGTTCTGCCTAAGTTACTAGGAAATTAGATTTCCATTTTGGGAGATTTGAGAAATCCTTCCTCCTTCATTACTACCCCCCACCCCAGTCTTATCTTTATATTTACCTAAGGTCTTCATCCTCAAGTTTCCATGAGAATTCTGAACATTCTATTATATAGTTTTCTTACAAATAAAGGCAGTTCTGCTTTTTCTTATTTAGATACAATAAAATTTAAGATCACAATCCTTTTACTAACTAGACATTTTGAGTCAGCCTAGGCTATAACAAGGAAATTTTATGTTTATAAGACTGACCCATCAAACAGAGGATATTTTGAGAGTTCCAGATATATAATAGTTGCAATGATGACAGTACTCCTTTTTTGTTTCACTGACCTTGTATAGATAGATTATATATAGGTCAAGAAAGATGTCTATGATTTGTAGTATGTGATTGACTAACAAATATCCAAGGCAAGATCAAACCATCTATCAACCATGATGGTTAAAGTCTATATACATATGAGTCTGCTACTACATTGTTGCATGTATTTAAGGAACCATTAGAACATACAATGTTCTAATAGAATGTAGTAAAATTTAAGGTAAAATTTTGTACTTTTGCGTCAGATTAGGCTCAGGTGGCATTAAGACAAAATGAAAGTGGAAGATTCACTCTTAGCTAGATTGCTTCCTTATGTTAAAGATGTTATGGGCAGTTTGTGGGTAAGAGTTTTAAGATGCCTGGATAGTCACAACATAAATGGAATATAGCAACCAGTGTTAGAAATACAAAAGAGGATTTGTCACTAATATCTCTATCAATAAATTTAAGCAATTATGAGTGGTTCTGGATTGTGATGAGGTGATAATGCTGAATACATTTGGAAGGACTTGAACCAGGGATTTGGTTCAAGATCATTTGGTTCCTAAAAATTTGGGTAGAAATGGTGAAATTACTGTTGACTTATGTGATCAACTGATCAAGCAAAGAAAATAAATGCAAGTCTAGAAGCACAGAAATAGAAAAAATTAGGGTAAAGGGATGAAATCAAAGGGTCATAAATCTCCCAGGCAAGAGTTTTCCAGAAAGACCTCAAAAAATGAAGCAGACAAGGGAATACCATGGAGACATCCAGAAGATTGAAAATTGGTGCAAGACAGGAAGACAGCGAGTTACATGTGAAAGGATTACAGGGAGTACTCAATAGTATATGCGAAGTTTTATTTGAACAACTTTGTCTGCAGGATTATAAGCCATGTTGGAAAGCTGTTGATAGCAATATAAATTTAGTCCACAAGAAATGCCTGAGAAGACTCAGGAGACACCCAATGGCCCAGCTTTGATCTTGGATGTCTGACTTAAGGGAAAAATAGAAGGAAATCCCATAAGACTTACTGACCAATTATCTCTACATTATGATTCCATTTTTCTCTAGACTTCCTTCCTACCCAGTATATCCATCCAAGTTTAGCCATCCCAATGGCTAAATTTGCATTATGCATGAGCAAAAGCAAAAACTTTTTTGACATAAATAATAACATGAGCTTTTCTTAACACTATAAAATTTGCAATGCACATTTCATATATTACCTTATTTGAGCTTCACAAGTATCCAAAGGATATTATTGATATCAAAAGAAGAGAAGGAATAGGCTAACCTTAGCTAAGGTATGCTATACCATCATTATTCATATTAAGAACTGACATAACTATTTTTCCCATTTTTTTAAAATAGAAAACTTTTAAGTAAAAAGTAGTATAGTTGAAGATTCAAGACTCACTTCAGAAATGTACTGGCTAAAGACTGGACAAGTCACTTAGCTTTCGTATCTATTCCAAAAATAGGCTACTAGCCTCACTGTATGAAGAACAGCATCAACTAAAAAAAGCTACTGTGGCTTGTGTCAGAACAGATAGGTAATCAATGTATTAAAAAAGTCTAGTGTTAAAGGCAGTGTTCCACATTCATAATCCCTACTTCTGAAAATAAAAAGGAAAGATGAATGAATAAACAGAAGAAGGAAGGAAAGCAAGAAGAGAAGGAGGGAAGGAGGAAGGAAGCAAGAAAGGAAGAAAGGATGCAAGTTTGTTTGTTTTTTAAAAGCAAGGGCAACCTCCGTTCTCATGAAACTTCTAATGGAGGAATATGAGAGGAGAACATATATGTGGGAGCATGGTAAATAGGAAAGGGTATATTGGTTTGAAAAGTTACAGAGATGGTGAGTGGAGCCATGTGGGGAATAAGTAGATTGGCATAATCTTTTGTATGATCAATGACAGAAGTGAATTTAAGGGGAGGGAAAAGAGAAAAAGGGGAAGTAGAAGATAATGATAGGGACCAATCATCAGTCAGGATAGTTGTTCTAAGGAAGGAACACAATGGATGAAAGAATTAAATATTTAAGGCACAATATGTGATCTGATTAACAAGATAGGGGAAATTGTCCTGAAACTTGGGAATTCTTATTTTACTTTCAAAACATCCATTCAAATGTTGCTGTTACAATTAATTTGTTTTTGTCCTTATGTATCTTTTTCTCCAGGCTCTGCTTTCTTCACTTTGTATTTATGATATGCTTTTTTCTTACATCATAATAAGTCATTTAATAACTATTCCCTTCAAAAAGTATGTTTAATATTTGCCTTACAATTCTTTCTTATTGTATTGTATAGATATAAATATTTTAATGCATGTGAATATTTATAGATAGATAAATAGACTGATAGATGATAGATGATAGATAGATAGAGAGGAGAGAGAGAGAGAGAGAGAGAGAGAGAGAGAGAGAGAGAGAGAGAGAGAGACTGAGACTGAAAGATTGACTTCCTTGGGACATAAACCTAGAAGTAGAATATTTGAGTTAAAGGGCGTAGATATTTTAGACACTTTTTAAAAAAGAATTTCAAATTGGTAACCATTCTGGTGCAATGACTGCTCCAACAGATAATTAGACTCTATTTCATTATAGAGTTTTCTGGAAAATGTGATTGTTTACAGAGATTGATTTTTGATAAACTTTTATGACATAGGAAGTACATGGCTCCATTGTTTGACATCCCCAGGAACCTTCTCTGATGTGAATATGTTTGTCTATCTGTCCTAGTACATTAACCTCTGGGAAAGAGTTGAAGAAAACATGGTACTTTGTTGGGTTTTCCCCTAACCTCCACAAAGGTCTTTTTGCTATGGCCATACATGGCACTTCCTTATGGCTTTCCAGTGTAGTATATCTGTGATAATAAACATGTGCCATTCTAAGGCATGATTCACTCTATCAGTTGCCTACCTACAGTTTCTTCTGTGGCATCAATCTTTCCAGCTCTTATATGAGTTTCCTCTCACTATATTCTTCCCAAGCTACATTCCCCACATTGCTTATCTATCTCATTTTTAGGTATGTAAAGACTCTCAAGTATGCTCAAGGCTCATGATCTTGGCATAAGTTCCTTTTTCTTAGAAACCTTATTATAAAACCAAGCCTTATTAAAAATTTAGGGGCCTTCCACTTAAGGGTGGTTTGGGTGGGGTTTAGATAGTAATCAGAGGACACCACATGCCCAAGGAAGGAAAATACAAATGCAACAGATTCCAGCTGTTGCTTGTTAACTGGTTATCACTTCAGAGGGTGGGAAAAAAAGAAATGAGTAAATTTCTCCTTGAGAATTAGTTATCAGTTCATAGAATTAGAGCTAGAAGACATTCTAGAATCATCAAGTTTGACTCATTTATAAGGATAAATAAGATAAGAAAAATATGGATTAGTGAGATTACATGATTTAACCAGATCACACAATGTAATCAGCGTCAAAGTCAAAATTTGAACTCAGGTTTTCTTGAAATTAGTGTTTGGCACTTAATAGAAACTTAATAAATGCTTATTGATTGCTTCCTTGCTTATTTGATTTCTGACTAAGTTCTCTATTCTGCATTAAAGAAATTATCAGAGCAATAGGTGGCGCAGTGGATAGAGCAACGGCCCTGTAGTCAGGAGTATCTGAATTCAAATCCAGCCTCAGACACTTAATAATTACCTAGCTGTGTGGCCTTGGGCAGGCCACTTAACCCCATTTGCCTTGCAAAAACTAAAAAAAAAAAGAAGAAGAAGAAGAAGAAGAAGAAGAAAAATAAAAGAAAGAAAGAAATTATCTATCCTTGACTCTTTTCCCTTAGTAATTAAATCATCAAAAAGTCAGTCTAATATCCACCAGCAAATCCTACCCAAATATTCTATTTAATGCTGCCTCACAATAGCATTATTCATCATACCAAGTGGTACAATGGATATATTATAGGACTATATAGGACTATAGGAAATCTTAAGTTTAAGTTCCACCTCAGAACTCAGTGCTATTATATTCATTCTCTGAGGATATTCTCAATTTAGTCAGTTTCCAATTTAGACCACTGCACCAAGCTTGTATTCCTATACTCCTATGGCCCAAAGTTTTCAGTTTTCCCAGAATACCAGAAAGTACAAGATAATCCATTTGATTATGAGCTCCAGTATCTATTATCTCTTTAGAAGTTTCATTGTGTTTCCTATAAACTAAAGTCCAATTAAAATGTCTTAGAAATGTATTTTGTGAAATGCTGTAAGAGAATATTAGTCTTTTGGGCTTGAAGAAGACCATGGCATCATCAAGGTGATGCCATGACATGCACATGAATTGCTTTTCTTTGAGGGGTTGTTGTTAAGTCATCAGCCTTAGTTTCTCCTCCAGAGTCATCTGGATTCAGTGGGAGAAAACTGAAATGCTATATAATGCTTTTGATGTAATCCTTGGTTATCTCTCCTGTTTCCTGCAGCTTAACTAATTTTGAGAATTATCTAAAATTCTAAATTCACTAAGCAGTTCAGATTCTTTAGATGTTCTGGACTAATCTTGTATAGTTTAATCTTGTATAGTTTGAACATAACATTGGAAGTTCACAACCAGTAATAAAATCAACGTGTTTTATACAATTCATTTTGATGGGTGACTAGCTAAGATGGCAGATGGTAGGAGAAAGTAGTACATCTTAGGTCCCTGATCACTATTCCAATAATAATCTAAGGAAAATGTCAGACCAAGTAGTGATTGGAACACCAAAAAAGAGAAACTAGAATCATCTTTATAGTATAAGATCACAAATTCAAGCCTACAGGGAAGGAATCAGAACAGAAACTGAGGAACAAGCCTGGGCCAGTATCATGGAAACAATATCCAGAGCTCCATACTAGTCCAGCATCCCAGAAACACCAAGGGCTGTTTTCAGATGCTTCCACAATCTCATGTCAGTATCAGTGATCTTTCAGAGGGTCCAAGATTCCGATATACCACAGAGACCAAGAACACTGATCTACCCTGAGGCCAAAACCTTGAAGATACAAAAAAAAAAAGGATGAAAAACTCAGATTCAGTGCCTAGGTCAAGAGTTAATTTCTGAATCAGACCCCAGTCCAGACCAGCAACTTGGGATCTCTTGAGATAGAGACAGGAATATAGATTATATTTCTAGAATCCCAAGATGTGGGTGACCTAGAGAAGATCTTAGAAAAAAGTCTACTGCCCATGATAACAATGCAGTACTTCCAAGGACAAGATTCCCTGTGTCAGTACCCACACCTACCAGCTATGGTTTCAGAAAGGGAATGTCTGGAAGAATGACTAAAAAAATTTAAGCAAATATTTATTTTGGGTTCAGGGAAACCCAAGAATAGAGCCAGAAGAGGAAAACCAATCAAAACACTTACAACAAGGCCTCAAAGAAAATATGATGAATTGGAATTCCTAAAATTAAGGAAATGATTTTTAGAATTTAATGTAATATTTTAAGTTAAATGAGAGTATGGATCTTGAAAAAATAAGAAGGAAAGGGTGAGGGGATAGGATATACTAGGGGAAATGGGGGGGGATGGAGACAATTCATTTTCTCACATGATAGCAAGTGAAAGGAGGATTCTACACAAGTGAGGCAGGGGTAGAGTGAGTAGGCAATAAATCACTTGATTCTCATTTTGAACTAATGAAGAGTGAAGTGAGAAGAACCAGGAGAATATCTTAGACTTCAACAACAATATGAAAATAATTATGGAAATAAATATAAGGTAAGAATTCTGATCAGCAAAATGATCAACCATGATTCCAAAGAGCTAATGACTAAGAATACTGCCCAACCAAAGAACTGGAAATTGAGGGGATGTTTATCAATAGGAGAATGACTGAACAAGTTTTGGTATATGACAGATAAACCTGAACTTTCATGAAATGATTCTAAGTGAAGTGAATCGAACCAAGAGAATATTATACATAGTAATAGCAACACTGAGTTATGATAAACTATGATAGACTTAGCTCTTCTAAGCAAAACAACCATCAAAGACAATTCTAAAAGACTTGAGATAGAATACGCCCTCCACTTCCAGAGGAAAGCACTGTGGAACCTGAATGTAGATCAAAGTATACTATTTTCACTTTTTAAAATTTGATTTTTTTGTTTTTTCTTTTTTCTTTCTCATGGTTTTTCTCTTTTGTTTTAATTCTTCTTTCAGGATGTGCCTAATATGGAAATATATGTAACATGATTGTGTACAAATAACTTAGCTCAGATCGTCTGCTATCTTAGGGCAGGGGGGAGGAAAGGGCAGAAGGAAGAAAACTTTTCAAAAATGAATGGTGAAAATTATCTTTATATATAAGTGGAAAAATAAGTTAATTAAAGAAATATAAAAGGAATGTTGTTCAAATCCTGACAGAGTTGTGGTGACAAAAATAAGCAGAGTGAAATACATTTTTGGACATGGAAAATGCTAAGATTTGTTTCACTTAAGCATTTCTTGAAGGGATTTTGTTTTATTATGTTTTTTTAAGTAAGAGGAAGTAGAATTGGGAAGCAGAGAGGATAGATATTTGCTGATTTTTAAAAATTAATTTAAAATGCAATGATATGTGGGACACTTTGCTAATAACTGGAAGAAGAAAATAATAACTTTTTAGATCACTTTTTGTGATAGCAAAGGATGAAAACAAAATAAATGCCTAAAAATTGAATGTTGGCTAAACCATTTGTGATAGATGAATGTAAAAGAATATTAATGTGCTATAAGAAATGTAGATGATGAATACATAAAAACATGGAAAAGCATATATGAATTAATGCAGAGTGAAGTAAGCAGAGCTACAATGACTACAACACTATGAATAGAAAGAACAGTGGCACACAAAAAATTCAAAAGTAAATATAACAAAATTAGACAGATTTAGAGGGACTGAAAAGAAGAGATATGAGCAAACACTACCAACCTACTTCTTAGAGGAAGTGAGAATTCCACTAGTGTTTCAGACTTTTTCAGTGTTTTAGTTAGTTGTGCTATTTCATGTGAGATGGCTGTCTGGGATGCAGGGAGAGGATACATAGGATACTAAGTGCGTAGGATAAATATAATCAAATAGTTATCTAAATTCTGAAGAATGAAAAGTCATTAACTAAAACTGGAGGAATCAGTAGAAGTTGAATAAGGTATTATTTGAATCAGGCTTTAAAAAGCAAGTTGTCTAACACTTTCAATGAAGATGAACATGGCAAAAAAGGTCAATTACCACACTAATGAAATATGTTCAACTTGTAAAGGCCTCAAGCCAAGATCAAAGTGGAGGGAGTGTTGGTTCTGTTTGCAGATGATTGTGTGCTCAAAGCAGTCTCTGAAACTGAGATGTAACAAAGTATGGATTGGTTCTCTTACTGCTTCTTCTAATTTTGATCTAGCAATTAACACCAAGAAAAAACAGATTATTTCCTCTGCACTACACCATCCATATGTAGAACCATCAGTCATAGCAAAGGGGAAATTTTGAATACTGTGGATAAGTTCACTTACTTGGCAGTATACTTTTCAGGGATGTACACTTTAATTATGAACTAGATGCTCACATTTTGGCCAAAGTTAGCTCAATGTTTGGAGGACTTCAAAAGAAAGAAATGAAAAGAGGCATTAAGACTGATTACCAAGATGATGTTCCATAGAGTTGTAGTACTCACCTATTGTCAAGTCCTTGTGAAACCTAGACATTTTACCAGTGCCTTGCCAGGAAATTTAATTATTTCCATTTGAATTGTCTTAGGGAGATTTTAAAGATCACCTGGCAGAAGAAGTCCTTTCTCGAATAAAACTGCCAAGGGTTCCAACTCTTCTACAGAGAGTGCAATTGCAATGGGTTGGCCATGTTGTTAGAATTCATATGCCAAATATACATTTACACAAAAGACATTTATGAAGAACTCACACAGGGAAAGTATTCATATGGTGGTCAGAAAAAGTCATGCAAGGACTCTATCAAGATATCTCATAAAAACTTTATAAGTAATTTCATGATGACACTGGTGCAGTTTTGCCCAGCATGGCATGCCCTCATCAGAGAAGGTTCTTTGCTCTAAGACCAAAGAAGAATTTTAGTAGCTTAAAAGAAATGAGATGTGAAAATTTAAAGAATTCATTTGTTCACTATGCCTATTTGTGCCAACTTGTGATAGAGCAATCGGAGCTCATATACATCTAATCAATCACAGTTAGACACTCTATAACTTGATGCTAACATAGCACTATTTTCATCCTCTGAGAATGAAGGACACCAACTTAAAAGACAGGCTAGTGATATTATCAAAGGAAATAGAAAGAATGAAAGTCTAAAATAAGATAATTTTAAGACAGGTTCAGAGAGTAATGAATAATCCAGTCTGGAGGGACCATAAATGTGAGGAAAGAAATAGGAACCATATGAACTAAAGTGAAAAGAATATATTGGTACCAGATTTGACAGGATCTTGAATATTAAACAAAATAATCTCTATACTCCAACAATATTAATAATGGTTTGGAGCAGGGCGAGAATTTTGGAGAAAACCAGTGCTTTTATTCAGATAGATTGTGACCTAAACTTGTTACATGAGACATTTGGGATAGTCATTGCAGATACAAAGGAAAAAGTGTTCTGACGCTGAAGTGCAGGAGTTTGTAATCTAGGTGGGGAAAAGATAGATAAATACCAATTGAGCAAAAGAGACATTAAGTACTGTATGAATTCAAAGGATTTTATAGTAGTCAGAGGGCCTGTAAGTTACTTCATCTGGGCCTTGAAGGATGGATAGAATTTGGATAGATGAAGATGCTCACATTCCAGGTGAGTAATTGCAAAAGTTTTGCAAAATTGCTCCTTGGTCAGCACAATCTGACTCAGAGGTATCATACACTCATTTTCGCACCACTTCTCTCAGTCACTATGCACCAGACCTCTGGGAAGAGAGGATACACCAGTGATGAGAAGCAAAAATTTTGACAGAGGAGAAAATCAGATTTTGTTTTATGTTAATATCTTACATGTCTACCTTAGAAGCTATGCAAGCTGATTGCTTGCTGATTTTAAGTAAAATATTGTTTCTCATCATCATTGATAAATAGAGTTACTTTTTTATTTCCCACATGAATCTTTGAATTCCATAATCCTACATTTCCTGCCAGGATATTTCCATGTTCTGATAGACTAACCAAAAATGGAGGAACTTATTTAATTCAATTCAGTTTTCACCAAACATGTAGCAAACTCCTGTTATACACAAAACACTATACTTGCTTCTGGGAATACAGAAGTAAAACTGAGGGTCTGCCTTTGAAGATCTTACAATCAATGGGGAGTCAAAATATGACACCTGTACAAATAAGTATGTTGCAAGATAGTTTACAAACAGAAAATGTTTGAAGACATTTTGAGGAGGGATAGACTACTAAGGCACTCATGGAAGAATCCATAGAGGGGATGGAAACTGAGCTGGGTCATGATGGAAGATTTCAACAATTATTGTTGCTTAGCTATTACTATATTACAAACAAGAGGTTATGCAGTCTGGAATAAGGTGTGGACAGTAGGAGGAGTGCAGAAGGGATGGTTTACAGAAATATTGTCAAGAATGAGCAAACTAAAAGTTAACACTGAGAACAAGAATTAACAATTGTAATATATGGAGCTGCTAATAATTGTTCTCTTCTTGGAATATTAACCAGTGTTCTATATAATAGATGTGGGACAGGTATGGATAATATTGGTGAAAGTATGGGCTTTGGTAAAAATTGTGTTCAATTTTGTCTTATATAATTTGACTAATTAGTTAAATTCTTTTATTTTACTCCAGGCTAAGAAACTAAAGCCTATACTGACATGCAACAATTAATTAGAAAAAAATACTAGTTTATCATTGCATAGATAATGTCTTGGTCACAAACTCTTATATAATTTATATAACTGTGTCTTACTTCAACACACAAAACTGAATATCTCTTTTTAAAAACATGGAGAGGGACAAAAAAGTGAAGGTCTCAGGCAATTAATTCTATTACACTTCTCTTCATTCTCCCTAGGTACCACAAATCTACCCTTCTTGAGATTCCCTTTTAGTACACACTAGAAAGATGTCTTGAACTTGTCCACAGCTATTTCTAATTTGTCTGATCTTCATCAGTCAGTTTAAAGGAGCATAAAATGTCATCTGCCTCATCCTTCACTGTGTGTGTTAATGTATTTATCTGATTCCCTTCCCCTTGCTCTCTCAGCTTGATGCGATTCTGAATCTTTCCAATCACCTAATTTATTTCAGTCACTCTTCAGGCTTACTGAAGTTGAATTTCTCAGGTGGACTAGTTTGAAATGATGCCATGCTCTAGCAGTTCTATAAGCAATTATCATCCTAATAGCCTGTAAGTCCTGCTTTGTATATTCTCTGTTGGTTGAGTGCCAGACAGAGGTCTATTTTCCCCTAAGCCCTTGCCTTACTACTTTAGGAAGGTTTTGCTATGAAGTCTGGTTTTACTTATTTACAATGACTTTCCAACTTAAGAACTGGTTAAGGGCAATGCTATGTATGAGTGGTTTATATAGATCCTGATTTCAATGTCCAATGCAACCAATGAAAATTAAACAAGTCAAACATATGGTAACAATTGTTAAATTTACATATAGAACATAAAAAGCATGTTCACCAGTTGTGTAGACATATTGGTACAGAAATCATCAATGTTTTATCAGCATAAACAATGGCAGAAAGAAATATTTAATACCTTTTGATAAAATGAATGAAGGCAAGAAAGTTGAGCTTGGGGTTATCGAAGTTAACAACTGCTATCAATGGTCTTATGGAGAGTCCCATTCTTTTTCATTATGGAGTTGAGTATATCCATCATATAAAAGTAAAAAAAAACTTTTATTAATTGATTTTTTGCACCTAAAGGTAATTTATTTTTAAATCATATTGTGAATATGGTTTTCAACATTCATTTTTATAAGATTCTGAATTCCAAGTTTTTTCTCCCTCTTATCTCCCCCTTCATCAAGAAAACAATCTGATATAGATTATACATGTACAATGCTATCAAATGTTGCTTACTGACTTTGTTTTATTTCTAATTTTATTGCATAGGTCTTGTTTGGGCACAAGTTTTTCAATTTAAAGTAATCAAAATTATTCATTTTGCAAACCATAATGTTCTCTCTTATTTAACATTAATTTCTCCTTTATGACAGTCTGACTCTTTCCTGTTCCTCTAATTTATTTTCACCTTAAAGTATAGGTTATTTTAAGCCTAAATTCTGCCATACTAATTTCCAGTTTTCTTGGTAGCTTTTATTGGGCTAGTGGAATTATAGTTTTGTTTCTTCATTGCTTATCTGAATTCTTTCAATTTCTTCTTTCTTCTCATTCTAAAATTAATATATCTAGAAAAAATATTGAATAATAGTAGATATAATATATATCCTTGTTTCAACCAATCTTATTTGAATACTTCTAGCTTATCACTAGTACCCATAATACTAACTTGTGGTTTGAGAAAGATACCATTCAACATTTTAAGGAAAACTTCACTTATTCCCATGTTTTCTAGTGGTTTTAATAGTAATTTTGTCAAAAGGTTTTTCAGAATCTATTGAGATATAATTTCTGTTAGTTTTGTAATTGATTTGGGCAATTATGCTGATAGTTTTCCTGCATTCCTGCTATAAATCCCACATGGTCATAGTGTATATCCTCATGATTAATTGTTGTAATAGCTTTGCTAATATTTTATTCAAAATTTTTACATTTGTATTCAATGGGGAAATTGGTCTACAATATTCTTACTCTTTTTTGGCTCTTCCTGGTTTAGTTATTGGCACCATTTTGGTGTCATTAGAAGAATTTGGCAGGACTCCTTCTTTACCTATTTTTCCAAATAGTTTATAAAATTTTGAAATTGTTTTTTAAGTGTTTGATAGACTTCACTTTCAAATCCACTTTGCCCTGGAGATTTTTTTCCTAGGGAGTGCATTGATAGCCTTTTTCTAAACTGGTTTTATTTTTATATTCTCTTTTTTAATCTGAGCAATTTATATTTTCATAAATATCCATCCATTACACTTAAATTGACAGATTTATTGGCATATAGTTGGGTAAAATAGTTCCAAATTATTTCTTTAATTTCTTATTCCTCGATGAATTCATCCTTTTTTATTTTTACTACTGGTAATTAGGTTTTGTTCTTTCTTTTTTTAGATTGAATTTCTTAAAAAGTTTAACTATTTTTTGTTTTTTCATAAAACCAACTCTTAGTTTTGTTTATTAGGTCAATTTTCTTAGTCTTTTCTTTGTTTTCAGAATATTTAATTTAATGTTTAATTGTGGATTTTTAATTTTTTCTTTTCTAGCTTTTTTAGTTGCAGACTCAACTTGTTGGCTTCTTTATTTTATTCATATAAGCATTTAGAGATATAAAATTTCACCTAAGAATTGCTTTGGCTGTATCATGTAAGTTTTATTATTCTGTATTACTGTCATTGTCTTGGATGAAGTTATTGATTGTTTCTATGATTTGATGTTTGACCTAGTCTTTCCTTAGGATTAGATTATTTAGTTTCCAAATAACTTTAGTCTATCTTCCTATAGTCCTTTATTGCATGCAATTTTTATTGAATTATGAACTAAAAAGGATGCATTTAATGTATCTTAATTTCTCTATTTGTGAAACTTTTTGCACTAATAGAATCAATTTTGGGGTAGGTATTTATCACTGATACAAATTTACATTCCTTTCTATCCCCATTTAATTTTCTCCAGAAGTCTATCATATTTAACTTTCTAAAATTATATTTACATCCTTAACTTCTTTCTAATTTATTTTATTATAGATTATTTATTATTAAATATTATTTATTATTAATTATTCTAATTATCTATTTCTGAGAGAGGAAGGTCAAGGTCCCTCACTAGTGGAGTTTTGTCATCTATTTCTTCATGTAACTCACTTAATTTCTCTTCTAAGAATCTGGATGCTATAGTAATTGCTACATATATGTTTACTTTCCATATTTTTCCACTGTCTATAGTGCCCTTTAGCAAAATGTAGTTTTCAAATAAGTTTTAACCAGCTCTATTTTTTGAGAAGCAAATCTTATTTGGTTTTATAAATACCTATATTGTACTGATTACGGAAAAATATAATAATGTCAGTGAAGTTGTGGGATTATATCATTCCAGAGCCGTGTTCCTTGCTTTTCTATGTTATATGTGTCCCTGGACACATGTTTTGAGTCAGACTATAAACTTCCTGAGGTCTTAGACACAGATAACATAGATACTATGATGAAGAATTTTTGACTGTACATGAAATGCCTCCATCACCACTCTGATAATATTCCCTAAGTTATTCCTTTCAGTAAAATGGGTTGTTATGATTACAGAGGAGTAATGTGATGAGTTTTCCAATAAACTAAATAATATTTAAATATGTCTAGAGATATTTAAAGGATACCTCCCATGGACATAATTATGGTATGTGATTACTCCCCTGGCTGAGTCTGGTAACTGGGATTTTTTCCCAGTTTGTTGGCTACTGAAAGTTAAGGAGAATTAAAAATGTTTGGAAAAGATTCTTCCAAAGTATAGTTGCTTAGAAGAAACTAAGTTAAATAATGATACATTCCAGGTCATAAAGCATTTAATTCACAAAGGAAAATTCAATCAATTTTTTTAAAAAAAAGAGTAAATAACAATAATAACAGGAGACTCTAATATTTCTCTATTTAGATTTTACAAATAAAACATAAAAAAAGGAAGGAAAAGAAAATGGAAAAGGATTAAATAAGTTGTTGAGAGAATTCAGACACAAAAATTTCTAGCTGTCTTCTGAATGGGATCAGCAAAGAAAACATGTCTCAGCATCATATGATACTTTTACAAAATTGATAATGTAGATGACTAGCAAAAAATTGCAGAATAGAAAGAAGCAGTAGATTTTAGCTTTTTCCATAACTAATCCAACAACAACCTAAGAATGACAGGTTTAGTAGAGAATGGGAAACTGATCTATAAATTAAGCCAAGATGTTGCAATTTATCTATAGGCAAATGACTAGAGCAAGAGCTGTGCAATTAGAGTAGATTGGTATCAAGAAAGCAGTACCCAAAACTCCACATGAGGCAAGCAGAAGAGAAACAGAGTAAATTTGGGACTATGATCAGAGCATGTATTGGTTCATGGTATGCAAAAAAGAGAGAAAATAGCCCTCATTTATTCCTGGAGTCTGGCTGTCTAATACCTAATGAGTTAGCAAATGTCGTATGCAAATTTAACATGTAATATAGGATATGAACAGCTTGAATTTCCCAAAATGGCTATACCTAGAAAATTAGATTCATTGAAAAATTCTAAGAACTTGAATCCCTGTGGCATTATGTGTCTGGAAGAAGAAAATTTGTGTCATAAGGGCTATAGAGATGGTAAAAATCAATCAATCAATTGATCAACAAGTATTAGTTTATATCTATCCTTCCTTCTTGAAGACGACCATACCATTAGGGAGGTGAAACCATGACATGCATGTAAATTGGATTTGAGTGAGGGGGTGCTGTGCCAATTCACCAGCCTCAGTTTCTTCTTTGGAACTATTGTATCAAGTGATCAGATATGAATCAGAATGACTGGAGATGGCCCCAGATGCGAGCCAATCAGGTCCAAAGTCACACAGCTAGTAAGTATCTGAGCTGGAATCTAACCCCTATCCTCCCAACTCCAAGGGCAATACTCTATTCTCTGTACCACCTATGTACTATTACTGTATGCCAGGTACTGAAGGGACAAAAAGAAAAAGTCCTTTACTCAGGATGCTTTTATTATATTCCATTTGGAGGGATAGCATATACCATATCTATATCTATATCTATATCTATATCTATATCTATCTATCTATACCTATAGCTATATGTATGTATATTTTGCATATATTTATATATGTATATATATATATACATGCATACATATTATATATAAGAAATAAAATAGCAATGTTTCTTGAAGGATTGGGGTGTTATTTATACCTTTAATGTGAATTAGGCAAACTAGAGAATTTCTCTGTCCCCAAAGTGAAACTCTTCATTTATATAGACCAAGTTTAATTTTAGGCAGTCCTCTTTATTTACTGAAATTATTACCTGGAAACATCAGATTTTGGTTCTGTGAGTCTCCAAAAATAAGGATAAAGCTTAAAAAGTTTCTTGTCAGAGGTCTATGGTAGAGAGACCATAAAGTTTATCTGAGACTACAGTGGCAGTATTCAGAAACCCAAAAGGCCCTGGATGTTGAAAAAGATCAATGAAACAAGACGACACCTAAGGTTAAATCAAGCTATACAAACTGGCCCCTAACTGGAGAGAAGCAAGCACCTTGATTCTGAGGTGAGAACCTCTAAGAAGACAATAGCAGCATTCAAAACTACTAAGATGTTTCTGAGCTCCCAAACTCCAGTTCTCCCTAGAGAAAAAAGAAATAGCTGCTGAAAGGAAAAAGATGAGCTAAAACAGTATGATCCTGGCAGGCTATATTTTTTGTTGTAGTTTTTACTTTTGTTTTTTTTTGTCTTTCTTTATATTCCCAGAACTTAACACAGTCACTGGTACATAGTAGATGCTTAATAATGCTATTTGACTTGCACATTTCCTTACCAATTGCACTGTATCTGATAGCCCAGAAGTAAGTAAAGTCTAAACCAGGATAGCAAAATTATGATTTGGAAGATACCTTTATATGGATCAAACCCTTAGTACCAGAAATTCAAACTCCAGGCCCTCCATTTGCTGTTTATTATGTGACCTCTGATAAATAAATTAACTTCATAGAGCCACTGTTTCCTCATTCGTAAAATGAGATGTTGGACTAGATGACTTCTAAGATCCCTTTTCTTCTAAGATCTTATACTTTCAAAGCAATGATCTTTTCCTAGTATAAGAAGGAAAAGCTAATAAAGCTTTCTACCTTTGAGTAACACATCAGTAGGGCACAACTGGCAACAGCTTTAACATTAGAACAATGACAGCTTGCCACCCTTGGGTCTATGCTGCTCTGCTCTTTTAGTGCACTCCCTAGAGTTTGAACTCACTGGACACAGCCAGAAACACAATTCTTTCCACAGTGCCCAGTGAAATAACTCTGGGAGGGAGAGCTTCCTCAATTTTTTTTAAAAAGTTGGATACAAGTAGCAATCTGTTCAAACTAGGAGTTAGGAAGACAGGGTTTATTTCCTGGAAAAGGCCAGAGGTAGAAGGTGAAGTCAGATGTTCCAGAAAGCTAACAATTGAGCTCTACCTTCAGTTTATGTGAAGTATACTCGGCTTTCTGCCAACCCTTGTGGATGTGATATAGGAGCCTGAGTCTGAAAAACCCTATAAATAACTTCTAGATATTTACTGAAACCTAGGAGATGGGAAATCATGGAGCAATACAATCACATTGAACCCTAGTCCATTTGAAACAGCTGAGTGAAATTCCAAGGCACAAGTAGTCCCCAGGATAGAGAAAAATAAGCCCCTCATCATTCCCAGATACAGAGCTTACCCACTTATGGGGAAACAAATGGTCCCATTATAGACTGAGGAGCAAGGCACTCCTAGGACATTTCTATATAAGCAAGGTAAGATGAAACCAGTTATCTGATTTAGATAATTACCAAGTACTGCTAAGTTGGCCCTGACTCCCTTATATGGAGAACACAAAGGTATTCAGGAACAACTGACTTTGTGGTGAAGAAACAGACTGCTGAGCTAAAACTGAATTAAATTCTTAAGACCTAACTCTGCCGAAATGAGGGTCCTTTCAGTTCCTTGATTCTGTGTTCAAATGAGATGATTTGCTATTAAACTTCAATGTGACCAATAAAGACATGACCCTGCTGTTGTGTCTTTGTTTCTTGTGTCTATTCTTCCTACCTTAAAGTGAAGGAGTGTAGAAAATGACTACAACCTTGTGAACTTACACCAGAAGTCCAGAACTGGAGTTCATGATGAGATTTATGGGAGACCAGAGGCTGGTTTTCCTTGGAGTCCATATTGCAATAATGTAGGTAAGGGAAGTTGACAAGCCAGATCCATAACTTTGGATAAGGATTGGCTTTAAGGTCCAGGGCACAAAGGAAGTACTGGGTGCAAGCTGTGACTTAACAAAATGCAGCTGTTCCTCCTCTTGGAGCTCTCTCCTGGACACGTGGCAGTGTTCCATGAGTTTGAACTTGGGAAGTATACTAAAAGAGTAGCATAGACCCAAGAGTAGCAAGCTTACATCTCCTATTGTTAAAGCGGATGCCAGTCATGTCATACTATGGCTCATGTCATGTGTCCCTCAAAGGTGGAAGTTCTTAAAGGCCATGCTATTCATTGAGAGATAGGTTAGGATTTATCAGGTTTTCCCATTCTGTCACCAAATATCACAAGCTGGTACTTGCCTGGCATTGATGTGGTGCCTCACTGATATAAAAGGGAAACTAATTTAAGAGCAAGAGACTCCTGCAGTAGCCAGATCATCTCCAATAGTTCTTTCCCTATCAATCAGGTCATGGGATGGAACAATTCTGGAAAAGACAAGTCAGGGAGATATCTTATACAATATACCCCTCGCTGTAATAAAATTGCACAACTCATGCCACCCATCACTCAGTTGATTGGTGTGGTCCTCTTCAGTACTGAAGGACTAGTAGTAGTGTAGAAGTCAAAGAAGAAGACAAGTAATTAGTAAATATATAAATATTGACTCACTTGACCTGGTCCAGAGGTAGCAGACATGCAGATTCATCCATCCTTTAGCTTTGCTATATTTGGAAGTAAATTTGATGGGAGCAAATGCTATGAAGAAGTTGCTCTAAGACTGAACTTACTTTCTATCAGGGACTGAAGTGGAGTAGGAGAGAATGTATTAGAGGTATTAGAGGAATTTTTTGGTAACTTCTCTAGTTATATATTCCACAGTAAATATTCTTTTATATAAGGCAATTGTCATTTGATTAAAGGAAACTGAGATACTAATCACTGTCAATTAGAAAGAACATAATAGAATGTGTGTCCAAGCTGATAGCATCCAAATAGCATATTCCAATCCCTCAGGGATACTGCTAGAACTCTGAAGGGAAGATGTATATAATCAAACTATAACAACACAATTCAGCACTGTAGGTAGGAGTTAAAAGAAATAATTCACATTTTAAAGGCTAAACAGCTATAGAAATATAACAAAAATCAGAAATTTACAATATTCAAAGGAGGGAATGATGATTGGAAAGGTCAAGGAATCTATGCTCCAACAGACAAAGGATCAAACTAGACAAAGGATATTAACATATTATATTCACTTCAAGACTTTCAGAGTACAATGAGCTTTGCATCAGCCCGCACTTTTCTCATGTGTTCTCACCAGTTGGAGAAATCAGAGTGTTCATGTTCTCCACGGAATTTACAGGGTAACAGACACAATGGTTTGTAAACTGCTGGAGAGGAAAGCTTGTTTCTCTCAGTCTCTAAAACCCCTCCATCTAGCAAAGTGCCTTAAATATTAAAAGCTCATGGTAAATGTAGACAGAATAAATAGTCCCTCCAAATTCAAACAATTTCCTAGGCACTTCATATAAGAATGAGTTCCAGGTTGTACTTATACTCTTTGACATGGAGATATCAAAAGCCTTCATTCTTTTCAAAAGCACTTACTAAGCACCTACTGTTTTTACAATTCAGTGACATAAGAAGCCCACAACTGTCAATGAGATGAATTTCATGCTGATACAAAATCACCCTTCTCAGCAAGCCAAGCACCCAGGGATCTAGGGAGGACATTGTGATTCAGTTAGGACCTGGTAAGCCCTTTCATAAAGTTTCATCATAGCCACACAATGACCCCATCTCTGCCCCATGTTGCTATGCGACCATTTTCCCACTGGATTCCTAAAGTAGAACCTGCAGCATAACAAATACATTTCAAAGAACAGAGGTTGATGTAATCTCCCCAAAGAATATAGGGTATCAGTGACCTCCTATCCTTCCACAACTTTAGACTCTGTGTTCAACACTTAAAATCAATGCATATGGATTTTGTTTAATTAAACTGAAGTGGCAATATTTCCTACAAAGATATTTCAACAATTGAGGAAAAAGTGAAATGATGGATCAAAGAGGACCTTCAGCATCTTTTCCATTTAAAAAAATAAGGCCACAGGAAGAAATGCATAGAGAAAAAAATGTAACATTAATCAACTCAATTGGACAGCAGGGGTTATGGTTAGTTACTTCTATTTCACTATTAAAGGTCTAGTTACCATTGATAATAGCTTGTGATTATTTGTCTCGAACCAGCAAGAATGTAACAGATCACAATTCCCTGGGTAAGTAAGTGACTTTTATTTACAGTGACAAGATGATCTTTTCACTTCTTTCTTTTTGGATCACACACACGCACACACATATACAGCACCTCTCTGTAAACATAGGTACAACTAGGAATATTCTTTCTGCTCCATATTTTTTTAATCTACTATTAATTATTGATGATAGGTAAGGTTCATCTCTCTCTCCCCTTGAGTATTTTTTGCTGCTCCACTTTTGTAATAAAGACAATTATGAGGTCCTGTGACATTTACAAGGACCTATTCTATTACTCACAGTTATGATTGAGTATGTAGAAATATCATCTTGAAACCATTTCTGTAGGAACCCTTCTGCTAATTGCTGCTTGGTAAAATTCAAGTGTATACATACATATATATATATATATATATATATATATATATTATATTAAATTCAAGACACTATATTAGCTCTTTAAGTTAACTTGATCCTTTCAACTGAGACAATCTGAGGGAATTTATGGAGGGCAAGGCTTTACTCATTCTGCAGGGACTATGACAAAGGGCAATGATAAAACAAAAGAAAAAATTATTAATTAAAGGGATAAACTTTAAAGAAAGATGAGAAGAGATGGCATAAAGGAAACAAAGTGGAGGACATTAAAAATACATTTCTCATTGTCTCAAAACTAGGGTAAAGAAGGCAATGATATGAAATGAAACTGAGTTGAATTTGGGAAGGAGAAAAAAACCTGAAATGAATGACATCAATTCTTTCAGCTAAGTATGAAGCAAAGTTCTCTACTGAAAGGGAAGACATACAGATGATGTTAGTTCCTTAAGGAAAGAAAAGAAAGTTTAGAACAACTAGTGCTCAGAGGGTGTCTAAAAGCAACAAGGAAGAGCAAAAAGAAAAATGTAAAGCAAAAGACTGAGCTAAAATTGGATAGCATAAATTTAATTTTTTTACAGACAACTATGTTGCTTCTTCTAGGTGTGCTTGTTTGTATGTATATGTGTGTGTTTATTTTTTAAGACTAGATATTATTCAGGCTAAAATTCAGAGGTAACCCATGGGGTCCAATTCCACTACCAATCCCATGACTAGCATGGGAATTTTGACCTGCTTGAGTATACTGATGGCCCTACAATCATTGAGGTTCACCTTATTAACACTGCACTTAGTACAAACATTCAATAATCTTAGCCAACTACATTTCAACTAGTTGAAAAAAAGGACCAGTCTCAATCTTGGTGGTAGCTGTGATTATGGGATGTGCTACCAAATCTCATCCAGTTCTATTTTCCAATATGTGTTCATTAGCAAAAGATGAATAGTAAAAATAATTCAACATCTGAAAGGGAAAGGGATGAATACAATAAAATAATTATGTATAGGTTTCAAAAACAGAAGGCCGTGTAAATCTGAAGTAGTTGAGATTTTGAAAGGAAGAGAGAGGCTGAGAAATGTCTGTGTGTGTGTGTGTGTGTGTGTGTGTGTGTGTGAGAGAGAGAGAGAGAGAGAGAGAGAGAGAGAGAGAGAGAGAGAGAGAGAGAGATTGAGAGAGGTGGGGAGTTATATGTATAAATGACTGGATATTTTAGTGAAGGTGAAGTGAATATTTAAAATGAGAGATACCCTGGAACAAATGGAAGAATAAGAAGTTCTGATCAGTTAAAGGAATTTCAGAGATATTGATTGTGGATAAGAAATAATGAAAATTAAAAAAAGACTCATCTTTGAATAGAACTGAGGTTGAATGAAAGTACAGATCATGTCAATTGAAATTTGATGAACTAAAACCATAAATTTATGAGTGAGATCCATATATAAATTGAATTCCCAAATATAAGGTCAAGGATGTAAATGTAGAGAAGGATTGTGAGTCAAGATTGAACTTCTTGACATAGGAAGGCAAAGGATTAGGTGAACAATAGATAACCATCAGGATCTAGATATTGAATCTAGATGATATGATCATCAAAGAAGTTTCTAAGTAATGACTGCTCCTCCTCCTAACTAGTAATACAAGCTGAAGAATGAAATACCTACTTTTCAGTGAATTTCCATTCTAATGGAGTGAATAGATACAAAGCCAGTTGGGAGACCAATAATGCTTGGGATGATCAGAAAAGCTTGAAAGCTATGTTGAATGGAAGAGCAGAGCTCTGTGGGGAAAAGTACAGTAAAAGGAATAACCAGCAAAACCTGAAAGATAAGTAAGAAAATAGATTGTAAGAGACTTTTAAACCTAAGAGCAATTTCATTTTATTTTTCTTAGAGACAAAGGAAGCCACTGAAATTGATCGAGTAGGCACATGGTAGGATATATGCTAAAAGAAAATTAATTTGACAGCAATATGTAAAATAAAGTGTGATTTAAGGGAAGGAGACAAAGTGGGAGAGTAGTAAAATAATCTAAATGGGATGTCATAACACTTTAATTTAAAGCAGTATTTGTGTGACTGGAGAGAAAGGGTTATGATGTTTTGAAGAAGGAAAGACAAAATTTAGCAATTTAATTAGATTTTATTTGGAGAGAGACATAGAGACAGAGACAAAAACAGAGAGACAGAAAAAAGAAACAAAGTCAAATTGAGAGACAGAGACAGTGAGAGGGACAGAGATAGAATGAATTTGGGATAATTTCAATGCAAAAAAGCTAGGAAATTGGAAGGACTGTGGTGTCTTTATCAGAAAAAGTTAATTTGGAAGAGGGTAGGTTTGGAGAAAAATATGGTGATTTCAGTTTTGGACAGTGTATTCTGTGAGGAACTCCATTTCTGCTATTACAGGAGGAAAGGAGAATGAGAAGCACTCTAATGCAAGATTTTTTTTATCAATTTGGAGGAAGAAAAATTAGGAAAAATAACAAAATTCTGAAGGACAGAGTATATAAAGCAAAAGTATAATGGAAAGCAAAACAATTGGAATATGCCTGTAGTTTCATGAAAGGAATATTTCTTGGGCTTGTACGTGCTGAGCATCCTCTTCATTATTAAAAAATCACACCCCTCTTCTTTGGATTCTAATATGTGGCTTGGTTCAGATTCAGAAGTGGATGAGAGTAGTTTTCAATAAAAGGACTTAAACTATCTTTTCTTACACTGACTGGCTTATTTACAAGCAGTCAATATATACCTCCACGCCTCTCCACTTTTCTCCCTAAGAAGATCAAAGCAGTCCTGATATTGCAAAGATCAAAAAAAGGGGTTTGGTACAGCAGAGCAGCTGGGTGTTACAATGGATAGAATGCTATGTCTGAAGTCAGGAAGACTTTGAATCTGACCTCAGACTTCCTAGCTGTATGATCCTGGGCTAGTCACTTAACTCTTTTTGCCTCAGCTCTTCTTTTATAAAATGAACAAGAGAAGAAAATGGCAAATCACTCCAGCATCTTTGCCAAGAAAACCCCAAAAGGATTCATGAAGAGTCAGGCACTACAAAAACAATAGAACAATGACAATCCAAGTTGATATCTTCAATATGAAATAAGTTCACTTTTTTAATGATATCTATAATATTTTTTTTAAAATTTATACATCATTGAGTCATCAGGTTTTCTATATGAAAAACCAATAGTGGGATTGTCTATCACCTCAAAGGACTTTAATCCTTTGTAGTACTACCACCTTTATTCCTGGTAAAACTCAACTAGAAGCAGATTCCCTTATAGTCCTGCAGACTCCCTTGCAGTCCTTCAGACCCCAGAAATAATAGCATTGAGCCTTTTCCATTAGATAGTTCCTATTGGATAATTCAACATTGCTAGGAAAAAGAAATATTGGACTTAAAATCATAGTATCTGGTGTTCTATTACTAGTACTTTATCATTCCAGGCAAGTCACTTAATACTTCTTATCCTTATTTTCCTTATCTCTAAAATGAGAGGTACTGACTAGATTATTATATTAGAGAACATAACTTTGTTTTCACATTGTACCTTTAGGTATACAGAGTTAATTAAACTTCTTTCCAACTCAAAAGAGTGGATTGTTTATTTTGAAACTGACCTTCTTGACACTTTTCACTCCTCTGTTTTTTAGAGACAAAAACATCAACTTTCATACTGGAGTCAATGGGACCTGTCTTTAACTATAAGAATTAGACAGCAGTCATTTCCTTTGGTGCCTAGTGTTGCTGGGACTTGACTCTCATACATTTTCACTGGATTATTAAATATTAAAGAAGCTAGAATTTGTTGAAGCTTTCTGCTGGACATAAAAATGTTCATTCAGAGGGTCAAAGAAGAACTAGAGAGTGAAAAAAACAATATCCAGTTTTAGCTTTATTGACTATTCTCATCTAGTTTCATGGTGGAAAAAGTGACTTTTCCTGGATTCAACTTTAAATACTGAGAATTCTGAATCATTTTGCCTTCTGCCAACCTCTGTTTTCTCATGTACAAAATGAGAAAGTTGAACTAGATACTACTCAAATCTGTTCCAAATCTACAACTGTGATTCAAGGATTCTATAACTAAGGGCTGAAAGTGACATTTGAAGTCATCTGGTTAAACTTCTTTATCATATAGACAGGGAAAAAACTCAAAATGGAGTTGTCTAAGAATCATCTTTTATTTCTCCATTTCATATGTATTTGATTGATTTTATCACTTTTATAAATGTTTATTTGATATTTTAAGTCACTTTTATTTTTTTTTAGTTTTTGGAAGGCAAACAGGGTTAAGTGGCTTGCCCAAGACCACACAGCTAGTTAATTATTAAGTGCCTGAGACCGGATTTGAACCCAGGTACTCCTGACTCCAGGGCCGGCGCTCTATCCACTGTGCCACCTAGCTGCCCCTCACTTATATTTTCTAATATATTCCTCTACCCCATCCTTCTGTGGAAAGGTATCCTTTAATGATGATGATGATGATAATAATGAAGAAAAATAAAGAGTAAGGGAGAGTAATGAAGCAATTCAACAAAATTTACTAAAATATCGACTATATATAATGTTAAATGCCCATAGTTCCTCAGTATCTACAAATACAGGAGAGTGGTTCAAAAGTAATACTTAAAATTATATAGCATTCAGATTCTTTTTTTATTTTCATGCATGTAATTAGTTATTGTGTATATTGTTTTGTTTTTGTCCCATTCAGTATGTATCAGTTCATAAGTTTTCCATGCTTGTCTGCTTTCTACATATCCATTTCTTTTGATTCAGTAACATTCCATTACATTCATGCATGTAATATAATTCATTAATTCATTGCATTCAATGGTCATATGTGTTTATCCATTCCTCGATTAATGAGCACCTACTTAATTTCTACCAACCTATTTTAATATTTTCTTAAAATTCCTTGTCAATTCAAAAATTCTTTCTTGAAGAATCAATGTTCTCTAGTTAACCAAAAACTGAGATATTAATTTTGATTCTCCTTTCTCTATTCTATTTCACTACTCTACTTTTTTTTACAGCAGCAAGCAATCACTATCTCTTAATAAGCAATTGTTCCTTTTCCTATTTTATCACCTTTAGAGGTCAAACCAACAATTCTCCCATTATCTTCCTCAGAAAGTACTACCCAAGAGAGTCTTGCATTATGTCTCAATCATACCTAACTTGATTCTTTAATGATCTACTTCTTTCACTCAACCTATTCATCTAATGTACCTTACCTTTCTTTGTGAGAACTCTGAAATTTAAGTATAGGGGCAGCTAGGTGGCACAGTGGATAGAGCGCCGGCCCTGGAGTCAGGAGTAGCTGGGTTCAAATCCGGCCTCAGGCACTTAATAATTACCTAGCTGTGTGGCTTTGGGCAAGCCACTTAACCCCACTGCCTTGCAAAAAACTTAAAAAAAACTAAAAAAAAAGAAATTCAAGTATAGTGGGCATTTGGCATATGAGCAGTGTCTCAAATGACATCTCTTCATGTAGTGTCTCATTTGAAAGGGAGAGGGTGACTTTCAGTCAATTTCAAGACCTAAATCCCTTTGGAGAGAGATTCATGTGATCTCCAACTAGTGGAATAGGAAATAAGTTTTTGTTTTGCTTTTTAGTAAAAACTAGATTTTCTTTCCTTTTTTAAATTTGCTTTTGAGTTGATAAGGGCCATTCAAGAATCAAGGCAAGATTTTCTTGAATTATAAAACAGCAATAATACTTGGTAAACTTTGTCAAAATTTGTCAAAATATGAAGAATTTTAAATTCTAAAATTTTAAGTTAGGGACAATTTTGATTTTCATCTGAATATGTAGGACAAAATAAATCATGCAAAATTGTTTTGAGATTCTTTCTATTTGACACTTGGGAAGTAAGAGAGACACAATAATGCTTTTACCTCCCAAAGGCCCCAGCAGACTGTCATTTTAAAAAGATAGACCCAATAATTGCCTTTGGAATTCATAGAAGATGAATGTCAGTGCAATATGAAGCAGGTCAATAAAGACTCTATGGAAAAGCCAAGACATGACCTGGACTAACACGAATGTGTAGGATTGAGACTGAAGAAAAGAGAGAAAGAAAGAAAGAAAGAAAGAAAGAGGAAAAGAAAGTAGATGAGAGATAAAGGGGGAAAATGGGAGACAGAAGAGAAAGGGAGGAGGGAGGAAAAAAGAGTATAAAATTCTTGCCTCTTATGTTCACAGACTTGTTTCCATACCAAACAGTAACTTCTACAGGAATTCAGTCTTTTCTTATTAGGCAGGGAAATGAGCAGAGCAGTTATAGACCTCTTTAATCTATAACATCCTAACTATTTAGCCACTGTCACTGAATAGATGAATGACATCTCCATTCATCCCTAACCTCAACAGTGGTTTTAATACCACAGAGAGGATGTTTCCACCACAGCCAAATTAATCCATTTTTTAAAAATTAATAGATTTGTATTGATATATTTAAAGCCCCTGTCAGTCTCTGTGCAGCCTGCCAAATCATGTGTTAAATATAAGAATAGAACTAAACACTTAAAACTCATCAGACTGTACTAAATGAGCTGAGATTGAGGAAAGAAAGACATCTGATAGGAGACAGGGAAGAGGAACTGAATTAACCAGGTCTCTCTGACCTTGCAAAGTTAGAATAGTCTACAACAGCTTTATTGATTAGAAGCCTTAAATTGGTTTCCACTTGTGGCTGCCATGATTATTTTAATACTCAACCAGTAAGAAACTTAGATATTCTCAATGACCCTCAAATTAACTGGAACAGCAGCAGAAGAAATAAAGTATACCTTTTTTCACCTTCTATAATGCTAGAGTAGGAGGATAATTCATAAAGAAGGGGACCTGAGTTTTTACAAGATCCTCTGTTAATAATCAGAACCTTTGGGATTTAACAGTTAACTGAAGCCCTTCTGAGACATTGGCCATGTCATTTCATATGCTTCAGCCCACTCCTCTTTTTCTCCCTAATACTGCTTCCAACTCTCTTCCCCAAAGGAAAAAGAAATGTGTTTGTATTTGTTTGTGGGGTTTGTTTCAGGCCTTGATAAAACAAGGAACTTTCTCTGAAATGACAAATCTAGGTTTATTTTCAAATTTGCATTTGTCTCAAATCACATACCTTGTTAAATCAACCTATGAAAAATTGATTAAGTGTGCCATATACACAACACTGGAAGAAAACAGAAAAATATGAGAAAGATCCAGTTCCTGACCTTGAGGTGCTTACAATACAGCTAAAGGGTCAAGATTCACATATGTGAAACAACTGAGAAAACATTGCAGAATATGATTGACAAAATTTTTATAAACTTTGGCAATTTCATTAATAAAAAAATGAAATAACAATGGTGGTTCTTCTGTAGATATTCTATAAAAATGTTCATCAAAACTGATCTGTGCTTTAGTATACAATTGTTTATAATGGAAGAAGTCAGCACCTAATGATCATAACCTTTTTTCATTTAGCTAGTCTGTTACATTGACCCTACCCAAATCTTTTCTGACTTCAGGACCTATCAGAACTTACTTTCAATGCCATAGACTTCTAAAACTCAAAGTTTCTTTCAGACTAAAAATAAGGTATTGGAATAGAATTTTAGTCAAGAACAATTCAGGAGAAGCCCTTCAAATACTTGAAGATGGATATCATGTTTTTCTAAGTCTTCTCTTCAGCAGGCTAAAGTTCTTTGTTTAAATTCAATTCAATAAGCATTTATTAAAGTGCCTGTTAGGTGACACTGTCCTAAGCACTGGAGATGAAAAAGAAAGAAAGGAAGAAAGAAAGAAAGAAAGAAAGAAAGAAAGAAAGAAAGAAAGAAAGAAAGAAAGAAAGAAAGAAAGAAAGAGAGAGAGAGAGAGGAAGGAAGGAAGGAAGGAAGGAAGGAAGGAAGGAAGGAAGGAAGGAAGGAAGGAAGGAAGGAAGGAAGGAAGAAAGAAAGGAAGGAAGGTAGTCTCTGACTTCAGGAAGCTTACAATCTAATGGGGCAAGACAACAACAAAAGAAAGCTGGTAGAGTCAGACCCTAGGATCATTTTGTTCCATGCAATTGAAACCAAGAACAATTAAAGAAAAATATAGGGAGATGGAAGTCCCAATGCTATACTCTATAATGAAAAACTTTTGGAGGGATTTAGTGCTCTACCCAGGAGCCATCCAATCTACCCAGTTTCTTCAATATCTATATCTATATCTATATCTATATCTATATCTATATCTATATCTATATCTATATCTATATCTATATTTATATCCATATCCATATCCATATTTGTGTATGTATGTACATTTGCACATATATATGTATATCTGTGTATATGGTTATATATTTTCACATGTGTGCAATGGGTATGTATATTGATATAGATATTATGTACATATACTTACATGGTAAACAATAGATATAGATAGAAATAGATATAGATGACATAGGTATAAATAAAATAATCTTGAGGCATTTTGCCATTCTGGTTTCTTGTTTCCTTCCTCTGGATACTCTCTAGCTAATCAATGATCTTCCTACTATGTGATAACCAGAACTAAACTTCAGTTTCAGTGTGACAGGATAGAGTGCAATGGAACTATTACCCCTATATTGTTGTATGCTATGTTTCTCATACTACAGTCTAACACGTTAATAATATTACTTTTCTTGGTTGCTATGCTATACTATTGTGGTGAAAAGAGGTAATGTACATAAAACACTTTTAATGCTTTAAATCACTACAAAAATGAGCATTGTTAATCTTAGTGGTACCTCATTTTGAGCTCACAATTCCTTAAAGCATCCTGCTTTTCTTAGTCAGAGGAACAGCTTCTGTAAGGGCATCTAGGTAGTATAGTGAATGTATCACTGACCTTGGAATCAGGAAGACTCCTTTTGTGAGTTCAGATTTCAGACACTTACTAGCTGTGTGTCCCTGGGAAAGTCATTTACTTCTGTTTGCTTCAGTTCTTCATTTGTAAAATAAGTTGGGAAAAGAAATAGCAAATCACTCCAGTCTTTTTGCCAAGAAAATTCCAAATAAGGTCACAAAGAGTCAAACATGACTGAAAAATGACTGGAAAAAAATTGCCTGTGAAGGGCATATCTTCCATATCTCATTCATCGAAAATGTGAAGGGTGGCAAGAAAATCTCAAATATTTCCTCCATTGACTTTCCATGGCATCTAAAATTCTGTCCTTAGAGAGACATTATCATCACAAAACAAACGTCAATACCAGAAGTAGAAGCAGAAGAGAGTGCAAGAAGTACTTGGATGTCTGCAATTGCAAAACAACTTGGAAGAGCCTGCTGAGTGGCAATTAATTGCAAAGACATTTATTTCTAAGGAAGAATGATTGTGGGCATGGTATGTGTTAAGAGGGACATCCTTGGGTATCTGTGTTAGTAAATCAATGTGGTTTATGTTATTTCATATCTGACAATATAACATACTGCAGGATTAAGGAAATTAAGATATAATGAATTTTGAGATTAAATCCAGCTTTATACAGCTTTTAAGAAAAGAGGAGCAAGGCACTGTAGGTTCTAGTATAATACTGGAAAATGTTTGAGCTTGAATCCTGCAATGTGATGCTGAGCAAATTGGTCTCAGTTTTCTCATCGTAGAATGGGAGTAATAGTACAAACATTGACAAAGTAATCCTTAAAGTTCTATATAAATGCCAGCTGTTATTATCATTATAATTCCTGGTAAATTTACTCAAATCTTAGAGAAGAGTGCCTCAAAGTGGACAAAGGCATATGTATCACTCATTCATTTCTGTCTTGAAGTTTTCTGTGATTTCCAAAGTTCTTTGTTAAAATTCAGATGCCCTGGGGGGTAGAAATATATTATTTACCATTAATGCTTTATTAGGATTCTATTACATTAAACTACTTTCCAAAAGGGTCAGCCAAGAATGCCATAATGGTCTCCAGTTCAGATAAATTATATAGATTATATATATATATATATATATATATATATATATATATAGAGAGAGAGAGAGAGAGAGAGAGAGAGAGAGAGATAAAATGAATAGATACAGATATTTATATGTATAAATGCATCCATATATATTTTTGAATATATGTATGTATGAATGCATACATGGACATATTTAAGGTATAAGATTGGGAAAGGTAACTCTAAGAAAATGTAGAAAAACCTGAAAAGGAAAGAGAAAGGAGAAAAGCCAAATTACAAAACCCCCACAAATTTACCTGAGCTGACTCCAGTTGAACTACAATTCCTTTTTTTCATGGACAGAAACTAGAAACTTGTAGCAGCTTGAAACAGAGCCTATGAACTTTAAGCAGCTCTATTTAGATTCTTTTTTGAGTGCAATCCTTGTTAACAGTGAAGGTGAATTAATACAGCCAATGTCAAAAAACTGTATTGTTAAATTTCATTTCAATGCTAGAAATCAATGACCTTTCCCTTCCCTTAAAAGGTTAATAATTTCTTCCATTTTCTTGATTTGAAGATGTTGAATGGTTATGTTTTTAATTTTATTTTTGCCTATATATAAATGTGTTTTCTTCTCTTTTCAACAGACACCATATTGACTTTATCAACTTGAGTCATGGATAAAATGTAATTGAAAACAAGCTTATTATTAGCATAGCACTTTGCAATATGGTGCTGAAAACACCAGAGTAAATTAAGAGGTGGCTCTACAGATTCAAAGCATTTGTACTGAAAAAAATGAAGGCCAAGGAGAGTGCTTATCTGTGAAAAGTGAATATTTTGGAATTTGGTCTAATATAGAAAAGATAAAGTTAACTCCTAGAGTTGTTAGAGAAACTAGCTGTGTCAAGCTCTTGTGGGGCTTGAGAAAAGCAAGCCGGGAAAAAGATATTCAATTGATATTTTCTGGAGAACTTTGGAAGGAAGACTCAAAACACTAGACAAGCTTGACCAATGAGAACAAAGTTTTAGGTTACCAGATACCTAGGTAAAAGAGTTCAAGGCATGCAATAGAAACAGCACAGTAAAAAGTAAGGGGTTATAAGACTTAACTTTTAACCCTGGATCTGCCACTAATATGTGTATGAACTTGCAAAAGTTTACTCACCATCTACATAAAATGACAGGGTTTGGACTAGTTGATTTTGATTGTCCTTTCTAGCTCTACCAATCTATAATCCTAGATCAATTACCTTCTCTTAGCTGTAGATTGCTTTTAGGTCAAATGAGAATTTGCCCCACCTCTTTCACAGTCTTTGGGAGAAAAGAATAAAATAGGCATTATAGTGAGAAAGAAAGATATTTGGCATTTAAAGTCAAAAGACTTAATTTTAACCCCTGACTCTGCCACTTAATATTTAGATAACTTTGTACAATTTTCTTTACCTCTAGATCTTAGTTTCCTCATCTAAAAAATTAGACTTATCAATAGTTAAATAAGCAATGACTGAATCAGAAAATTTTTTAGAAAAAAAATGTAAATTTTAAGGGACCATATGAAAATATGTTCCACTAAGAGGAAAAAAAATGCAAATGGAAACATTGAGGTTTCATTTTACATGCTGAAACTTGTCAAAGTTGACACATAATAGTTGAAGGGACTAGGGAAAGATCGATAAACACAGTATCAAATTGTTGGTGAAGCTGCAAGTCAGATATCAGCTTGAAATTATGCAAGAAAAGTAAACTGTCCATGCACTTTGATTCAGAAACATCACAACCCTAAATATATGATCAAAGGAAGTCAAAGACAGAAATGAAGACCCAATATAAATCAAATATTCATAGGAGAGCAACATTTTTTATTACAGCAAATTACTAGAAACACAATCAGTGTCCATCCAATGGGAAATACCCCCCAAAAAACTATATAACATATGAAAATTATGGAATATTATAATATAGCAAGATATTTTAAAGATAAAAAATTCAAAAATTATGGAAATATTTGCATAAACTGATAAAAAGTAAAATAAGCAGAACAAAAAGAAGAGCATAGTAATTGATTTCTTTAACAGTAATTTCTTTTTTTTAAGGTTTTTGCAAGGCAAATGGGGTAAAGTGGCTTGCTCAAGGCCACACAGCTAAGTAATTATTAAGTGTCTGAGCCCACATTTGAACCCAGGTACTCCTGACTCCAAGGCTGTTGCTTTATCCACTATGCCACCTAGCCGCCCCTAACAGTAATTTCTTAAAAGCAGGGACTATCTTTTGCCTCTTTTTGCCTTGTCCAGTTCTTGGCACATTTAAAAATGATTAATTGATTGATTGATTAAAGGAAAAAATCACTAAAAGATAACAGTTCTGAGCAATTGAAAAGCAAGAAAGATTCCACAAATATGTAACAAAACACCTCTTTGCAGAAGAGAGAGAAGCAAAAGCATTTTTGAAGCACAAAATTAAAATGTTATTTTTATTATCAGATATTACAAGAATTTTTATTTTGCAATTTTTTCTATGTTAAAAAGGAGAGTTGAGTGAGGAAAATGGGAGAGGTCTCTCCAGAAAATGGTGACAATAAAAATGTAATCAATATAAATTTTTTAATGAAGAGTTTGGAAAAATGGTGTTTAGGTGACAAAGTTCTAAGATTCAATGATTTCAGATTCTATGTGTTCTCTTCTTTTATGCTCTTTGGCTAACAGGCATTTTAAATAGTGTTTATATTCTCTAAATTTCTTTTTAAATCTTTAATAAGTTGAAATTTAATATAAAATGTTGGGTAGTCAGCTGGTATATAGTCACACCCTTTGGGAATATCAGAACTGTGACATAAATAGCCAGCCAGTCCAATCAGCAAACATTTATTAATGCTCTCTTTGTGTTGGATACCCTGATAAGTGGTTAAGATAAAAAGAAATGCAAAAAACATCCTCTTTTAGGAAACAATAAGTTGAAACCATCACTAGAGATAAATTTTAATTTTATCGATGCTGAGGACTTGATGGGTAACAAAAAAATCTACCTTGAACTTTATCTCATTGACCTAATCCTTTGATGCCTATCAAAATTTTAACATTATGACAGTGTAGGGAAAGGGAGTAGTCCTATGATTTCATTGACACAGGGAACTTCCTGACCAGGAAACTTCTACTACCAATGGAGATCAGTACCCAAATTGCAGTCTCAGAGAGTAAACTCTCTCTTCTTACTTATATTCTTTTGAAGCTGTTATTAATCATTTATACCTGAAGGAGAATGAAAGATCTGAGCACAGGAGGATATGGCTGCCCGAAAAGTTTGTATTGGGGAAAAGGCAGGAAGATCAGACACTTATGAATGGAAGAGAATAGAAAGGGAGATTTGGAAAACAAAGACAAAGTTATTAGGGATATGAGCTAGCAATTGTATTCCTTAGAAATCTTTCTTGGAAGAGAAGCAGAAAACTGGGAAACAATTTTTACAATGTGTTTCTAAAGCAGAACTGAGTCAAAATTATAAGAATTCAAGTTATTTCCCCATAGATAAATGATCAAAGGATACAATTAAGCAATTTTCAGATGAAGGACTGAAAGCTATACATAGTCATGTAAAATGCTTGAAATAACTATTAATTGGAAAAATTTAAATTACAATGACTGTGAGGTGCCACCTCATACCTATCAGATTTTCATATGATACAGAAGAAAAACGATAAATGTTGGAAAGGGTATGGGACAATTAGGACATTGATGCATTGTTGGTGGGGCTGTTAACTGATCTAAGCATCTAGAAAGCAATTGGGAACTATGAAAGAGCAAACAAAGTGCATTATATTTTGATCCAGCAATTCAACTACTTCTGTATCCCAAAGAGATCATAAAAAGGCAAAATGATTTACATTTACAAAAATATTTGTAGCAATTTTATTTTTTTGAGATAGCAAGGAATCAGAAATTAAAAGGCCACTCAACAATGGGAGAATAGCTGAATATAATGAAATACTATTGTGCTATAAGGATGAGCAGGAAGATTTCAGAAGTCTAGAAAGAATTACATGAACTGAGACAAAGAGAAATAAGCTGAAACAGGAGAACATTGTACACAGCATCATCAACTATGATTAAATTAGGTCTTCTCAGCAATACAATGAATCAAGACAATTTCAAAAAACTCATGATAGAAAATATTATCCACATCCAAAGAAAGAACTGATGGATTTGAATGAAGATCAAAATATACTCTATTCACTTTATTTGCATGAATTTTTTTCTTTTGCGAACTGTATTTTGCAGTTTTTTTTACAACATAACTAATATGGAAATAGGTTTTACATGATTGCAACATATATAGTTTTATACCAAATTGATTTTTTGTCTTAGGGAGGGGAGAGAAGAAGGAAAGGAGAAAATTTAGGATTCAATATTTTATTAAAAATCAATGTAAAATTATCTTTACATGTAACTGGAAAATAAATATAATTTTAAAAAATCTTTCTTGGACCTCCAGTGCTTTAGAATTAAATTTATAGAGTATCAAGTATTGGATTAGACATGAATATCTTTATAGAATGATTATGCTATTGTCTGAATTATACTATAAAATAGTATATAGATATCAAAATATGTAGACCAGTAGACTGTAATATCTTAGCTAATAATTGGGGGAAAGGAAAACAGAAAAAGGTCAATTTGATGCCATGGAGAAAACTATGAGCTCTGAAATTGGTAGTAGTAGTTATGAAAAGCAAAATTTAGGGAGTAGGAATAGAGTATGGTGTACTCTAAGATAAAAACCTCATCCCCGCCCCCATGATTATCCTTGTATTGACAGAGAAAAGTAAATTCCATGAGTCTTTTTTTATTATTTTCCATATAAGCTGTATAAAGAAATGTTCCAGGGGCAGCTAGGCAGTGTAGTGGATAAAGCACCAGCCTTGGAGTCAGGAGTACCTGGGTTCAAATCTGGTCTCAGACACTTAATAATTACATAGCTGTGTGGCCTTGGGCAAGCCACTTAACCCCATTTGCCTTGCAAAAAAGCTAAAAAAAAAAGAAATGTTCCAATAGGGGAAGGGAGCTAGATATTATTGCTAAAGTTTGACCATTCCATATGACACTATTTTTTGTAAATAAAAACCTACTCTTCCCCAAACTGAGCTCTGGGAAATTTTTCTCATGGGTTCATTTTTGTAATTTTAATATAGGATTCATGCCATGACTCTTCAACCAGTTGGTTGAAAGGAGAAGCTAGAGGGAAAAGCAGAGAAAGAAGGAGAAGCAAAACTTCTTAAGTTCAGTTTAATACTCTTTAAAGGCAATGTTAAGCCATTTTGACTCATTACTCCTCCTGACCTCTCCTCTCTTAAACTTCTCCCTATGTTTCAATTTGTTCAGTCAACAAATTTTTATTAAGCACTGACTGTGTGTCCTGTGAGCAGCTAGATGGCAGAGAAGACAGAGTACTGGGTTGTAAGTCAGGAAGACTCATCTTCCTGAGTTCAAATCTGACCTCAGAAACTTACTAACTGTGTGGCCCTGGATTAATTACTTTTTGCCTTGGCTCCTCAACTATAAAATTATCTGGAGAAGGATATGGAAAACTGCTTCAGTATTTTTCAAGAAAATGGGATGACAAAGAAGACATGAGTGAAACAACTGAAAAAAAACAACCACAAATGTAAACTGTGTTGCATTAAACCTCTTAATAAAATACTTCATTATCAAAATGGTATGGTATAGGATTTTTGTTGGTTTTGATCTGTTTCGTCAAAGATTGTCTATCTCATTCAAATTGGTAATTAATATGCCAAAAGGGCTATAAAATTACATACCCTAGGGGCAGCTAGGTGGCATAGTGGATAAAGCACCAGCCCTGGAGTCAGGAGTACCTGGGTTCAAATCCGGTCTCAGACACTTAATAATTAACTAGCTGTGTGGCCTTGGGCAAGACACTTAATCCTGTTTGCCTTGTGAAAAACTAAAAAAAAAAAAAATTACATACCCTGTGACCTTCTAGGTCTCTTCTAGAAGAGATGAAAAATGGAAAAGAAAAAGACTTATTTTTATAAGTTGGATTGGGTTTTTTTTTTTGCATTTTTGCAAGTTAATGGGTTTAAGTGACATTCCCAAGTCATGTAGGTAGGTAATTATTAAGAATCTGAGGTGAGATTTAAACTCAGGTCTTCCTGACTCCAAGGCTCTATTCATTATATCACTTTCTTTTTAAGTTTTGCAAGGCAAATGGGGTTAAGTGGTATAACCAAGACCACACAGCTAGGTAATTATTAAGTGTCTGAGGCTAGATGTGAACTCAGGTACTCCTGTTTCCAGGGTCGGTGCTCTATCCATTGTGCCACTGAGCCGCCCCTCTATTCACTATATAAGAATATTTAGAGCACCTCTTTTCTGGTGACAGTTGGAAATTGAGTGGATGCTCATCAATTGGAAAATGGCTGAACAAATTATGATTAATTGATTATAATGGAATGTTGTTGTGCTATAAAAAAATGATGAGCGGGATGCTTTCAGTAAGACCTAGAAAGACTTTCCTAAGTGCATGCAATAGCAAATATATTGAATACAAAGTAATAGCTATACTGTAGGATGATCAACTGTGAATGACTTAGCTTTACTCAGCAGTGCTAAAACAACTTTGAAGGACTTATGATAAACTATGCTATCCATCCCCTGAGAGAGAGCTGATGGTATCAAATACAGATTGAAACATACTTTTTGTTACTTTATTTTTCTTGAAGTTTCTTTTATTTTGCAAGGGGGAAGGGGGAGAGAGGGAATCCTATGTTTTCTTTCACAACATTATCATTATGGAAATGTTCTGCATGACTACATGATTTTAACATATTCAATAACTTGCTCTCTCAATGAAGAATGGGGGAGATGAGGTGTGGTGGGAAGAGAATTCAGAACTCAAAGTTTTAAAAATGAATGTTAAAACTTGTTTTTAATGTAACCAGGGAACAATAAAATAAAAGTCAAATTAGAAGTTAAATTCAGTGGCCACCAATAATTCCACCACCACTCAACATGGGAGCGTAGTTATGCTCTGTTGGTGACCTGGGGCAAACACCCTATCACCTTATACTACTGTAGTATTAACAATAACTTAAGAAACTGCCCTTGGCAGATGAATTGGTATCTCAAAAAACCCTCCTGATTTGAAGCCAGATCTGGCCCAGAGACTTAGTCATTTTTTTAAAATTCTGGGATCTTGGGTAAATCCCTTGCTTTCTCTCAGCTTCCTTATCAATAAAAGGAACAAGAAAATTGTGAAGTTCACAAGAGTTTAAAACTCTTGAGCCCAAGAGATCCACTAGCTTCAGCCAGGATTATAAGCATGTCATTATGCTCTGTAGTATGTTTTCTCAATGCTTACAAAATCAATAAAAGGTATCCCAAGTCTCCTGATGATTGTTGAGGTGCAATTGTTTTGGCCATTGATGATTGAAACATGGTTCAGTGAATTTTGTTTGTTTGTTTGGTTGGTTGATTAGTTAATTTACTCTAGTGAATAAACAAGTAAGGATTGAGGATTTTACCCAATGGCTAATACCATTATCAGAACAGCGAGTTGGCACCCAGCTATAACTGCCCATCATTTCAAGAATCCTGTCACTGTAGCCCCTGAGTCTCCCTACTGATTTCCCCAAGTGTCAAACTAGATTTGTGGGCAACTTTTCCCTCTCCCCCTTTGCCCAGGTACAGGCAAAAGGGCAGGAAGTCTGCTGGCCTCTCCCAACAGCTCCCTTTGATTTGGGGCCAAGGGGTAGGCTGTCTAGCTATTACTGAAAACAGAGCAGAGCACATTAGCATTTCCAGTCCGCCACATAAGAGTCTCAGCGTTTTCAATATATATTTAAAATAACGGAGCGAGACAAGCCGCTGCCTTCCCCTGAAATTGCCAACGTATGCTCCGAGATCTCCTGCATTTTGCATTGTGTCAGTCTGTGTCAGAGGTTTCAGGAAAGGTAATATAGAAGATGAATGCAAGTCTATCATTGCAGTGCCAAGATGAAAAAGTGACAGCTCATAATGAAAAGAAAAATAGTTTCCATTTTGGGCCTCTGTAAGTAAGAAAGTGACAGAGTCATGGGAGCTGTGAGCCTGAAAAATGGTCCCTTTGACAGACATGCCTGTAAGTGAAAGTGCACCAGATATAATACTACCCATAATATAGGGAATAATGATTATTTTAGGGATCGCATGATTTTGAATAAATCCTTGACTACTCCCCAGAAAATGGAGCTGAAAGGAACCCAGGAAGAATGGTGGATTAATTTAAGAAATAAATGAGAACATCTTTTTTTTCTTTTATTTTCTTTTTTTTTCTCTTTGGAATCTAACTTGGTTGAATTTATTCCTGACAGAAGAGACAAAAAGCCAATACATTTTTTTTGAGTTCTGGAAGAAGAGTTGGTGGGAATGATGTCACTTTAGCATCTTCCTTCAGTTTTGTTTTTGGGGGTAAATTAAATTCTCTGAAGCGAAGCAGCAGTTGAATTTGAACAAATGGTATATATATAACCCACAAGTCTATGAAAGCTAGAGTCAGGCTGTGTCTATGCAAGGCCAACATTTGGGAATAATTGAAAAAAAAACTGAGATAAAATTCTGGATACATTCTTCTGACAACCATACATATCTGGATAATAGACATTCCTGAATAACTCAATATTTTCTTCACAATTTTCTTGCTCCTTTTATTTATAAGGAGGCTCAGAGAATATAAGGGACTTGTAGAAGATGAGAGAGATTTTTAAAAATGGATGTCTCTTGGCCAGATCTGGTTCCAAATCAAGAGGGCTTTCTATGCTACCATTTCACCTACCAAGGGCAGGTTCTTATACTGTTTTTTTTTTTCCCCCACTGGATCCCCAGTACCTGGCATGGGGCCTAGAACCAAGTAGATAAAAAAATTAATAATTGTTAAATGAATAAATTATATGATATAGACCCAGGCTTGTCTGTTTCTTAGCCCTTTTGTACTGTGTTTAAAATAATTCTTATATAATCTCCTTTTTAATCAACATTTATCCAGTGGATAGGAAAAAACAGAATCCAAAAATTCTCTGCATAGAGTTTTGACTTAGGGGATGGGCTGCTTTCCTCATAATGTATTTGCTATATTCCAGGTCAAGGAGATTCTAAAACATGTTAAAAAGCATTTTATGATTTTTCCCCTAAATTTTGCTTGGAAAATTCTGTCTCAGGTCAGAACCCCTTGAATTTACTTTCTTTTAATTTCAATTTGATCAGTTAAATAAATGAAATCTCTAAAAGGCAATGATCCCTGCTGAGAAGTATGAAGATAGGGAGTTTGGGGAATTTTTTTTTAATCCTAAGATTTTAATGTTCATTGAAGGAACATTAGTAATCATTTAATTTAGCCAGCCAAACAATGTTAGCATGGAATTCAAATTTATTAAGGTTCTAGTCAACTGAATGAACATGTATTCATTATCTACTGTATTCAAAGCCTTGTGATAAGCATTGGAAGAAATGCTTGACCTAACTGCCTAGAGCTTGCCACATTGAAGAGGAAACTAAATGGACAAATAAAATTAATATATAGATTAAATAGATAGATAGATAGATAGATAGATAGATAGATAGATAATAGATAGATGGACAGATAAATGAATGAAATATCACTATCAATAATGATTTGAAGCATTTTTTTCATATATAGCTTTAATTTCTTCATTTGAAAACTGTCTGTTCATATCCTTTTGACCGTTTACTGGGGAATGACTTGTGACCTTGTGAATTTGTTGCAATCTCTATATATTTTAGGCAGTTCTTTGCCAATGCAAAAAACAGTTGCTATGAATATTTTAGAACATGTAGGACTTTTCCCTTTTATATAATTTCTTCTGGATATAGATCTAGAATTGGAGTTGCTAGGTCAAAGGGTATGAACAGTTTTATTGCTTTTGGGGCATAGTTCTATATTGCTCTCCAGAAAGGTCGAATCTGTTCACAATTCCACCAGCAATCCATCAATGTCCCAAATGTCCCACAACTACTCCAACATTGATCATTTTCCCTTTTTCTCAACATGGCCAATCTGATGAGTGTGAGATGATACCTCATTGTTGTTTTAATTTGAATTTCTCTAAATCAACAATGATTTAGAGTATGTTCATCTGATTTTATATATATATATATATATCTTTAATTTTTACTTCAATAATATCAAATATCTTGTTAAAAGTACATTACATTGCAGTTACATGAAAAAATCAGATCTGATTAATGGAATCAATTAAGCCTTCCATGGCATAAGTAACTCCTGATCTGGGTCTTTCACAATGTGCATGGTTTTAACTGTTAGAGATGGGTGAACTGTAATATGACTTTCCATATCTATGGTCAACCCAAGTATTCCTGAACAGTTAAATTTTTATTTCTATAATGGTCCAATTTTGATCATTTAGAAAATATCCCTAATATTGAATCAAAATTTGTCTACCTATATTTTTCACTCATTACTAATCTCAGCAAACTACTAAGCTAATCACTGGTAATACAAATAAAAGTTAAAAAAAAGTCCTTTCTCTTAAAAAAATTTCATAGTCTAATAGGGAAGACAATATATAGACAGTTAAATATGCTGGAAATATGTACAGAGTAGATTAAGATAATCTCAGAAGGGAAGACCCTATATAGTATGAAGACTGGGAAAGGCCTCCATTAGAAAATTAGTTCTAGCATAATATTTTTCACAATAGTCTTCAAATATCACTAAACCTTTCTTCTACTCAAGAAAAATCCCAGTGTACTTCTTCCTTTCTTCCCACATTTTTAGGCAGGTGAAATCAAGTTCACACTTACTTTGCTACTAAATGAACAGAATTTATCTCATTCTCCATATTGGACAAACAAAATGTAAAAAAAAATGAAAATTGACCAGATTATTGACCTACAGCAGGATCATCAGACCACTAATGCAATTCATCAATAAGCAATGCTTAGACAGACACTGCAGATGGATGATTAGCTGGACCCACAACCAAGTGAGAAGAGAATTCTTTTCTTACAAAAGTCTATCTCTCTATCACCTCTTGGTGGAACAATAGGCCTATGAATCATGGAGAATCATGATCTCAAAAAAAAAAGTAAAAATTGGCATTTTAATTAATGAACAGTGAAAAAATGCATAGAAATTTTCAGTAGGCTGTAATATGCTACCAAAATGGCTAATGTCCAAGAAGGAATATAAATATATAGTATACAAAACTTATATGTCTTGGAAAAGGAGGTGGAATTTTCATGTAGAAAGAATTACAGAAAATGGATTTGCAGCTCAAGTTATATAGTCATATCATACATATCAAAAATACCAGAGAAAGGCTTCCAGAATACTTACAGAGAGTTTATAAAGCATTATGGGCAGGATCAGGTTTGTGTGAATGGAGGAAGCAAGTATTCCAATGGGCTCATGAATCCATGAAAATCATCAATCAAGTTAAAATGAAAACTAAAGGTTTGTCCTTGTTCAGGAAAAGAAATGATGAAAGAGCAATACATAGTTGGGAAGCAAAGGGTATATAAGGAGAAAAGTATTGATCTACCTATTTTGCTTTATTGATGGTATTGAACAAACTGTATAGAAACCTCTAGACTATTTGTTGTTTTCCAATAGCTGTTGGTCTTTATTCTGCTCAATCCCATTCCTGCTTCCATAGGAATACTATTGAGCTTGTAATTTCCTTGCTTTATAGAACTACTAAATGAAAAATTCCCTTCAACAGTACCTTTTCTACAACTTAAATCTTAAGAGCCTCCTAGCTTATTGAGAGGTCAGTGATTTTCCCAGGGTCCCAAAGTCAGTATATGTCCCAAATGGAATTTAAACCTCAGCTTTCCTAACTTCAAAACCAATCTCTAAGGAAGAGGCAACACTGACTGACTTTCTAATGTCTCTCAGATCTGCTCTGCCAGTTTTCCTTCTCACAAATGCAGGGCCTGAGGTAATTGTCTCAATTCATTTAACCCTAGGAATGACTCAGCAAAGTTAAGACCTTTAAAACTGAGGAAACTATTTTGGTAGAACTGACCAAATAAATGTTGAATTTAGAGAACTTAAATAAGGACAAGAAATATGTATGTTCTGATGAAAAATTAAGGTGTGACAATGACCAAATGAATATAGAAAAATTGTACTACTGAAAGCTTACAAAATACTGACTGGACAAAAGATAAAAGATGCAAAATAAATCTAGGAATAACTAACTCAGAACAAGGCAAAGGAAAGCATACAGACATGACTTTCCATTTTAATTCAATTTCCTCAAGGTTAAAATTACCACTAAAGGTTCTATTATCCCCAGTATACAAATTAATCATAGATAGATAGATAGATAGATAGATGGATAGATAGAGATGAATTATATACATATATATATATATATTTTTAAAGTTATGGCAAAATGGGGGAAATCTAGATTTTCCTTCAGAAGATCTAGATTTGAATTTTGCCTCCTATGCTTACTATATGAACTTGGGTAAGTCATAGTGTTATATGGCCATAGTTTGGGGGCTAAAAACAGAGCTCAGAGTTCTTTCAGTTAAATCTCCTCACTTAAATGAGGAAACAGATATAGGGAGATTAAATTACATGTCCACAGAACACCAGTGGTAAGTGTCAAAGATTTTATAGAAACAGAGCTGACCTTTTCTACTCATTTCTTACCAGCACTTCCTGAATACTCCATGCTATACCATTTCTTTCTGAATACTTTTTCCACTTGATCTTTATAACACTCTTCTCTGATTCTTCTTCTACCTTACTGTTTCTTATCAGTCTCCCTAGCTAGATCTTCACCTATGTTATGACTACTAATCATAGATGCACACCAAGTTTCTATCCTCTTCTGTTTTCACTATGCTGTCCAAAATCATATGCTATGAATTAAGCCATCATATCTATATAGGTAAGCTGCTAAGTTACATGTCCAGTCTTATTCTCTCTCCTGAGTACAGACAAGCACCAGCAGCTAACTGCCTCTTAGATATCTCAAAGTGAGGCTTCATAGGCATCTCAAACTCAAAATTTCTAAAACAGAGCTCTTTATCTTCCCCCTTCCTAACTTCTCTACTACTGGTAAAAATACCACTATCACCCCAGTCAATCAACCATACAACCTCAGTATTATCCTTGTCTCTTCATTCTCTGATCTGTTCTGTCATTTCAGTAATATCCAACTTCTTTTGACCCAGTTTAAGGTTTCCTTAGCAAAAATTCTGAGTTTAGCATTTCCTTCTCCATCTCATTTTATAAAAGAAGAGCTGAGTTAAGTGACTTCATCAGGACCATACAACTAGTAAGTACCTGAAGTCAAATTTGAACTGATGAAGATGAGTTTTCCTGACTCCAGGCCTGGTTCTCTGTCTGCTGCACTACCTCTCTACCACAGCTTCATTCCCATTCACCCCAAAATTGTTACCAGATCTTGTCATTTCTATAACCACACATCTTTCATGATTCCTTTTCTAATTATATAGTAAACAATCCTAGTTCAGTACCTCATCATCTCTCACCTGCATTATTGCAGTGACTTTCTAATTGATCTCTCTGCTTTATTTCTCTCCCTGCTCTAATCCATCCTTCATTGAGTTGCCAATGTGTTTTTTCTAGGGCATAGTTTTGATCATGTTAGCCACCTGTTCAAAGAGTTCCAATTGCTTCCTATGACATTTAGGATTTAATATAAACTTCATTTTTTTCATTTAAAATCTTCATTTTCTGGCTCCTTCCCACCTTTCCAATCCTCTTATAATTTACTTCCTGCACTTAAATGCACTTTAATGAATTAAAATATCCAGGTTCATTTTCCTACTTGTAATTCCTCAAATACAACCCTCTATTTCCTTTCTCCAAGTTTTGTGCTTGCTTTGCCATCTGTGGTATTCTTTGTAATCTCATTTCCACATCTTGCTTTCGCTCCCTTCCCTTAAGACTCATCTCATGTCCTCCCTTCTGTAGGAGACTTTCCCTGTTCTACCCATCTACCAATACTACCTACTTTCATACTGTCTTCTCCCTACTCTGTATATATCTTGCATCTACCTTTTTTAATATACTGACTCTCTTTTAGTATTTTTACTTTTAGATTGGAACTAGTTTTATTTTTCCCCTGTGTAGCCCCTCCCATGACATGGTACAGTGTCTGGCATACAGCAAGCAATTAATAAATATTTGTGGATTAATCTCCACCCACCATTCCTATCAGATTGGTCTTCTCACTTGTTCTCTGAATGCTTCATACCAGGCACTTTTCCCTCTGCTGCCTTGAATAACCTCCCTTTATCCCCTATATACATCTAAATCATGCCTATTGTTTTAAGCCTCAACTCAAGTAATTACAGAAAAAACTATAGATCATCATGTGTTAGAGTAGATCTGAAAGCCTTTTATGGAAGAAGTGAGAGTCTATTCTCTGAAAAATAGGTAAGATTTTCTTAGATAGGGAGGAATGTGAAGTCTAATTCTTAATTTTTTTTTCCTTAAAGTTCTTCTTTTATTCTAAGCCATAGAAGAACTAAAAGAATTCCCAGTCATTCAACATGCATTTATTAAATGCTACTATGAGTCAGATGCAGTGATATGTGTTAGTGATACAAAGAGAGTTATGACAGTCCTTCCTCTTAAAGAATGTACTTGATACATCTTGTGTCCTGACTAAAGAGTAGATTATTTCTTGGAATCATAGAATCTCTGAGTTGAATTAGGTGTTGGATTTTACTTGTACAACCTGGATGCCAAAAGGAATCTCCTTTTTAACGTCCTTGAAAAATAGCAGTTGCAATTCCATTTGAAAATTCACAGTGTCAGAGAACTCACTACTTCCAGAGCAGTCCATTCCATTTTGGTGCAGCTCTAATTGTTAGAAAGTGTTTTTATTTTTTTTTCACCCTTATATCAAACTAATTCCATTCTTCTGCAGCTTCCACCCCCTGCTCTTAATTCTGCCCTCTGGGGCAAAGTAAAACAAATGTCATCAGTTTTCCACATGACAGCTGCTTAAATACTAGAAGACAGCTATTCTGTCATCCTCTAAGTCTTCTCTTCTCCAGGCTAAATATCTTGTTCTTTCATATGTGGTATGTTCTCTAGGTTTTTTTTTCTCCTATCTTGGTTATCATCCTTTGGCTATACACCATCTCTTTTATGTCCCTTTCTTTAACTGGGAAACCACACCTGAAGACAATGCTGTACATGTGGTTAGACTAGAGCCAGCTCTTGAAATTATGTAGCTCCTTCTAGGGACACTGCTTCTCTTAATATAGCATAAGACCTCATTAGCTTTTTTGAATTATCATGTTTCTCTATGTTCCAAAGTTGCATTTGGAGTTCACAAAGGCCAATTTTCATATAGAAACAAAGAAAGAAGGGGGCATGTAGAGTGGTGGGTAAAAAAGTCAGAGACAAAGAAACAGAAACAGAGAGGCAGAGATATACAGAGATACAGAGAAAGAAAAATAGAGATAAAGAGAGCAATAGCAAGACAGAGATTATGAAGGGGAACTATTTGCTATGTAACAGGTACTATGATAAACAGTGGAGATGTTAATGAAAGCAACTAAGACGGATTATAATGAACAAAGATGAAAAATAAAAGGAAAACAAAGACCTAACAAATCCTTGGAAGAGTCTGGGTACAATGTCCCATTTTCTGGAGGGAAAGAGTGAATATTATATCCTGATTGAATTCTAGAGGAGGCAATATGGTTGGAGATTTATAGAAGGAAATGCTAGGGAGACTTCAACTAAATTAAATGAAATGTTAATGGAATGAAATGTTCCATCATATGGTTAAGTATTGCTATACACTGATAGCCACTAAGATAAACAATTTAAGAGAAAAGATTATGACCCTAGGGGATCCTATACTGAGCCTAGCAGTTTTAGAAATATACTCACACAATTCCCAAAATAATGTTTTTTTATAGAAGATTTTAAATGTTTCTGTGATTTTTTTCAAAGGATAAGCAGTCTCCTATTTCCTGGCTCTATCTTTATTCTACATAACATTAATTCATTTTCAAGAGAAACTAGTCTCAAAGAAGAGTGCTAGCAATGGCACTACATAACTTATTTTCATCAAAACAAATATATCAGGTGCAGCTGGGTGAAGCAGTGGATAGAGCACCAGCCCTGGAGTAAGGTGGACCTGAGTTCAAATGTGACCTCAGACACTTAATAATTACCTAGCTGTGTGACCTCGGGCAAGTCACTTAACCCCATTGCCTTGCAAAAAAACTAAAACAAAAAAGCCCAAATATATCAAGATCTTCATTACTTCAAAATTTTCCTTTTTTAGGAAATTTTTCTTTTTTAGGTCATATGCAACTGATTTAGAATAAGTTGTAGTATATGACTCTGGAGTTCTGTATTACTGTGTTGTAAGAAATGAGGAAATGTCTGGTTTCAAAAAGATATGGAAAGATTTATATGTACTGATGCAAAATGAAGAAAGCAGAACCAGGAGAATAATCTATACTGTAAAATACATGTTATAAAAATGAACAGTTAGGAAAATTTTCATAAATTAAAGAATGAAAAGAGCATAGCAAAGAAAATTTTTTTTTAGGTTTTTGCAAGGCAAATGGGGTTCAGTGGCTTGCCCGAGACCACACAGCTAGGTAATTATTAAGAGTCTGAGTCAGGAGGCAGCTAGGTGGCGCAGTGGATAAAGCACAGGCCCTGGAGTCAGGAGTACCTGGGTTCAAATCCGGTCTCAGACACTTAATAATTACCTAGCTGTGTGGCCTTGGGCAAGTCACTGAACCCCATATGCCTTGCAAAAACCTAAAAAATAAAAAGAGTCTGAGTCGGACTTGAACCCAGATACTCCTGACTCCAGGGCTGGTGTTCTATCCACTGCACCACCTAGCTGCCCAAGGAGAATAATTTATACAATAACAACACTATAAATAAACAACTTTGAAAGCTGTTTAAAATCTGTCACAATTTATATAGTGCTTACTATGAGTCAGGTAGCATACTATGTGTTTTACAATTATTGTTTCATTTGATCCTCAAAGCAAACCTGGGAGTTAGGTGCTATTTTTATCACCATTTTATGGTGATGAGGAATTAGTCTGATCAGAGTTTAAAGAACTTGCCCAAAGTCAAAAAACTAGTAAGTATCTGAGAGAAAACTTTTTCTCATATCCCCCTGACTCCAGGGTCAGCACTCTATTCGCTGTACTTTCTATCTGTCATCATAGCTATGTGACACATTTAAAATATAGCATGATATAGATGTGTTTGTACATATATGTATATTCATATATATATATATATATACATATATATATGAAGAAAAAGAAATAGGAGAAAACAACTATTGAGGGAATCTTTTCCTTAACTCTGCATATTCATTTAAAGAAATTTGTTTTTCTTTTGTTTTTCCTCTACAATAAGATGAGAGATAAGAAGGAAGAAAACATTAGATTCCATTAATATTTTTAAAAATATATAGGAAAAATAAATTGATAATTCTACCCAAATTAAATAATTTGTTCAGTGCCATAGCATTCACATTACCAAACAAAAATTACAGAGCTAGAAAAAAATAAGCAAAATTCATCTGGAGCAGCAAAAGGTTTAGAACATCAAGAGAATTGATGAAAAAAATGCAAAGGAAGGTAGCATATTTGTAGAGATCTAAAATTTTATTATAAAGTAGCAGTCATAAAAACTGCCTGTATTAGCTAAGAAATAGAGTAATGAATCAGTGGATTAGATTAGGTACAAAAGAAACACTAATAATTGACTACAGTAATGCACTGTTTGAAAAACTCAAAATTACCAGTTTCTGGGATAAAAACCCATTATTTGACAAAATATGCTTGGAAAACTGGATAATATAATGGCAAAAACTAGACATAGACCTGCATCTCACACCCTATACTAAAATAAGGTTCAAATGGGTACAAGATTTAGATGAAAAGATGATGCTATAGACCAATTAAGAGAACAAGAAATATTTTGTTGAATCTATGGAGAGGAGAGAAATTTATAACCAAACAAGGAAACAGAGGACATTATAAATTGTATAATGGATGATTTTGACTATGTTAAATTAAAAAGGTTTTGCACAAATAAAAATCAATATTGCCAAGATTAAGAATGCATGCAAAAAGCTGGGGAATGATTTTCATAACTAATGTTTCTTATAAAGGACTCATTTATAAAATATCTAGAGAACTGAATCAAATTTATAAGATTATAAGCCATTTCATAATTGATAAATGATCAAAGCATATGAAGAGGTAGTTTTCAGATGAAGAAATTAAAGTAATATATAATATGTATAGTCATTTGAAAAAATGTTCCAAATATTATTAATTAGAAAAATAAAAATTAAAATAATTCTGACATACAAACTCATATCTATCAGATTGACTAAGATGACAAAAAAAAAAGAAAATGATCAATGTTGGAGAGGATGTGGAAAAACCAGGACACTAATTCACTGTTGCTGGAGTTGTGACCTGATCCAACCATTCCAGAGAGCAATCTGGAATTTATGTCCAAAGGACAATAAAACTGTGCATACCTTTAGATCTAGCAATACCACTACTAGGTCATATCCCAAAAAGATCATTAAAAAAAAAAGCTGAGGGATGGCTAGGTGCACAGTGGATAGAGCACCAACTCTGGAGTCAGGAGTACCTGAGTTCAAATCTGACCTCAGACACTTAATAATTACCTATCTGTGTGGCCTTTGGGCAAGCCACTTAACCCCATTGCCTTGAAAAAACCTAATAAAAAGCTCAAAAGTCTCACTTGTTAAAAACTATTAATAACAGTTCTTTTTGAAATGGCAAAGAACTGGAAATTGAGGGATGGCCATCAATTGGGGGACAGCTGAATAAGTTATGGCATAGGAATGTTATGGTATACTAATGTTCTGGAAGAAATCATGAGTGGTAAAATTTTAGAGAAGCATGGAAAGATTTGCATAAACTGAAGCTGAGTGAAGTGAGCAAAACTAAGAGAACTTTGTACACATTAACAATAGCATTGTGAGATGATCAACTATGATAGATGCAATCCCTCTCAGCAGTTTAGAGAGCAAGGACAATCCTGAGATATCTGCTATGGATAATGCCATCCACATTCAAAGAAAAAACTATGGAATATGAATGCAGAACAGAGCATACTATGTTCATTTTTTAAAACTTCTTTTATGTTTTTTTTCTTTCTTTCTCAATGTTTTTTTTTTCATTTCCCCTTAATTCTAATTCTTCTTTCACAACATGACTAATATGGAACTATGTTAAGCAGGATTGTACATGTACAACTTTTACCAGATTGTTCACTGCTGTGGGAAGGAGATAGGGCAGGGGAGGATGGTAGAAAACTGTGGAACTTGTAAACTTGCAAATGGAAGAATGTTGAAAACTACCTTTGCATGTAATTTGAAAAATAAAATGAAATTTCAATTTAAATATATTTGCATAGCAGTATGTTACAGGTGTACAATACTGTATGCACTCTTGTGTCAAATCACTGCACGATTGACTTTATTTAACTTATACTTTGATATAACAGTTCCCTCATGAAGTAGGATTAATCTATAAATGTGTGTGAAATAAATGCAAAATACATTAATAAAATTTAAAAATAAAAGAATTTAGAAGGTTGCTATATCTATGGACTATTACTGTGCCTGTATAGTTGATTTTCTGAACCCCAGTGTGGAAGTTTACATTAATGTGGTACCATCAAATTTCATCTTCATTAATTCAGTCCATCAAGCCTGTCAGGATCTTTATGGATCTGCGCTCTGTTATCCATCATGTCAGTTACCATTCTTCCTTTATACCAACAGCAAATTTGATAAGCATGAGATCTGAGTCTTAATCTAAGTGCTGATAAAAAATATATCACCATATAGAGCCATTCCTGAACAGAATTTTCCCTGATTCATATATAAAATTTGCAATGTATGCTTGTCATTGCCTGCAGTTCCATACAGTATCAAATATACATATATAGTACTCTTTCAATATATTCCTGTCTTTAAGGGTTAAATTGAATGGCATAAAAATTGAATAATAAAAATCCAGGCTACTAAGAATAGCACACTTTGGCAGATTTTGCTTTCCCTGGGGGCAAGCACCTTTCCATTTCTCTGTGACTTTCAAAAATACGTTTGGTCACTCTATTAATTCTCTTCATTCCCAGGGTGCTTTATTGTCTGGCCTTGCTGATGTAGGTTGGCACAAGTTTTACAAGCAATCCTTACCTGATTTTCATCAATACAAATATTTTGCAAGATATCTACCACTTTGAAATTTTCCTTTGCTGCTTATTTCTTTTTCTTTTTTAGGCAGTATCATGACTGCTTCAGAATCATAATTCATTCTGCTGCTTCTTGACTTATTAATGAACTGACATTCTTCCTGGTCTACCTTTCCTGATATTAATTTTTTTGGGCAAAAGAATAAAAAAAACTAAATAGAAGCAGTTCTCAGGCCTTAATCCTCATGGCAGACTTTGACCCCACTTGTAAAATAAAGAAGTTTGAAAATGTAAAGTCCCACACAAATCAGGTGGGGGGGCAATGCAACTTATTATTATTAGAGCTGACATTAGTAAAGGACTTTCTTCAAGGTTAGTAAATCAACAACAACCCCGTGGAGTACATATTTCAGCTATTATTATCAGTATTTTACAGATGAGAAAGAGAGGCACAGAGATATTGAAGTAACCCACAGCTACATGCACAGAAAGTTCAAAATATGCCTCTATGGCTTGTAAGACCAGAGCTCTTTCTATTACAGTACACTGCCTTCCCTATTTTTCTTTGAAGTTGCCAGGTAATTGGGGCAACTAGGTGGCTCAGTGGATAGAGGTCTGGATTTTGAGTCAAGAAGATCTGATTTCAAATCCAGACCTCAAATATTTACTAGCTGTATGATCCTGGAGAAATCACTTGAGCCTGTTTGCCTCAGTTTCCTCATCTCAAAAATGATCTGGGAAGGAAATGGCCAACCATTGTAGTATTTTTGCCAAGAAAACTGAAAACAAGGTCAAAAAAGTTGGACATGATTCAAAAACAAGCCCAGATACTGTATTTGCCCATGTGTGAGACACACATTATTTTGGGATCTGAAATTTGAAAAAAAAATGTATAACATAAAGTTATTGAACTCAAGTTTTATTCATCATGAAATTCAAGGACCTTCTGCTCATAGCTCTCAGGCATCTTTTGGGCAAGTTTATTTGTGAATGCTCACTCCATTCTTTTTCCTGAACCTGAATAACCAAATTGTGTCCTCCTTTGAAATCAGTCACTTCTTTTTCATCAGCAATTCTTCTTGCCTCCTGCTGAACCATCTTTGTGCACAAAGGAATTCCACTTGCTCTTTGCTCTTCAATCCATCTCTTCAATTCCCTCTCTAGATCAGGCCATTTGACTGACTTGCCTCTCATGACCCTCTTCTGCTATGGCATTTTCAGTATGATTTCTTCTTCCTGTAGCCAGGCTCAGATTATTTACTGAGCTGGAGGAGGACCGAACTGACATTCAAAAAAGAGAACCACAAATGAGAAATAAGCATTTACTACCTGTTGGTAGTAAATGAGCTGGAGGAGGACTGAACTGACATTCAGCAGCACAGTTTTCATTCACCTTAGGAAACTGAATCACTTTGAACCTGAATTCAGCACTGTAAGAAAATCTCTTCTGGGTCATTTCTGGGCAGAATGTCGTAAAACTTAACTAATATACCAAAACAAATGCAAAACAATGAGTTCAAAGACAACAAGTGGGAAAAAGTGGGAAATGCAAGTAAAAAAATTTACAACCACTGTAACTATGAACTCCCAGTTCATAGACCCCAAATTTTTCAAAAAAGGTGCATCTTATACATGGGGGAAAATACAGTATTTGTGGGAAAATATGAAGGTTTAGAATTGTAGTTTTTTTTCTATTCTCTATATCTAGTATAGATGCAGACTGAGGAATTAAAAAACATGACCTAATATAAAGTACAAGTTGCATGCTAATGTTAATCATTTTTGAGAGGGTAGACCCCGAAGAGTAGTTTTATTGAGAGAAATCAGAAAAGCTCATTTGCCCCCAAAATTTTCCCATTGAGCTTGCCATAGTCTACTTTAACTTTTCAAAGTTCTATAATTTCATGTCTATTTCTACTAACACCAATCAGGTCCCTTCTCTGTTTTGGTTGGCAATTTTAATGAGTTGTTGTGTCCAAAAAATTAATTGCCCTGTGGCCAATCTGTGTCATCAGCTTCCCCATATTTAGGGAGGCTGGTCCTTAGTTGATAAACATTCCGTATGTTGCCAGCCCATACTGGAATCTGGCCATTCTTGTTGGCATGGAAGTCAAGAATATAGTTACTGCCAGACTACAATGAAGCACTTTTGAATAGGATGATTTTTACCTCTAGGGATTCCTTTCAGAGTTCCGCATAAAATTCACACATCCCCCAAATAATGATGATGATGATGATGATGAAGATGTTGATGGAAACTTGGGCTATTTCACTGATATAGATCAAAATTCTGGAAACTATGACCCATAGGCCAGAATTCTCCCAAATCATGCTTTTGATACAATCTACAAACTAAGAATATTTTAATATTTATAATCAAAATTTTATAGTATTTAAAAATGAAAAAAAACATTCACAGATTTGAGCAAGACCAAAAGAGTCCCTGACTATAGTCTATTGACCCTGATGTACATAATTCTGATGATGTTGACTGATATACAAAGTATTTTACATATAGTCCTTCATTTGAGTCTCCCTACAGTGCAGACCATAGTATTGCCATTTTACAGACATAGGAACTAACATTCAGAGAAGTTGTATTTTATCTATGGGTACACATTTGCATAACTATGAGAAGTGGCTTTTGAGCCCTGGTATATTTACTCAAAGTTCAGCATTCAAATCATTACTCTATTATTGTTGTTGTTGTTGATGTTATTATTATTGTGTCATTATTCTTTATTTGTGCTTAAGCAGGAATTCAATTATCTAGTTATTTCCCAGTGTGATAGATGGATAGATAGACAGAGACAGGTAGATAGATAGGCAGATAGATAGATAGATAGATAGATAGATAGATAGATAGATAGATAGACAGACAGACAGACAGACGGATGGATGGATGGATGGACAGATGGATGGATATATGGACAGATGGACGGATGGAAGGATGGAAGGATGGATGGATGGATGAACGGACGGATGGATGGACAGATGGATGGATGAGATAGATGGATAGATGGATAGATGAGAGAGAGAGAGAAAGGAAGGAGAGAGGAAGGAAGGAAGGATGGATGGATGGATGAATGGACGGATGGATGGACAGATGGATGGATGAGATAGATGGATAGATGGTTAGATGAAAGAGAGAGAGAAAGGAAGGAGAGAGGAAGGAAGGAAGGAAGGAAGGAAGGAAGGAAGGAAGGAAGGAAGGAAGGAAGGAAGGAAGGAAGGAAGGAAGGAGATAGAACCATAAGACTGGTCATTTCTGCAATATCCTCAGAGAAAGGAAAATGCTAAAGGATGAGCTGCTTCTCAGAAATGACAGACACCTTGGGGGCCTGGAATAAAAGTAGAGTCTAGAGGAAGGAGTGACTCTGTAGGGAAACAGGAGAAAATCAGTCCATTGTTCCCTCCTTTGCAGTTTTATCTAATTGCTAGAGGTAAAGATTAGAAGTGGCATGTAAGAAAACAGTATAGATGGAAAAGAGAACCACAAATGAGAAATAAGCATTTACTACCTGTTGGTCTCAATAAGACTAAAGTAACTCTTTTGAACAGATAATCCCCTGTACAGGAAAGGGATTGCCTTGATAGTATGGTGGGGAGGAGCCAGTCCCAGAGCAGCATATTCACTTTGGGCATCTTATAAAGATGTTGACAGACCCAAGAGAGTTCAGAGAAGAGCAGTGAGATTATTACAGGGGCTGGAAGGATTGATTTATGAGGAAAGATGGCAAAAGCTGCACTGTTACCGTTTGGATAAATGATAGCTAAGGGAGGCATAATGGTATCTATAAATATTTGTAGGGCAAAAACAGCAAGAAGAGAAAGGAATTTGTATGCTACTGATAGAATACAATACACTCAGCTTTCCTCCACTGAACTACCAGGAAAAACTGTGACAGTAATATCAGGGAGATAGAAAAAAACTAAAAAGAGCAAAGGGAAAAGGATGTAAGGGGTAGTCCACATTTTGTCACTCTAATTATATTTCAACCATAATTTATATAACTCTCTAATGTATATGTTTCATGTTACTTATTGCTCCTCCCACCCTTCCCAAATTTGAGGAAATGTGCTCCATCTCCCTCCTCACCTGTTCAATTTTCATTCATTCTTTGAACTCCAGTTCCAATCCCAAACTGTTCCTCCTCAAATATTACATCATTTTTGTTTATATTTTTCTAATTATCTAAAATATATTTGTATTATAATTATGTATGTGTATTTATGTGGAGGGAATGAGAAAAAGAGAAAGTATGAGAAATTGAATGAGTGAGAGAAAGAGACAGAGATACAGGGTGGCAGGGGGTGGGGGAGATTGGAGAGATGAGTATCACATAGTGGATAGAAGGACAATCTTGGAGTTAGGCTGTGTTTCCTGACACACACTATAGTGCATAGGAGAGCCATTTAATCTCTAAGTACTTCCCCCCACTCCCAGACAAATTTCAGAGATAATAATTACAGAAGAGTTGCATTTCTGCTTCATTGGAGAGAGTTGTCACAGTGGGGGCTTCCCTGAACCAAAATTCAGCTAAGATAATATCATTCCCTTCATGGAGTTTCCATTCTTAAAGAACATATCCATATCTCCATCATTCCATGAGGAGAAGGAAAATAGGTAAGCTAAACTCTAGTCTGGTCTCTTGATTTCATGAGTATAGGGAACTCTCAGTGTACAGTGAATCTCTTCACTGATGTATAGCTCCAACACACCTGTAACTGACAGTCCCAGAATTGACTATGAGCACTGAAAAACTAATGAATTCCCTATAATCACACAGTTGGTATCTATTATAAGGAAAACTTGAATCCAGTTTTCCTGACTAGAAGACTAAATTTCCTATGTCATATTTCACACCTTCTGTTTCTTTCTCTGTCTTTGTCTCTTTCTCTTTATTTCTGTCTCTCTTTCTTTTTCACACACACCCAGCCACAAATGGACAGAATACAAAATTGCACATTGGAAGAAGATTTTAAAAGTATAAAAATGTTCTATGAGAGAAAAAAGTTATGTAAAGTAGGTACATATCACTAAACTCTGAACTTCTTGAGAGAAGGGGAACCAGGAATTAAATAAATGTTAGAAATTCAAGGTTTTACACAGCACTTCCCACAAAGGACGCTCGAAAAATGTGTGCTGAATGGCATAGAAGGAGGTTACACAAGGTTCCCAAGTACAGATTAAATGCAGTAATCTTAGTTAAGTTGATCATGCTTCCTTCAGCCTGGATTGTGGATGGAGGACCAGGACAGAAATCTACATAAAAATGAGAGTAGAAAAATATCTTTCTGACCTGAGACCATTCATGTTAGAAATACAACCTTAAGTAAAGGGTCTGTTACCATTCTTACTTGTTGCCTTAGTATGTAAGTTTTCCTCATTGTCTCCAAACTCTTTCTCTCTTGTCCCTCTTCCAAGTTCTCTGCATCTCTGCAAGTAGGACTATGGATCCCGTGAAATAATTGCTTTGGGTTTTTTTGTTGTTGTTGTTGTCATCTTTTTTACTCAACAATATTATAAATAGGAGAATGGGAAGGGTTTAGAAGAGAAGCTTTGGACTGTCCCTTTGAAAGGTTTCCTCCAGTTCTAAAAATTCAATGATCCTCTAAATAAGCACATATCTGAAAATCCCAGCATAGCATCTATGAGAGGGTCTTACAAATAATGGGGATACACCAAATGTTTGCTGAGTGACTGTTCTTCTGTCCTATTAGGGAATTGACATCAACTAGGACAGCTTGCTATCTCAAAGGTGCAACTGGCTGGAGATTCCAACCCCAAGCTGAATGTTTCCAGTCATTGGTGGGGCTTTCATTGTGATTCAAATTACACAGAACACAAGAGAGAATTCCTCACTTGGGACTTGAGGGTTCCTCCACCTTGCATTTCTTATCAGAGTTGTCAGCAGGCCAGAATGAATAGGGCTCTTGGTGCCCATGTTGAACCCCTCTTGATACTGGATGTAAGTAGCAAGAAAACCAAGGCTGCCACTAAAGCTGGGCACTAAAACATACAAAGCCTGTACCACTTGTGGCAGCTGCAGTTAGTATGGACGATTGGTTTGGATGGATAAAAACAGATTTCCCAAACCAACTGTATTCAATGCAACATATTTTTCATATGTTTAATGGAACAGAAATTTTTATTTTATCCGACATTTATGGGCATTACTAGTGTTCTGTGGAGGGAGGAGAGACCTGGTGGGAAGAGATAGCAGGTGTAGGAATCATATTATTTTTATCATAAGATTAGGGTTCTCTGTGATTTCCTCCCCAAGGGCCTTCTCCTCCTCTCTGTGTAGAAAAAGGCAAGATTATAGATGGAAGCTTCTGCTGTACAAAGCCCAGGCTGCTCAGTTAACCCTTCCTCCTGAGCCATTTAGGCACCAGAGATCCCATTATTTAATGCTAATGTCTTGTTGTTCTAGTGCCTGGCACTAGGAGATCCAGATTCTTGGCTCCATAACCCTAGGCATCAGCCAAAGCAATAAAGAAGAGACAATTCTTCATTATCATCCCTGGATGATTCACAGTGACAAAGAAGGGGCCTGCTTGAGGTTTGTTTGTCTTTTTTTATTTAGGACATTTGTATGGAGCTTTGCAGTTTTGTGTTTTTTTCACATACCTTATCCCATTTGATTCTTTCAACATTTTTGTTCAATATTCAGCTCATTAGGTTATGATTTTGTATTATATTTTAAAGCAACAGGTTATGTTATTTGTTGTGTTTAAGAAAGGTCACAAGGCTTATTAACTTGTGATCTGATGGTAATCAACTTTTGTTCTCTAATCTTCCTAATGATTAGTAGTTAATGGATCAGAACTCTCAAATGATTTGGAAAAAAACTAATGGACCCTTGAGATAAACATAACTTCTTTCCCTTTATCTTTCCTGTGTTTTCCATTCCTTTCCCAGACTTTAATTCTAAGGACTTAGTTTCCTAATCTGAAAATTGGAGAGTTTGGGCTAGATGAGAGGCAGATTGGTGTAATGAATTAAAATAACTTTGGAGTCAGAGGGCCTGGTTTCTATTCTGTCTTGAGTGTCTAGGTCTTAGTATTCTCAATTATTAAATGAGGCAGGTTAAACTAGATGGTCCCAAATGTCTATTGTAGTTCTAAATATATGGTCCTAAATTCTAAGATAACCCTGACTTACTGTCACTCTAACATTTCTTTTCAATATTACATAGTAATTTCCACAGTATTAGTCACATAGTAGATGCTTGATAAATATTAAATTCAATTAAAATATCAAGCTTTAAATAATAATTCTGATAACTAGCATTTACATAGTGTTTTAAGGTTTGAAAAACTACTTTACTTGTATTAATTCCATCTCCCTCTTCATAAAACTCTTTGAGGTATTTTGATTTTCCTTATTTTACAAATGTGGAAATTGAGTCAAAGAAAGTTCAAGGGACTTGACCAGAATTACATAGGTCAAAAAAAAAGTCTGTTTTTAAGTTACAGATTTCTTTTATCTTTCAAATATATGCCAGAGTTACTTCTCATTGAGTGAAATTTAGATGATATGCCAATGATTCCAAGCAACCTCATCCCACTTCTGGTAAAATAGTGATAATTGTACATTGTGTCAAATGACATTTGTGTTTTATTTGTATATAAAAGATGCAACATTGTGCAATCAAATATGAAACTGAATATTAGATTTTTTAAAACCTTTAGTAGTTTCATAGCACCATTTGTTAATCTTGATTTTTATGTACCTAATGCACCATTCTTTTTAACATTATGACTAAATATTTTTGATCAATAAAAATATAACTTTATGATTATAGAATGCTGAGCTTAAAAGAATCTTCGGCAAAAAAATATAGTCTCATTTTTTTCCCAGGAAAAACTAAGATCCAAAGAGAAGTAACATAATCATAGGATCATTAATTTATAGCTGGAAGGGACCTTAAAAAACATCACATCCCAGTTCAATCCAATCATTCTGCAGATGAGAAAACTGGTCCAGAGAAGTTAAATAATTTGAGCAAGGTCAAAGAGGCAGTAAATACAAGAAGTGGAACATGAACCCAGGTCCTGTGATGCTAAATCTGGAACTTTTCAACTACTCAAGACACATCTAAAGTCCTGGATGTAATCAAATCTAAGCCTTCTGACCCTAAATCCAATATTCTCCCCAGTACTTCACGAATGATTCCTTTCTTTGTCAGATAGAAAACTATCTGAAATTTATGTTTGGCTCACTTTGCACTGAAACTTAATCGAATCTTCCTGGTCTCAAGAATGAGACCAATGAGTAAGTACAAAGAGGGCTAGCTTTGTGGAAGATGTTTATTATTCTGTATTTAGTAAATTAACAAATTCTGGGAGATTTTTTAATCTCTCTTCTCACTCTTATCTGCCTCTATTTCTTTTTCTTTCTTTGTTTCTATGTCTCCATCTCTTATCTCTTTTCTTTATTTGTTTTTGACAGCCATATGTCTCTCCATCTCTATCTTTCTTTGCTTGCATTTATCTCTTTATCTTTCTCTTTGTCTTTTTTTGTGTCTGTCTCTCTTTTTGTCTCTGCCTCTATTTGTTTCTCTGCTTCTGTCTATCTCTGTCACTCTTTGTGTCACTCGCTGTCTTTCTGTCTCTGAGTCTCTCTCTCTCTCTCTCTCTCTCTCTCTCTCTCTCTCTCTCTCTCTCTCTCTCTCTCTTACACACACACACACACACACACACACACACAAAACACACCCCTATCTTTTCTTCTTTTCTTTCTGTTTTAAGCACTAACCAGAACTTAGAGGAATGAAATATTGTCCCTGGCTCAAATAGCAGTAGGCTAACAGACTGCTTGTTCTTTCCAGACTGGCTCTGCTGTAGGAAACAGAATGGCTCAGAGCTTGTGCTCATATCACAGATGCTGAGCAGGTGAGCTTTAAAAATGGGATTTCATCTGAATAATCTGTCAGGCTACAGACCCACAAAAAAAATGCCATTTCTGACTCCAGACACAATGAGTGATTACTTTGATAACAAATTAAAACAAGCTTGGAAATTGGAAATTATGAGAATTAAGCAATCTCTAATGAATGACTAAGCTTCCCCTTTTTTGAACATTTTCTTCTATATTAGCAATAAACATGAGCTCTTCATTAATAGAAACGGGTTCATTGTTACTAGTCACAGGGGAATCTATTGGATGTGTGACACTAACTTCCCACCTGATCAAGAGGACAACTTGTTCTTAATGCAAGTACTTTCTTGGGAACTTAAAAAAAAAATGTTTATGTCTCCTTTGGCTTCCTGCATACAAAGCTTACTGCAATGCTCAACTTTCAAATGTTCACATATTTTCCGTGTATGGGATGTGTATGGCATCAGATAATTTCTGGATGATTACTGTTTTTAATAACCATTTAATTACTGTATTAATCAGAAATGTCCTTTTGGCTTATGGAAGGCACCAAGGGACAGAGGTAAGAAACAGATATTCGTGTAGCAAAACACTTTCAGGGAAAGAAAAAAAAACTGTGCTTTCAGGTTGAAAGATACAGAATAGCACTTAGTAAGTTTAACTTAAGAAAAGATTTAGGGAAGGAGAACATTCTCCTAGTACTTAAATTTATGTCACAATGCAGAATTAGACTTGTTTGCCTTGGTCTCAGAGGACAGAGCTATGAGATGGGGCGGTAGGTTCCAAGGGACAGATTACAATAAAATCTAAGGCAAATTTTTCTTATAATCAGTTATTTAGAAGTAGATTGCGGCATCTTAGAAGGTAATGAGTTATTTATTAGTCATTGTTTCAAATCAGATGAACACTGGATAGAATACTGCAGTGAGGATTCCAGTTTAGGAAGCGATTGGACAAGGGAATCATAGGATTTAAGATAGAATGGACTTTTGAGATCACCTAAATAAACCTGTTCATTTTATAGACCTAGGAAACTGAGGTTAAGAGTTGAAATTACTTGGCCAAGGTCACAAAAATAATAAATAGGAGAGTCAGGCTGCAAATCAGGATCTCTGACTCTAAATCTAGTGTCCATTCTGCTGAATTGCACTGGTACTTTTCAACTCTAATGCCTGAAAACTCCCATAATTTCTAAGCTAGAGTCCCAGGTCATGCTAATAAAGAGGGTCATGTATGAATACATCATTAATTGTCCCTCAAAACTGCACCTAATAATACAGGCATCATCTAAGAAGCACTTTATGTCAGTCATGGACAAAAGCCAAAGATATTTCTAACAGAGTAAGAAATTCATATTGGAGACCTTTGAATTGGGAATCCAACTTAGAAATCATAGAACTAAGAGGATCTTAGAAATGAAAGAGACCAGTGGGGTTTAGCAGAAGGGGTACTAGATTTAGAGTAAAGAGAACTGTATTTGAATCCAAAGTCCAAAAAAGATACAGAGCAGGAAGTTAGGTCGTGCAGTGGATAGAGCACTGGTACTGGAGTCAGGAGGATTTGAGTTCAAATTCAATCTCAGACATTTGGGCAAATTTTTTAACCTCATTGTCTTGCAAAAATGAAAATACAATATAAAACAAAACAATGCAATAAAATACATACAATGCTAGATATGGTGTCCTACACTAGGAAGGGATATTAGACATAGAACAACAGAGTATCAGAGACCATCTAATCTAAATTCTTTCAAAGTGCATATAAGACCTAGAATTTCTGTTGCCCATCCCCTTGAGAGAGGAGGTTTTTTTTTTATTATTACATCTTAATAAAAGCCATTTTAAACACTCTGGACTAAGTATTTATGATCCATTTATGTCATGACCATTGAAGTCCTTTGCAAATTTCAGATTGATATTCTTTAAATAACAAGTTAGTTTTATGCTCTCTGTGTATGATTAGTAAAGGATCTGCTCTCTGTCTCTGTATTCTCTGTCTCTCTCTCATGCGCACCTCTCTTTTCTCTCCCTCTCACCTTTCTCTCTTCTCTCTTTCCTCTCTGCTGCCCTCTCCTTTCTCTTCTTATCCTTTCTCCTCTCTCTTGAACTCTATTTCTTTCTCCCTCTCTCTATTTTTCTCTCTCCTCCAGAGAAAGATGGAAGGTAAGATGAGGAATAATTATTCTAGATCCCCCCCCCAACAAAAATGGACATTTCTTTAGGGAAAATGCAGTAATATTTTCTCCATCTATGACTAAACAGTGCTAACATGGCTTCCCTTTCATACTGATTTTGATGGACAGTTCCTCTTTTAATGTACAAATAATCTTTATGACCCTAGTAAGCAGGTCTGATGATACTCAGCTGAGCAATGTACCAGAACTGAAATTTCCATCTACTTGATGTTTTGCATGGGGGCTTTGATGAAGTCACTGTCACCTGCTATTAACTTAATATCAAGTCTTAATAGGGTCCCTTTCTTTCCATCTTCACACTGTTGGGGTCCAAATTAATTACTAAGTAAAAATTCTACTACATAAATCCTCACTTGGCTGGGAGGGGGTAAAAATGTTTCCAACCTTATCCGAGAGCTTAGAGCTGAGAATGAAAAAAAAGTATTTAGGAATACTCTCCAATTGATAGTTATGCGCTTTCAAGATATTTTTTCCTACCACAAAAGGGTTGCTGTTGAATATTTTGTTATGTATTTTTTATGTCTGAACTCCTTTTGGTATATATATGTATATATATATATATGTATATATATATATACATATATATATATATATATAGATACACTTCTGGACTAAAAGGTATAAAAAATCCTAATTCCTAGAATCATTCCAAATTCTTTTTCAAAATGGTTGGACCAATACCACCAATTCTGTATACTTCAACTTTTGTCCGTTTGCTGTCTTTGACAATTTGATGGTGTGAGTGAAATCTCAAAGTTGCTTTGATTTTCTTATTTTTAGTGATTTGAAATGATTTTTCTTACAGTTGTTGCTGTTCCTTTGAGAACTAATTGTTCATATCTTTTAACCATATTAAGAAGGGTTGAAGAAATTAGGATATGAAAATAATGGGACAACATTATATTGTGAGACCTGATAAATACAGAGAAAATATAGGAAGATGTGTATGAACCGCTATAGAAGTAAACCAAAACAAGAAAATAAAATAATGACTACAATAATATAAATCAAAAGAAAATGAACAATTTAGTACCATGTAATTATAATAATCAATTCTACCCTCTGAAGAGATAAGAAAAAGTACCTTTCAATAAGGAACTTATTGGTACAAAATGTGTATTCTGTCAGCTGTAGTTGAGTTTATTATTTGGCTTTCTTAACTTTTTCTTTGTTATAAGGAGGTACTAACTGGGGGAAGTTGGGTTGGAGGAATGTCTCTCTCTCTCTCTCTCTCTCCATATATATATATATATATATATATATATGTATATATATATTTATATATATACATATATACATATGTGATCATGTTTATATGAGCTATAACATAAAAAAAACTTATTTTTAAGTGAAGGAATATAGGTCAAAGACACTTCTGAATCAATATAAAGACTTTGAGGTTATTATCTAAAGGATCTTGTCAAGTGATAGCTCTCATCTTCTTAAGCATTACTCTACTTTCTTAAATATACTTTCTTAACTTCTTCATCGTTTGAATGTTAACCCATTTCACGTCAGCCTTACCATTAGACCCAAGCCATGGACTCAGGCCATATAATGACCTTGGATAAGTCATTTCTCCTTTATGATTTTCAGTTTGTTCATCTATAAAGTGAAAGGGTAGTGTTATATTATTTCTAATCCCCCTTCTAGCTTTAAATTTCATGGTCCTCTTATCCTAAAATCTCTTATCAGAATAATGAAAAGGTATGTTACTGATGCTTAAAATTCCCTACTAGGGAGTCATTATTTTGGATTAAACTTAGTTAGCTATTGAATAATGATCTCCCTGAGAGAGACAACACATTGTAATAGAAGTTCAGATATGTTTGTATTGGATGATCCATGAAGATTTCTTTAGGGAAAGGATGAAAAACAGTCTTCGGTGGGGTTGCTCTATCAGAAGTCTGCCCCTGTCTTTCCCCTGTATAATAAATTCCAGTAGATGTCTACTATCTCAAGGTAGTAGTAGAGTCAGGATTTAACAACTCTTTGGTGCCTTCCTACATTTCCATTTTTCCCTCCACACACTCTATAATGCAGTTATCCTATTCAAATCACTATTGCTCTCATCTACAACACTCTACCACTCTCTGCACTGTCTCTAATGCCTGGAATGTTCTCCTTCCCTATGCCCATCTTGCAGCATCTTTTTTGCTCCAATTCCACTTGATGTTAGGAGACCCCAATTGGTCTCCAGTTGCTGATTCTACTCCTCTGAGATTACCTCCCTTCTACTCTGTAGTTATCCCATATGAACCCTACCACTTATAAATTTTCTACCCTAAGATATTGTGAGCTTTCTGACTTCAGGGATTAGTTTGTTTGGGTTTTTTTTCTGTTTTTCTTTGTACCTCTAGCACCTCTGGCATGTTATAAGCAGTTAATAAATATTTTAATAACTTAAACAGGATTAATTCAAGTAATATATAACACTATTCTCAAGCAATATGAATTAATGAACAGAGGGCAAGATTTGATGTCAGAAAATCTGAATTTGAATTCTAGTCCTGCTATTTACTACATATATGAACTTGAAAAATCACTTCTCGGGTCTGTGCTTCAGTTTACTCATCTGCAAAACAAGGATAATTGAAATAAGTGACATCTAAAGTCCTTTCATCTCTAAATTTCATGACCCTATGCATTCCATAGGATCATTCTAACATAAGCTTAAGGGAAAATAAACCAACATCCCTAATATATATCCACTGGACTCTGACCACATTCTATAGTGACACAAAAAGAATTAATATTTAATATTTTATAGAAAAAATTCATATCTAAAGACACAGGTACACATTTTACCACAGGAATTTAATAGCTATATGACCCTGGGCAAGTCAGGCAGTTAACTAGCACAGAAGATAGAATGCTTACCCTGAAGTCACAAAGACCTGAGTTTGAAGTAGCAGCAGCAGCAATAGTAGCAGTAGAAGAAATAATCACTCTTTGCCTCAGTTTCTTCATCTGTAATATAGGGATCTGGCTTGCTGACTTTTAAAATTCCTTCCCATTATTCAATTTATGATGCTTAAATCTATGATTCCAAAATCACTTCTTTTTCTCTTCTAATCCCTAACCCCTAAATCCTAAATCTATCTGGATTTTATTTCATAAATGACCTCAAAATAGATACTACCATTAGAACATATTTATTGAGCACTTCCTATATATAAAATGTATAACTGTAGAAAACATATTGCCTGCTTTAATGAAATTTACAGTCTAATAGAAGAGAAGATGTATTCACAAATAACTATATTACATGGTATTATCTTAATGCTATGCAAATGTTATCCCCTGAATTTACTGGCATGTCAAAAGACAGAATGCTTGCTACTGTCAGGGTTTGAGGTTAGAGCAATAGATGAAGGGATTTAGGAAAAACATGTAATTTGAGTTGAGCCTTGAGAAATGAGTAGCATTTCAAAAAGATTCCTACCCAAACCAACTTGCATTTATAAAGATACAAGTCACTATGATAGGAAATCAAATGATATTGTCACATGCTCCTAAGAACTTCCTCCAAATTCTCTAGTAGCACATCAATACCACTTAATCTCCTACTTTTCATCAACATGAATCCCTTGTTGAATCCTTTCCCAATTTTAATATATTATAAAAACCAATGCAATTCAATTCACTTCATCAAGAATACTTACTATTTGCCCCACCCTAGTGGCAAAATAATATAAGGAATACTGCAGAAGAGGCCACAGTGACTCCTAGAATAATAGCTAGCATTTATATGGTATCTTAAGGTTTTGAAAAGTGCTATAAAAATATTATCTCATTTTATGCTCAACATTGACCTGGTATATAGGTGTTATTATCACCCCCATTTCACAGATTTTAAAACAGAGGCAGATAATGGTTAAATGACTTCCCAGAGTCTCAGAGCTAATAAATATCTGAAGCTAAATCAGAACTCATATTTTCCTGACACTATCCACTGTACCATCTACCTGCGCATAAACTAGAGAAGAGTAGAAGGTGGATAAATTGGAAGAATGTAATTCAGATGGAAAACCACAGCAGGTCTCTAACTTCTTTATGGGTGTCTCCTTATCTGAAAAATGAATGAGCTGGAGAAGGTGATCCTAAGTTCCTTTCAAACTCTCAAACTATAATATATTATAGTACAGGGGGAGAAGAGAATCTTACTTTCTTCCATATATGTAATGTGTAGCTCCAGGAAAAATCAGTTCCCTTTCCTTTGCTTAATCAGGGAATTTGAGATAATAATATTTGCCACTAATGTCTTAGTCAATGTTTATCAAAAGAAGAGATCATAGTGGCAAAAGGCATCTCTTTGAGTGCAAAGAGTCCCAGTTCAGTTCCAAGCTGTGCCTCTATTATTGTTTCTATAAATAAAGAACTCTGAAATACACATCATTGTTACTAGGAAAGTAAAAGTTTGCCCCTGTGTTTATTGTTCTCCCCAGAAGAGAGTGACAACAAAATTCTGGCAGAAATTAGTGGTGGAGAAAAGAGGTACCTACTAGATCTTTTGAATCTGAAATCTGGGATCCTTCCATCAGATTCATGACCTCAGTGGCATCTGCCAGGCTCCAAACAAAGATACTTAAATTTGAGCAAAGTCATAGCCAAATAATTAGTATTCACTGTAATATCAGCCCACCTCCCGAACTAAACTAGCTTTTTGTTTGTGGTTCTGCTTACTTCAGCTACACTATTCCCATTCATCTGATTCTAAGCAAGTTTCCTCCTTAAATCAATCACACTCTAACTGAATCCAATTGAAAATTTCACATTTGGCTCAGTCCCATTACATTCTGTCTATTTGCTATAAGAGAAGGGTCTTTACCTTACGAAGATCTAACTAAAGGTACTATATCATAGAAAGAATAGACCACTATGGGGCATCAAAGTGGAAAAGGTTTAGGCAGTGCCTGGAACTTTGCAAAATCAGTCCCCTTTGTGGAGCTCTCCATAGCACCTGACTGAAGAAAACAAAATATACTTTTACTTCTGTCAGTGTACTCATTGGAGTCAGATAATTGGAAAGAGTTGTTCTTGAGAATGCATAGTGGAGGTGTGGGGAGAGGAAGGACTTGGATTCAAGAATCAGGAAACCTAAGTTCAAATTCTAACTCTCATGTTTAGGACCTTTGTGACTTTGAGCATATTTAACTTCTTGCAGTTCAGTCTCCTCATCTTTAAAATAAAAAAGTTGGATTAGATAACCTCAGACTTCTTTCATTATAGACTTATTCTCCTATGGTTTCAGGGAGAAAATGTGGTTGGAAACTGAGGCTGGAAGATACAACCTAGATACAAAGATACCGGATGGGTTTGGTCCTGAGTCTTCTACAATTTAATCATGTGATGAGTAGTGGATTAGGATGTTTCTGGGTACCTGCTAAAGTCTGAATCATGGCCTGTATTGCTTCAGTATATACAAATTCATAGAATATAGGGAAAATTAAATGACAAAGAAACTGCACCAGATTCATCCCATCTTCAACATCATCCTTTGCCTCATCATCATTGTCATCATGACAGATAAACTAATGTAAACAATACAGCAACAGAGGACAATTATTATATTGCAGCACCATGCTATAGTGTCATCAGGAAAATGCAAACTCATAGTCATAGGAGTTTAGAGATAGAAGGGGGACCTTATAGAAAATCTAAATCCCAATTTATTACAAAACAGCAAAATATGGCCTAGAAGGGCAAAGTGATTAGTACTAAGTCACATATGCTTTAAAATATGTACATTATTATATACTTAAATACATTTTTAAGAACACATTTATTTTTTCCATATACTGTAGGTATTTCAAACACCTATCACTGTTCCTAATTTGTGACAATACAAATACATACACGATTAAGAAGAAAATAAAGATGTCATGATTGGTAAATGGATAATTTAAAAAGCATGGGAGGATTATATAGTTTGGAAAACTTCCGATAAAAATATTGAAAATCATATAACTATAATCTGTAATCAGGTTATTATATGAGTGAATGAATAAATGGATAAATGAATAAGTCTTCCCTCCATTGTATCTATTCATCTCCTACTTTGGTCTATATCCTTCAGCAAATCTTGCAGAGAAGATGCATCTGACATGAGAGATTATTCCTCCAGGTATATTAACAATGAATGGATATCGAAGTACAGCACAGAAAGGCTAACTCTTGCTAGATGATCAGAAACTTTTTTGTTGTTACTGCTTGTTTTTGTTTTCCCCACTCATTTATTTTTAAGATAATTTTTCTAGCAAGTTTCAGTGCTTAAAGAAGGAAAATTTTAAATATCTGGAAAATTGAACTATTGAGAATATATCATTCTATTATAGTTTCCAGATAGCAACTATTGCTTATATTCCTATTTATTTTTTCATAAATTATCTCAACTACATACATTTTGTTGGATTACAAAATAGTTGAAGGCCAATATTGTCCATATTTATCCAACTTTGATCTAATGCCCCTAATACCTAAATACAAAATTAAACACATAGCAATATTCAGTAAATATTTGTTGATTAGCCACTAACTTTAAAGAATGTGAAGTCTCATTCAGTTCTTGAATATAAGTACATAATAATGATGAAAATAATAATAATAGACACCAACAGAGGAAATAGCAATTATGCTTCATTTCTGAAAATAATTATTTGCCAGCATAACAATGATGAGTTGATTTAGTCAATTACAACAGAATATGTAGAAAACAATTATTTGACCCATTTCCAGAAAATGCTGATCATTCCAAGATATATTCTAATTTCAATCATCGATTAAATGAACTCATTATATAAGCTACATTCTTCATGCCATTTTTAATAAAACCCAAATATCCTTGAGATTGGTTATTTCTTTGAACCAACAAGAAAACACTCATTGACATTTCCAGAAAACAGGACAGAGAAAGGCAAGACATATTTACTTGGTTTTGAGAAATCTGAATTTCAAGATCTACTCATTGAAAAATAATGGTTTTCTTCAATTTTCCTGAATTATCCTGTCCAGCATACATTGACCCTGTAGTTGCATCAGTTCTGGTGAATTCCCTAAATATGGGATACAGAAACATGTCATAAGCCAGTGGAGACAATAATTCACAAACTATTAAAGTGACTTTTAGAGACATAGCATTCCTCAATTTTGCCCAGCCTCCACAACTGTCTTTTTGCCTCCATTCATTGGAAAGTATGGGAAATAAATAAAACAGTTTAGTAGAAAAGAGCCAGATTTTCCCAACATGAACAGCATTAAGGGAGAAGTACCCCCCAACAAAAAAAATCACTCAACTACTTCCACCCTATAAAAAAATATTGAAGTTAGGAAAATACATGAAACAGAGGGGGAGGAGCTAGTTTTCCAGAAATAATGAAAGTATCCTTCCTTCAATATGTTCCTGTCTAGGTAGCACTTTGAGTTAGGAACACCAAGTTGATTGACCCTCAGAGGAGTGATCTAAATTACTAATTAAAATGTATTTTTCAGAACTAAAAGGAAGAATGAATGACTTGTCCAAGGTCACACACAGCAAGCAAGAGGAAATGTGAATTCCAATTTATGAGTCCTTGATCTATGGGCCAGAACAAAATGTCTCCCTAGAGCTGGAAAATGCATGATTTATTCCTCACTTTCATTAGGATGAGTGAAAATGTATGTTTCTATTAATGACTTAAAGGTATCTCTTGATAATTTTTTTAATATATATAAATTCTATGGGAAGTGTAATAGTACATTGAAGTTGTTTTGTTCTTATTCTATTCATACAATTTGGATTTTTCCCCCTTTAGAATCCAGGTCTCCATTGCTTTATAGCTCCAAAGAGAAACTAGATTGTTTCCTGTGAGCCCCCAAGCTGGTCCTGATTCTTCTTTTCTTTAGATTCCTCTAACGAAACATGGCTCAGATGTTAGGAAGAAACAGAGGGTCTGGTGGGTACCCCAGTATTTGTATGTTTCCATATAACAGGCGTCCACTGGAACCAGTGAAAGGGCACCTCTCGCTGTCCTTGTCTCTCCAGAGCACGAATAGCATTTATCTCTGTGCAGCGGGCAGCGCCAACTCGGGTTTTTGTCAACCTGTCAATTTTTTTTTCTTAAACAGAAAGCAGAGTTCAGTAAATAAAGATAAATGATTGTGCTCCTTCTCTGCAGACCCTGGAGCTAAACTGAACAGGCCTCTTATGGTTTGGCCCTGCTTCATTGACTGTTCAGACAGCCCAGTAATACGACAGATGTACCCAGCCGTTCCCTCTTCCCCGCTGTCCATTAGATTATGTTCATTTTGTCTGAGATGCCATTAGAAGTCTCAAGGTCAAAAAAGTCATAGAGAAGAAAAGAGGAGGACTAATTTTCCCCTGCAGCCCTTCATTGCCTGAAGAGCCACTGGACAAGCGGGCATTCACATTTGCAAGGGACTCAGAATGGGGACTCAGCACAATTTATTTGAAATAAAATGCAGGTGGTACAATTAACCCAGGCACATTTCTGGCAAAACTATAGAGCCAGGAATCAGACATGTTATTTGAATCAGAAAAGAATATTATTTGGGATCCTTTCCTAAATGACAATTTATTTTAATCAGATTGTTTGGGGAGGGGTTGTTTGTTTGTTTTGTTGTGTTTTTTGGTGTATGGGAGGGTCATTTTGCTTTTTTTGTTCATATTTTTGTATTTAGCTCAACAATGTGTTGAGGGAGATCTGGTGTACCAGAGAGATTTGAGGTTTATTTTTAAGGCATTTTTAGTCCCAAAGTCTAGTTTTCTTGGACCTTCTTTATGTCATCATTAAAATAACCTTTGTAAGAGTTAAAATAGGGATAATTCACCTTAATTTAACAATAACAATACTTGTTAATATACTTGATTGAGTTGTCTTGCTTCTGTTGAATTCAAAGCCTTTAAGAACTATCACCATGCCACTTAGCAATCAGAATCAGAGATTTTTAGAGTTCAAAGTTTAAAGTTAATATAAATCATTTGGCCTAATTATTCCTCATTTTGTAAATGAAGATGTTATTGTGCTTTGTACTGTTCTCACATTGCTTTTTGTGCAAGGGTTTTGTGTCCTCAGCTAAAGTTAGAGCATCCCATTTTCCTTCTTCCTTGGTTCCCCACATAATCTAATACAATGTCTTCATAAAAACATAGTAAGTACTTAATAAATACTTGTTGACCACAGTAAAAAATAGAAATGCCGAGGATGTAACAATTAGAAAATAGGCAGAGATTTTTGAACTTTGGAGACTGTATCCTTCCACCAATTTCTACCTAGGAAATGAAAAAGAAAGAAAAGAAAGAAAAGAAAGAAAAGAAAGAAAAGAAAGAAAGAAAGAAAGAAAGAAAGAAAGAAAGAAGGAAGGAAGGAAGGAAGGAAGGAAGGAAGGAAGGAAGGAAGGAAGGAAGGAAGGAAGGAAGGAAGGAAGGAAGGAAGGAAAGAAAGAAAGAAAGAAAGAAAGAAAGAAAGAAAAGGAGGAGGAGGAGGAGGGGGAGGGAGGGGGGAGGAGAAGAAGAAGAAGAGGAAGAAGTAGCAGTTGCTCATTACTGGATTGTACTGAGTCTATGATGTCCAGCATATCTCTCTCTCTCTCTCTCTCTCTCTCTCTCTATATATATATATATATATATATATATATATATATATATATATATATCCAAATCAACATTTAACATTTCAGACATAGATTAAATAAGATGCAGCATTGCCTACATCACCATAAACCACAATTTGAGCAATATGAATATGTGAGCAATATGGATAAGATGTAGGTTACTCTTTAACTATATACAGATTGATAGGGCAATCACAGTAATGGAGCCTTTTAATCCAGAGGACACACAAATATTTGCATCTCCCTGTCCTCCCATTATATGGAAGACTTAAAAAGAGCTGTCTGTTTGATGCTTGGCACAGAAAAAACAATAAGTGATATTGTTTGTTTGTTCTCATTTATTCTTGGGGAAAGGGATCATATTTATATTTGTTCACAGGTGTCAAATGATGTAGAGTTGGGAGAGATCTAATAGATCACCAATGTTTTACTGTTGAGCAAAGACAGGCCCAGACAAATCAAGTAACTTGACCATGATCACCTAGGTTTAATAATGGAATTGATAGGTCCTATGATTTGAATCCCATTTTCTTTCTAAAAATTTTTTTAAATAATCTCTTAAAGTCTTAAAAATCATCTCTTAAAGTTCAAGTAAAAAATATACTTGAGAATTGGGTAATACAAAGAATATTGACTGAGTTTAAACCTTTTGGGGAAAATCACTTTTGGGACACAGTTTTCTTTTTTTCTTTCTTTATTTTTAAGGTTTTTGCAAGGCAAATGGGGTTAAGTGGCTTACCCAAGGCCACACAGCTAGGTAATTATTAAGTGTCTAAGACCAAATTTGAACCCAGGTACTCCTGACTCCAGGACTGGTCCTTTTTCCACTACGCCACCTAGCCACCCCATGAACACAGTTTTCTAATTTGTAAAATGAGATGAATTAGTTACTATCTAAGGTATTTAGCATGAAATACTATAGCCTAAGCAGTATGGGAGGAATTAATTTTACACTAATACCTCACATCTTTATCAAGAAAAGCTCCAGATTTTGTTACATGACTTTGATATTAAAAGGTCATACATACATAAACTAGAAAAACATTGAAAAAAAAATGCCTATAAGCTTTATGGGTAGGAAAAAAGTTCATAACAAAGGGATAGAGAGGATAGAGGATTAAAATGGATAATTTTAATTATATGAAATCCAAATTTTTGCACAAAATAATACAATAAAGTTCAGCTTAAAAGAAAAAGTTAAATTAATTACAAAATTTAATTACAAAAATGATTAATACAAGTTTCACAGATTAAGTTCCCATTTTTAGTAATTATATAAGTTACTGATTCAAATTTATAAAAATAAGAGCCATTCCTCACTTGATAAAAAGTCTAAGGATGGGCAGTTCTTTTTTTTAGGGTTTTTTTTTTTTTGCAAGGCAATGGGGGTTAAGTGGCTTGCCCAAGGCCACACGGCTAGGTGATTATTAAGTGTCTGAGGCCGGATTTGAACTCAGGTACTTCTGACTCCAGGGATGGTGCCAGATCCACTACACCACCTAGCCGAAGGATGGACAGTTCTAATGGACAATTCTCCAGGGAAGTAATCCAGACTACCCTATAAAAAAAAATGGGAGAGGGAAAGAGGGAATGTTACAAATCACTAATTAGAAAAATGCAAATTAAAGCAATTCTGAGATTCTACTTCATATCCATAAGAATAGTAAAGATGATTTAAAAAAAAGGAAAAATGTTAAGTTTTGGAGGGCCTGTGGGAAAACCAACACTTTCTGGCCTTACTGATGGACTTGTGAATGAAAACAACCATTCTAGAAATCAATCTGAATTTATACACAAAAAGCTTATGAACAGTGCATATCCTTTGACTCAGCTATAACATTGTTAAGTTTAAACACAACAGAAATGAAAGATATCAGAAAATTTTCTATATGCTCAAAAACATTTATAGTAGCTCATTTTTGTAGTTATAAAACCCTGAAAATTAGCATATGAATATGATGGAGTACTATTGTGCCATTAAAAAAAAAGAAGAGAAAGAGACCAGTGAAGCATAGGATTTTCAATGAAGATTTCATGGAGCAGGTAAGATCTAGAATTCTATTGGTGAGGCCAGGAGAATCTTAGAACTGCAAGCAATCTAAGAAGCTGTCTTCTCATATATCACCAATCATAGGATCATAGATGCAGAGGAGGCCATTGATATTGAAATGTTGTGATCCTTCATTTAAGAAATAAGGAAATTGGAGACAAAGAGAGGTTAGACAATTTAGACAGTTGTGGCCATATTTTATGATTTTTTTCCTAATTCTTTCCACCATCTCACATTTCCCTATATGTGTGCCTCCCTGAAGGACAGAAGGCTTTTACAGAAGTGAAGATAGAGGTAAGCTATATTCTAGAAATTTCATGTGGGTGAAACCACCTATGTATAAATAAGATAAATGTTCAAAATATATTCCAAGGAATTATGAAGAGTCCATATAATAAATTCCTCTGACCTCAATAAACCATATGGAAGAAAGAATGAAAGATGGTGGGAAAGACATAGAATATATGAGGGCAGTTCCTCCATCAGGGCAACCTGATCACTGAGATCTTGCTATTAAAGGTCTTTCAGTTATAAATTTATGATTCTGTGAACATTTCAGAACACCAAGATCCAGTTAGCAATTGATGAACACTCAGAAATTTTCAGAGAATATAATCGTAGTTTAGGAAAATTCCATGGAAGCTAGAACATAGGGCATCAGGTAAATGATGGTTACATGTACTGAAAGACTCTTGGAAGGAACACATCCTTCCCCATCGCCATTATGGAAGGTTCATGCTGCTGCTGAGCTTGTCACTTTCATGAGCACTAAATTCACTCGCAAATGTTAATGGATCTGAAAAAATAATTACAATGGTAACAAATTAGGGGTCTGTTACACTAACTAACTTTTCTCTATTAACACAGAATTTACTTTGAGGAACAATAAAAAGAGCCAACTGAGCAGATTTCATAATTGCCAAACTTCATTTTCACTCTGCCTCTAACTTTGCCTGTGAAACAGAACATAAAGAAAACCTTTTACAAATGGATAATTATATACTCACACATCTCATGATTATGAGTGCATAACCTTCTCTCCTCCTTCTCTAATATGACTGAACACTATCACATATAGATAGATGATTCTGGCCAATTGAAAAGGAAATTAACAAATTAAAGCCAAATGTCCATGTATATATATATATATATATATATATATATATATATATATATATACACTATATATATATATATATATATATATATATATATAAACTATATACCTCGACTTGCATAATCTTGTGTTTATATTCATTTTCTTTTTGGCTGAAATGATAATTTTATTGGTGTGAGAAACTTCCTGTCTCAGAATTTTTTCCCACATTTGGACAACTCTTCTGTGCCTTAAAGTTCTTAAAGAATTTCCTGAGATATTGAGGAAGCAAGAAAACTTCTACTCACAAGACAGGATGTGTGAGAGGCAAAGTTTGAACTGAGGTCTTTCTCACTCCAAGGTTGATCCTTTGTATATTATGCCAAGAAAACCTTACATAGGATGAAAAATGACTAAACAACAACAATGTAGTAAAAAAAAGAAAGGAAACATATAGTTGCTTCCTTCTAATCTTATCGGACAAGATCAGCACGTGAAAATTTTTTAAAAGAACAATACAAGATGATATTTTTAGATATAACACAGATAATAAGTGATATAGGCTCAAAAGCAGCACTACACTTAAAGATGATCATTATTCTGAAAAGGGAGGAAAACTTGTAGGCTAGGAAGAGTCAGTTATGAAAGGTTTCACAATAGGTAGAAATTGAGCTGCAATTGTGAAAATGTGTAGTATCATTTATGGGGTAGGACAGTGGAAAGGACTTCCTGAGAAAGGTGAAAAATGCAGATACTAATTATGATCTTAACAAATGAAGTAACAGAATCACAAATTTGAAGAGACTGGCTCTTATATCAGACAGTTAATGGATAAGCTAGAACTATAACTAGGTCTCCTGACTCTTCCCAGAACTCTTTGCTTCCTTAGGGTCATTTTAAAATTAGTAGGCCTTCTTTATTCAAAGTAAATGGCTTGCAACATAACTGACAAATCAAGCTCCACAGCACACTATAATTTTAGTAGCGATTGGTGGGAACATCTTTTCTGCTCTATTCACCACAACCCTAAAATACTTCCCCAAAACTAGTTACTCTGAATTTCTATATTTTGAAATGTTTGTGGCCATTTATACTGATAATAGTTACTATTAACAGCTTCACTTTCAGATACAAATAAAATATACAAACAAATACCAACACATCTTTGACTTCCAATTTTGTAGTTTGACTCTGAATATCAATGTTTTCATAGTTCCATAGCCAACTTTAGGAACAATCTTTTTTTTACTCTTTAGGTTAGCAGATAAACCCTTGGAGAGTTTTCTTTCAGATATGGACTTTTTCCATATTTGTCCAATTGAATGGGAGGACAGGAAATGTAATTCTGATAGTGAAAACACTTTCTCAAGTGTCTTCATTGAGACTCACAGAGGGATTTAGGCACTGGGGCAAGAGATATTCAATCTTCTTTCACATTCCTACATTTTTTCTTTCTATTATGGCACATTTTGGTTACCTTTCCTACCTGGATTTTCAAAATTTTGATTCTGAGGACCTTAATTTAGCATGACATGATACCTGCATGATAAGCCAGTTTAGGCAAATGTTCATAGTTCACATCACATATACAAAATTGATTGAGTTTTGCCACCTTTAAAACTGAATGTAAGGGGAGGCTAGGTAGCAAAGGGGTGGCTAGGTAGCATAGTGGATAAAGCACCGGCCCTGAAGTCAGGAGTACCTGGGTTCAAATCAGGTCTCAGACACTTAATAATTACCTAGCTGTGTGGCCTTGGGCAAGCCACTTAACCCTGTTTGCCTTGCAAAAACCTAAAAACAAAACTGAATGTGTTTGCAAAATTGCTTTTAGGAAAGTATCCACAATAGAGAGATTAGGCTAGCATTCCCCCTAAACCCCCCATGGTAACCAGACCCTCACAAAGTAGGATGGAAGATCAAATATCATGTCTGGATTCTATAAGAACCTAGAAGAAAGGAATTAAGAAGCTTCTTTGAACCATATATTCTTCTAGATCCTTTACAAAGACTACTTAATTTTATCTTCATAATAGTTGTTAGAAGTAAATGCTATTATTATTAATACTATTTTACAATTATTTGCCCAAAGTCATATAAGCAGTAAATGTCTGACACTGGAAATGAACTCAGTTATTCCTAACTCCAGACCCAGAAATTTATGCCACCTATCCAACTCTAATAGAATTAAAAGAATAAAGGGAATCTTTAGAGTTCATTATTATATTCACACAAACTATCTCAAATGACATAAGAACATGGAAAGCATTTATAAATGTTGAATTTATCTGACCTGTTAATTTGAATCATTTCAGATGAATTTTTGTCTAATAGGACATGAACCACTTTCAAGCAACAGCTAATAGTAGAACTAGGTCTGACCTTATGAGCATGTAATTAGTATATAGGTAAGAAGAAAAACTGAGTAGATTTACTTGCTTCCGTTTACCAGGTACCTACACCCAAATTTCCTTGTAGCTGAAATTTCATTGCTAGATATTCCAAACTTAATTCAAATTCTGCCTCCTGCATGAGGAAAACTTGTTCAATACTCAACCATGTTTTTTCTGGATTTCTACTTCACTAAATTATTTCCTGTCATATTGTTGACTTGTTTTGCTCTACTTTGGTTATTGTGTTGTGCATGGCACCTTGAATCTAGTGGGTGCACCAAAAATTATGTCTGAATTGTTTGATATGCATGATTGATTCAACTCTCACCAATTAAATTATAAGACCTTTGACAACAAGGATTCTTTTGTCTTTTCTTTTTGTTTGTTCTCTATCTTTCCCAATATCTTGAGTAAAGGATCTTATCTGAGAACTTAAAAGGTTTTCCTAATGACTGATTCTCTCAGAGGATTTGGAATCAAGGGGTATGAGTATTTCTGGAAGTAACCTTCAAGGTCATATAAAAGAATGAATGTAAATGACACTGAATTTGGAATTGTGAAGATGAAAGACAAGGACTGGAAAAAAACTCAATGACAGCAGAAGCTGTCTAGTATCAGTACTAGATTGGTGATAGTCAGATGGCCCAGACAGATGTAGATATCAAATGCTTCTTGGGCATCTAAGCTAGGACCTGAGAGGCAAAAACAGATTTTGTAACAGACACCTAGAGGAATGGTTCAGGTCACTGTTTGTTCATTCAGTCAGTCAAAAACATGCATTAAGTATTAGGTACTATGCTGAGTGCTAGGTGTAGAAAGAAAGGAAAAAGACAGTCCCTAGCCCCTGAAGAACTCACAATCTAATGGGAAGAAAATATGCAAATAACCATGTAAAAACAAGTTATATATAGGATAAATTGGGAAAATAATTTTTTTAACATATGAAACTTTGATCATGAGAATCACCAAAATTTCTACAAAAGTCTTTAATCTAATAATGTCTGAAATCAATTCCTGTTTTACAGGGGTAAGAGGTCTGCAAGATAGTGAAATTCTGAGTCACTTTCTATAATCCTATGGTTGAATTAGAAGACTAAAGAGAGGGAAGCCACATGAGTTCCAACTTAAAATGGGATTGCTGTCTTAGAAGGGGCTGGAACTGGATATGAAGACAGAATTAATGCTTTTACTTTTATTATAAATTTGCTAAATTAATAATTTTAAATTAGACTCTTGAGAGATGGCAGAAAAATTAAAAGGAACAGGTGTGGTCATATAAGTGGTAGCAGAATCAGAGAATGAATGAGCCTTAATCCTAATAAGAATACAGAACATATTAGTGATATAGTAGTGAAGTTGAAGTTTTTGTTGTTAGGCACATACCCCAAAGTCCTGATCATATATTTTATATGGTTTATAGATTCTCATAATTATTTTTATAGATTCTCATAATTATTTTTGTTCACACACTTGTTATGCCAAAAAATACTGTAGCAAGAATCTCAATAAATAATTACAGATTTGCTTAATCAATTAAGGGGATGATGATAGAAAAGATAAAGAAAATTTTAACCTCCAAGAATACTGTTTTAAACAACCAGCAATCCCAGAAGTGTCGAAATAGCTCTTAGTCAACAACTAAGCAGAACCCTGAAAGATGCAGATATATTTCATAATGGAAGGAAGTTATAGAATGGGGGGGAAATGATATGGGTAGGGAAAAGGGTGGTGGAAGTGCATAAGACTTGACCTTATAGTGCCAAGGGCTGACCCAAGTGGGAAATTACTTGAGGAAAATGAGAACTGAGTCACTTTACCATAAAGTGAGATGAAAAGGGATTCAGAAAAGCTTGAATCTAGAGAAGGCGGGAGAGAGGTACTCAGATACCTTATTTATATTGCCTTTTTGACATGAAGATTGAGCCACCTATTACATAACTAAAGCATTAACAAGATCATATTAGAAGCCAAGGGGTGATCTATGCTTCAATCTTTAGTGCAAAATTTAGCAAGGAGAGCTTACTGCATGATGTCTCAATGGTGTTTTTTTCATTATACTGGCACTTTACAAATTCCAAAAGGAGCCCTTACTTCATGCCATTTGTTTTCTTGAGACAGCTCCAAGAAGAAAAATGCCAAATAATTATATTCTTGTTACTCTTCAGAATTTTCATTTGATATTCAATATGAAGACTAATATGAGGGGGTGGGAAATAATTTCTCTTCACCTATCTGATGCAGTTTGCTTTTATTACCTGAGCTCTTTACTGAAAATTCTATTGAATGATATAGTCTGCCTTTTAATCTGTGAAATTCCTATTCTGCTAATTCTCACACTGGCTACAAAATGCATAGCTATATTTAGATAAATCTATATGTGTGTATACATATATGTTATATTTCCATATGTTTGTGTATTTTTAAAAATAGAATTGGTAACTGATAGTAACTAAATTGACATATGGTGAATTGTTCTATTTTCTGGCACTTTTATTGGGAAAAAACATGATACTTGCCACATTATAGTAATGATGATGATTATTTCCAACATATTTAATAAAGTGCTTTAGTTTTGACTATTTCTATTAAATTAACCAGATGGTGATAGCACATAATTTCATCCAGAAATGTACATTAATTATTAACAATAAATGTAGGGCAAAACAACAGACTTCAGTAATATAGCTGCACATCTGCAAAGGAGATTGTTGGCGACTTGAAAATGCTAATTCTGTGATTAATCTTCCATTTGGCTAGTGAGCAACATACTCCATGCAAACTAGAAAACTAAGATAAGTGATCAGGGCTACAGACATCAAATCAGGATTCTGTCTTCAAACAGCAGGAGGAAAACTTGATAGGCAGTCTGAAATTCTAGCAACACATGCTTAGTTACTTTCAGACTTGTGATCACAACAGAAGTTAGTGAAAGATCAGAGAGATAGATTTCTATTGGGGAATTTGACCTGATGTAAACTTAAGTACATCCTCTTTCTTTGCTCTTTTTTCAATGGCTTCATGTCTTGTAGCTTCTCCCTTCCACAGTTCTTCAGGGATCAGAAGAAAAATCATTTTCTTGTGAAAAACTCCTGGTATGGTCTCACTCTGAAAATTTGATCTCTCTTGATTGCTATACCTTAAGAGAGATGTAACAATTATGGAAAAGAACCACATAAGCAAGGAAGCTAATTTATGGGGAATTCTATGAGAATAATAGTTAGCCTGTATAGAGCACTTTTAATGCTTGAAAATCACTGTATATATATTATATATTATATATATATATATATATTAATTCATTTGATCTTCACATACAATCCTATGATATAGGTGCTATAATTAATTCCCATTTTATGGGTAGAGAAACTGAGAGATAGGGAAGATAAATTAGTCCAAGATCACACAACTAAGAAATTGAGACTAGATTTAAATTCAGGTCTTCCTGAGTTCCAACACATTATCCTCTATGTCACCCATTTACCTAACTTTAGAAATATTCTTGAGTGTATAGACAAAATCAAAAACAAGATCCATGAAGCCATTTAATGAAAGGAAGATGAACTCAAATGGTCATGTAATCACACAGCTTCTCTTTTTGATTCTTTTTCCTGAGACCATACTTTTAATATAGAGGGGAAAAAATCTGAAGTAAAGTCATTACAGTTCATTTCTAGTTTTCTCCAAATATAGATGTCAGTTTCCCCAACTTCTGCATAGCTGGCACAGTGGATAGAGCACTATACCTGAAGTCAAGAGGATGACTTGAGTTCAAATTTGGCCTCAGACAATTGATACTCACTAGCTGTGGGACCTTGGGCAAGTCACTTAACCCTGATTGCCTCAAGTCCTTGGACATCTCCAGTTATCCTTACTGATATCTGGCCACTGGAACTCAGATGACTGGAAGAGAAAGTAAGGCTGGTAACTTAGCATAGCACCCCCTCATTCAAATCTGATTCATATGCTTGTCATGGCATCACCTCCCTGAGGTCATGGTCTTCTTTGAGAATGAAGGACAAACAACAGATCCTGTATTAGAGCTAACTTTTGTTATTCAAGTGAGTCTTTCTTTCCCACAGAGTTCTACACTGTGTCTCAATAACTCATAGTACTACTCTGTAATTCAGACTTTCCCTGAAAGATAAACAAATTGGAAGGGTTGTTGAAAACTCAAACTGCATTCATGGAAACTTCACTATCTGAGTTATTAGCTTTGCTTATCAAGCCAAACACCATACAACAGTCTTATGGACAAGATACAGCTTTCTCAAAAGAGAATAAGCCATTTTGCCATCTGACCTGCTGCTTCTTCCTATCTTCTCAAGTTTATCAGCCCCTTTTTCACTTGATTTCCAGAATCCATGATCTAGTATCTTGAAAGGTTAATGCACCTGACTTTGGAAACCCCAGTTATATTATATGGAGAAGGTGATAGTAAACTTAGATGGCCATTTTATGTGAGGTCATCTGGCCCTACTATCAAACAAAACTTTTCTCTTGCCTCTACTACCTGATGTTCTAAACAACATAATCAAATTTGTAGTGCTATTATTATCAGAAAAAAAAATGTGTATCCTCTGATGACTTTAAGGGTCATTCCACTTATAGTATTTTTTCTCCCATTTAATGTAAGCAGTGTTCTCACATTTTAATTTATGTCCTTAGGATTTAATGTGGTTACTGGTTCATAGCACTAAATAATTGCCTCACATTCATTCATTCATTCATTCATTCATTTATTCCAAAGAGGATCCTGCAAAGGAAGTATGTACATTATCTTCTTCATTCTCCGAGAAACACATTATATTAGGAAATCTCAAGTGAAACTGGAAGTCACTAATATTGTGCATAAAATATCATATTAAAGGTTGTATATAAACATGTCTAACATTGCCATATGCTACTTCTATAATGAGGCATTCAGACTTATACAACAGTACATACCCCAATTTCATCAGCAGACCCTCAAGGAGATATGTCATTCTAAACTTACTCCATGAATCCTGGATCCCAGACTTTCCAATTCTATGTGAAAGCAGCAAAATACCTTTCCCTTCTCTAAACCCCTGCCTCTCAAAAAAACCTTATTCTTCTCCCAAAACCCCTTGCTTCCCTTATAAATATAATTTATATTTATATATATATATTTGTTTTTTTCATATTTAAATATTTACCTTAATTTCTCAAATGAAAGTTAACTTTCTTGAGCTCTACTAGGGTGAGGCAGGGAGGAAGTAAACCCATAGAGAGACAGAGATAGCGACAGAGACAGAGACAGAGAAGTGGAACCAGCTTAGTTTTATAAACTCTTTAGATAGAATAGTTTATCCCAAAAGAATTTATATCCTTGACATTAATTTCTAAAGAATTTCTATTTTCCAGCAATCAATTAGTTCAAAATTTAGTTCTTTATTGCAAGGTACTGGTGCCAGTATTCTTATCTATATCCATGACAAGGATCATTATCCTGTAATATCAAATAGACCGATGGCTCATAAAATTAATCAGGGGATTCTATCATTAGCACCACCCCTTACAGTCAAATAACAAAGTTAGCAAAAATGAAAATAATAACTAGTATCAAAGAAATTTTAGGTCAATTCCTGGATGATAGCTCCATAAAATAACTTGTGTGACATTATTAACCTTTCAAAGTAGATTTAGAAGCTTGCTAGTTTGCCCCATCCGTGGCAACTGATAGAGAGTTGGTAATGGTACTTAGCATGATGGGCATCATCTCCACCTCCCTCACTCTCACTCTACATAATCCCTGGATTATGGTTGTACTTGTGGGGAGTGGAGGTGTTAAACTGGAAACAGGAGTGACATAAGAGGGACATGGCTATTCCCAAGGCTATGGGGCTTAAAGAAGCTGGGTTATTTCCAACAAGGTGAAAGTGATGAGAAGGTGAGATGAAGTGATGATCAAGGTGATGATGGTGGTTTGAATACATATAATATAACATTTCTTTCCATCTCTTCTTTGGAATTCTTTGTTGATTCAGCTATATTGACTTGCCTGCTCCAGGAGTATTCTTCAGAGGTCCTAGTAGATATAGTTCATAGGATGATAGATTATATATTGATACATAGATAGTATCTGAGAGATAATCCATCATAATTCTCCTTTTTACAGGTAAGAAAACTGAGAGCTAGAAAGTATAAATGGCTTGTCCAAAGTCGCACAATAGTTTCAAAGTAAGAGAACTCGTGTTCCAACACAGTTCCTCAAATCCCAAATTCAATTGCTGGTCCAATGCATCAGGCTACCTTTCGTGTTTAGGTTTTCTTAATACAGAAATCACAGATACTTCCTACATTTTTGTACAAACAATACCTTTAAGTTAACAATTACCATTGTTAACAAAAAGTAAATATAAATATATTTTATTATTTGTTAGCCTCATAGAGATCCACTTCAATGTGATCATTCCTAATAAGTACAGCAGACTTTGCTAAACTAGATAAAGCATTAGGTTTAGAACAAAAATGTCAACATAGGCATAATCTTCTAATTTACTGATATTTGATGTACATTAGCTGACTAATAGACTTGAGCCAGGGCATCTATACAGTCAAAGCAAAGTGCATAATTGAGCGATTATCTGATGATTTCAAACTACTATTGAAAGTCAGAATAGGTGATTAAGACCAAATAAACCTCTTTCATCTTATTACCAACCCCTCTCCCCCACAGATTAACTGAATATTGTCCAAATCTTTAATTTGCTTTTCCTCTGTAGAAGCACAGAAACAACCTTGGAAGAGAAACCAGGTAAAGACTAATGTATTTCACATTAGAGTTCATCAAGCAGGCATTAAAGACATGTACATATGGTGTAAAGTGTTGGTTTAGAAGACAGAAGACATGAGTTCTGGTTTCAACATTGCCATTAACTAGTTAGCTATGTGACACTAAGCCTAACTTTTCTTATCTGCAAAACGTGGAGCATGTGGTAAATGATTCACTACAAGGTTAAAAAAAAAATATATGACTCTTCAAAGTTTTCTGTCTACAAAATCTAGATTGATAAGTAATAATTGATTAATACAATAATCTCCAAACTCTTTAAGAAGGAGGGAATTGAAGGGAGACACCTGGGAGGGAGGATTCAACCACTTTAATACAGTGGAATTAACATATTCTCCATTTGAGAGGTTTCTGTTTTTTTTTTTTTATCCTTCAAGCACAGGCTCATTTCCTAAATGATTGGATACTGGTTGAATTCCTACTAATATCTAATTAATAGTTGGGACAAAAACCATGAGAAAAGCTTCTTATAAATAAATTGAAGGCTATGAAAACAGAATGATTATTGTCAAGCTCCCTTTTAAAAAAATCAGTCTTCATTTACCTAGAGTATACAGATTACTCTGAGCCTAAGGTGATATAGATGCTAATGCTGTATTGGGTGTGTAGATCTACCCATAAAATATTCTTTTGCTCTAAAGGAGAGATTTTTAATCTTTCTTATGTGTCGTGTATCCCTTTTGTCAGTCTGGTGAGATCTATGGATTCTTTTGCAAAATTTCAAAAATTGTAAATGCATAAAATCAAATAAATTGGATTATAAATGAAATAAATTATATTTAAATCATGTCATCAAATTTTTTAATTTTAAAATTCAGTCATCAAAAATCACCAGGCCTAAAATATTTTTTTATTTCTATCAAGCAGCTAGGCTCCAAATGCTGATTTAGATTGCTTTTATATTAGCTAAAATATTTCGGTCAATTAGTGTCTACATTTACATAAAATTATAACTGTGACTGTTATGAGAGGGCCTACCTTACGAGGTTAAATTGAATGATCTTCTAGGTCATAAAATTTCTTAAATTACATGGATTTATAAGAAGATAATTTTGATTTCATTTATTGTATAGTATGGAAAGGAAAAGATTTGTAATATCTAGGAAAATTTATGGAAACATTTGCAAGACCTGTATTTAGGGTCATTCCTATATGGGATTAATATCTTCCTCAACACCCCACCCCCAGCCCAGGCCTCTACTTTTAGTGCATAGTCTTGGCTCTGCTCACATAACCCTAGGTGACCTGATCTTTCAGGAGGAATTTATGAACTCATTCAGACCATTGGCACACATGAATGATTAGAAATTATGTTTTATCCCAATAAAGTTTACTTGCATTTTTAAAGGGAAATATATTCAAGAAATATATGTTTATTAGATAATTACAGACTGCAGTGACAAATACATGACGGAGACATTGGGGGAAGAATTGTCTCTAGGCATCCCTCAAATAATGTCATGAAGGCAGCTACTCTCCCAGCATCCATGCCTCTGCAGTCTTTGGGGAAATTAAACCCCTCATTTTTAAAAGTTCTCAACCTCTAGCCCAATCAAATTAATATAATGACCTTCCCAGGATTCCAAAGCTAATATATGTCAGAGACAGGCCTTAAACCAAGTCTTCCTGACTCCAAGGCTAACTGTCTGAAAAGAATGCCATAATACCTATTTTTATTTATATACAATTTCTATCTTTCCCAAACACACTCCACTTTAGCTACAAGTGCTCTGAGAGACAGGACTATTTCCTATTACTTTATTTCCCTATCATAGTACAGTTCCTCGAAGATTCTTCCTAAGTATTTTATCAAATTTTACAAATGAAGTGAATTTTCCTTTGGGGGAAATAGAATCAGATCATGCTAAAAGGTGTGTGTGTGTGTGTGAGAGAGAGAGAGAGAGAGAGAGAGAGAGAGAGAGAGAGAGAGAGAGAGAGAGAGAGAGAAACATTCTGAGCTTAAAATCATCTTTTATTAGCTTCTAGATTCTTGGACTTCTTGGGAGTCATAGAAAAACCATAACTGAAACAAATGTATTCAGGACCAAATGGAATCTCAAGTATCAAAAGTCAAAGCTTTGAGTCTCCATCAAGTTCTGTCAGTATTCAGGTGAATGTAAAAGGGAACACTTTTCATCTTTAGGGAAAATATTATAAAGGTTCCATTTAAAGATCTATTTTCTGAGGGTGAACTGAGAACTTCTATTATTCAGAGAGCAAAGCAAACAAATTCAGAACTGGCTGAACTTGAAAAGCAAAGCAAGAAATTAATCACACACAAATTTCAAGGAGGTGAGTGAGCTGTGTGTCATATGCAATATTCGAATGGCAATGCTAGGACACTAGACTGGGCAAGAATTACAATGAAAGATTGCCCTGTTGAAATAGCGATTAAGGACTTAATGTGGGGAAGTAATCAGGAGTACGGGTGATGTAGCCAGTAAAAGTGCAATATTGGGTAATACAGGAACTCAAAAATGTCCTGTGAATATTCATGAGTTGATCTTATTGTGACTTATCTACAGGGTGACATTTTCCAGGAGGAAAACAATTGACTGAAGGGAAATAACTCCTCAGCCACTGGATATTATAGAAATCCCATTCTAAAGGCAAGAGGATAGAAGTAGCACGAGTAAAGTCCAGACACTTGAACAAAATGTTAACAATAGAAGGGCCATGATGCAAAATTAACATGTGACACTTGAGGACAATTCTGTAGAAAACTTTCTTTGTTATAGTTGCTGCCAAAAGTAGATGAGAAATTTTAAAGTGTTTGCCAAAATAAAGGATGAGAAACACACACACACACACACACAGGCAAACACATACACATACACACACACAGACATATACACACAAACACACATATATTGAGTCAGGAAAAGGAATGTTGTTTTTAGATTATGTCTGCTAACTGCCATGTGGTGGAAAGCACTGTCTTTTCTTTTCACCTTCACAGAATCATATAACAAACAGTTGCTATTAGTAAATAGTTCACATTGATATCTTTAATAATTATAATATATTTTAAATATATTATTTCACTTATAGATTAGCTTTTGCCCTTCATTATCGAAAAAGATCAAAAATGACACCTAGGGTGAGTATTCTACATTGACAAATATGATGTTTCCTTTGTACTGCTTCAATTCTGCCCTCCTCAAAGAGCACAACACCTTCTCTGATGAGGGCATGCTATGCTGGGTGTTCCTGTGCCAGTATCTCCCATGCTGTACAATCAATTCTAAAGTTGGGTGTCCTGGTATTGCTTCTTCTGACTTCCTTGTGAGTGCTTGCCCTCAGTGAGTTCTCCATAAAATAGTCTTTTTTGGCAAGTGTACTCCTGGCAGTCTAACAACATGCCTAGTCCATCATAGTTGCATTCTCTGTAGTAATGTTGGAATGCTAGGCAGTTTAGCTCAAGAAAGGACCACAATGTCTGGTATCTTCTCCTGCCAGATTATGTTCAGAATCTTCCTAAAACAATCTAAATGGAAGTGATTCAGTTTCTTGACATGGAGCTGGTAGACTGTCCAGGTTACAAAGGCATACAGCAATGATGTCAGCACAATGGTTCTATAGATCTTCAGTTTGTTAGTTAATCTAATAACTCTTCTCTCCCACACTTTCTTTCAAAGCTTCCCAAATACTGAGTTAGCTCTGGCATTGAATGTGTCAACCTCATTGTCAATGTGTACCTCCCTGGAAAGGACACTGCAAAGGCAATTTGACTTCTTCACAGTACTCAAAATTTCTGCATTTTTTGTAATTGATGATTTCACATATGGATGATATGATGTTGGCTAATGGAGCAACTGGTGTTAAGTTTTAGACCAAAATTAACACAGCAGCAGAAAATCAATCCATACTTTCTTGCATCTCAGCTTCAGAGATATATAAAGTGCACAATCATCTGCAAACAGAAGATCATGTATCAATACTCTCTCTACTTTAGTCTTGGCCTGTAATCACTTCAAGTTGAAGAATGTGCCATCAGTGTAGTAGCTGACCCTGAGGCCACATTCATCCTCAGTGAAGGCATTGATAACATTGCTAAAAACATCATGCTAAAAAGCATAAGAGCAAGAACACATCTTTGTTTCACTTCATCGGTGAGTGGGAAATTTCAAGAGTTTTGTCTACCATCCAAAACACCAGGCAAGCATGATGGCATTAAATTGACATACAATATTCATGAACTTCTCTAGACAACCAAATTTTGACATAATTTTCTATAAACCCACATAACAGATAGTAACAACAACCTTGGTCAGATCTACAGACCTCTCTTCTTTTCCTGGCATTTTTCTGGGTTGTCAATTGTTCCTCAATTCTTTCTGAAGTCACCCTGGTTCTCAGGTAAGAAATACCCCTGTGACTGTCACAGGACAATCTATTTCCTTTACCTTTATGGTAAAGACATGGATGATGAAGACAACCCTGAATTCTTGGAGGATAACCTCTTCATGTCATATAACCTGGAAAATTTCAGTCAGTTTTTAGATGAACAATGAACCCCTCACCTTGTAGATCTCAGCTAGAATAGTATCAGCACCAGATACTTTGCCACTTGAGAGGAGCCTAATGGTATTCAAAACTTCTTCAGTTGGAACGTCAATCAGGGACTGATTGACTTCAGCTTGATATAAATAGTTAATGGTTTCTGCATTGACTGATTATGGTCTTTTAAGACCAAGTGTTAAACCCATTTCTCTAGGATCACAACCGTATCATTGATCAGTGAGAATCCATCTGCACCAAATAGTTGACACGCTTTGGCCAATAAATCATCAGGGCATCATAAAAGCATTTTGGTTTGTTACTATCTGCATTAAACTGAATTTCATCTGCCTTTTTCCTGAGCCAAAAGTTCTGCATCTCTCTAAGCTTCACTTGTACTTTACTTTTGATGTAATTAAATGTTGCCTTCTTATAAATGGATGAACTATCCTGATAGTAAACCCTGTAGAGTTCTCATTTTTCATTGAACAGTGACTGTATTTCCTCATCATTTTCATCAAGCCAGTTTTGATTTTGCAAGTGTTCTGGCCCAGATGAGTATATAGAGTGCTGTACATCAGATCTCTGGAAGCTGCCCACTCTTTTTTCTGCTCCACTATTGCCAACTGTTCATTGACTCAATTTTCCCTCCACGTTACTAACAAACTTCCCCACTCAGAGTGAGACTCTAATCTTTTGACATTAATTCCTTTTGTAGTCATTTTGCCTTGGAGCCACCACTTTGGAGGCAGAATCAAGATGGGATAATAAAGGCAGATATTCACCAGATATGTTCCATAAACTCCTCCAGATACCTTTAAATAATTACTCTAAACAAATTTGAAAGTTATATAACTCAAAAAAAGGCAGAGTGAAACAATTTTCTAGCCCATGACAGCTTAGAAGGTAGGTAGGAAAGATCTGTTGCACTGGATTAAAAGTTGAAAATAGTCAAGCACAGGCTATGCTAGCAGAGCACAGGAGCAGGCCTCAGGAGGACATAATTAGCAGCAATAGTAGATGCTTCTGGAGTTTTCAGTCCACAAACCTTAAAAGAATTGAACAGATTGGTCAGAAGGAAATTATAGGGGTCTCTTTGCTAGCACTGAGGCAACACTCTGTTGCTTTGCACATACTCAGATCCAGGTCAAAACCCTAGCTGGCAATGCCAGGACAAAGAAGAGGACTAGTACACCAGAGCTTTTGACTATAGTGAAGCAAGAATCCTCCTCACAGTAGAAAAGAGTGCTAGTGGTCACTCATAGATCAGAGTTCAGGCCAAGAGAGTAGTAAACATTTTTCCCAGTATCATATCATCTTGGAAGAACTGAAAACTTATAGTCCCTAGAAGTATCTCTAAGAGCCAAGATGGTAGCATGGAGCTAACATGATCCCGGAGCTTTTCCTTACCAAAGAAAAATGTAGCCTCTATTCTGACATTCAAGTTACAGATGCTACCAAGAAAAAAAAGAAGATTCAAAGAATTCTTCAATGGTAGACACTGTAGAGAATCTTCAGTGAAGGTCTGTCTCTTTACGGGAAAGGGGGAAGTAAAACCCAGAAGATGGGAGAGTGGGAAAAAACAGTGGAAAGATTTTAGCCACAGTGCAAACCAGGTTCCAACAGCTTGACAACAGCAGAGGTCCTAGAAGCTAGATAGTAAGTCATTAGGGAGGATCCCAACCCCAAAGTCTGAATTCTGAGAACACTAGGGTAAAAGACAGGACTGGGTTGGGAACAAACCACTGCTAAGTCAGAACCTGGGCATAAAGGAGGAAACAAATCTCTGCAAAGGCAAGGCCTGGACTGCAAAGGCAACATCTTGGCCAATGACAAGTCAGGGATCAAACTCCATCTCCAGCATAAAAAGCTTGGATCCATACCAACTATACCCCAGGAGCAAAGCTAAAACAACAACAGTCTGTGATGATACATTGATAACAATATTAACTTATCAAGCAATCAAATAATCAAACTGTGATTGATGAAACCTGATTACTAGTACTAAGAGCAATAAATAACACCAAGTGAAGAGGCACAAAGATATATAATTTTAGAGTGAAAGAAGAGAGATTGTGAACACTGAGTAAATGCTATTCAATAGATTTGGCCAGAGAAGATACATTTTCACTTGGGTTTAAAAATCTATTCTAATCTACAGGGGTGGGGGGAGAGAAGGGAAAGTTAAGTGAAAAGGGACTGATAAAAGGGAAGGAGAAAGTATAAGTGAAAATAAACTGAGCAAGTGGAAATTAATAACTTTTTTGAGAAATCAAGAAACAATAAAAAGTTAAAGAATAAAAGACAATATGAAACAGTTCGTTAGAAAAGCAACTTACCTGGAATAAAGATCCAGGAGAGATGATTTAAAAATCATTGGACAACTTGAAAACCCTAATTTAAAAAAAATCCTATCCATCATCTTTCAAGAAATTATCCAGGAAAACTGCCCTAACATTCCAGAAACAAAGGATAAAATAGAAATTGAAAGAATTCACTGATCATCTCCTAAAAGAAATTCCAAAATGGAAACCCCACAGTAATATTGTAGTCAAATTCCAGAGCTCTCAGCTCAAGGATAAAATATTGTAAGCAGGAAACAATTCAAATATCATGGAATTACAGTTAGAATAACACAAGATTTAACAATTTCTACAAGAAAGGATATCAGAGATTAGAATATGATATTCCAATAATGAGCATCAATTCTAATTCCAGAGGTAAAGAGCTAGAATTACAATCAAGAATCAGCAGTCTGGCAAAATTGAATATAAGCCTTCAAGGGGGGGAAAATCCAGTGAGATAGAGGACTTTTAGACATTATTGATGAAAAGACCAGAGTTGAACAGAAAATCTGACTTTCAAATACAAACCTCAGGAAAAGCATAATAAGGTAAACAATAAAAGGAAATCATAAGGTACATAATAAATTTAAAGTACTTATGTTCCTAGATGGAGTGATATACTGGTATCTCATAAGAACTTTCTCATTATTAAGGTAGTTAGAAGGAGCATTTATAGACAATGGGCACAAGTATGAATTGAATATGAATGAATAATAATTTAAAAAATAAAATTAAGGAGTGAGAGGAATATACTTGGAGAAAGGGGAAGGGAGAGGTAGAGTGGGGCAAATTGAGACATTGAAAAGGCAAGAAAAGGCTTTTAAAATGGAAATTGAAGGGAAGTGAGTGAACCTTACTCTCATTAGAATTGACTCAAAGAGGGAAAAATTGGTATAGAAATATAACTTACCCTAAAGGAAAGTAGGAGGGGAAGGAGATAAGAGAAGGGGAGGGCAGGTAATCAAAAGGAAGACAGATTGGAGAAGGCAATAATTAGAAGAATAACACTGTTGAAGGGAGACAGGGTTAAATGAGGGAGCAAATAATAAAAATCTGGTGGGACAGAATGTAGAAAAATATGGCTAGCAATAGAAACTATGAAAAAAATTGAAGCAAGTATCTCTGATAAAGTTCTCATTTCTCAAAAATATCAAGAAATGAGTCAAATTTATAAAAATAAAAGCCATCCCCAAATGACAAATGGTCTAAAAATGTTAAGTCAGTTTTCAGATGAAATAAAGAAATGCATATTAAAACAATGTTGAGGTATTAGCTTGTAGCTATTAGATTGGCTAATAAGACAAAAAAGAAAAATGATAAACATTGGGGGGATGTGGGGGAAATGAAACATTAGTGCCCTACTGATGGAGTTATAAACTGATTCAACCATCTTGTAGAACAATATGGAACGATGCTCAAAGGTCTATAAAATCATGCACACTCTTTGACCTGGTAATAGCACTACTATTAGACTAGCTCTAAAAGAGATAAAAAAAATTAAAAGGGAAAGGATCTATATGTACAAAAATATTTTAGTAGTTCTTTTCTTGTGGAAAAGAATTGGAAATTGAGGGGATGCCCATCATTTGGGGAATGACTGAATAAATTGTGGTGATTATTATAAAATGCTTTTCTGCTGCATGAAATGATGAGGAGGATCCTCTCAGAAAAACTAGGAAAGACTTACATGAGCTGATCCAAAGTGAAATGTATTATGTACAAAATGACAGTAATACTGTAAGATGATCAGCTGTGAATAACTTAACTATTCTCAGCAATACAATAATCCAAGACAACCTTGAAAGATTTAGGATGAAAAATGCTGTCCATTTCCAGAGGGGAAAAAAACTGATGGTGTCTGAATACAGACTGAAACATATTTTTATTACTTTCTTTATTTTTCTTGATTTTTGATTGATTTGTTTTCTTTTACAATATGATTATTATGAAAATTTTTTGCATGACTAAATTTGCATATATTGATTGTGTGCTTTCTCAGTGGGGGGTAGGGGAGGATGAAGGAAGAGAAATTGAAACACAAAGTTTTGCAAATGAATATTAGAATTTTTTTGTACATGTACCTTGGGGAAAATAGTAAGTATATTACTTGAAACCCCAAAACAAGATGAGATAGTTGATAGTATTATCCCCATTATATTTTTGGAAAAACTGAGATTTTTAAAATTGGATTTGCAAAGCTAGGGACTAGTGACCAAAATCAGATCCTCTTTATTTTCTAGGATTCTTTAAATAGTTTTAGAGAATAGAAAGGAGTTGTAAGGTTATTTAATGTAACTAGCACCCATTTTATAGGTGAAAAACTAACCCTATATAAAAACCCTATATAAAGATAAGGTTAAAATGGGTACATGCTTTAGATATAAAAAGTAATACCACAAGCCAATTGGGAGAGCAAGGAATAATTTTCCTGTTAGTTCTATGGAGAAGGGAAGAATCTATGATCAGAAAAAGAGATAGAGAATGTTATAAAATACAGAATGGATGATATTGATTAAATTAAATTGAAAAGTTTTTAGTACAAACAAAGCCAATGCAACCAAGATTAGAAGAAACAAAAACCTGGGAAACAATTTTTAGATTCAAAGTTTCTAAAATATATAGAAAACAGTCAAACTTATAAGAATACAAGTCATTTACCAATTGATAAATCATCAAAGGATATCAACAGCAAGTTTTCATAAGGAGAAATTAAAGTTATCTAAAATCATGAAAATGTTTAAAATCATAATTGATTAGAGCAATGTCAATTAAAACAACTCTGAGGTACCACTTCACACCTATCAGATTGACTAATATGATAGAAAAGGGAAATGATCAGTGTTGGAGATGATGTGGGAAAAGTGGTACACTATGCATTATTGGTGGAATTGTGAATTGATCCAACCATTCTGGAGAGCAATTTGAATATATTACCAAAGGGTTATAAATCTGTACATACCCTTTGAACCAGCAATACCAATAATAGGTCTGCATCCCAAAGAGATCATAAAAAGGTAAAAAGATACACATGTACAAAATATTGACAACAGATCTTTTTGTAGTAGAACTAAAAATTAAGGAAATGTCCATCAATTGGGGACTGGCTGAATAAGTTACGGTATATAAATGCTATTATTGTTCTGTAAGAAATCATGTGTGACTGGAGTTTAGAAAAGTCTGAAAAAACTTACATGATCTGATGCTGAGTGAAGTGAGTAGAACCAGGAAAACATTATACACATTAACAGCAACATTGTGAGATGATTAACTATGAGGGACACAGTTTCTCTCAGCAGTTCAGTAATCAAGGACAATCCTGAGAGCCTAGTTCTAGAAAATGCCATTCATGTTCAGAAAAAAAAAAAAGAAAACTGAAAGCAGAATGAAGCAAACTAAGGTCACTATTTAAAAATATTTTTATTGTTTTTTTTTCTTCTTATGCTTTTCCCCTCTAGTTCTAATTGCTCTTTCACAACATGATTGGTATGGAAATAAGTCAAACATGATTGTATATGTACAATTTTTATAAGATTGTTCAATGTCATGGGGAGGCGTTAAGGAAAAGAGGGTGGTAGAAAAATGTGGAACTCAAAAGCTTGCCAAAGGATGACTTTTTAAAAACTACCTTTCCGTGTAATTGGGGGAAAAACTAAAAACTAAAGTAAAAAATATTTATAGCAGTTCTTTTTGTAGTGCTAAGGAATGAAAAATGGAGGGAATATCCATCAATTGGGAAAGGGCTGAACAAATTGTTGTATATGAATGGAAAGGAATATTATTCTTTTATAAGTAATCATGAACAAGTAGATTTCAGAAAAACCTGGAAAGACTTACAAGAAGTGATGCTGAATTAAGAGAATCAGAATTATACATAGAAACAGCAGCATTGTGTGATGATCAAATATAATAGATTTATTTCTTATAAAGAGATAGCTCTTCATAATAAAAACAATAAAGATAAAATAAATGAAAGAATAAAGATAATATAGATAGTAAAAAAGAAAAAAGGAAAAGAAAGATAAATGCAAATAATAAAATAAAATATTAAAGATAATAAAAATAAAAAGATAACAAATTAAATTATAAAAATAAAAATAAATATAATAAAAATAAAATGACAAAAAATAAAAATTAAATATAATTTTAAAATAAAACAACTGAAGATAACAGTATAAATAATAAGATAACAAAAATAAAGATAATAATAAAAATAATTTTAAAATAATAAATAATGATAAAAGTCTTGTGATGGAAAATTCCATCCACATCCAGCAAAATAACTAGATGGTCTGAATGCATATCGAAGCCTACTATTTCCACTTTTTTAATTTGATTTTTCTTTCTTGTGATTTTCCTTTTTGTTTTGATTTTTTTCATAGTATGACTAACATAGAAATATGTTCAATATAATTGTGCCTGTATGCTCAATATCAGATTACTTGCTATCTTGGGGTAGGAGAAGTTAAAGGGACAGGGAGATAACTATATCAAAATGAATGCTGAAAACTATCATATGTAATGGGGGGGAAAGAAACTGAAAAAAAAAGGAAGAAACTAAGGTTTGAAGAGGAAAATGACTTGCCCTCTTTAAACAAATAGTACAAGAGACAAGACTTATAAAACAGATTCTCTCACCAAATCTCTCTTTCAAACTAATTTAGCCCCATCCTAATCCTGAACCCTTCTCTCCCTATATATCACCTGTCATCCCTTCAACATCATCAATATTCTTCTCTGAAAGCTTTTAAGATTTAGCAGGAACCCTCTCGAAATGTGGCATTCAGATCCAAACACTTTATTTTATTAGTAGTACAATCAGAACAGTGTATAAACAGATAATCCCTTTTTAGCTAGACAACATAGGATCAGATATTGGCTCATTCATCTATCACCTAGGGAACCCAAGTAGGTTACCCTGTCTTCTCTGGGCTTCAGTTTCCTATATATATAAAATGAAGAGTTTATTCTAAGTGACAATTAAGACATCTTTCAGCTTTCGGTCTGTGATCCTATAATCCCACACTTAATTTTAAAATGAATTTAAAATTTTTTCAAAAGGGATTTTTATTGCAAAATTCATATAAATAAATAATGTACTATATGTATTCAAAAGTACTCATTTTTATAAATTAAATTTACACCCATTTTCTAGGATTACATAATCTGCAAAAGTGATATATATATATATATATATATATATATATATATATATATATATATATATATATATCTTATTCAAATTGTTTTAACTTTTTCTAGGTGAAGATTGAGATTTTGCTGGAGGAAGGCCTGTGTTATAGCTCTCCCAAACCAACTGAATTGGTTCCCTTGTTCCTGGAGCTAGAATTATAATCCTTAGGTTGTCATTACCAGCAGCATTTATAGACTAAATAACCTCAGGGCACAGCCCCAGACTTTAATAAATAGATAATTGCTGAGGGACTGGACAATTAAAGGACAATATCTGCTGAAGGGATAGCTCTTTTTTGCTAAGGTTAGTCCCTCTAATTAATCTCATCCTGTCCAATCTCCTCTTAAAAATTTATTTTTCAATCATACCCTTTTTAGTTCTAATCTTCAATGTCTCCCATTCCTTCTGTGCTGCCTACAATTATGCCCAGATTGCCTCCATTTATTTTTCCTTAACCCTATTATCTCCGTTATTTGTTGTTCTATAACCATCCACCTTTACGCAGAAAACTCATAGAAAAAGCTTCTCTTATTTAAGGTCTCCATTTCCTCCCCTCTCACTCACCACTCAAACTTACAGACTGACTTCCAACCTCATCATTCAACTGAAATTATTCCTTCCCAAAATACTAATGATCTCTTATCTGTCAAATACTGTTCTTTTGCCTGCCCTCATCCTTCTTGACCTATGTAGTATTTGACACTATTCATCATTCCACTATTCAGAATATTTCTTTCCTCCTTGGATGTTCTCTTTAATTTCTTCCTATCTGACTAAATTTTCCTTAGTTTCCTTTTCCTGAATTATTCAAAATAGGTACCCTAACTCTGGATATATCCTGTGACTCTAACTTGAAAATCTCTTCTCTTTTTGCATTTACTCATGTTGATTTCATCAATTCTTATAGCTCCAATTATCATCTCTATGGAGATAACTCCCAGATCTGTATACCCAAGCCCCATTTCTCTCCTGAGCTCCAGTCACTGATCTTCTGTTGACTTTTGAGTATTTCTTACTGTATATCCTATAAACATCTCATACTCAACATACTCAAATTAGAACACGTTGTCTCCCCCCAAATCAATCTCTTTCTAATTTCCCTCTTTCTGATGAGAAGTTCAGCATCTTTCTAGTCATTGTAGTTTGTTACTTTGGAATCATCCTTTAATAGCCACTTTTTCCTCCCCATATTCCTTCCAAATATAATCTTTGAAAAGTCTCACTGATTCTTTTCCTACACCATTTCTCATGGCTTCCTCCATTCATATGACTACTACTCTGATTAAAATTTTATCATATCTGAAATATTATTATTTTTTAATTGTGTTCACCCTACCTCAAGGTTTTCTCCACAATGCATCTACACAGTTATCATAATAACTTTCATATAAAGCACAAATATGATCCTTCCATTCTCTTGAATCAAAAAAGTTCAATTGGACAAACTCCTCTAGCCTTTAAATTCCTTTATTCACTCTAGTTCAAGGATATTCAAGTCTAGTTCAAGGATATTTTTTCATTTTATCTTTTTTAACTCTAGATTTTTAGGGGGTTTTTTTGCAAGGCAATGGGGATAAGTGGCTTGCCCAAGGCCACACAGCTAGGTAATTGTTAAGTGTCTGAGGCCAGATTTGAACTCAGATACTCCTGACTCCAGGGCGGGTTCTCTATCCCCTACACCACCTAGCTTCCCCTTAACTCTTGATTTTTTACATAAGTACCTAATAAATAAGTGTTGATTGATAGAAGAAACAGATAAAACCAGCATAAGCCTGGAGGAAAAAAAGAAGGATAACAAAGTTGTGAAGAATATATTCAATTATCTTTGTCACTGGTAGGTAACTTGGCTTTCAAGTTGGAGCAGGAATATGGATGTAGACTTTAAGAACATGGAAGTGAGTTGAGGATGACTCTTTTTTAAAAATAGATGTTAATTCATAGGTGATGGGAACTATTTTGAATTCAGAAAAACAAATGATCTAGAATCTAGCATTTGAGACCAAAGAATAACAGCTCAAGCTCAAGCTATGCCTCTAATGGGAATGAAGAGAGATGCATAGGGCTAAACTGCCTTCAATAAACCAAAGCCATAGTTTCTTAGGTTTGTATATATGTTTCTTCTTGTATTATTGCTTTCACTGCACCGAGTTTAGTGACAAGTCTGCCTTTTGTCCTAACCCTGACCAATAGAAATAATCTTTTAACTCAAAAGATGGTTTACCTCATCTTGCTTTTGTTTGGATTTCTCAGAGGCAAAGGGTTTGTCTCCTGTGTTTATTTCCTTGGGATGAAGGTCCATGATATCCTTTTTAAGCCCAAGCTTAGCAAGGGCCTGATGCCAGGCTTTTTCTTAAAGCTGGTAAACCTTGCTATATTTCTGTTCTACTTCTTGGCAGCTTCTGCACATTTATACTACATGCTCAAGGATTAAAGGCAGGAAATGTCCATAAGCTATTTAATGGAAAGAAAACATCTTTAACACCACCAGGATCCCTCCCTCACCATGAAATAATTTTCAAACTGAGGGTCTATTCCCTGGACATTGCTCCCTTTCTTTCTTTTCCTTACTCCTTTACAATTTTATTTTATGTTCTGGGTCTTCTAGGACAAACTCCTTAAGAGCAAGCATGTTTTTACTTTCTTATACTTGTATGCCCAGAATTTAGAATAGTGCCCAGCAAATGACAATCTCTTAATAAACACTTTATTATTTACTTATCCATCACTCATAGCCTTAGGCAGGAGTAGAGCACACACACTGACAGTGCTAAGAAGAAATAATCTACACATAATGGGGTTGGGATTCCCTGGAAATACAACTTCAATTAGTATTAACTCATATTGTCAGTACCCTGTGTCATTTCTATGAAAAAAAAAACTTCTAGAAAGGATAAGATCAATCAATCTGTGGATCAATGAGCATTTATTAAATTGCTACTAAGTACTAGCTGAGAAATATTGGCCAGTATCCACTTTCAGGTTCTTGAACCAAACTACAGTATGTTATTTTTTTCTCTAAATATGCCAAAATAACTTGTTGCTTCACTAGGCAAAAAGTGTTGTGAAAAGAGAAATTTAATTGGTGTGGTACTTTTGTAGAGCTCCACCATGTATGTTAAAATCTGAATTTTACTTTAATTGTTGAATCTTCTCTTGAATGGTGTTTTCATTTGCATCAAAAGTTAAAAAAAAAAAGAAATAAATCTTGATTGCTTTGCTTTTGGAAAAAAAAAAAGTGTCTGATCACTTGGGAGATGGATTTTTCCAATTAATCCACTATGTGAATATCACTTCCACATAACTTCTTTCTCCCTACTTATTAATTGCTGCAACCATCCTTGAGGGATCTATCAATTGTAAAAGAAGCATTCAAATGCCACAACTAGTTTTTTTTTTGTTTCTACCCTATTTCCAAGATTAACTACTTCCATTTCCCATTCAAATTAAAATAATGGACTCAGTTCTTTTCAGAATTTTACTTCTTAAATATGAGGAACCTGAAATTAAAGCTCAAACAAGTATTTGTGGCATATTCATAGAGGACATGACTATATTTAAGCTATTTCTAAGATTGTGACTTTGATCTATATATCCCTGACCTTTGTCTCAAGTTTGATGAATTTAAAAAATTGGCAAATTTAGATATAATCTTCTTCTAATTGAAAATATGGCTTTTTTATGTTTTTTATGTTTTTACATAATTCTACTATTTTTAGATAATTATTCAAAGTTCAACTTCTTATCCAGATTTTCCCATATAATGATGAATTCAGGTGAGTTTTCAGAACCTTGAGATTAACCCATTAGCCAAGGTAATAGATTAGCACAAGATCAGTTCTTTCCATGCTCTCTTCCTTGATAACGTAATTCACTGAGCAATTTTTTCCAGAAAACTATATTGTTGACCAAACTACATAGACTTTCATATCTCCCCATTTGCCTGCAGAGGCATTAAAATCTCCCAGAATTACAGAAATCATCATGCATCTTTTCCATACCAGAGTCCATCACTCTATTCCTGGATCCACTCTGGGGTCTGTTCACAATTTTTAAATCATTTCACCTGCATATAAACCATCATTCATATCACTGTATCTCTGATCTATTGGAACCTTGATCTTTTCACCTGGAACTACCCTAGGTTTAAATAGGTGAACAATGCCCTTTCTTGCCTAGAAGCAGATCTCTGGTACACTTCCAGGCCACCATTTCCAAAATGTGGACACTGAACTCTCTACATTGCTCTCTTTCCTTATTTCCTCCCCACTATCTTCCCCCCCCTTAGGTGCTGAATTCCCTCATTTCAATGTAAGCACCTATTAAAGTGTTTTATTATTTACTTGTTCTTTGGACTAGAGTAGTACACATGAGCTTCCAGAATGGAAGGAACAATAGCAACAAAAAAGTGTCAGGAGGCTCTGGAAATGAATTTCATTTATGTTTCATTAAGAATGCAAGCACCAGAAATCCTTATTATTAGGCTGTTATCAATCAATTAGTCACCAAGTATTTACTGAGCTCCTACCTAATAAATGTCACCACCTAGATGGTATCCTGTGATAAGGTAACCAGTGTTGTTTTGAATTCTGCAAGTTTTTGCAATTTTAGCTACTAGGGATTGTCATTATAAAGGTATAGCTACAGTTTCATGAACTGTCCATAGCTGTAGTCAATAATTAAGTGTTTATTTACCTGCCATGATCAGATATGGAATAATATTTTTTTCTTTACTATGATGGATTTGGGACCACAGAGAATGTCTGATTCTTGTCAATCCTAAAGAATCTTTCTTACTCAAACTCTATGATAGAATCCTAAGAATGTCAATCAAAACTAAGTGTTAACACCAGTCCCGAAGTCCACTGGTAAGAGGTTATCTCCTTTTGATGGATATAAATATTTGCATAGGGAGGTAGAACAGAGATGAAGGAAAATAGCAAAGAGTTTAGTCTCATTGATCTTCTTTAGTTCTCTTCTAATTTTTTTGGCTCTGCATTTTTTACAGGTGCTTCTGGATTCCATTTTCAAGAAAGGTGCTGTAAGAGGCCAACTCCCCTTTAGGGTTCTGAAGGATAAGACTCTGGGAAGAAACCAACATGAGAGACATTAGAAGTTTCCATCATGCCTCTGTCCACAACTTGCTATACTAGAAACTGCAAATCTTTGGGTGATATCTAGGACTTTCTCTCTTGCTAAACTGAGTTCCCTGGCTCTCAGTGAGAAAGTTCCTTCACTCCGTATTCTGCAGTATATATATTATCATCTGTATTCTTTCTCTGACTTCTATTTTGTTACCAATTTGAATAAATAAACTGTCTTACTAATTGCAATGTGTGTTCACTATGGAATCTGTTTTTGATGGAAAAAGAGTCAGATCTTAGATATCAAGCTTGAGGTTCTTGTATTTCTCCCAATATTGAAACAACAACTAAACATTAGCTTGAACCATATCCTCTATACTAAAGATATTCAAGGGATGAGACAGATATATTTTTAGCTTAGCACTGACTCCCTCGAGCCAGGGAGAGTAGTGATCCCAACTTCCTGCTTTCTCTTCTGGATGGAATTAAAGTCTCCCTTGAATAAGGGTGGGAGGAGAAGAGACTATAGATCTTACCTTCTTTAAAGTCATATAACAGCATTCCCCCTTTGCTATATAAGGAAAGAGCCCTATATTTATAATACTACAATCAAACCTCTGGGGTGATAATCAATATTTTGAGGGTATGGTTGTAATCCACTCAAAAAACTCTTAATTATCCAATGTGTGTTTGTCTTTGTTCAAGGGAGAGTTTGTTAAATGGTTTGTGGAAATCATGACATTCGCCCCCAAACTATCATTTTAATAATTGTATCATGAAAAGAAAAGAAAAATTCTGAGACTGAATTAAAAGTTAGTAGATTGAGTTAAAATGTTATCTTTGACACATTCTACTGTATATAATATATATGTATATATACATATGTATATTCCTGGATTTGCCATTCATCCTTTCCATGCCCTCAGTCAATTCATAAGACTCTAAACTATAGATGAATTACCTGAATTTCTTTTTTTTTTGCAAGGCAATGAGATGAGGTGATTTGCCCAAGGTCACACAGTTAGCTAATTATTAAGTATCTAAAGACAGATTTGAACTCAGGGCCTCCTGACTCCAAGGTCGATGCTCTATTCACTGCACTGCCAAGCTGCTCCCAAATTACCCATCTGTCAATGGTGAAAGAAGTTTCTACTTCAAAATTTTCCTACACCAATGAATCCTAGACTCATGATTCCAAACTCTAAAAAATAATAAATAAAGGAAATGTATGTTATATATGATTTATTCTTGGTGAACCCAAGTTGATACCTTATAATCTTAATAGCTTTTCTAAAAAACTAAAATAATCTTTCTTATGTGTCCAAAAATTTAAGAGGCATTATCATCAAATTTGCATCCTGCTTTTTTAAAAAGAATTTCTTCTTTTCATCTTGAAAATCATAATGTTTAATTATTTCCATTGTCCTTAAGCCTCTTCTATTCTTCTTGAATTTTCAAAGATTATTTTAAGACTATGCATTCATGGTCCATTTGAAGCTACAATTCTGCCTTTCCTTTGTTAATACTATTCTTTGTAATTTGAAGTCAATTCAAACAAAAAAGCAAGACTGTTCCCCTACTGAAAAAGAATGAAGTAAATTATTAAGAGAATAAAGTCACTGTTTCTCTCCCAAGTATTATCTAAGTAAGGACCTAAATTCGTTTCATTTCAGAGTTGATTTAGAAGGCATCTTTAGTTGATGGAGGGAGTAAAGGTAGAACATTAGAGATATTGACTCAAACTTAGAAATTTTACTTGAAAGGAAACTAGATAATCTGAGATGCTGAGTTGGAGGACATTATTGAAAATCCAAAAAATATGAATTAGGAATTGGAAATTCTATAATTCAAAGACCTTATGCTTTTTGAACAAATATCACCCCCTCTATTTGCGAATGTTTTTAGAATTCTCTCAGCAGCTATACATAATTTTTTTAAAAAAGAGTAGAGCTTTCTCTTGTTTTTATACTTACTTTGACTGAAGTATGAATAATCAGAGGGAAAAAGAGGAAAAGAAGAGAAAAGAAAAAACAAACTATAATTCTTGAATGATTTAACATACTCCTGACATTGTCTTTACAGATTCATGTCATTCATTCATATCAGGTTTGGGTAAAAGCATCTATCTTAAACATATTTTAGTTTTGTTATTTTTTTTTAAGATTGAAGTTTGTCAGAGAATTCCTTGTGCAGCTCTAGCTTTAAATGCTTTCCCATTCTCTTTTTTTCCATTCAACTCATTCTTAATTATAGGATCAGAATTACAATTTTTAACATGTCTTAAGTCATGTTGCTATACATTTTATTCAAGTGTTTTAAATTAGGTTGTACTAAAATTTAACACATATTTATGTCAATTCACATCATTTCAAGTCACTTCACAATTAACATCTACTGTTCTCATAACACATTTTAAGTACTGAGGTAGATATGAAGATAAATGAAGTCAGGTCTCAATCTTCATTAAACAATCTACTAAGCAGGTATGAGACATATACAAATAATTATAGTAAAAATAACATAAGCAGTATATAATTGTTTTTTGTAACAAAATATTTTCTAAGTTTTAACAGGTAAATGTAAATTGAAACTTGGGGAATTAGGGAAGGTTTCCTAGTGGTATTTCAATTGGGACATGAAGAATGGGTCATATTCAAAGCCCCTTACAAATAGAGAAGTAAAGTCAAAGAGGAGGGGGGAAAAAAAGGAAAGTGTTGAAATAAAATCCAATTGAAAAGGGATGAGGATTGGCTCAACAGTGAGTGATGGAATCTCTTGCTAAGACAAAATAGAACTTTGACCAAAAGTAATTTCAAGCCAGTCAAAGCTGAAACACAACAGGTACTTTTATTTGGCAAGTTTAAGAGTAAGTCAAAATGCTGAAAGGAAGACAATGTCCTTTAAGATCCATGTCACTCATTTATATTAGGTTTGGCAGATATTCACTATTCATAGAAAGAGAAGCAAAGGGAAAGAGTATAAATAGTTCTTGGGCAGCATTTACCCCCTCCAAACTGAGACAACTGACACTTCAAAAATTAGGGCAGCTCCCTGACTCCTTCTCACTTGGTTATGAATTGACATTAATAAGATTTCTTGGAGTTTACAGACCCCCCCCATTCGCTCAGGCCCTCTCCTTCTGTGGCCAACCTTTTTTGGTAAACCTACTTACCCATTGTTGGACCCTTATTGGTTCAAAGTGAATTTTAAACAGTAATTGTCTTTGTTGAAACTTTGAGGTTCTTCCCCTTCCAGATTATATTTTAAATATGCAAAAGAGTTTCCTTGTTCCTTTTTTTTTTCATCTCCTTTAAGCACTGAGATACTCCCAACAATTTTTTCTCTTCTTATTTGGAAATCATCATCCTTGATCTCTTTGCCTCATCTCTTTCTTACATAACCTTAATGAATGAATGGGTGTTGTCTCAAAGTGTGACCTGGGAAAGATCTAGCTTCAAAAATGCCAAGTCTAGGGGCAGCTAGGGTGGCTCAGTAGATAGAGCACTGACCCTGGAGTCAGGAGTACCTGAGTTCAAATCCAGCCTCAAACACTTAATAATTACCTAGCTGTTTGGCCTTGGGCAAGCCACTTAACCCCATTGCCTTGCAAAAAAATATACCTCCCACTGCATCTAGATCATCTCCAGTCATCCTGATCCATATCTGACCTCTGAACCCAGATGTCTCTGGAGGAGAAAATGACGCTGGTGATTTTGTACAGCAGCCCCTCATTTAAACCCAACTCTCTTGCACATCTTGATCTCCATGATATCATGATCTTCTACAAGAATGAAGGCCAAACAACAGTATATATTGTGTATATATGTTTATATGTAGACAGACAGACAGACAGTCAGACAGACACTCAGATAGACAGAGTATTATTACCTTCTGGGTAATACAAGCCTGGACTTACCATTTAATCTAGACTTTTTCTAACATCTCATTCAACTCATTTTAAAGGTTTCATAACCAAGTTGGTCAGTTTCCTACCAGAGATACTTTTCTCAATTTCTCAAATACAATTCTCAATTTCTCAATTTTAACAAAACCTTGACACTTTAATTGTATTGTGCTCAAAGAAAACAATGCTTTTCCTTAGCTACCGTATAAATTGTCAATGTTCACTCCCTAGTACCTGATTTCTCTCCCAAGTCATGATTATTTGCTGGAAGAAGAGATAACAACACCACATATGTCCTACATCTTTGAATCTCCTAGTAATGCATTCCAGATTTCTTCAGACTCTATCATTCATTCCCATGGGAATGAGCAGAATCAAATAGTTATTAGTAAATATGATAAATTTTATGATCTTTCTTCTATTTCTTGGATATATTTTTCACTAAAGTAAAACAAAACACCTTTGAATTTGCTTCATTTTGTGCTTCACATCACAATATTCATACCACATCAGTGGGGAATCACCATCATTTATGTGCTGAGTATGGTAATGAAATTCTACTCACATCATATTACATATCCATCTCCCTTATCAAAATTTCTACAATGATGACTCTATGAGAAAAGACTTATAAGTTTTTCAGAGATAAATTCAATGGATTCTTCACCTTCTCTCTTGTATATACCCTAGAAATTAAAGTAGCCACTGTTGGTGCTTATATTTCTTTTTCTTTTTTTTAAATTTTAGAAAGATTTTATTTATTTTCAGTTTTACAATTTTTCCCCAATCTTGCTTCCCTCCCCTACCCCCCACAGAAGGCGGTTTGTTATTCTTTACATCATTCCTATAGTATGCATTGATCTAAGTTGAATGTGATGACAGAGAAATCATATCCTTAAGGAAGAAAAACTCTAGAACTAACAATACTTCTTAATGAACCTGCATACTCTCGTAATGGAAATTTCCAAATTCTGTTCCAGTTTTCTAATGCTCCTGGATATAAATTCTGGACATAAGGAGAATAATGGGGTTTAATCACTTGAATCTCTTCATAACTCCTTTCATCTATGGTTAAAAACAACAGATTTTATTAAATTTTAAGTTTAAGGACAAGCAGTTCAGTCAATTATGTTCTCCAATTTATCAGAGGAAAACTACTAAATTGAAATAATACTTTATATACATTTACATAAAGCTGACTCTGAAATTTCAAGGTGTCTACAATGAAGAAAACTCGTTGGCAAGTTCTACCAAACTGGGAAGTTTCCTAATATAGGTTCAACAAGCCAATCAACTTCTTTTTAGATGTATTAATAGAAATCTGTCCTTCAGATGATTTTTTCAGGGTGGGAAAGAACAGCAACATGGAAATACCATCTACTAAGAGACCACACAGTGCATCAGTGGAAGATTCCAACACAGATTTTTGAGGTGCCAAAACATCAAATATTTGGCTGGAAGAGGGAGATAAGGATTTTTTACTGTGAATTGGGATATGGGATTATGCTGATAAAACAAAAACTATTTAAAACTATCGGACTGTTACCAATGGTTTTCTTTAAAGGGAAATTTATACAGAAGCATCAACAAATCAACAACTCTATCACCAACCTTGTTCCGTATGATATAATATTTATTTGTATTAAATTCTATATGCAATCCTTGACAAGTTTTTGTGGGGGGGAATATGGCCTAGAAGAGCTAAAAGGTTGGGTAACCCTCATACAAAGTATACAAAAATAGAAATGAAATATTAGGGGAAAATTATCAATGAGGTCAGGTGAATTGGGCAATGGTCATAGCACTGCTACATGTTGTATTAATGTGCTCAAATAGATTCAACTCAATTCAATACTAATTTACTAAGTATCTATTACCTAACTGGTTGAAATAAGTTAAAATGTAATCTTTGCCTTCATGAAGCTTATAGTCTAGTAGTAGTTATCATAAATATTTTAATGATGAATTATGGTTGTCCTTCATTCTCAAAGAAAGACCCTGACATCAGGGAGGCAATGTCATGACAAGTACATGAATTGGATTTAAGTGAGAAGGTGCTATGTTAAGCTACCACCTCACTTTCTCCTCCAGAGTCATCTGTGTCCAGTGGCTGGATATGAATCAGAACAACAGATCTCACGGGACATGAGGCAATCAGGGTTAAGTGATTTACCCAAGGTCACAAAGCTAGTAAGTGGCAAATGTCTGAGTCTACATTTGAACTCTCATCCTCCTGACTTCAAGGCCAGCATTCTATTCACTATACCACCTAAGAAAAGCAAAATATTTTGTGGTCAGAGGGGGAAAAAATTTATTTATTGACTGGGAAAAGGGAAAATTGAATAGTCTACTTGGAGAAGGTGACTTAAGACTTGTGTTACCAAAAGAAAGAGAGATAGGGTAAAAATAGTATTCATGTCATAAATGAAAATAGATAAAGCAATTAAATAGTACATGATAGCATAGCTGATAAGCTAATCAAGTCCCAATTATGATAGGGAAATGGGGGAGGGGTGCTTACGAGAAAATCAGAATTCTTGGAAGTGAAAAATTCATTAACTGGCCCCAGAGTTGTAAAAAGCTCAGATCTTTGTTCACATACCTATAAAGGTCATCATAGACCCACAAAGCACAACAACATTGACCTGGGAAAGATTTTAGTTACAAGCCTGGAAACAACATAGAAAAAACTCAGAGGAAAAAACAGAGAAGGAAATGGCAGGGAGCCCAGGAGAGAAGAGAAGCTTAGATAAACATAAATCTGGTCACATGGACCTGGGGTCATATTGCTCCAATGGCATAGACCACAGCACATGATTCTTGCTTAGAGAGAGGATGCAGTCATCTTATCAGGAAAATCAAAGAAGAAAAGAGAGAAAAGAGGCTTCCACTCTGGAGGATCTTGCCTAAATGCATTTTCATGGTAGATGGGAGAAGGGTGTGCTTGGAGAGTGGTTTAGCAGTTGACTCTAGGTATTCTCAAATATGCCATGTGTGATCCTCCAAGGAGTAGCTAAGATAATACTCATTGGGCATGAGTGGAGTTCCACATACTAGTCTTCCCTGTCCTAAAGAGTGTGACCTTTAAGTCCAATATGGCATTTCCCTGTGCCCTGCTTCATCATTTCAATACCTTTCTTCTCCATTAAAACTTTCATTGTTTACTATCAACAGTGATAATTTCTGCCCTGCTTGACTGATTTTTACTCTGCAACATTCCAATGACTTCAGAAAAATTAAGGATAGGAACTCGGCTGTGATTTTTTGGTATAAAGAATTTTTACATAAGGAAACTCCCTATAGCAATTAATCAAAAAGAATTTATCAATGTGTGATAAGCTTTGACAATACAAAGGGGCAAAAGACTGTTCCTGCACTCAATGAGTTTGAAATCCAATGAGCTTAAAATTCAACATGCAAGCAAATGGATATAAAATAAGCTATATAGAGGATAAATACTAAATAGTTAACAAAGGGGAGGCACTAAACTGATAGTTTGTGCAAGGAAACCAGTAACAAATTGCTATGTTAGTGGGTATTTAAAGAAAGTCAGAGAGGTCAGTAGGCAAGGAAGAGGAAGGAGAACATTCCAAGCTTGGAGGGATAGCCAGAGAAATACAAGAGTCAAGGGATTTAATGTAAAATGGTAGTGTCATTGGATCAAAAAATACATGTCAAGGAGTAATAGATAAGAACTAGAAAGATAGGAAGGAAATAGATTATGCTGAATTATGAATTTTAGGACAACAACTTTAGTGACTGAATGAAAGATGGATCAGAATGGAGACAGATTTAAGGCAGGCAGACCCACCAGCAGGCTATTGATGAAGAAGACCTATGCTAGAGTCATGGAAGTGTCAGAGGAGAGAAGGGGGCATATTCAAGAGATGCCACAAAGATGAAATCAACAGATCATGGTGGTAGCTTGTATATGGAGGTTAAGTGACATGAGGATTCCAAGATGACAACTAGATTATGAGCCTGAGAAACTAGAATGGTGTTGTCCCCACATTAATAAGGAATGAAGGAATTGAGGAAGGTTTGGGGAGAACATAGAGTTATGTTTTGAACATACTGAGTTTAAGATATATGAAATTCCAGATATCTGAAAGGTAGTTGAGATGAGAGACTGGAGGTCAGCGGAGACTGAGGTAAGCTATTTCTCTGCAGGTTATAAAGGGTTGTCTAGAACATTTAGATATTAAGTGACTTTCCTAAGGTCACACAGCCAGGACTTATCAGAGATAGGATATGACCTATACTTCCCTGGTTTCAATGACTAGTTCTTTATCCATATATTATATTGCTTCTCATTCAAAAAATTAATATTAAATTTATCATGTTAAATGTCTTTGCTGTACAATGGAAAGAGAGGTACCAATCCCAAGTCAAAATGACCTAGAGAAATGGACAGAAATAGAGTTCTTAGCAGGACTTCAGAATGGTTTGTGTCAAGTTGAAGTTCTTATTTTTTAGTCACTTAACTTGTATTTTTGGTTGTTTTCAACATTTTGATCCTTTGTATTCAATATAATTGGTTTTCTCTGCAACATTTTATTTTATGCATTTGAAAATATTATTGTGAGAAAGGGTCTGTAGTTTTCATCAGACTTCCAACTGGGTCCATGACATAGAAAACATTATGAGTATCTAGTAGCAAGGAAAACCCAAGGATATGAAATTAAGTGGGGAAAGTACTAGCACTGAAGAAATATAAAGAAAATGATAAGTTAGGAGTCAGTCAGTTCAGAACAAAATAAACGGACTAGCCCTTGTGTAAAAAGTAAACCTGAGACAGAAACTGGCAGCAAGGAAGCCAGAAAATAGGACTTGAAAAAGATAGGTAGTCATGTGACCAATATCCCCTCTCTTCAACTTCCTTTTGAAATTAATTTGGGATGGGTATTTCACCTCTTAAAAAGTTCAGAGCCCCAAGGACCAGACACATCATATGACTTTGTACTATTGTGAATTCACTGATGGGCAAGGGTCCCCATAGTGTTTTGGGGGCAAAGGATGTAGCTTGGGTATAGCTTGAAAGCATTTTCAAGTTGAAGAGAATAATCAAAAGAGGAAGAAAATATTACCATGAGGAAGCAGAACTAGTGGGGTTTGCCACTCCATGATATTGGGATTGATATTAATCTGAGAAAGAATTAATGAGACATGGACCTCTCTCTCCCAGGCAAGTTGTCATTTTATTGGGCACTATGCTGGTACAGTAGGCTGAAAGTTGGAAAATACCCTAGCAAAGAGGCATCTGACATACCCTTGTTTATGTAGGGAAAGACAAGGAAAGAAGAGAGAAGAAATGATCTCAGACAAATAATGGAGGATAAGAAGGCCAGAAGGTGGTGACTCCAGAAGGGCAGTCCTTCTAATAGAGTTATAATACTTGTATATAATGCTTGTAAAAAAGGGCTTTTATACATCAAAGAAAATTCCAGGTGTTGGAAATAAGCAATTAAAGTCTCAACTCTACTCAATGAATACAGGTAGCAATACAGGAAACCAAAGGTCTTGAGGAAGATGTAGGAGATAGGGATTATACAACCATTCAAAGTTAGCATTTAGGTTTTAGCAAGGACCCAGGAAGGACAGTAAGAGCAGATCTGAATGTTAGGGAGGGGGCTTGTTAATTGAGAGTACATAAAAGGGCACTAATCTTGAATTATCTAACAAAGAATCCAATTTCCCAATGTCATCTCCAGGACTAGTCTGCACAACTCCAAGTTATGATACCCCACTTCAGTACCCATTGGACAGCTTCCTAGTTATTTGCTTCCTTTTTGCAACCCTCTTTGAATCTCCAAATTTGTACATCAGTGTCCTACTCTGGCCAATTATCTCTCTCTTTAATCCCATTCTCCAAAATAATCTCTCCTTGTTTTTCACTGAAGCCTCCCCTTTAAAGAGCATCTGGCCTCTAAGGTATTAGGAGGGAAACAATTGATTAAGTTAATTCATAATCATTTTAGGGTACTTTCCATTCAAAACAGGAGTATTTGTACCAATGAATATCTGTTGCTAGAAATATTGGCAGTATAACAAAATAAAGAAAGTCAAGCGAAGGGGTACATATTTGGGGGCTAGGTCTTCTTGGCAATTTAGAAAACTTCCTAGCCTATGAATAAAATTAATTGGGTAGAGGAGGGGTGAACTGAGATAAGAGGGATTCTTTCTTTGAACTAGAACAATCTCCTTAAGGGCAAGGTTAAAATCTTTTATCAATGTCTAAGAAAAGAGTAGGAAAATAATTTATAGGAAGAGAAAAATAATAGATGAAAGAGATATCCTGATGGTGTTGAAAGAATAACTCTGAAATAATTCCAGTGGCTCAGCAGTCCAAGGACAGTGACATTCATGTTGGATAAAGGAATGATAATGCAAGGTAGCCAGAGCTAACTCAACTGTAGACTTATTGGGTCCTCAGATGAAAAGGACCTCAGATGAAGTATTGTTGGGTGATCGATAAAGATGTTGTTCCAGTGTGCAGTAGCAGTTAACAAGCAAATAGGTTTGCTGTATATCACAAAAAATCCTGGAAGATATTGTATCATGATGAACAATGTGGTCTTTTCAGAAGGACTGAGTGCTTGCCATCTCATCACTGGAAAGTTGTACGTGCGACTAAAAGGAACTAGAGGAATGTAATTGATACAATCCAAAGTGTGATCTAGGCTAAATGTCTAGGAAAGTGCTTTACAGTCGACCAGATGGGAAGATTTACAATTATGAAAGGCACAGCAAAAGCTGCTTGGTTCCCCCCCCCCCCCCCCGCCGATTTTACTGAGTTTCATAACAACCATTAACTCATTTTCCTCAAATGCTCTTTTCTGTCAGCTCAGGAGATGGGAGTTTGTTTGACAGCATCATTATGAATTCCAGCATGCCTCTTAGTCCACCTGACCTAGACAGATCTGCTGCTTATGCATCCTTATAGCATAGCCCTAGAATCTAAAATACATTGAGAAGACAAGTCTGGCTGATTTCTGGATGAAAATCCCCTGTCCACAGCTATGTGCTTCAGAAAATGTGGTAAGTTGAGCATGAACTTCAGCAAAGGGCTGTTGAGCAAATAAAGGCAGATAAAGAATGTTAAAAGGACTAAAAAATTATAAATTGCAAACTGTCAGGTCATCCATAGCCTTGGCTGAGTCCAAATGGCTTTATTCCTTTTTTTAACATGGCTAGTCCTCTCTAGTCTCTCCCAATGGGGTTTTTGGGATACAATCCAGCCCATTATGAATAGATCCAGCAATGTGCAGTGATCCTCAAATTGCAAGAAAGTTTGAGACTATTTAAATGTAGAGATAGAAATATAAATATAAAATCTTCACCAAGGGATTTAATATTTTCAACAAATTTCAACAATTTCTGTGAATTACTGATTATAGGTAAAGTTTATTGTTTCTGTATTGTGGACAATTTAAAATTGTATCTGGTAAACAAATATTCACATTCAGTTCTTTAGTTCTTTTTTCTTCAAATTGAAACTTCTATCCCATTCAACTGAGGCTGAGCTGGTATTGATGACATTTGGAAAGCCTAATATGCTTTCATTCCATTAACAAATTGAGATTTTCCCCTTATAACTTCCATACTGGAGAAGAGTGATATTAAATTGACAACTCTAATCTCTACCCAATAGTAAATAGTAAAGGACTGAGAGTTTAGATGACAAAGCAAACCTTTCTGTTAAATTCATGTAATAGTCAACAGGCCAAAGCATAATACAATAACTATAATAACTTCTAATTGGATAAACTCAAAGAATTCAGCTAATGGGATATGAATTCACTATTTGACAAAAATTGCTAGGAAAACTGGACAATAGTATAGCAGAAACTAAGCAGAGACCAACGTCTCCTACTGTATACCAACAAAAGACCCAAATGGTTATATGATTTAGTTTAGACATAAAAGATGATACCATAAGCAAAGTAGGAAAACTAGAAATATTTTATCTGTTAGATCTATGGAGAAAGGAAGAAACTATGATCAAACATGAGATAGAAAACATTATGAAATGCAAAATGGATAATTTTGGTTATATTAAATTAAAAAGGGTTTGCACAAACAAAACCAAAAAATCAAAAAGATCAAAAAATCAAGATTGAAGGGAAAACAAAAATGTGAAACAATTTTTATTCAAAGAGTTCTGTTAAAGGCATCATTTATTAAATATAGAGAGAACTTAATCAAGTTTGTAAGAATAGAAGTCAATCCCCAATTTATAAATGATCAAAGGTTTCAGATGAAGAATTTAAAACTTAAAGAGCATATAAACGCATATTAAAAATGCTCTAAATTACTATTGAATAGAGAAATGCACATTAGAGCAACACCAGAGTACTACTTCATAACCTATGATATTGGCTAATATGAAAGAAAAGGAAAGTGATAAATGATGAAGAAGATGTGGGAAAATTAGAACATTGAAGTTCTAATTGGAGTTGTGAACTAATCCAACCAGTCTGGAGAGCAATTTGAAGCTATGTCCTAAATGTAATCAAACTGAGCATACCCTTTGAAGCAGCAATACCATTATTAGATTTGTATTTCAAAGAGATCATAAAAAATGGAATGGGAATCTATCTGTACAAAAATGTTTACGGTGAGTCTTTTTAGATGATGGTAAAGAATTGAGAATTGAGAGGATGCCCATCAATTGGGGAATGACTGAACAAGCTATGGTATATGAATGTAATGTAATAGTATTGTTCCATAAGAAACCATGAGCAGGAAGATTTCAGAAAAACTTGGAAAGACATACATGAACAGATGCTGAGTGAAGTAAGCAGAACCAAGAGAACATTGTACACAGTAACAACAATATTGTACAATGATCAACTAGGATAGACTGCTTTTTTGCTTTTTTTCAGCAATACTATGATCAAAGAAAATTCTTAGACTTATGATGGAAAATGCCATCCACATCCAGAGAAAGAATGATGGAGTCTGAATGTAAACCAAAGTACACCATTTTCTTTTTGTTTTTGTTTTTTGTATCTTTTTCCTTTTTTCTGTTTCTTCTTTCAGAACATGAATAATGTGACTATATAATGTTTGTCCTTAATTTTCAAAGATGACCACAACATCAGGGAAGATGTCATGACAAGCACATGAACTGGATTTGAGTGAGGGGATTGTGAAGTCACCAACTTCATGTTCTACTCCAGAGCCATCTGGGTCCAGTGGTCATATATGAATCAGGATGACTGGAGATGGACCTGGATACAAGGCAATCAGGATTAAGTGACCTGCCCAAGGTCACAGTTAATAAAAGTCAAGTGTCTGAGGCTGCATTCAAATTCCCATCCTACTGACTTCAAGCCCAGTGCTCTATCTATTGCTCCATCTAACTGCCCTGGATATACATTTACATGATTACACATGTTTAACTAATATCAGATAGCTTACAATCTTTCAGGGGTGGTGGTGGTGGTGGAATGGAGGGAGGGAAAAAAATTTGGAACTTAAAATCTCATAAAAAGTGAATTTTGAAAATTGTCTATACATGTAATTGGAAAAAGATAATACTAGTTACCAAAATTAATTAAATTCACGTGTTCTCTGGGCACAGTTATTTCCCTGCTTGAATATGTAGATTAAATAATAGCTAATAGAGTTAGAGATGAAAGAATACAACAACTTCATTTTACAGAATATGAACCTAAGTCTTTGAGAGAGGAAATTACTTACCTAAGGTTATAGAGATTACTTAATAGGAGAACTAGATTTGAATCCACATCCTGTGAGGCCCAATTCTCTTCCCAATATTAATAAAGCATGTGTTTCCTTCTATTATTAACTTTTTAGGTGATCATTTTTTTTTTAAAAAATCTAAATTATTTAGGAAAACTGCCATTTCTAAGTGTTTGGTTTTCTAAAATTTGCAAACTGAATTCTAATCACCAATTAAACACCTTAAGAGGTGAGTAGTACAGTAGCAACAAAACTACCTCTTTTTGTATCCCCAGTATTTAACATAGTGTCTGGTCCATTGGATATTCTTAATAAAATGAATTTGGAATTATAAGACCTAGTTGTAAATCTGATTATTTGTGTGGCCTTAGGCAAATCACAATTTTTCTGGGCCTCAGTTTTCTCATTTGTAAAATGGGCTAGATGAATTCTAAAGTCCTTTTCATCTTTGAATCCATGATCTTCTGATCATACTCATTCAATTTTATTTCCTTTTGGTCATCCAACAGGTCTTTACTTCTATCAGAAAGATAGAATTACTCATTGGCCCCAAAAATCCCATAATTATTTTCAATATCTTGTCTTGGCTCAGGTGCTTTCACAAAGCATACCCACTTCATCTTCTATTTGTTTATTTACATCCAATTCCTGAGATATTTTTATTAAATCTTCTTCTGATTAAGCTAGTTTGCACTGTTCCTTTCCTTCTCTGAATCTTCAAGTTGAAATGGGCCTAGGCGTCACTTTAATATAACATTCTTCCCTATATCAGATATCTTCTACAACATCTTTAACATGTGGTATCAAATTTATGCTTATTAAAATTCATATTTTTATGGAATCTCCTTATAAGAAATAGGGCTTTCAATTCCAAATTTGATATCAATCAACCATGTGATCTTAGTCAAGTCATAAGACTTAGTCAAATCAGTTAGTCAAGTCAATAAGTATTTATTAAGGGGCTTCTATGTGCCAGTCACTATAAATACACTTTAAAGTAAAGCAAAAGACAGTCTCTACTCTGAAAGAATTCAGTCTAATAAAGTTAAAATTAAGTACAATTAAGTACAATTAAGTTAAAAATTAATACAAAATTTAAAAAAATTATATATACAAGATAAATGGGAAATAACCAACAAAGGGAAAGAACTAGAATTAGGAGTGACTAGGAAAAGATTCCTATAAAAAATGGGGTTTTAGCTGGGAATTGAAGGTTCATATGGAAGCCATATGAAATGGTAGAGATTATTAAAAGGGAAAGCATTCCAAATTTGGGGGATGGCCAGTGAAAGTTCCCAGAGGTGAAAACAACGTCTGAATTTTTCAGGAACAACAAGGAAGTTGTGTTGCTAGATTAAAGGGTGTGTTGATTCATTTTTAAAGTCATGTCTGACCCTTTCTGATCCCACTTGGGATTTTCTGGGAAAAAAAAAAAAGATACTAGAATGGTTTGTCATTTCCTTCTTCAACTCATTTTGCAAATGAGGAAACTGAGGAAAACAGGATTAAATTACTTTTCAGTGATCCATAGGGTCACAATGCTAGTAAATATCTGTGGTCAGATTTTCACTTAAGATGAGTAGTCCTGACTCCAGACTTGGAGTACTATGTACTGAGGCGCCTAGCTACCCTACATAAAAGGGTAGATGATGGTAACTTTTTTTCATTCATAAAATCAATGTTTTGAACTAGTTGATCTATGAAGTCTCATTTAGTTAATCACATCAAACACTTCAAATTAATACTAGTGGGTGAATTGCTTGATTGATTAAATTCATGGTAGATTGGATATATAGTTATTACTAAAAATCATCTTATTTCTCAAAGTCTAGATTGTTAATATAGAAAACACCTCAAATCATTCAAATGCCATTGCACTTGAATACCCTAGGATTTTAAAGCATAGATGACTTTTACTATTGGGGAAATCTGTTATTACTTTGTCTCTCCAGGGTGCTTGAATCATATGAATTCTGTGAGTGTTATTCCTCCTGAAAGAATTAACTACATCCCATAAAAGAACAAATCTGAACTCTTTTTCAGTAAAGGGATTCTCTCTCTAGAACTCTATGTTGAGTTACTTAAAAGACACTTCAGTATGAGGTACCATAGTCATCTCTTTTGATCACAATCATACTTTCATTACTAATACTGATTAAATCCCTAATATGTGGCATTATTTATATGAGCATACTCATAAGTGGTACAAGTGGGACTTGACTAAGTAAAAGGAGCATTGTTTATCCATCAACTAAGGCTGTAGTCCTCAATGCAGATACATTAGAAAATATTGCATTGGTTATTCCAATTACAATGGAGAAAGACAATGGAATATCATAGATAACTCTTCATAATCATAATCCCAGAATTTAGATCCTAAATTCTAATTCTACCATTACTAGCTAAATATTTGAAATACTCTGTACTTGGACTACTTTTTCACTTAATCTGTTGCAAGGATAAATGAGGTGTATTTTAGACTGAAGAAGGAAAAAGCATATTATTAAAAAAGGAATAATAATTCAGTCCAGTAAAGTATTATATTAAATATAACTATCCCTCCCATATCGTGGGGATTAGGGGATAGAAGCCCTATGATCTGGAAAATCTGTACAAAATTTTTTGATCCTCCCTCTGTAGCAGAGAAGAAGTCATTTTTTTCTATTTCTTTATGGGATGTTGACAATTCCTTATTGTAAAATTTGAATAAGTATTTGCTCATAGGTTCTGTGTCATCTACTGGCCTTTGCATGTCATATACAGCTTCCACAAAACTCTCCCAAAATTCTCTCCAATGTCAAGCTATGATATATTGATGAGGAAAGGATAACTAAATTTAATCATCACTGTCATCTTTATCACCATCATCATCCACAGTAAGAGATTCCTACAGTCAATTCTTTTTCATTTGAATCAGTGTCCATCCTATCCACTTTACCTTTTCTGTCTTAGTTCTTCACCCTTGGTTGTCTATTCTAATTAATATTTCTCTTTTTCTTTCATCAACAAACATAGTTTGCTTCCCTGTGGTATACATTCCCTGGGTGCAGAATTCAGTCATTTTGTTAAAATCATAGACCTTTTCCTTCTACAAGTTGATAAATTCCAGTCTCCAGAATATACACCAGAATACTGAACTCACTTGTAGAGATTGAGGCAGTCTTTTATATTCACTTAAGGGATTATCATTTGTAATATCTATAAACATGTTTTATATTCCAGCAGAGGGGAGGAAATATCACAATTGAAGAGTAGATCACATTCTGGTCAGTCTATGTATGTCATTTTCATGACAGAAAAATATACACTATCTATACTATCTGCTCACTTGCAAAATTTTCTATTCTCCTGCTCACCCACTTGTTTTCCCTATCTTGATGTGTAATGAAGAGATGGCACCCAGGAAATGGGTTTAATCAATTACTGAAAATCATTGTACATCATGTTATCTGAATTCCACACATCTTAAAACATTTATCAATGTACCTTTTCTGTGTTCATAATTCTGGTGTATGTATCTGGTGTTCCTATGTCATGTCACTCTATTACATTACACAACATAGCAACATTGCACAATGAAATGTTGAAATACTGGCTAGGTTCAGCAAATATAAAGAGATAATACATTTGTTTTCAGCTGAGAGAGCTTCCATTAGTTCATAGGGTGTCTTGACTTGCCAAATAGCAAACGATAACTCGAAACGGGTGCAAATCAAAAATTCAACTCAGGCATCTAACCTCATACTGTTCACATGTCAAATGTGAGCAAGAACAGCAGGAAACTGGCCTGTTCTTTCTAATTACAATTATGCTAAGAGGTTAGCAAAGTCTACTTAAAATCATAAACCCTTTTGGGGAAAGGATTGGTGCTTTCATTTCATTGCATATGATTAGAGAATTATTTTATTCTGCAGTGGGGGGGGGCAGGAGGCTAGAATGTCTCTTATTGTCCACTGGACTTTATGTTAGATTCTATTGGGAGTACCCTACTGTAATCACACATCGCCTAGTTCTTATGCATATGGTTAAGAATTTGATAAACACAGAAAGGAGAAAGGCTTTCTCCCCTCTCCCATCTACTGTAAATTATCCCCTCCAGTCAGAATCACAAATCTCAGGTTGAAAAGAAAGACCTTTAATTGGGTGGAACTCTCTCAAACTAATAGTGTTTTGGGCCAGAAGGAGAGTAGGACTTTAGCAAAATTCTCTATTTCTCCAAGGAGCCACATTTTTCCAACCAAGCCAGGTCCCTCTTTACTAAAGTTGGCAAAGAGTATTCAAATTAGTAGGGCTCAATTTTACCTGTTGCTCTCCTCATTTCAAATGTCATTGTGGGGTAAATGAAGGTGGATAGGACAAACTGTGGCAAGTCATTGATGGAAGTACCAAATGAATGATTGATAGTGGGCTGAAGCAATCTTCTTGTTCATCCATTGGCTTGCCACTCATTGAGAAGCCAGGAGCACTGAACGTAAGCCAAGCCTGTCAGATGTGCCACTGAGAACACCGTTCTTTGCAGAATATTTTCCAGTGCCAGATGCCAATCACTCATGGGACTTTGCTGCTCAATAAGAATTTCAGATACGGACTTTAATTATACCCTAACAGAAAAATGGATGATGGTGGGAGCAGAGAGAACTTTATTTTTAGCAAACCCAACTCTTAGCCACCACAAAAGGTGTGACTCTATTTTAAGGGCTTATTATGGTTGTTTGTGATTTTAAATTACTGTTGCTAGAAGATGCAGGATTGACAGCTGTGGAGGTTAAAGGTCTTCACCATGAGAGCAAAGAGAAGCACAGTGGTGGTTTGGCAGGAGTGGGACACTGCTGCCTCAGCAGTGACCTTGCAGGACTACTTCTGGGGTGTGGGAAATGCTTTGTAACTTAGTAATAATCATCTGAACACACAGTGCTGCTTGCTTCAAATAATTGGCTCTAATGTTTGTCTCACAACACTTTGGGGAGAGATATAAAGACAATCAAGGAATCTGGTTGCAGAATAAAAGGGACTAAGGGGAAACTTGGAGACAGAGCAGCCTAATTCTTATTAGTGCTTTCTTATCTGTATGGACTTGTTCACATGACAGCCACTTTGGATAAGGCCAGAAATGGCCAATAGAAGCAAAAAAAAGTCAGGTTACATTTCACAAGCCCCCACTGTGTGTTGTAAATAGAAAGAAAATGGGAAAAAAACTAGAAAAGACAGTACATTTTCCCCTAAGATAAAAATCTAAATCCAGGTGCAGAAACAAAATATACACTTGGAAAGCAGCTTAAGAAAACCCACCAAGCAACCTATCCACAAGTGGCAATGAATAAGATATGTAGCTATAAGGCGCATATATCTGAAGCACAAATAATGCTGATAAGATTCAGAGTAAGGGAGTGAGCAGTCAGGTAGAAATAATCACAGAAATCTTCCAGAAGAAGAAAACTCCTCACTTGCTTACCCATTCACCCACCTCCCCCACTCCCATACTACGAATTAGAAAAAGTCATTTTACCCAGGCCATTGGAGGCAGGCAGTCATCAGAAGGTAATGGCTTATTGTTATTAGCAACATAAACTAGCATCCTATTGGTGATGGAGAGTCCCAATCAGCACATTCCTGCTTCCCAGGGCTTTGCAGCCCCCATTTCTGAACTACATTTTAAGGAGCAATGAGCCAAAGACAACATACTTGGAACTGTTCTTTCATTATTTATTTATTCATTGTCTTCTGTATATTGCTTTTAAAAGTTCCTCATTTAAAACCAGGTTATCATTTGACAGTAAAAATAATTTTAAAGCAACTAAGATGTGCATGGCACTTTCTCAGATATTGTAGAGAATGACTTTTGAGCAAAGAAAGGGCATATCACCTGCTCTTGAGGAGCTTGTGATCTAACAAGGGAGACTAACAAGGGTCACAGAAGTAGAAATATTTGGGGCACCTCAGAAAGCAATGGTTGCATCATGTCAAAGTTTATGAAAGATGAGGAGTTAAATGTCAGGCCTTGTCTAACATTCGCCTTGGATTTCAAGAAAGCAGATTTCAAATTATCAAACTGTCAAGATGATTAAAAACAGAAGTATTCGATGTTGGAAGGACTGTGGGAAGAGCAGTTCACCAATACATTTCTGTGATGCTGTGACTTTGGTCCAACTGTTCTGGAAAATAATTTTGAATTATTCAAGAAAAGTCACTAATGTTCATAAACTTTGGCTCAGTAAGTAACTTCACTATTGATAATATAGCCCAGGGAAGTCAAAAACAGAAAGATCCCATATGTACCAAAATATTAATAACAGTACTTTTTAGAGGGGAAAATTTTAGACAAAAATGAGTATTCATTGAGTGAGGAACAGCTAAACAATGGCATATTAATGTAATGAAATATAATTACATGGAAAGAGACTGCAAGTATGATGAATTCATAGCAACGTGGGAAAATAGATATGAATTCATGCACAGTGAAAAAAGTGGAACCAGGAGAACAATATTCATAATTACTACAATAATGTAAATGAAATAACACTAAAAGACAGGTGAACACTGACTAATTGCAGCAAACAATCTTAGATGATGAAGCATGTTTCCTCCCTCTATAAAGTTAGGGAACACATTACTAGCTGCTACATGTATATGCTGTCAGACAAATGTCATCTGATATTTTTTTCCCACTACTGATTTTTCCATAGTTCTGTATAAGTGAAGATTCAATAATGGGACTGAGGAATGTATTAGGAAATGATTGTGATGCAAAAAAACAAAAGGCATAAATAAAACATTTCTTTTAGAGAAAGCAGAACACTTTTAGAAAAAACCCAAGGTAACTCAGGAGAAATTAAATGTTCTCTAAAATGGTAGGCAGTGTCTATACCCTGAAGAGATCATGCAAAAGGTTAAAAACATTACTTGTACAAAAATATTCATAGCAGACCTGTTCATGGTAGCAAAGAATTGGAAATCAAGTAAATGTCCATCAATTGGGGAATGGCTGAACAAATTGTGGTATATGTATGTTATGAAACACTATTATTCTATTATTGGGTGTGCTGAATGTTTTATAATTTAGTAATAATCCAAGAGGGATGGGAATTCAGAGAAGCCCAGAAAGACTTGCATGAATTGATGTTGAGTGAGTTAAGCAGAGCCAGAAGAACACTGTACACCCTAATAGCAACATGGGGGTGATGATCAACCTTAATGGACTTGCTCATTCCATCAGTGCAATAATAAGGAACAATTTTAGAGTACCAGTGATGGAGATTACCATCTGTACCCTAAGAAAGAACTGTGTAGTCTAAACAAAAACCAAAGTCTATCACCTTCATTTTTTAAAAAATGAAAAGCATCTTATGATTTGTGGGAACTGATATTGAGCAACATGAGCAAAACCAGAAAAACATTGTATAGCCTAACAGCAACATGGGGGATGATGATCAACCTTAATGGACTTGCTCATTACATCAGTGCAACAATCAGGCACTATTTTGGGCTATCTGCGATGGAGAATACCATCTGTATCCAGAGAAATAATTGTGGAGTTTGAACAAAGACCAAAGACTATTACCTTTAATTTAAAAAAATGTTATGTCATTTTACTATCTCTTATATTTTATTTGTTTTCCTTAAGGATATGATTTCTATCTCATCACATTCAGCTTAAATCAATGCATACCGTGGAAACAACGTAAAGGCTAACAGACTGCCTTCTGTGGGGAGTGAAGGTAGGGAAGTGAGATTAGGGGAAAAATTGTAAAATTCAAAATAAATAAATAATTTTTTTAATTATCTTATGTAATACATAATTTTTCTATCTCTAATATTTTATTTTATCCTCAAAGATATGATTTCTCTCCCAATATGTTCAATTTCGATCAATGTATAGCATGGAAACAATGTAAAGATTATTAGACTGCTTTCTGTGGGGGGATGGGGTGAGAGAAAGGAGGGTAGAAGAATAATCGCAAAATTCAAAACCTTACAGAAAATGATAGGTAGAAATTACTATAATATATAATTGGAAAACAAATAAAATATTAATTCAAAAATGGTAGACAGGGAATCTGAATACAGGGTAATTATTAAGGGAATACCTAATCTCTGTGAGTTCAAGACATCATGCCTAAACAAATTACATACTATATTACCAAAATAATTTGTAGATAAGAACTTTTAATAATCTTTTTTTAGGTTTTTTGCAAGGCAAATGGGGTTAAGTGGCTTGCCCAAGGCCACACAGCTAGGTAATTATTAAGTGTCTGAGACCAGATTTGAACCCAGGTACTCCTGACTCCAAGGCCGGTGCTTTATCCACTATACCACCTAGCCGCCCCAAGAACTTTTAATAATCTTAAACAAATGACATAGAATGTTCAGTAAAACTAAAAGCAGAAAACATTCTGATTTTTTAGAAGAAAAGATCCTGAATCTTCAAATTAGAAACCAGTGAACTTCACCTCAGTTCCCAGGAAAATTCTAGAATATATCTGTCATTTAAATTTCAATTTTCCATTGCATTATTGTGACCTTGAAAAACATTAATAAATGTGAACATTCCCCTATACAAATAAAAATAGAAAAAAGAGGACTGAATCTGTAACCATGAATCCCCACAACAATGTAACTTTGTTTTTTAAAAGATATTTTGAATTCAGCTTGGTAGGTCTTACAAAACCCTGATTGTTCGTGGCCTTTCTGATCTTCCTTCTGTTATCAGCTGTGTACTTTTAAGAATGATGTATTGACATTCATTTCTTTTCTTTCATTTTATTTTTAATATCACTATCACTACACACCCTTCATAAGCCTTCTCTTTTAACAAATAAGTAGTCATGCAAAACCAATCTACAAACATTGTCTGTGCCTGAAAATGTATTTCTCATTTTGCACCTCTAGTCCATCACTTCTGTGTCAAAAGATGGAGGCATGTCTAGAATGCATTATTAAAGGGATGCTTTGTGAGCACTTAGAAAAGGAAGTAATGCTCGATGAAAGAATGCAACCATTAAGAACAAATCATGACAGACCTAACTCAATTTACTTTTCTGACAAAGTTATTAGACTTATAAATCAGAGGTATACTATAAACATGTCATACCTGGATTTCAATGAGACATTTGAAAAAAACTTTCATCATATCTTTTGAGTTTCAGGCTAGCTAAATAGTTCAATTAAGTGGAACAACTAGATTGAAAGAGTGTTAATTAATGAGGTGATATCAACATTGAGGGCTATCTGTTGTGGAATGTTTTTATCAATTGCTTGGTTAAAGGGATAGATGACATGTCTTCCAAATATCTGAATGACAAGTCACTGCAAGAGATGGTTAACACATCGGATGATTAAAAAAGGATCACAAAAAAAAAAAAACCAACTCAAGATAATAGAATAATGGCCTTAATCTAATGAAATTAAATGTAAAGTTCACAATTTTTTAAAACCACATGAATACACGATGATGGAAATATGACTTTAAAAAAGTTCATGTGAAAAAAATAAAGACAATTTCTACTGTGAGTCAGCAGTGTGATATAGCAGCCAAAAATACTAATTGGATCTTAGGTTGCATTACTTCAACAAAAGTGCCAAGAATGAAGAAAGGCATAATTCCTATATTTTCTTTCTTAGATAACTTCTAGAATTCCTGATTGATTGGTTGGTTGGTTGGTTGGTTCAACTAGCATCACATTTTAAGAACATTATCAAAGTATAATGTGTCAAAAGGAAAGAAAAAAGAATTATGGAAGAATGAGAAACCACATCATGGGAAGATCTATTAAGGATTTAGAAACATTCAACCATCCCAAAGTAGGAAACAATTGTTCAGAGTCTTTAATATCCTCTTTCTCAAAGCAATACAAGGCAGCTAGATTGTACAATGGGCAGAGTCACAGACCTGGAATCAGTAAGATTTGAGTTTAAATCTATACTCAGACCCTTATTAGCTGTGTGATCCTGGGCAAGTCACTTAACCCTGTCTACCTGTTTCTCCATCTATCTAATGATCTCATGAAGGAAATGGCAAACCACTCTAGCATTTTTGCCAAGAAAATGTATATGAGGTCATGAAGAGTCAGATCTAACTGAAACTACTGAAAAACAATAAAAGATACATAGTTTCACTGGAAAAATATTTGTTGCTATTGTTTGTCCTTCATCCTTAAAGAAGACCATAACATCAACAAAGTGGTGTCTTAATTTGCAAGTGAATTAGATTTAGGTGGGGCAAAACTATGCAGTCATCATTCTCATTCTCTTCTCAAGAGCATCAGAATCCAGTGACAAGACATAGATCAAAGGGACTGGGGGCCTGGGATGCAGTGGAAGACCTTTACCTTTTTCTAGTTAAGGTTTTTCCCAGTAGTAGCTTTAAATAGAAGAGCTTTTATTCTTTTCAAGGAGGAGTTTGAAGTTATTAAAAACATGATGTTTTCCTAATTCAATGTAGCTTGCTCTTGGCAATTTCTTTCTTTTTTTTTTTGAAAACCAATGTGATTAGGTGAATTGCCCAAGGTTACACAACTAGGTAATTATTAAGTGTCTGAGGTCAAATTTGAACTCAGGTCTTTCTGACTTCAGGGCTGGTGCTCTATACACTGCACCACCTAGTAGCCCCCTATGCAATTTCAAGAGATAAAAAAGTAAGCCCTAATAACATTGGGCAGACAGAGGTACATATAAAACTTAAAGGAGGGCATGATCAAGTCACATATGAGGAAAATAAGGCATGTATGGGTTTGATTGTTTCACAGATTTGATCTGAAAGAGACCTTAAAGGTCATCTGCTTCAATCCCCCTCATGTTACTGATGTCAACCACAGAGTTTAAACAAATATTTATGGTGAGTTTGGAGACTATTTCAAAAATTCAATAGTTTCACAATTATTTATTTAATTTAGTCATTCTAGGAAGAAAATGGCATAGTGTGGGATATACATACATACATATATACATATATATATATATATATATATATATATATATATAATGACCATTTGCCACTATTTCACTTAATTTTGAATACATAACATCCACAAATGAAATAAGTAGCATTGCTTGTAAATATTGAACTTTCTTCTGCCTGTGGTTCTCACAATATTGTACAAGTAGCAAAATGAAGTCCTTCTGTATCAATAATCCATGTAGTCCTGAACTGACTCTATTTTATATTTCTATTTCAATCAGTTCAACATGAGCAGAACCACCCTCTCAGTCATACTTTTCATACTTCTCATCTTAATACCATGTTTATACAAGGGAAACAGAATCTACTCCATCTGTTTAAAGCAGCTGGAGACAAGTTCATACTAGTGTATCCTAATGACCTGTTTTAATCAATCAGTCAATCAGCAAATGTTTATTGAGCACATGCAATTTGGGGGGATAGGAGAGAATTAGAGAGGAAAATAAGACACATTAACCATTAAAACCATACAAATTTAGAATGGACTGTTCACCCTTTTCTCCAAGCTAAGGTTGGCTATCACTTTCTGTAAAAAAAAATCATTGTAAAAGAAGATTCTTAGTCAAGTACTCTTGGACTAAAAGACCTTTAAACTACCTTCTATCTAAGGCTCTGTGATCCCAGTTTCTTAAGCAATCTATTGGAAAGATGTATTATACATACAAATAAGAAGATAACATACAATAAATGACTTTGCCAAATAAATGGTATTAGATAATATTACTATTTATAGATATGAAAAAGTTAGAAGGTGATTTTGTTTGCATTTGGCAGGGGGGTAATGAAGGAAGGAGGTGGAAAACAATGTTTGCTTTAGGCATTTTGAATTTAATATGATAGTCTATCAAAATGAAATAAAATGTTCATCACACAGCTCAAGATTGGGAAATCACTAGTCCAGGAGCAAAATAGGGATATTACAACTCTGTTAGGAAATTTTAGCTTGTATCAGAGGTATGTTGGAGTCAGTTTTAACCATTTCAAAAGCTGATTATTAATTTTATAAAGTGAGCATTTATATCTCAGAAATTGGCAATGACAGAAATGGCAAAGGAATTTTTTTGTTTGGGGTGTCCAAAAAGGACTAGGACCACAGACATGAGGGCTTGTCAAGTCTTTTTTTAAGAGCTGCTCATTCACCTTTGGTGATTTCTTGGCACACCACCTGTGGCTCTAAGAAGCTGTAATATGTGCAGCAGTCAAACCTTTTTTGATAAAATGGATAACAAACAGGCCTCAAGCCTGTCAGCGGTTTTGGGGGGCAGGGGGGCAGTGTCTATCACAGACATGAGAAGACTTGCCTCAGGAGAATGGGTGGATTAGAATAATCCATTTCAAAGGTCATGAAGGCAACTGAAGCAGGAGCTATGGAAGCACACTTAGAGTTTGGTCAGACATTGAAGACGCCATTGCGTCCTGGGCTATCACCAGTCATTGTGATATTCAGTCCTTCTGACTGTGGAAGACAAGCTGATGACTTCACTAGGCTCTGACTCATTAAAGTCAAGATGTCACCCCAGATTGTCAGCTCTTCAAAAATAAAGAATGAATGACAGATTTATGAAGATGTTAATAACTCAGATTATACTTAAAAGTGTGTTTACCTATTTTTTCCAAACAGTTCAATTGTTAAACATTTACTGGTACACAGGCAGGCCCTCCTTTTGCTGAACAAAAATGTTGCTCTCTCTAATTAGTTTCTATTTTTTTCTTTCCTTTGAGGTCAAGTAAAACAAGTCTAACCCCTTTCTACATGGAAGTTCAAGAAACAAATGCCAACTCTCCCATCAACTGATTGTAGTATTTTTCTAAAACTATGTATTAGAAGTGATTGATATCAGCAATTGTCCCCCCTTAAAATTAAATTAAAAATTATTAATGAATACTTTTATCATTCAAACAAGCATTTATTAATCATTTACTAGGGCACTGGGAATTTGAACAAAAAATGAAGAACAATTCCTAACTCTAAGGAACTTAAATTCTTTCAGTGGAAACAATAGATACACATACAAGAATATGTAAAATGTACATAAAATAAATTCAAAGTAATATTGGAGATGAAGCACTAGTAGCATGGGATTAATAATGGATTGACATAAGAGAGGGAATAGAACAAAAATTTCTTTTAAGCACAATATTGCTACGTACTTTACAGATACCTATTTTGACCCACACAACAACCTTTGAAAGTATGTGACACTATTATCTCCATTTAAAAGTTGAGGAAATTGAGGTAGGTAGAGCTTAAATGACTTGTCCAAAGTAACATAGCTCATAAGTGTCTAAATTCAGATTTGAATGTAGGTCTTCCTAACTTCAGGTTCAGCTCCCAATTACCTGTGCCACCTCTTTTCCTTGGAAGTGATATTAAAATTGAGATTTGAAGGAGAATTAGCATGCCAAGGGATAGAAATGATTAGGGAAAAAAGGTTGAAGCATTAGGAACAGCCTGTTCAAAGTCAAGGAGACAGGAGATGTGTAAGGAACAGCAGAAAGGTCAGTTTACCTTCCATGTGAAAGGGAAATATAAGAACAAAGCAAAAAGTAAATGACTGTAATTGCCATGAAGGAGGCTGGATCTTATCCTGACAGAAGAAACAAGTTACTGGTATTTACTAAATAGAAGAGAGATGTTGTCAGACCTATAACTTAGGAATATCATTTTGGAAGCTCTTTAGTGGGTATACTAAAGGAGGGGAGAGATGAGCAGTAAAGAGATCAATTAGAAGATTATTACAGTCATCCTGGCAAGAGGTGATCATCTCCTGAATTAGGAGACCCTAAGAGTGGAGAGAAAGGGACAAATGTGCATGATTCTCTAGAATTAGATGCAATAAACTTTAGACATTAATTGAATATGTGGAATGAGTAGGAGAAGAGAATTAAAGAAGACTCTGACCTGGTTTTCTAAAAGAATAATGGTACTCTTGCTGTCCAGAAATTCAGAAAGAGGATTGGACTTGAGACTGTGTATTGGAAATTCTCACAGAACATTCAGTTAGAAATCTCCAATAACTTGCGGGTGATATGGGTCTTGAACTTAGAGAATCTAGAACTAGATAGAAAATATTGGGAGTTTTCTGCTTAATTAAATCTATAAATACTGATTATATCACCAAATGAGAAACCATAAAGACACAAAAGAGTCAAGAAAAGAACCTTGGGATGCTTGGGGGTGAAATATAAATTATGATTTTTGCCAAGGGGACTGAAAAATAGTGTTTAGAAAAGTCGAGAGAGAACCAAAACAGGATAGAATTATGAGATTCCAAAGAAGAGAGTACTGAGGATAGAAATGTGGTCATACGTATCAAATGTTCCAGGAAGGTCAAGAAGGATGAAAATTGAGCAAAAAGGCAAAATCAGATTTAACATGTAAGATATCATTAAGTTTTTTTTAAATGCAATCTCAGCTGATTGATGATTACAGAATCAGATTTTGAGGTATTAAAAAGTGAGTGAGAGAAAAAGAAGTGGAGGCAATGGCTAAACAGATTTTTCTTGGAGTCCATGAAAAGGAGAGGAGATATAGAGACAGTGGTCAAATGAGTACACTTTCTAAAATGGAAGAGATTAGATAACAAATGTATAAAGGAATTATTGGTAAATAGGGAGAGACTGAAGACTCCAAGATTTACCTAGTACTGTGAGATAAAATATCTGTGTTCTGCTTATTCTGTCTCCACATGGGTTGCCTTTCTACTCCATCTAAAAAAGAATAGACAGTCCATGGTGGCAAATCATTTAAAAAATTGTTCTTTTTTTTAGCAACAAGATTATAAACTTCTCAAGAGTAGGAATCACTTTTTTTCTCATTTTTCCCCTATATCTCCACATACTACTAATAAGGACAAATCTACAGGAGGCTTCCTTTATTTGCTCACCTCATCCCATTTCCTTTCCCTTTAATCAACAGAAATTTTGAACATGAGGCAACTAGGTGTCACAATGCATAGGATGCTTGAACTGGAGTCAGGAAGAATTGAGTTCAAATCCAGTCTTAAACACTTACTAGCTGTATGCCTCTTTTTCCTCATATGTAAAATAGTTTTACTAAGAGTACCTATTTCCCAAAACTCTGTGAGAATCAAATGAAATAGTATTTATAAACTACCTTGCAAACCTTATAAATGTTGGCTATATTGAAGGATTGGGTCTACACAGCTGCATAATTGGGAGTGGTACAGGAACATAAAAACAACTGACAATTCATGAAAGTCTGGATATGTGAAGTGTCCATCCACATTAGATTTTAGAGCTACATGGCACAATGGGTAGAGTGCTGACCCTAAAGTCAGGAAGACCTGAATTCAAATGTGACCTCAGATACCTACTAGCTGTGTGAGCTTAAGCTAGTCACTTAACTCTAATTGTCTCACATCCAAAGCTATCTCCAGTCACCCTAATTCATCTCTGGCCTGGACCCAGATGACTCTGGAGAAGAAAATGATGTTGGTGACTTAGCACAGTCCCCTGATGTCATGGTCATCTTAAAAAATGAAGGACAAAGATGGCTATTGCGTTCTCTTCTGGATAATGAGAATGAAGCTCATGTCATTTACAGATTAAACTGACCCCATCTTTAGCAAATTCTATTGGGAAAAGAAAACAACTTGACTGGAAGGCTGTGACCAAAAAAACTGTCAGTCAACAAGGCTGATAGAATGAGATGGTGAACTTAGGGCTGCCCAGGATTCTTGGAAACACAATCTCATGGAATCCATAGGAGACAACCTTTGGAGTTGTGTAACTCTTCCACTGAGATCTATTCAGCATACAAAAAAAATGCATGGATTCATATTATCTAATGCTTGATCCTTTATAATTATAAATAGACTTCCTGATCCTTATTGCAACTCAAATCAGCAAGCACTAAGTGTTTATCATGGTCCAGCCTCTATGCTAAGCAATGGAGATAAAATATAAGCAGAAAAAGAGACAATCACTTCCCTAAGGAAAAATAGATGAAGCTAGAACATAAAAGGAAGAGGACCAGGAGAAGAATCAATTTCTCTTGCTGAGCCAATGTTAGAGGAAAGTTCAGAGAGTCTGGAGAAGAGGAATGAAAAAAGAGCTGCTCTCCTTCATATTTTCCTTAAAATGGAAGTTCTAGGAGAAGTAACAATCAAAAAAGGGACTTCAGAGACTTAGTGTACTTTCATTGAGAAATGACAGGGGTAAAGTAAAATGACAATCAAAATTAACCATGCATGCTGTCTCATTCTTCTTAAATCATCAACTTTTATTACATCACCCTCATCCTTAAAAAAATTTTCAGTAGCTCCCTACTGCTTACAGAATTAAGTCTAAACTCTTCAAACCAACTTTCAAGGCTCTCTACCATCAGATATTCATATCATTCAGTAATGTTTTGGCAATAATATTTTCTATTGTTCTCATTATACTCAGAACACATTATACTTTACAGATTCACACAGTCAAGTTGCCATGATTTTCCTTCCTGCTCAATGAAATTTTAATTAAGCACTTAATTACATTCCCCTGACCATCCCTGACCAAAGTGACGGCCTGAAGCATTTTCTTTATGTGTACTTATTAATTTTATATTTATTCTACATTTATTTTATAAGTACTTGTTCTTTTTTTCTATTAGCTTATAAGTTCTTCATAAATAGGGATTCCTTAATTATTTGCATTCATATCTTCCAGTGCCTAGAACAATTCCTGTCATATAATAGGCAAATAACAAATACATGTTAGTTGGATTATTAATCTTGCATGTTTATCATGTGTCTTTTTAGATGTCTAAATCATAAATTTCCAACAATTATGAAGGATTTCAGCATAGGGACTTTAACTTAAGAGAAAAAAAGAAATTTAAATACATTTTGTTGCTTATATTTATATGTTCAGATTATATAGTATATATATATATATATATATATAAAATGTGTTTGTGTGTAGAATTATGAGATATATATATATATATATATATATATATATATATATATATATATATATATATGTCTGTGTACCAATATACATTTGTCAAAAATACTATTTTATGGAGAACCCATACAAGGCAAGTGCTCAAAGTGGGGTCAGAAAAAGTGATTCAGGGTCAGGGACATTCTCAGATTATCTCTGAAGAACTTTGGAACTGATTGTTAAGCATGGGAGATATTGGCACAGAATCACCCAGCATGGCATACCCTCATCAGAGAGAGTGCTGTTCTATGAGAAAACCAGAATGGAAGCAGTTCAAAGAAAACATGAGATACATAAGTTTAGGGTAACCCCTGCAGGTGATCACAAGGACTATTTCTGCCCAACCTGTGGTAGAACATTCCAAGGTCACATTGGTCTGATCAGCCTCAGTTAGACACACTGTAACTTGTCTCTAACTTAGTGATGTTTTGATCTTTTTTGATAATGAAGGACAAGAAACAACCAATGTATAGTAAATGTATATATGTATGTGTATATAGATACACATACATACCCCTGGTTCATAGATAGATAAATACAACATATATACATACATACATACATACTTCAAAAGAGTGTATATATTATATATTTATAATATATGTTATTCCTTATAGTACTTAATATAATGCTCCTTTGTTTTAAGATAGGTTGTCAATAAATAACTGATGGACTGATTCACTGTTTGAAATAAGACAAGTGTTTCAAAACTTCTCTTTTTAAATAATAGTCTGTTTATGGATGGAAGCTATTTACACAGGGCCAGATATGAAGGAATATAACTGAACTGTGGCAAACCTGAAAAGTCAGAAAATATTGTCTCTGGTCCTCCAGCTCTGAAGTTTAATGATCTTTTTGCCATTCAGCAGCAGAAATTTCCTGTGTGAAAAAGAATCACTTTGTTCAGTCCCTCAATTTTCTGAGCTTCAGTTTTCTCATATGTCAAATTAGGAGAATAATTCCCATTGTACTTACCTTAAATATTATATAGTATGCAAAACATTTTTCAGATCTCAAAGCAATATCTATCAACTTATCTTTATAGAAAAATTATTTTCATCTTGTTTAGTGGAATTCAGTTAGAACAGCCCCAGGACAAGTTATTATCCTCCTATTATTCTTTTACATTTAACATTCTATGAACTATTATTCAAGGAAATAAAATAACCCTTTTGTATTTGGATAAAAGTATTAGGAGACAAGTTTATCTCTTAGACTCAAGAAAATAATCCATCTTACAATAGCATCAATAGACTTTATGTATAACATTCACCTCATCCTAATTCTATGCAATATTGATCTCATTTCCTAAGTCTCTATATTTTGAAAACTTTTGATTCCAAGCAACTTGTAGATTTGGTACAGTGATGTCAATTTTTTAAAGTATCAATTAATTAATGTTGTGTCCAAGAATTGGTGGAAAACATTTCACTCTATTTCAAAAACAGTTTATTGGCTGAGGTTTCAAGGATATTCATTCATCAGAACACAGTAGAATTCAAATTTTTGATTCAGATTCATAATTCTGGACACCACATTATTCGTACAAACTGAGGTCAGGTGCTGCACAGTTTCTATCCCTTGCAAGAAAATTGTTACTGACTATATCTGGGTTCCCTAAAGGTAATTTTTTCTGTAGTTTATGATTACGGATAACCTGGACTAAAAATGTCTTCTTAAATCCTTCATTTACATCAACAAATCTTCAGATTTAATCATTTGTTTTATCATTCTTTATTGACATATTGTTGGCTTAATTAATGTCTCACATTTCAGTCTTTTGAATTCTACTCTAGGATATTAACCATTTAATAGAATCTATTTGAGGACAAACTGTTTTGATTACATTTTTAAAAAATCTATGAGGTGTTCTTGTTATTAGCCTATCATTTTGTATTCTAAAATCTGCTTTGTCCAAAGTATTTCTGTAGAATTTTTACATGTATCCCATGTGCTCTTGCAATATCTTTTTCACTGTTTTTGTTCAGTCATTCCAATCATGTCTGACTCTTCATGACCCCAGTTTAGGATTTCTTGGAAAAGATAATGGAGTGGTTTGCCATTTCCTTTATCAACTCATTTTATAGAAGAGGAACTGAGGCAAACTTGCCCAAGGTCACACGAGTAGAAAGTTATCTGAGGCTGTATTTGAATAGGTCCAGAGCCTATTGCACCACTACCGGTTCTATTCTATTGAACGATCTTTTTTCTTCCCTAACCTCCTTTTTATTTAGGAAACAGTAATTTTTCTTTAGTTAACTAACAGTAACGGAAGATTTTTCTGAACAACTGAGATTCCTAAAAAAATGTTCATTCATGAATGGTTCCTTGGCACTGATTTTGTGAATTTTATATGAACTGTATACTCAGCATATTTGATTATTACTAGAGTATATTTCACTTGGTGAGGCAATAGCAAAGATTTTATTCCTCATCCAAACTAAGACTGTACCTCCTTGATTTAGAAATGAACAACAGTTGGTTTTTTCTCTCTGTTCATGTTTGTATTACTTTCTCTGACCTTGTTGGACAAATTTTACAGCTATGCCATCAAAATAAAGTAACATGAGGACTTGGTCTTCTTGGTGTGGTGTTTCCTTGCCTCAAAAAAGTTAGCTGTTCCAAGAAATAAATGGGTTTTGCCGGGCTCTTAAATAATATGATTTGCATGCTTGAAATGAGATCGCCAGAGTAATTGTAGAATATTGCTTGCCATTACAGTCATTAAAAACAGGCAGATGTAGGATCACTCCCAGGGAAAATCTCCCTGCTGGGTTTTCATGGAGATAAGTGCACAAAATCCACTTTTGAAAAGATGTTGAATAGAATGAATTTGCCATTCACTGACTGTCTGATGATGATTTGCTTGTTAATTGGAAGTTTAGGCTTAGAGAAGCCTTAACAAATTTGATTGCTAAATTCAGTAGGTTTACTCCCTCCTTGTGAACCAGATTCAGAGACATAAATTCTACTTTTTCCATGTATGTATGTGCATTCATTTTGGATTTACATGGGGGGGGGGACCTTTCACTAGTCCTTTTATTAGTAATATGTTTTGGAATAACTTCACCAAGCAAGGACATGGCATCGTGCCCTATTAGCAAGTGTCACAGGTAGCTAAATATTTACAAATAACCCAAGAGAGAAAAAGCAATGAAGTAAGCTAAGATGTTCAGCTGAAACTTTGTATTAGGCTGCCTAGCCATACTCTTTCTGATTAATGTCGCCTACTGTGTTGCTAACAGCTGAGCGGATGGACAATGGCTTGTAGGTGCAGTCTCATTTCCATTCTAAATCAGCTCAACTGCTGTTAATAAGAAAAAGTCCTGGTTCAAAGACAGAGAGAGAAAATTTGTTTGGAAATCCTGCTGTTTTTTTCCTCCTCTATTCTGACATGGTGCTGAGTGTCCTCTGCTCTGAACAATGTCAACTGACTGGCAAGGTTGGCAGACCCCTGAGAGGGGTCCTATTTTATTTTAATGACTACTGCTGCAAATAGGCTTTATTCATCCCTAGTTTTACCTATCCAGATTACTATCCTCTAAATGACAAGAAGTCTGTTATTTGCTGAAGAAAACAATTGTCTTTGTCTCTAGACAGTGAGGTTACATTAAAAATTATCCAAACAATGGGACTTAGAATATTTATTTCTATTATTCCAGTAAAGGATTGCTTGTTTTCTTTTCTTTTTCAAACAGACTAAATACAGATTCCTATGAAACAACTTTCTTCTGAAGATATAATTATATAGATATATAAAAATATAAGAACTAAAAGATGTGTTTATAATATAATGCAGTGAGTAATATTTAATGCTAAACTTGTATTTAGAATTTTATTCTATTAAATTCATATATTTGTGAATTTATACATATTTATAACTTCATATAGATATACATATACAACATAAGTGAGAGGCAGCATGGCATTAGAGGATATAAGGTCAGCCTTGAAAGATTTGATTTCAAGTTCAGTCTCTGACTATGGACCAGTCAAAATAACCTCTCAATGACAGGGGGAACTTTTAAGGACTATATGAAATTCATATCTAAATAAGTAGATAAAATTTCTATACAGGATGTACCCCCATATCGAGGAAATTATTGAATAGATTCAAATATAATCTTCCCCCCCAAAAAAACTGTTTGATCAATGATAGTTATGTTTAAAGGTTTTTTTGTTTTTTTGTATTGAATTTCTGACTATATGAAATTCATATCTGAATAAGTAGATAAAATTTCTATACAGGATGTACCCCCATATCAAGGAAATTATTGAATAGATTCAAACATAATCTTCCCCCCAAAAAAAAATGTTTGATCAATGATAGTTATGTTTAAAGGTTTTTTGTTTTTTTGTATTGAATTTCTGACTCATAAGTATAGGGAATTCTCAGTGAGGAAATTCCTTCCACCATTGTGAGCTGATAACTATTCTAAGTGTATTTAATGCTTGACCAAAAATGTCCACAGGCATATAGCCTTCTAAATCTCTCTGGAACTTCATAGACTCCAATAGTAGTATTGAACATAAAAAAGAAAAGCAAAAAAAAATTGTACCTCAAGTTCCCCTCAGGGTTCAAGGCTTTCCATGTCCTATGAACCAGTCAAAAATAAACTCAATCATGCAGAATATGAAAACTAAGATGCTGAGAGGAATAGAAAGCCTACATTATAAAACTGTAGATTGTTTATGCTGAAGATATTTGGACAGATGAGGAGAACATGAGAGCTGCCCTATTTGAAGGGTTGCCACATAGAAAGAAGCGTATTTTTGTCTAACTCCATTGGATCTCTATGTTATGCAAAGACTTCAGATTTAGACTTCACACAACTATTATAGCTACCTAAATATGTGATGAACTGCTTTAGAAAACAAAGTGATAGGTTTCCTGTCATTAAAGATCTTCAAGAAGAGGCTGAATGATTATTTCATAGTATCCTGTAATGGGAATTTCTTAATACCCAATGCATTGGACAAGGTGATGTCTGAGCTAGCTTTAAGAATCAATGATTCAGGGGTAGCTAGGTGGTGCAGTGAATAGAACACCGACCCTGGAGTCAGGAGTACCTGAGTTCAAATTCAGCCTCAAACATTTAATAATTACTTAGCTGTGTGGCCTTGGGCAAGCCACTTAACCCCATTGCCTTGCAAAAAACAAAAGAATCAATGATTCTATGATCTTTGATAGAAGTATGAAATTAAAAAAAAGAAAAGGAATATTACAAGTTTTGGGGGTAGAGTAGGTTTGAATTCTGAGAAATTTCTATTTACTTCTCTAATTGAAAAACACTGAATGGACAAACCTCATGATCAGAGTAAGTGATTATATGTATCTATGTTAGCAGTCAATGAAGGGACAGTGTTTTTTACTCATCATCATTATATCTTTCATTTTAACAGAAATCAGATGTTAAGATACAATTATGTAAATTGAGAAATAAAAATAAGCAATGAGGAACCAGACCTATAACTCTTTGTAGGTGTTATGATGGTATACTTAGAGAACACTAGAGAATCAGCTAAAAAACTAAAACAACTAATAACTTTAGTAAAGTTGCAAGATATAAAATAAAAGCACATTAAATCAGCAATATTTCTAGATACTAATACCAAAATCCAACTAGAAAGAGATTAAAAAAGGAAATCCTATTTAAAATTACTACAAACAATATAGAATCCTTGAATCCTACCTGCTCTGACAAATTCAGAGACTATATCAATAGAATTACAAAATATTTTGACACAAATGAAAATATTTAAACAAATGAAGCAATATAAATTATTCATAGATAGTCAAAGACAATATAGTAAAATGGTTATTATTCCTAATTTACTTATTCAGTGCCTTACTAATCAAACTACCCAAGAATCATTTTATAAAGCTAAAAAATATAACAAAATTCATCTGAAAGAACAAAAGGTCAAGAATATCAATGGAATCAGTGAAAAAATATCAAGGAAGGTGATCTAGTGCTACCAAATTTCAAACAATATTACAAAGTGACAGTCATGAAAGCAATCTTGGTCCTGGCTAAGAATTTAAGTGGTGAATCAATGGAATAGATTAAGTACACTATACATAGTAGTAAATTATCATAGCAAACTACTATTTGATAAATACAAGGATATAAGTTTGGGGAGTAAGAACTCAGCATCTGACAAAAATTCCTGGGAAATCTGGAAAGCAGGTTGGTAGAAATTAGTCATAGATCAACACCTTATACCATATATCAAGGTACAAGGACACTCTGAAGATCTCTCTTAAGAACTCTGTAATTGACTGTGCAGCATGAGGGATTCTAGCATAGGACAGCCCAGTATGGCATACCTTCATCAGAGAGGGTACTGTGCTCTGTAAGCAAGACAGAATTGAAGCAGCTCAAAGGAAACAGAAGATGCTTAAGTTTCACCCCAGGTATTCATATGTGCCCCAAACTGTGGTAGAACATTCCTAGTTTGTTTTGATCTGCTCAATCAGAGTCAGATATACTGTAACTTGTCTCTAGCATAGTGATGTCATTTTGGCCTTCTTCAATAACAAAGAAAAATAACTAATCAACTAACCATCAAGATAAGGTTAAAATGGATAAATGATTTAGACATAAAGGATAATATAATTAAATTAGGGGAATATGGAAAAGGTATACTCATCAGATTTATAGATAAGGAAAGAATTTATGACTAAACAAAATATAATGAGAATCACTGGAAGTAAAGTGGATAATTTTGATAATATGTAATTTAAAAGGCTATGCACAAGCAAAACTAAGTAGCCAAAATTAGAGAGAGAACAAGAAGCTAGAAGGGAAAAATACAACAAGCTTCTCTGATAAAGGCTCCATTTCTCGAATATTTGGAGAATTGATTCAGATATATTTAATGAACCAATCCTTAACTAATAATGATCAATGGATAGTTATCTATAGCTATATGAAAAAAATGAGCTAAACCTCAACTGATTAGAGAAATGCAAATTAAAACAACTCTGAAGCACCACCATATACCTATCATATTGACTTAACATAACACCAAAGGCAAATGGCAAATGTTAAAGGGAATAACACTAATATACTATTGCTGTCATTGTGCACTAATCAAATAATTCTAGAGAACAATTTGGAACTATACCCAGGTAAGAGCATTTAATGGCTAAAAAGAAAAGAAAAAAACTCACTTATTTTCTCTGTGTGCGATAGAAATAAGGGTATATGGTTTGTTTGTTTGTTTGTTTGTTTTCATTTTCTAGCAGGTTTGGAAAGGGGAAATAAATAGAGGTAGGCAAGGAAAAGGAGGATTTTTACAATCACTATATTTCCAGACTTTCTATCCATGGTTTTTCTTCCTAATATCGCTACTATCCAAGAAATGTTAGAGTATAAAGATAAGTTCTTCTTCCCTAAGTTGAATCATAGCTCAATACTCTAGGCAAATATTCCATCTTGCTAGAGGCACAGGGTGCTTACTTTACCTCATAGTCAGGACAAAGAAGAATCAAATCCAATTTGCTATGAGAACAATGATAACCTTCTATGCTGTTTGGAGTACCCAGCTATTCCTTCTGGTGACAGATTTCACTGGCTTCTATATATACCCCAGCACTTGGCTTTCAGATCATGTTTTTACTATAAAATATCTGTCCAATATTCTCCCTACCTATAGTTTGAGATAGATGCTAACCCAGTGGGCAATGAGGATAAAGCAAAGAGATGATGCACTAGCATGAAGGGAGGGAAATGCAAGGTGTCAAAGTAGCAAGTAGTTATAAAGACTTGCCCAAGGTCAGTTTAGTTGAGTAGTAGTTGGAAATAAAAATCAGGATTCCTGCTTCCACGCTCCACTCTCTACCCATTAGACCACACTGCTTTCAATCAATAAGTAGCAAGTTATGATGGATTCACATTCTACCTGGTGTCAATAAAAACAAAAATCAAGTTTTAATCAAAACACATAACCAAGATCTACATTTCTCTTGGCTGCAATAAATCTTCGCCAAAGGAAGCGGGTTAAAATTCTTTACATTTAAAAAATGAGCTCCACTGGGACTCCAAATTCCAGTTCGATTTTTGAGCTGAGACATTTTTTTTCTTTATCATGCACTTGGTGCTGTAGTGTGATAAGGGCCCCATGCAGACCATAAAACTAATTTATCATCTGTAAGGTGTACAAAGAAAATGGTAGCTGCCTACTTGTCTGCTTGACATATGAGGTCATTTTTGCCGCTAGCTTTCTAATACTGAGCAATTTTATCAGCTATTTATATACATTAATTGTAGGTACCCATACGCTCACTGTTATATTTAATAATGCATTGCATTGAATATGCATTCCTTAAGTTTTAGTATGCAGCGTGCATCTTTTTATTTAACTATTTGCTTTGCCTATTAAATCCCATTATTCAGCTATGCCATGTTACATTCTCTCTCTTAACTGAATTTATGTTTCTTTAAATCGTGCTAACTATGGTGAAACCTATTGAAGTGGACAAGGCCACCTCAGATGTCCCAAGGTTCCAAGCAAAAACAAGTAAAGGAAGTTCCATGGTCCACTTAATAATACTCAACCAAAAGGATTATTTGATGAATCCCTTTCCCCAAAGGACAGCAGCATATTCACGCTTCACAGTGTAAATATAAATATGGTTCTCAGGGAACAGAGACACAGGATGCTAGATAAAGTGTGAAAAATACAGCAGCAGCAGGCTATGCCACAGTGACTTCTTCACTAGAAATAGGGAATCATTTCACAAATTCAAAGTCCCCTACCCACCCAACCATCTCCCTTTAACTAACTTGGAAAAGAAAATAAATGCAGTCAGATCCTTATAGGTTGGATTACTCTAGACTCCTTCGTATACTAGGAAATGCACACCTCAAACTGAAATAACTTAGCTAAGGTATAGAGAGGAAAAAAGAAAGAAAGAAAGAAAGAAAGAAAGAAAGAAAGAAAGAAAGAAAGAAAGAAAGGAAGGAAGGAAGGAAGGAAGGAAGGAAGGAAGGAAGGAAGGAAGGAAGGAAGGAAGGAAGGAAGGAAGGAAGGAAGGAAGGAAGGAAGGAAGGAAGGAAGGAAGGAAGGAAGAAAGAAAGGAAGAAAGGAAGGAAGGAAGGAAGGAAGGAAGGAAGGAAGGAAGGAAGGAAGGAAGGAAGGAAGGAAGAAAAAAGAGAGAGATGGATAGATGGAAAGGTGGATAGATGTAGATGCATAGATAATGTATATGTGTGTCTGTGTCTTTCTAGGTATGTATATGGGTGTTCTATCTGTATATGAATATATATATATGTACATGTACACACATAATTAGTTCTTTGAAGTACAACCCAAGACCCAATCTGCCCCCAAATATTTACTCTACTTGGTCACTATAGTACCTAGAATTGTATCCAGAGGTGTAAGTTCTTTGGTTTTTGTCTTTAAAGGCCTGAGATCAAGGATAAAGTCAGGGATAGGCACTTGATTTGTGTTTTCAACAGTATAAAGAACTTTAAGATCAGAGTACTCTCTTCTGATGAAGGTCAGTACCTTCAGCTATGTGACACAGAGGATCAGGTGTTAGATTAGTAATCAGAAAGAGTTTAGTTCAAATCCAGCCTCACATACTCATGGCTATATGATCCTAGGTGAGTCCCTTTACCTTTCCCAGCCTCAACTGCAAAATAAGAATAATAGTACCTAACTCTCCATAGTTGTTACAAGAACAAAAAAGTATAAACATAAAACATTGTATTAACCATAAAGCACCATAAAATGATATAAATTTCTTATAGCAATGAGAGGAGAGATTTTCAGCTACCTTGTGTCACAGTCAGGATGCAGCAGAGGTAATCATATATATATAAATATAAATATATATATATATATATATGTCATAAAAATCACATGAAGCACATTGACTCAGCTAGCCAGATGAACTTTTAGCTATCAAATAAGGTTCAAAGAAAATGGTAAACAAAATTGTTTGTGTTTTTATGCCAGGAAAACATCAGGAAAGTTCTAGTCCTAGGATCCAAAGACTTTTAAACAGTCTGTGGATAGATTCAGGGAGTTACTAAGTTTCAAAAATGACACCATTTTCACTGTACCCCAAGTGAAGTTCATGCCTCTTTCAATTATGAATCAAAAAGGAAAATTATCACAGGAAAGAACAGACAGTATTCACCAGGCTCTAAAAAAGGTTTTTAAAAATGGTTGTATTTGATCTAAAGCATTGCCCAGGCTCAACTCAAGGAATACAAGTCCAGATCAGATGAAAGTTGATGGATAGAAAGTACATGGATGATGGGGAGAAGACAAGGCTTTCTTGAACTTCCTAATGATACTATCTTTGTTTCTCCCCTCCCCCAAGAAAAATTACCTTATATCCATTTTGTGTATATTTTGTAACTATTTGTATGTATATATAAACATATAATATATATATATTATACTTGTTCATTCCTATAAAATATAAGCTCCTTCAAGGAAAGGACTATTTAATCTTTGTATTTATAAACCCAGTACCTAGCATAGGATCCACTATGTAGAAGTCATGGAGGGTTTGCTGACTAATTTATTGATTTATGATGAGGGAACCAAATACTTTCAGGAATCATATTGTTGGATGAAGCATAATAGAGTCCTAAGACACAGCAAAATTCAAGTATTTTCTTTTTTTTCAAAGGGTAGACTTATTTGATCTTTTCTATATGTTTTATTGCCCTCTCAAATTTGTGAAATATTGAAAAGCAGAGACCACATCTTTTGAATTAAGGGTTTGGCTGTGGATTATAGTCACAGTCCTTATTCCCTAGAGCACTCACTGCAATTCCCTAGAACTCAGCTTCCTCGTCTGGAAAATGAGATTGTTGCACTAGATCAGAGCAGGAAATCCAGCCGTACAAGGCCCATAAAATCATTTAATCTGGTGCTACCAAGGAAACTGAAGATGGGACTTGAAATTCAATACATCTAGGAGCTTTGTAGGGGGTGAGTTAATTAAATGTTTGGCCATGCATAGTATGATCATTTTTAAGATCTGGCCCTTTGGCAGAAAAAAAGTTTCCCCATGCCTTAAAGTTGCTTCCAACTCAAATATTTCCTAGTGATTAATAAATAAGTTTTTAATTATAACATGACTTTCTCACAGCTTTCTGGAATATCCATACCATGTATCTGATCTCTATCTGATTCTTAAACCTCTTCTTGAAAAGAAGTTCCAGTGATCCTCAGTAGCAACTGTCTGAACCTTGAAATCAGAAAGCAACTTCTTAGCTCTAATATGAATTCCCTTTTACTAAATTGTCACTCATTTTCTTTTAATATATTCATTCACCAAAATACAAAATGGCATATTTTCATACTATGTGACATACTCCTGAACATATTTGTAAATTGTTCATGTAAGTCTTCTTTTTTCCCCAAGATAAAATATCATAGCATGCCCCTTTACTTTCTTTTCTTCCTTTTGATTTCCCATCTCTTTTTGCACATCTCTCTCAAAGTATTCTAAAAAAGGTTTGGCTAGTGTAAATCACCAGTTCAATAAAAGTATCATCAATGATCCTTAATTTTGTTGGTGGCTATTCCCTCTAGTGACTCAAATTGTAATCTATCTTCATTAGTAGATAATACCATAAGTTGTTATGACCTCAGATTTCAATGCCTGTACTGGTCTAACCTCCAAGAACTAATTCATGATCACCTTCCTAACACAATGAATCATAAGATTAGAACTATAATAGAGTCACCACATTGCCTGCCTGTGAAATTATACTTTCCAAAGACTTATGGTTCAAAATTTAGCCTAAAGGAATTAAGAAATATCATTGTGTTTTAGAAGAGCAATTAGAGAGTTTAGAATCAAAAACTGAGTCCTTCACCCTTCTTTGAGTTTGTTTCTTTATCTATAAATTGAAAGAATTTGAATGGATAAATTTTAGGATTCTACCAAGCTCTAATTTTTATAATACTAAAATCTTGTAAATTACTTAGTCTGTTCCCTGAGTTCTTAAAAATATAGGGCATTCATAACAAAAATTATGGGGGTGGCAGAACTCATGAATCAATCAAAAAAATCTGTCCTTACAGTATACAAAACATCAGTCTAGGTGCTACAAAAGATACAAGCTGCATGGCATTGCCCCTGCCTTTAATCTACTTAAAATATTCTGGGATCAGGCCATATAATATGTATAACCAAAAAGTTAACTAATATTACTCAGTTTTGAATAAGTGTCAAATGCAGAGAGATGATAATAAGTACTCTCAGAATCCACCGAAAGCAAAAATCATTGCTATATTAAATGGTTAATGAAAGCCACAGAGAGATTATATTTCAGATATAATTTGGTAGAATTCAAATAGAAAGAAGTGACAAGAATATTTCAAGTGAGTAGAACAGTGTCAATAAAAGCTTGGAGACAGGAAAGTGTAAGTCAACTTTGTGAAACAGTGAGTAGATTGTTTTGACTATGTTGGAGAAATTGGAGGGATTAGGTGAGAAAGAGGAATGATAGTGTGATATAGTGAATAGAGAAATCAAGGAGTTGGGAGATTCTAGTCTCAAATTCTCTGCCACTTACACATCTTATCTCTATGACCATGGGCAAACCATTTAATGTCTTGGTAATCCAGACAGTTCTCTCAGACTTAAGTAAAAAAATATATTGCTTAGAAACAAGAAGATTTGCTCAGTAGAGACATTTCACCAAGTTTGGACCACCCAAAAAAAAGAGAATTGTTGGTTGAGAGCATATTGTGAAGTATGATAAATGGAAAAGTTATATTGAGGGAGAAAATACCGTGATAGTAAGAAAACAGAGATAAAAAAAATGTACTCAACTACTATCTTATAAATTTGGGGGTTTGGGGGGAGTAGAAAACAGTCCAAAAACAGAAAACGAATGGTTCAGAGAGTTAAAACTCAAAATAAATGAAGAGATAATAAAAGAGCATCTTACTGATATCAAAGAGTTCAAGATACTGAGCCCAGGATAAGTGCAGTTCAGGACACTAAAAGAGTTAGTAAATATGACTACTGAGTCCATCTTAGTGACCTCTGAAAGATTATAGAGAATAAGAAAGATTCAGGTCTAGAAAAGAACAAATATTGTCCTGATATTTTTAAGTATTGCGAACTCATAAATCAAACAATTTGACTAATTCAACCACTTCGTTTTACAAGTGAGAAAACAAGTATAGAGTGGTTGAGTGACTTCACACAGGTAGTACATGACAGAGCTAGGATAAGAACCTGAATCCTCTGATTTCAAATTCATCGCTCTTTCCATATAAGAAGTTTCATTTGACCTCATCACTTGGAAACATTCTGAAAAATAAAAAGAGGTAGTATATGAACATTTATAGAGGAAAGCTGAGATCACAAAAGAGCAAAGCTGGTTTTATCATAAATAGGCCATGTTAAGCTATTCCCAATTCTTTTTTTTCTATTTTTACAGGACTTACAATCTCAGAAATGTTATAGGTACGGCTTATCTAGTTTTCAACAAAACATTTAACAGTTTTTCTTGGACAAAGAATAAGAGATTAAGAAAAGCTGAAAAGGATGCCAGCAATTTTGAAAAATACAACAGTAGCCAATAAGATCAATTTACAATCCAATTCTAAAGGAGGGCAAAGTTCAGGCAATGTATAGAGTACCAACCCAGGAGCCAGGAGGATGTGAGTACAAGTCTGGCCAGAGAAACTTGAAACTTACTAGCTATACTACCTTGGGCAAGTCACTTAATTCCATTGCTTGCAAAAACTGGAAAAGAAGGGCAAAGTCAAGGAAGATTAAAATGACTAAACAATTTCACTCATTTCACATGCCAATAAAATTATTCTTTTTTTTTTACTTAAGGCAATGTAGTTAAGTGACTTGCCCAAGGTCACACAGCTAACTCCAGGGCTGGTACTCTATCCACTGTGCCACCTAGCTGCCCCCAGATTATTCTTCAGATTATACAAACTAGACTTCAATAATGTATGAACTGAGAATTACCAGAACAGGCTAGTTTTCACTGAAGCAAGAGAATCAGAGACCAAATTGCCAACATTTGATAATAGAGAATGCAAGGGAGTACAATAAAAAATTATTTTTTAATACACTAAAACCTTTGTGTGGATCACCATGAAATGTAGCAAGTTCTCTAAGAGATGGGAACACCAGATCATCCTACTTGCTTTCTATGGAACCTATAGGTTCCCATACATATATGGAACAGGAAGCAAAACTCAGAACTGAACATTGAACAACTGATTAGTTTAAGATTGGAAAATGAGTCTGGCAGGGCTATTTGTCATCACCTGTCTTAACTTATAATCAGAATACATCATGTGAAATGTCAGATTAGATGAATCAAAAAATGAAATTAAGTTTGCCAGGAGAACTATCAGCAATCTCCGGTATGCAGACAATGCCCCTCTGATGGCAGAAAGTACGAAGGAATTAATAAGCCTCTTGATGAGAGTAAAAGAAAAGAGAAAAAAAAGTTGATTTGAAGCTGAACAACAACAAAAATTACTACAATCTTGATATATCATTTTTGATTGTATAGACTTAAGAAAGAGATATAGAAAATGCTAATAAGATTAAAAATAAAAAAGCATCCTGTATACATTACACCCTATCCCCAAAAGAACTAGTTGTTTAACTTTTATCAGCATACTACCAGAGGTCCCTCTGCAGGGAATTAAGGAGACAAGAGTCACTATAGCTGAGGAGGCATCTTGGTATGATCTGAATTGATGAAATGAATCCCTATATTGATAAGTTCATATAAGATCATATTTGTTCATTACCTACTGATTCATTTCTTCATTTTGAAGATAAAGTGAAAACTTCAAACCTACTCAAAACTAAAATAACAATCAATGAACAAGAATTTCTTAATTCTCTACTTGTGCTAGTTACTATGCTAGGTATCACTGAGGATAAGAAAGAAGTTTGGATTTTGCTCCCAAGGATTTTTACAAAATCAAGAATAATGTTTGTGGAAATGGAACCAAGATGGCAGAATAAAGGCAAACTCACCTGAGTATTCTTAAATTCCCTTCCAAATAACTTTTTTAAAATGCCTCAAAATGACTTCTGGAATGGCAGATCTAGAAATAGAAGGAAATGAAATGATTTTCCAGTCAAAACAACTTAGGAGGAGGGCAGGAAAAATTTGTCTCACTGGGGTCCAGGGTAGATTATGCCAGGGCAAACAAGTTGCAGGTCCTGGGAACAAGTTATCAGCAGAGGCAGCTTTCAGAGCTCCAAACCCATAAAGGGATCAGACAACTTACCAGTAGGAAACTACAAAAAAATTTTTGGTTCACAGTTGCATGACAAAAGCAAAACAAAATAAACAAATAAAAGCTGGCCACATTACCAGGGGCAGAAAAGAGCACTTATGATTGCTAACAGATATTGCATAGACCAAGAAGTTGGTGACCACATCTCTCCTAAGATAATACCATCCTGGAAGAACTAAAAACTTATAGACCCTGCCCCCAGAACTAGCTCTGAGGTTAGCATATCTATCTAAAATCCTGAAGTTTGGGCAGTGCACTTTCACCCTGAGAGTAGAATAAATGTTAACATTTGAAGTTAAAAAAATTTAAAGACTGGAAAGATGAGGAGAGAGAGAGAGAGAGAGAGAGAGAGAGAGAGAGAGAGAGAGAGAGAGAGAAAGGGAGGAAGGGAGGAAGGGAGGAAGGGAGGAAGGGAGGAAGGGAGGAAGGGAGGAAGGGAGGAAGGGAGGAAGGGAGGAAGGGAGGAAGGGAGGAAGGGAGGAAGGAAGGAAGGAAGGAAGGAAAAAAGAAAAGAAAAGGGAAGGGAAAAGGGAAGGGAAGGAGAGGGGAGGGAGAGAAGGAAAGAGGAAGAAAGAAAGGAAAGAAAGGAAAGAAAGGAAGGAAAGGAAGGAAGGAAGGAAGGAAGGAAGGAAGGAAGGAAGGAAGGAAGGAAGGAAGGAAGGAAGGAAGGAAGGAAGGAAGGAAGAGGGGTGGCTAAGTGGCGTAGTGGATAAAGCACCGGCCCTAGAGTCAGGAGTACCTGGGTTCAAATCCGGTCTCAGACACTTAATAATTACCTAGCTGTGTGGCCTTGGGCAAGCCACTTAACCCCATTTGCCTTGCAAAACCTAAAAAAAAAGAAAAGAAAAAAAAAGAAAACTAGACCACAATAAGTTACTGCTATGATGACAGAGAAAACTAAAACACAATTCAGAAGTCAACAAAGCCAAAATAACCACATCTAAGCCCAAAAGGAAATGTGAATTGGTCTCGGGTTCTAAAGGAATTCCTGGAAGAGTTCAAAGAAATTAAATCAGAGAGATAGAGGAAAAATTGAAAATTAAGTCAAGTGGTAAAATTCACTGAAAGAGGAAAAATAATCTACTGAAGAAAACTCTCTTAAGCAGAATTGGCTAAATGAAAAAGGAAATACAATAATTCATTAAAGAAAAGAACTCCCTAGAAAGTAGAATTAGCCAATTTCAAAGGGAGGTACAAATGATCATTAGAGGGGCAGCTAGGTGACATAGTGGATAAAGCACTGGCCCTGCAGTCAGGAGTACCTGGGTTCAAATCCAGTCTCAGACACTTAATAATCACCTAGCTGTGTAGCATTAGGCAAGACACTTAACCCCATTTGCCTTGCAAAAAAAAAAAAAACAACCTAAAAAAAAGATCATTAGAAAAAATTCATTAAAATTTGAATTGGACAAATGAAAGAAAATGACTCTATGAGACATCAAGAAACAATAAATCAGAACTTCAAAGAAAACCACAGCAAATATCTATAACAATCTACTATTTGATAAAGTCAAAGACATCAAGTTCTGGGATAAGAACTCACTATTTGACAAAAATTTTCAGGAAAGCAGGAAAATAGTTTGGCAAAAATTAGGCATAGACCCACATCTCACACTCTATACCAAAATAAGGTCAAAATGGGTATAGGATTTAGACAGAAAGGGTGACACCATAGATAAAATTAAAAGACCAAGAAATACTCTATCAGATCTATGGAAAGAGGACAATTTATGACCAAACAAGAAATAGAGTACATTATAAACTGCATTATGAAAGATTTTTACTATATTAAATTAAAAGACTTTGCACTAATAAAATCAATGTTGCCAAAATTAGGAGGAAAGCAGAAAGCTGGAAAACAATCTTCACAACCAGGAGTTCTGATAAAAGGTATCATTTCTAAAATATATAGAGAATTGCATCAAATTTATAAGGTTACAAGTCATTCCACAATTGATAAATGGTTAAAGGATATAAACAGACAGTTTTCAAATGAAGAAATGTAAGCTATATATAATCATATGAAAAAATACTCCACATCATTATTGATTAGAGAAATGCAAATTAAAATAACTATGACATATCACCTCACACCTATCAGATTGGCTAAGATGAGAAAAAGGGAACATGATCAGTGTTGAAGTGATTGTGAGAGGTTTGGGACATTGTTGTATTGTTGGTGGAGTTGTGAATGGATCTAACCATCCTGGAGAGCAATATGGAACTATGCCCAAAGAGCAATAAAACTGTTCATTCCCTTCAACCAGCAATTCCAACTCTAAAAAATGGGAAAAGGCCCACATGTATCCAAATACTCATAGCAGCTCATTTTTTGTAATGACAAAGAATTGGAAATTGAGGGGATGCCCATCAACTAGAGAATGGCTAAACAAGTTATGGTACATCAATATTATGAAATATTATTGTTCTATAAGAAGCCATAAATGGTTGAACTCTAGAGAAACAAAGAATAAGTTACAGTATCTGATGCTAAGCAAAAAGAGCAGAACCAAGAGAACAATGTACATGCTAACAACAGTGTGAGTTAATAAACCTTGATGGAAGAAGCTCCTCTTAGCATTTCAGAGAGCTAGAACAACTGTATTAGACCAGTTATGGACAATGTTATTCCCATCCATAGGAAGAAAAACAAAAAAAAACCCCAAAAATACCCTTCAGAATCTGATGAACACTTTATAATACTTTATAAATATCTCTTATTTACCTCTTTTCCTTAATCCTAATTCCTCATACCAAAAATTACTAATCTGAAAACACGTTCATCAAAAAATATGTATGTAGAAAGTTAACCTGACTGATTCATTGCTGAGGGGAGGTGGGGTGGGAAGGGAGGGTGGAAGGAAATTTTGTAGCTTAAAAACAAAGAAAAAAGAAACAATAAAACAAAATCAAAACAAAGAAAAAATAGAAGAAAATGTAAAATATTTCATTGGAAAATAAAATGATCTGGAAAGCAGATCCTAAGAGATAATTTATTAACTATTGGGCTACCTTAAAACATGATCAAAAATAAAAAAGAACCTCAAGAAATTATCAGAGAAACTGCCCTGATATACAAGAACCAGAGGGTAAAATAGAAATTGAAAGAATATAACAATCCCCTTCTGAGATCCTCAAATGAAAATGCTCAGGAAGATTATAGCCAAATTCTAGAATTTTTAGGTCAAGGAAAAAATATTGAAAGTATTGAGAAGGAAACAATTTAAATATTGTGGAGTCATCATCAGGATAATACAAAATTTAGCAGCTTCCACTTTAAATGATGAAAGGGCAAAGAAGCTGGGAGTACAACCAAGAATTATCTGTCCAGCAAAACTGAATATCATCTTGGGGGGCAGGGGGAGAGGATGAATATTTAATGATATTGAAGACTTTTCAGTATTCCTGATGAAAAGACTAGAGTTGAAAAGAAAATCTGACTTTAAAATACAAAACTCAAAAGAAGCATAAAGAGCTAAAGAGGGAAGAGAAATCATAATGTATTCAATAAGGTTAAATAGCTTACATTTCTAAAAGGGAATATGATACTTGGAACTCCTAAGAACTTTTATCGTTACTAATATGCATAGACAGAGGGCACAGCTGTGAGTTCACTCTGAAGAAATGATCAGAAAGAAAAATGAAAGTGTGTGAAAGAGGGATACACTGAAAGAATAGGGAAAGGAATAGCAGAACATGATAAATTATCTCATGTAAAAAAGGACACAAAAGAACTTTTTCATTAGATAAAAACACTGCAGGCAGGGAGAGACAACATATATGTGTGTGTAAGGGTTTACACACATATATTCACATATATGTATGTATATATGTGTGCATGCATATTATATATATATACATATATATATATATATATATATATATGTATAAAATTCTCAAAGGAATGTTCTCAAAGAGGAGACAATTGTACTTGGTTGAGTACAGAAATCTATCTTACCTTACAGAGAAATAGGAGAAGAAAGGGAAAAGAAAAGGTGGAGGCTGACAGAAGGGAGGCAGGTCTGAGGGAGGCAGTGTTCAGAAGCAAAACACTTTTGAGGAAGGACAGAGTAAAAGGAAAGACTGGATAAAAAGAAAAAATGGAATAGAGGGAAAGACAAAGTAATCCTAATTGTGAAAAAAATTCAACAATATTTCTCCAATAGACTTCATTTCTGAAATATATCGAGAACTGAGTCAAATTTATAAGAATAAATACCATTCCTCATTTGATAAATAGTCAAAGTATAGGAACAGGCAGTTTGAGATGAAGAAAGCAATGCTATCTGAAGGGATATAAAATGCTCTAAATTGTCGATTAGAGAAATGAAAATTAAAATAATTCTCAAGCCTATCAGGATGACTAAAATACATTGGAGGGAGTGTGGAAAAATAAGGACATTAAAGCCTTGTTAATGAAGTCATAAACTGATCCAACTCTTTTGGAAAGCAATTTTAAATTGTATCCAAAAGACTATAAAACTATGCATACCTTTTGACCCAGAAAACTACAAGTTCTATATCACAAAAATATTTTTTAAAAAAAGGAAAAGACAAAATGTACAAAAGTATCTATAGCAGTTCTTTTTATAGTACCAAATAATTGAAAATGGAGAGAATGCCCATCAACTGGGAAATAGTGAACAAGTTGCAGCATATGATTATGATGGAATATTTTTGTGATAAAAAAATGATGAGCAGAATAGTTTCAGAAAAACCTAGAAAGTATTTTCATAATTACTGTTAGTAAATTGATTTCCTTGATAAATCTTTGTATTTTATTCCATCTATTTAATAATATTACATGAGAAGTAATTATCAGATTATAAAAGGGGTTCATTATAAAAGAAAGATTGAGGATCCATGACCTGTGTTAACTTCCTTATTTTTAAAGAAAAGGAAACTGAAGAAATAAGATGTCAACCTACAGGTAGGAATCCCCAGAAACTCTCCTCCAGAAGACTCCAAATGCCTTACAATTATGACAAAATTCTAAAGTGGTGGAACCCACAGAAAGACCAAGTGAAACAATTTTCCAGCCCAAGACAACTTGGAAGATCCATGGGCTGGAAGAAGCAATGCAGCTCAGGTCCTGCTGTTCTGGGAGCGAAAGAGCTCTAGCCTGACAGGAACAGTCCACAAAGCACCTGGGTTCCTGGGGGCACCTGGTCCATGGCAGCAGGAATGATTTCCAGACCTCTCAGTCCAGGGATCACCAAGGACAACTTGGAAGGTGAACAAAGAAACTCTGCCACACCAGAGTGAGCCCGGAGACCTGGTCAGGAACCAGAAGTAGGTTTGTGGAGCCACACAGCAGAAAGCCACACAGCAGCTTCTTCCAGAGCACTCAATTCACATACTGTAAGGGGGTAGAGGGAGACTGTTGAGGTCTCTCCACTATCCCTGGGGCAGGACTCTGTTGATTTGTCCATACACAGATCCAGTTCGCAGTCTGGTGCCCCCTACTACCATAGCAGAGCAGGGACCCTCCTCGAAGTTCTGGGGCTGTGATCTGTGATCCACAGATCAATGCACAGACCTGGAGAGCAGTCAGAGCCTCTCGTAAGACCTTGAAGGAATTAGGGTCCTGGGGGTGTCCCCAAAACACTCAAAAGCTTGAAAAGTTCCTTAAAACCAGGTTATAGACTAGGGAAATGAGTAAGCAAGAGAAGAAAAAGAATCTGATATTACTTTGGTCTCATGGAGGATCAAAATATATATTCAGAAAATTACAAAGGCAAAGTTTCTATATCCAAAGCCACAAAGAAAAATAGAGATTGGTTTCAGGCTGGAAGAACTCAAAAAAGATTTTGAAAATTAAATAAGGGAGGTAGAAGAAAAATTGGGAAGAGAAATTAGAACAATGCAAGAAAATCATATAAACCAGATCAGCATCTGAAGGAGATTTAAAAAAAATACCAAAGAAAATGACATCTTAAAAATCACTTTAGGTCAAATGGAAAAGGCAGTCCAAAAGATCAATGAATAGAATAATGATTTAAAAAGCAGAATTGGCCAAATAGAAAAGGAGCTAAAAAAACTCTCTGAAGAAAATAACTCCTATAAATATAAAATGGAGCTAAGGGAAGCTGATGATTTTGTGACAAATAAAGAAACAATAAAACAAAGTCAAAAGTATGAAAACTAGAAGAAAATGTGAAATATCTCATTTGAAAAACAACTGAGTTGGCAAACAGATCCACGGGAGATAATTTTAAAATTATTGGGTTATTTGAAAGTTATGACAAGGAAAAGAACCTAGACTTCATTTTTAAAGACATTCTCCAGGAAAATTAGGAGAGGATTAAAATAGAAATTGAGGGAATCTGCCAATCACCTACTTAAACCCAACTCCCCCCCCAAAAAAAATTCCCAGGATTATTATTATAGTCAAATTCCAGAATTCCCAAGTCAAATAGAAATTATTAGAAGTAGCCAGAAAGAAACAATTCAAATATCATGGCACTACAATCAGGATTATACAGGATTTAGCAGCATCTACATTAAGGTCTCATAAGGCTTGGAATATGATATTCCAGAAAGCTAAAGAATTTGGATTACAACTGAGAATCAATTACCCAGAAAAACTGAACATTCTCTTTCAGGGGAACAGATGGACATTCAATGAAATAGGTAACTTTCAAACTTTTCCTGTTGAAATGGCCAGCGCTTGATCTCCAAATACAAGACTCAGATAAAGCATAGAGAGGGTGAATGGGAAGGGCAAATTATGAAGGATTTAATGATGTTTAAGTACTTGTAATTTTGCATGGGGAGATGATACTGACAATTCCTATGAACCTTCTCAGTAAGAAGGAGCATATATAGAAAAAGCACAAGAGAGAGCTAAAGATGATGGCACAATATATTGTAAGGATCGAGTTAATGGGAGGAAAATAAATGTACTGGGAAAAAGGGAAAGGAAAGGTGGAATGAGCTAAGATATTTCATGCAAAAGATTCAAGTAAAAGCTTTTTCAATGGAGTGGAAGGGGGGAAGGTAAGGGGGAATGGGTGAACCTTCATTCTTGTTGAAAATGGCTCAGAGACAAAACAACATATGCACTCAGGAGGGTATAGAAATCTATCTTATCCTAGAGCAAAAAGAAGAAGAAAGGGATGGGGAGAAAAGGGACAGGGGGAGGAGAAGGGGATGAAGATTATAGAACAAAGGAAAGATCATAGCAGAGGATAGTCAGATACAACACATTTTTGAGAAGGAACAAAGTGAAAGGAGAGAAAATAGAATAAATAGGAGTGTGGAGGAATAGAATAGAGGGAAATACAGTTAGCAATAGTAACTGTGGGGAAAAAAATATTGAAGCAACTTCTTTGATGGACTTATGATAAAGAATGTGATCCATCCCAGAGACAGAGCTGATGGTGTCTGAATACAGATTGAAGTTCATTTTTTTTTTGTTTTTCTCTCACTTATTTTTCTTGAAATTTTTCTATCTTTGTGGGAGGAGAGGGATTAGGTTTATTTTTACAACAAAACTATTGTAGTAATGCAAAAATAAATAAATAAAGTGTAGAGAAAGGGGGCGGGGGAAAGGAAAGGAATTTGAGACATAAAGAAACTAAGGAAATTGCCAAGGTCACACACACACACTCAGTGTCAGAACTAGGATATAAACCCAAAGTCACTGATGATAATTCCAAGACCCTTTCCACTATCTCTCAAGAGGTTTTAGAAAAAAAAAAATCACTAGATCTTAGGTCAGAAGACCTATGTTCAAATCTCAATTCCTCTACTTACTATGTTTATCAGGACCTCAATTTCTCACTCATACAATAAAGATATTGTGTTAGATAAACTCTGGCATATTTCCATCCTTGAAATGAACTGAATCTACTTTGTATCAACTGCTCTTCCTGCAATTCTGTTCTTCCATCTCCCCAGGATAAATTTGTCACTTTTAATCTCATCTCCATGCTGCTAATTCCAGCCTTGATGGACACCACCACCCTCTAATTAGAGGGCTAGAAAGTAGAGTAGAAAACTTTTCTCAACGCTTTCCTTTATAGAGGGTTTCAACTTCATAGAATAAGATATTTCGTACAGTGCCTGGCACCAAGTAGATAATTAATAAAAGTTTATTGAATTGAATTGAATTATAACCAAGTATCAAATTATGCAATACACTTTACAAATATATTAGAAATTCAGAGAATTCCTAATTTGAGGGCTGGAATAATGAAGGGTGACATCATAGACTTAAGGTTTGAAAACTGCATAGAATTTTGAGAGACGAAAGAAAGAAGAAAAAAGTCCTAGATAAGGTGGTGCCCAATCAGGGTGAATCAGAGTTGCAGTGATAAATGTTTAATAACCAGTTCTCCCAAAAAGCAAAAAAAAACTACTCTTGACATACTTTGAAGTTTAATCAGTATTATAACACTTACTCTTTCATTTTTTGGATCTAGATGATCAAAACAACAAATCAATCTTAGATTTATAGTGTTTTGAAATTTCCAAGGGATAAATGATCACACTGAATTATTTTTTAACAAGCAACTCTCCCTGATCAAGGAACAGGAATCAGAAGCAAAAATTGGCGAGGAGGGAATAAATGAAAAATAAAGAAAAAAGTATAAATGGGGGAAGATAGCATGGACAAAAATAAACAGTTAGTAATCATAATTGTAAATGTGAATGGATGTTGTTTCTTTATTTCTTGTGGGTTTTTCCCCCTTAGTTCTAATTCCTCTTTCACAACATGACTACATTAAAAATTAGTGTACATTTACAACTTTTTATCAGATTATCACTATGGGAAAAGGGGAAGGAAGGGAGGGTGGTAGAAAAAAATGTGTAATTCAGGAACTTGCAAATGGATAAATGTTGAAAACTTCCTTTGTATGTAACTGAAAAAATAAAATATAATTAAAAGGGAAAAGGAAATAATGAGGGATGGTACTTCAGAAAAGATGGAAAGATTTGTATGAACTGATGCTGAATAAAGTGATCAGAACCAGAAGAACACTATACACACTAAAAGCAACACTGTGTGATGATGAACTATGATGAACTTTCTCTTAGCAATAAAATAATCAAATATAATTCTAAAGGACATATGATGGAAAATATCATTCATATCCAGAATACAGATATAAGCTTATTTCCAATTTTTGAAATTTCTTTTATATATTATGTTTTTTGTGAAAGAAGAGAGAAGAAACATAATGTGAAAAAAAGAATCTTGTGAAAGAATCATATCATGAAAGAATAATCAAATCAACAAGGATGTTCAACATAGTTATATATGTTTAACCTATATTAGATTGCTTTCTATTGAGGGAGGGAAGAGAGAACGGAGGAAGGGAGAAAATGGGAAACTCAAAACCTTACAAAAAGGTGATTGTTGGAAAAAAATAAAGAAAATATTTTTTTTAAAAAACAGCTCTCCCAAACTGATGAGAGTTGACTCCAATAAACCCCTGATATTGGTAACTAACAACTCTAGAGTCTCAGGGAAAATTCAAGATATAGAAGGGGATTGTTCTATCCTTTGGAAAGTTCATCCTATAAGAAAGCCAACAACTCTTAATCATTCAATCTCTAGAAGAAATCAAGGCAGGTAGGAAAGAAGTCATAGGCAATGGATATGGCAGTATGCAGAAGGTTGGAACTGGAAAAGGATCATGAGAGTACCAACAAGAATCAACACCAGAATACCAGAACACTTGCATAGCAGTCCTATACGAAATAAGGAAGTATGAGAATTCATAGTGTGGTTGTAGGAAAATTTAGCATGGAGATGATAGAACAATGGAACAAAAATATTGCATTCCCTAATTGTAAGCACCCTAAGGAAAAGTCCCATTCACCCCACCCTAGTTGTGGTTCTGAGAAATAAACAGAGGTGTGAAATAATACTTTTTTAAAAGTAGAGTTTAAATAGAAAATTTTTCATTGGAGTTGGATGGCTTTCCCTTTGGTGCACTAAATACCATCCTCCTGTCCTTGTTAATAGAACAAAGTATCTTATTTTATACCTTTCTTTCTCCGCTATACCCTCTTCAATCTGATCCCCAATGCAATAAACTCCTTTTGACTCATATCTTAAAACAAAACAAAGTAAGATGCTATTAAACTGTTCTGAGAATAAAAGGAATAAGAAGGATTAACCCAAAGTATTGAGGAACTCAATTTGTCTTTCATAAACCTTTTTTGACAAATTCTTCTCAACCTAAAAATCAGAAGTTTATATTTCAAATATCATAAATTACATTTCTATGAAAAATGAAGTCCCTATAGGCTAACTTTCTACATTTTCCTCCAATGTTGAGTAATTTGGACTGTCTTCTTAAGAGGATTTCATTGTTTTGTGATAGATGGTAGAAAGCTATACACTGAAAATGTAGCCAACAGGTCAGAAAGAAAGCAATGTGGCTTGACTACTGATATGTCACTCTTATCTTTAATTGACCACACTTACTTTGCTCTGTGTGTGTATACATACAACATACATGTTGCTGTGCAGCTTTCAAATTAGACATTGTTTATCACCTCAGAGCCAAGCTTGCATTGTTTTATAAACACTACATAATCTTTCTCTTTGGCTGAGAAATCTTGTCAGGAGATCTGGGACAATATTAACTGGCTCTGTCAAAAATGGGAGGAAGAGAAAGTCGGCCTCTCACCTTTGAAGAAAAGGAATATAGAATGGGCTTGTCTGGATGTCCTGGTCAGATCAGAGTTAGCAGCATTGTTGAGAAAGGCAGAACTGTATCTCCAAACCTTAGGCAAGCCTAATACTATAGCACTGCTTGCTCAGTAGGACAGTAGAGATAATGAGGCATTTTGAAACAGTGGACATGGTCAAAAAGAAATAACTAGGAAGAAAGCCTAGATGGTGGGTGATTATTTCACAGTGGAGCAAAAGAACACAAAATGGGTATCAGTTTGGGTTAAGGAAAGGAGAGAGGAAAGGAGAATTATTTCTGAATTATTTACTATCAACTATGTTTTGACTTTGATCCTGGTTCTAATTATTAGTATGTCTTGGTCTGTATGAACTGGAATAGAAAATATTTGCAAACTTTTCTGACTGTGTAGCCCTATAGTCCCAAATCTATCTTGATACCTCTTTAGACTGACCTTGCACATCAGGAGAGTAGAACACAACCTACATAGAATGATTCTAGGGCATTAGGAAGGGGCCTCTGCTCCCATAAATACTTCCTTTTTTCCAGGTGCTACAGTGACTGAAATTCTGACATTAGAATTTTATTTATTAAGGTAAAAATGCCACATTTTCTGTGGTAATATTTTAAAATAAGCATACATACTGCCTGGGAAGGGAAGCAGGTTAAACCTTTAACATTTCAAGGTAAACCACTATAGTTCATAAGGACCAAGAGAGAGCCTGTCACAGTAAACAGTTCTGCCTCTACCCTATAATAACATTATAACTTGGCTTCCTATTTAACATTTCAGTGCCCTTAAACAACACTCTAAAGCAATAATTTGCAAATGCCACATTGATTTCTAATGATAGAGGAAATTCCAGGCATAGGGGATGGCTAGTATAAAGATACAGGATGGGAGATTTGTTAGAGGTAAGAGTTAAATTCAGATCTTCCTAATTCCAAGGACTGTTCTCTTTTCCTTTTGTCATGTTGCCTCTATATACCATGGCACATAAAATAAGATTAATGGATTTTATTTCATTAATTAAATTTCAGTGAATATTATTAAAAATTTCTTTATTTATTAAAATGAATTTTAAATTTTTTTTCTGTGAGTACAAAGTCCAGATAAGCCATAGTTGTTACTCTTTTTAACTGGAATTCTACTGAATGGATAGAAAATGGAGAAATGATTGCAATACAAAAATAAGACTTAATATATGCATTAGAGAGATTTGAAATACTATGTGAGGTTCAGGGAATAGAAAAACTGCCATCAAATGAGGGAAGCTTTCTGGAGGAGAAAATGGCTTCTGAACTAGGTTTTAAAGCAGGGGCAGGGAACCTCCAGCTTGCAGGCCATACTAGTCTGGTGCTGCCAAGATAACCATGGGCGGGATTCAAAATTCATTAAATCTAGGAGCTAACCTTTTAATGAAGTTACAAATACTCAAATGGTCCTTGGCAGAAAAAAAGTTTCTTCACTTCTGCTTTAAAGAATGAATAAAAATTCCACATAAAGGGATATGTGTCCATGGACAGTGAAATAGTGTTAAGTTTTTTTTCTTTAAAAAGAAACTTTCAACCAGTTGATGGAAGAAATGAAATGAAATGAAAACAAAAGGCAACAAGAAAATTTAAAATAACTTTTAACACAATATCTACAATGATAACAGGAAAACCTATTAGAAGGTTCTTACTATAGTATGGGTAATGATTGTATTGGAAGTGCTTTTGACAAGAAAGATGAGATGATAGATGTTAAAGAATTTAAGTTGCTAATGGAGAGAGTTGCCAAGAAAAAAAGAAAAGGGGAGAGAGAAAAGGACAAGAGAGAAAAAGGACAAGAGAAAAAAGAAAGGAGGGGAATATAGGAAGACATGAAGGAAAAGAAAAGTTAGAGAAAGAGGGGAGGAGAATAATAAAAAGAAAAATATTAGAAAAATAGTCAACAGGGGGCAGCTAGGTGGCACAGTGGATAAAGTACCAGCCCTGGAGTCACGAGTACCTGAGTTCAAATCAGACCTCAAACACTTAATAATTACCTAGCCGTGTGGTCTTGGGCAAGCCACTTAACACCATTTGCCTTTCAAAAACCTCTGTGTGTGTGTGTGTGTGTGTGTGTGTGTACATATATATATATACATATATATGTGTGTATGTATGTATATATATATATATATATACATATATATATACACACAGTCAACTTAGAAAAGAAAAAAAGCCATTGAATTTCTTGATTATGCAGTCACTGAAATTCTCTAAGGGCAATTTCAATAGAATAGTGAAAGAAACTGCACTAAAGAAAGCATGACATTGTAAGGAAGAGAAATGGAGAAATATAAAACTATTTCAAAAAGCTTAGTCATGAATGGGTACAATAGCATCTTATTTGGCTAGAAAGGTAAAGTAATGACATCTAATGAATCATACTGTTTGTTTATATGAATGGAATAGGGGAACTATTCACTATTTTATTCTTACTTGAGAAACTTTTTCAATTTTAAATTTTTATCTAAAATTTAATTTTTAGTTGAAATTTAAATCTTCTTAAATACTCTTGTGCTTGCCAATATTCTAAGACAAAATCTCAATATTTCAAATACACCTTCAGTCCTATCTACGCCCCCCCACACACACACACCAATCTTCTGCTTGTCACTTCTATTCATTCTCCACTGCACTGACAACTGATGACTGATATTGGTTTTGATTTGACATCTCAACTATAAGTCGTATGTGTGTGTTTCAAATTTGCCTTTGGTTTCTTGAAATCCTATGTTTGATTGGCATAAGTCATTTCATAACCTGTCTCTTAGAGTGCTGACCAATGGACCTTTTTTAAGGACTGCTTTCCTGAAATGTTCCTGATCAGATACGCCCCATGATTCATTCTTGCTAATCTTCTTAAGGGACTTTGCCATTCTTAACAAACCCATCTTTCTTTTACCCTATTCTCTAAATTTATTTTCTCTGGAGGCAAGGTGTTTTAAAATGATACTCTGACAGAACTTTATAAAGCTGCTACTTTTATGCACTTATTTGTGAATTTTCACATCAAATATGAGCATCAACATGTCTGAAAATTACATTTTATAGGCACAAGAGCCTTTGATTCAATTCAACTAGTATATAATAATAAAATCTTAGAGTTTGGAGAGACCTCAGAGGTCACTTGGTTCAACACCATCTTTAACCATCTTCCACCACCAACAACAACAACCACTTCTCCTACCACATACCACTGAATACTACTGGAGAAAATCATGAAGACTGAGTCTACAACAATTTTATTATACAATTTTAATTGAGTTTTTGATTCTTCATTGCAATTCTTTTATTTTTTGCCTAGCTCTCTATTATATTCCCCACAGGAGCTATTTCAAAATTTCTCTTCTTTCCCTTCTTCTTTATATTATTATCTATATTCCTTATATTCCCTATATTCACTTGATCTCTGTTTAGCAATGAAACAAACCTATTTTTTTCTGAGAAACTTAAGCTCAATCTCTATCTTCCCTACTATATGCTTCAAAATCTTTCTTTATCATCCCTCCCACCCTACATTCTGCCCTCTTTTGTGCTAATCTGTGAGGAAGATTTGAATATTCTCCTTGTCAAGTAAGAGCTGCTCATATCTGTCCCATTCCCCCATCTCCCAACTCATCTTGGAGTTTAAGCCATTAATCACCCCACCCTTTCTGGGGCAATTCCCCTTCTAAATTATTTGTCATAGACTTGGTTTCCACAATATTTTAATGCAAGTTTGAAGGTCATCTGCATAAGACTCTCCTCATTGGTGAAAATTGATTACTTAATATTCCCTTCCTATGTGAAAAGTAGAGCTTGAGAGAAGGGAGTTTCTTATTTTTTTTGACTTCTCCCTTAAAGAGATTAGGATTCTGGAATCTTGCTTTCACAATCTTGGAGCACTGAGTAATCAATCAGTCTTCAGGAGAGTTCTTATGTAAAGGAGCTTGAAGTCACAGGTTGCAATATTATTCTGTCCTACTTCTTCTGTTACTTGTCATATGGCTCTGTCCCCAGATTCCTCTGCTACAATGTCATCCCATCTTCTATACTCCAAGGTTCTGTCCTGGACTTTCTTTGTTTTGTTTTGTTTTTCTTTTCTGTCTATATATCATCTTTCATTGTAGGTAAATTCACTGCTATGGATCCAATTAATGACTTTATACAGAAAACATCCAAATTTTTTCCTAGTCCTAATCACTTGCTTACATGCCAGTCTTGTAACAATACTAAATCTCTCCAGTTTGGTGACCAACCATTTTCGATATATCAAAAACTGTTATCCTTATCTTCTCCACTATGACTTGCAACTCTTACAAATTTCCTTGTTTCTGTAAAAAGCATTCTCATTTTCTCAACAATTCTAGAATTCTAATTTCTAAGTAAAACTTAATTGACTTTTACCTGACCTTTGCTACCCCTATCCAACTGTTTGTTAAATTTTCATCAGTTCTACTCCTAAAACATCTCTTATCCATCCTCTTCTTACCCGTCAAATAGTCATTTCAGGCCCTCACTGGTTCCTATTTTAAGAATTGCAACAGCTCGCTAATTAGTCTTCCTACTTCCAATTTTCCTCTCTCTAATCCATCCTTCCCATTGTTGCAAAAGTCATCTTCCTGAAGTGATGCACTGTGTCACCTCTCCCCCTTTAAGAAAATCCTAATGGTTCCCTATTGATTTTAATATAACATCCAAACTTCTCAGATTTGTGTGTGTATGAGAGAGAGAGTGTGATGGGGTGGAGGGGAAGAGGAAAGGAGAGGGGAGAGGAGGGAAGGGAGGAGAGGAGATGGGAGAGGAGGAGAAGAGAGGAGCTCAGAAGAGGAAGGGAGAGGAGGTGAGAAGAGAGGGGATAGAAGTGGGAAGATGAGAGGAAGGAAGAGGAGGGAAGAGGAGGGGATGGAAGGGGATGAAGGGGAGGGGAAAGAAAATGCTCCATCGTCATCAATAAGAAGGTCCTCATATATACCAAAATATTTAAAGTAACATATTTTGAGACAGAAAAGAATTGAAAGCAAAGCAAATGATCATCTATTGGGAAATGGCTATACAAATTGTGGTACATAAATATAAAAGAATGCTGCTGTACCAGAAGAAATTATATATGTGATGAATACAGAGAGATATAGAAAGATCAATATAAATGATATCAACCTCAAATAAAAATGGAACTATGAAACTGCATATAAGAATCCCTGCAGACAGTATGTTACTTCAAAAACCACATTTTACCATTATCTATTTCCATTGCATTTTTATTTATTTTGTTAAATATTTCTGAATTACATTTTAATCTGTTATACTGAATGTTTGACATCTCTGATTTATATTAACTGATGTAGAGTGAAGTAGTCAAGAAAACTACATAAACAATGACAATAACAACATAAATGAAAAATTTTAAAATTAAATGTTGCAAAATTTAAAAAAATAAGCATGGCTTAAAAAAGAGCTATAAAAAAACACTTCCATTCTTTGCAGAGAGGTGGGAAATCCACAAGTATTGTGCATAATATTAACAATCTCTCATCAAGAAGCTCATAATCTTATATAGCAAATGTTCCCAATAAAATTGCAAAAATGATTCTGGAATATAACAAAATTTTTCAAGTTTTTCAAGTTTTAGCTCTCAAGCCTCTTCTAGGTAAAGCTTTTTCTGTTCTCACTCCAAGTTGTCCATGTTCTTTCCCTCCTCAAATTTCCAGGCATTTATTTACCTGCTTGTGTACATGATTGACAGCCCACTTCTCAATACAGTAGAATCCCCCAAAAGTACTACTTTGTTTGTTTTATTGCATCCCCAGAAAATAATAGTAGATAAAATTCTGACTTCAGAATCCACAACACCCAGGTTAAAATTCTACCTCCAGGAGCAGCCAGGTGGTACAGTTGATAGAGCACCAGTCCTGAAGTCAGGAAGCTCTTAGCTCAAATGCGACCTCAGACACAATAATTTCTTAGTTATGTAACCTTGGGCAAGGCACTTAACACCATTGCCTTAAATAAATAATTTATTTTTTTAAATTTCACCTCCAGGAGTGGCTAGGTGGCACAGTGGATAAAGCACCGACCCTGGAGTCAGGAGTACCTGGGTTCAAATCCAATCTCAGACACTTAGTAATTGCCTAGGTGTGTGGCCTTGGGCAAGCCACTTAACCCCATTTGCCTTGCAAAAAAATTAAAAATAAAAAAAAATTCACCTCCAATGAATCCTGGCTATATGATGCTGAGCAAATCATTTAAGGTTTCAGTGATCTTAGCAATTCACCAAGACTCTCAGTTGTGAAGAAAAGGGTAATAAGTATTGATAGAGTTCCCTATTCCACTGAAATAAATCATAAGCCCCTCGCACCAGTTACAATTTTATCCTAACACCTAGAACTGGGACTTGCACATCAGCCTCCTTGCAATCACCCAGTTGGCAACTTCAGAGTCATCCTCAATTTTTAATTCTTTTTCACTTCTCATATCCAATCTCTTGTCAGTTTTTGCCAATTCTGCCTCTATGATATCTCTCACATATGGATAGAATTAGAATTAGAAGGGATTTTAAATGTATAGTCTAACCCTCCTAACTTTACAGATGAACAAACTGAGATGTAAAGAAGTTAAGAGATTTATCCAAAGTAGTTGACAGTAAGTGGCATGGTATGACAGAAAGGGCACAGGCTGTAGAATCAGAGGGCTTGGATCCATCTCTGAAGCTTGCTCCTAGGTGACATTAGGCAAGTCACTTGGCTAGCCTCTGGAAGTCCTTCAGTCTCTAAATGTGCGATTCTTCCATAGGATGCTATGACTCCAGCTCCATCCCATTTTCTACTAGATCACAGTTCTGTCTTGCTACTAAGAACTATGAAGAAAATTCCAATTCAAAATCAACAACATCAATTCACCATGGAGAATCTGATTAAAATCAGGGCAGGAGATAAGGTGCAACCAAGTGCAACATGGTGGATTCACAAAACAGATTCAGGGGTAACTAGATGGCGCAGTAGATAGAGCACCAGCCTTGGAATTCAAATAAAGCCTCAGATATTTAATAATTACCTAGATGTGTGATCATGAGTGTCACTTAAACCCATTGCCTTGCAAATTCCAAAAAAATAAATCTCAGGGTGCATGTTGTTTAGCTTTTTTCAATCAAGTCTTATTCCTTGTGACTCTATTAAAGCTTTTCTTGGTAGATACTGAAATGGTTTGCCATTTCTTTCTCCTGATCATTTTACAGATGAGGAAACTGAGGCAAAGGAGGCTATGTGACTTGCCCAAGGTCACAGAAGTAAAGGTCTGAGGTCAGATTTGAACTGGAGAAGTTGAATCTTCCTGACCCCAGGCCCACAGCTCTATGCTCAAACTGCCCTAAAAATCTTAGGGTGAGTTTGAACAAATAACTGATCCTTTTTGTATCCTCGTTTCTCCAAATAAGTTTTTGAACTAGTCAAAGAACCAAGATAGTCCTGAATCCTGAGACATTTCTGAGCATTCAAATGAATCTCTATCTTTTGTGGGTCCAGTGTATGTCTACCTTTAAAGTACAATACTACTGGGTCCCCCCCCCCACAAAAAGAAATCAACTCTACCCCTCAAAAAACTTGGAAAAAAGTTCCACAACTAAGACTTGGATACAACCACCAAATCATCTTTGTGATGAGTTAATGTGTCATCCTCAGAAACAACAATGTATACTTTATAAAAAAAAGTAGATTAGGAATCAAAAACTGACTATTGAGTTTGACTCTGTTAGGACCATTCTTTCTGCTTTGGATAAGCAATGTATTCACCTGACTGGTATTCAGTTTCTTTCCTCATAATGAAAATGAAAATAACAACATACAGTTTCCCAACTTTATACTTGGCTTTTTCTTCTTTTGTTTTCTTTTTTTTTTTTTGAAACTATGAAACAAAGAACAAAAGGTATGTAGCAGCCCTCCCTCCCCAACAAAAGCTTAAGAAGTAATTATTAAAACTTCAAATGACTTCAAAGTGAAACTAAATTTGCTCATCCATATTGGCTTCATTGTTTCCTGGCTCCTTGAATGTCAATGACTACATACCTCAAAATTACTCCTGTCAATTATCAAGGTCCTTATCTTGGCATTGATTTTTGCATGTACAAATCAATGGCAGGATATGGCCCAATAATTAATATTGGGAAAACTGAATAGCTTCCCTCCTCCAAGCACTTTATATTAGCTACAGAAACATTACTCTACTCACTTTTGGGGGGGAATAAAAGGGACAGAAAGAAGGGGTTGCTATTCAAAATCCTTTCCCACCATCCTACTTTCCAGAATCAGTCTTTTCCAAGCAACTATTATGAAACATTTTTAATGATCAAGGGTGTCAGAATTTGCTCACTCTTTGTTCACAAACATAACACCAGTTATTTGTATAGCAATAGGTAAGTCATTGATTTCAAACAGGCTGCTTTAAATGGAATTTGTACTACTTTGACAAAATTGCACACACAAACACATATTCTTTCCTTATTGTGTGCACCCATTTTTAGAATTATTTCATCAACTTGAATACCCCAGTTCATTTAAAATTCTTTGTCTCAGAACGCTCTTATCAAGTGTTATTAACTAATTCAAAATTACAAACATATGACATGCACATGTTATTTACTAGAGCACTTTCATAAGTTACTATGGACAGGATAATTTCTTTTCTTTCATGTTTATTTTTTAATTGCCTAGTCACATGCTCAAACAAAAAAATAGCAATCCAATTGTCAGACCTGTGTTCAAAGCCTTTTCATTTTGTGGGTGCTCCTAGGGTCCAGTATTAGAATCTTCAAGAATCCAGGATTATACCGTACTGATTTCAGGGCAGTATTTTAGTGCAATGAAATCTAGCTTGATTTCAATTAATTTTGAAAGATAAGAATAATATATTTTATACCACTGATTAGGGAAGGGCTAAACAAATTGTGGAACGTGTATGTGAAGGAATATTGCTGAGCTGTAAGAAAAAATAGACATGAAGACCACAGAGAAGCTTGGGAAAAACTAATACAAACTAATACATAAATAAGAATCACAAAAAAATATACATAGTGATAAAAAAATAAGTGAAAAAAACAAAAAGATAAATTTAAAAGCCTTGTGATTAAAACAGTCAGTCTTAGCTCTGAATATAGGAGGAAAAAATGAAACTTTTTGCTTTTCTTTTTTTTTGGTTTGGTTTTGTGCATAGGGTCAGTACATGTACTGGGAGCCATTAACTCCCAGTACATGTACTGAGCCTATGCAAAAAACAACTAATAGAAAGGATAACTGAGAAGAAAGAGCAAATTTGGAGGGAGAAAAGATGGATAAAAACAAAATATTTCATTTTTTAATGTAAGGGGAAAATAATATCGTATTCTAAGACATTTGAGTAATTTATTAGTATGCAATTTTAACATGAAGGATCATGTTTTCATAGACTTAGGGCTGAAAAAGAACATATTTTTATTTAATATAACAACTCAGTTTGCAAATCAGGAAACTAAGAACTAGAAAGAACTAAATTTCCTGCAAACTTGAATTCAAATCTAAAATCTCTGAGTCCATATTTATTTTACTTTTAACATGGCACAATGAATTCCATGGTAATAAATGCTGGAAAATGATAGATTTAGGTAATGCAATGTAAAAAACATTACAATGCAAAAAATAACTCAAGTAATATAATGCAATAAACATAGAATCTTGACTAGAGTTAGAAAGGATGTTGGATATCATCCAATTGCAGATGAAATTCCATATGCCCAGAGAGGCTAAATGATGTGCCACCCAAATAGTAGGTATCAAAAGTAGGATTTGAACCTGTTAGCTGACTCAAGGGTCAGTTTCTGTTCTACTGTGGTATAATAAATCTTCCAGTTTAAGTAACTAATAATTAAGATTATATTAAGTTCATGTAAGAAGAGCAAATTCAGTATGGGGACCTAAAATATGAATCTGCCACAGATTATGTGCTCTAATATTTTTCCATAAATTTGACTTGAAAATGAGTCATAAAATAACAATATTTTACAATCTTAATCCAGTTCCCTCTTCTTGCTATTGAAGGGTTAATGTTTCTAGAATACTGTGTTCAGAAGAAAAGAAATAATATAATAAATAGAATATTAGGAAAAAGAGAAACTAGGTTCAATACATTTGAGAAATCTCTAAAACTTTCTGAACCTCTTTTTTTTCAGTTTTGAAATGAAAGAATTGGATCACCGCAAGTGGTCTTTCTAGTTCAAATTTTATAAGCTTTTGCTCAAGATTCCCTAACTAGTGAGTGTCTGACTGAATTAAAACAGAGATCTTCCCTGACACTTGACCAAGTGTATATATGAGGCACAATATATAATATAAATATGTATGTACATATATGAAATAGATGTATATATATACACAGGTAGTGTGTATACATAGATGCTTTGTATACTCTTATGCATGTGTACATGTGTCTATATGCACAACTATGTGTTATGTAAAACTATTTTAATATAATTATTTCCTTTATAATCCTATTTATTTTATTTATACATTTAAAAATATCTTACTAGACCACCAGATTTCCAAAGGGTTCCATAACACACAGAAAAATTTAAAAATTCCTGGACTATTGAATTTAGGGAATAGACATTAAGGACGAATATTTTAGAATAAAACTGAAAGCTCAATGATCTTACAATCAGTTCCCAAGGCAGTTCATGGCACCCTGGACAGTCACTAGACTTGTAGTCAGGAAAATCCAAGTTCAAAACTGTCATCAGACAAATTACTAGCTGTATATCCCTAAACAAATCATTTAACTTCTGCTTGCCTTGGTTTCTTCCAATGTAAAAAAGGGATACTATAAGAACATACCTTGTAGAATTGTTTTGAGGATCAAATGAGATAATACTTATAAAAAGTACTTGGCTTAGTGCTTTAGGTACAATTTAATTGGGGGGGGGGTCACAAAATCATGTGGTCTTGTGCTACCAAGGCAACCACAGGCAAGACACAAGATTTAATAAGTCTAGGAGATTTTTAGGGGTGAATTAGTTAAATGTTTGACTAAGTATTACATGTTAATTTTTAAGTTTTGGCCCTTGTGGGAAAAAGGTTCCCCACCCCTGATCTAAATGCTTCTTCTCTCCCTCCCAAGGCTTTTCAACTTGAGCAATCAAGTCAGGGAGTTAATGTGGCAAGCATGAGAAAATTGAGGAAAAACCCAATGAGTTAGGTTAATAGAATAGGATGGTTGTACACAGGTACCACAGAAGATAAAGGGACTAGCAGATATGTTATGGAAAAGCTGTGATCATTTATATTTGTTTATATATCTTCAATGCCATATATAAGGTCTGAAATAAAGTAATATCTTAAAATGCATGTCGATTTTTGAATGGATTAATTGATTGGAGTTGAAATACAAAAAAGTGAAAAGGTGAGAAGCAGTAGTCAAACTGAAGGTAGAGGCAACAGCCAGGATTACTCCCAAAAGGAATCACTATATTCATTGAATCTTGTTGCCAAATACCACCATTTTATTAAGTATCACAGGAATCACTCAACCATCCCTGCTGGGAAGATCTAGCCTGGGGAAATCTAGACTGATTTTAAAGGGTTTGTTCACAATGGAAGACTTGAATCCTCTGGAGCAATGAATTCACCTCCTTTAGATCAGGAATTCTTAAATATGTTTCCAGAAATTATATCATCTATGCATGATATAGTTGGACCTGGGATTATAGTGAGAAAAAGAGTTCTATGTATGAAATCATAGGAATTCCCAGAATTGTCAACTTATTCGTTCCCCTGGCAATGCACCCATAAACTTCTTAAGGTCAGAAATTGTGTCTTCTTCCTCTCCCCTTTTTTTTTATTCTCCTACACTATATGTATGCACTAAGTACTTGCTGAATGAATAAACGTTAATGTTCACTTTCTAAGAGGTCAGGTTACTTTCCTATCTATATTCACTTACCACAATGTCGTGTCAAGAAAATCAATTAACATATTTAAAGTCTGTGGGATGTTAAACAAAAGTTAGATGTGTATTATTTTGCTAACTACTGTTATTTTGTTAGTGATCATACATTCAAACTCCAAGTTGTGAGAACATAAATTTATATGAACAACATAAATTTTGTTGTTTGTTCTCCTTTTTAAGTATTGCCATTATAACTTATTAAAATTGATCACTTCAAACAATTGTTTAGTCACATTTGTTTTTGTATTTCACAAGCTAAATGCTTCTATAGTTGATAGTGCCAGATCTTAACTCTCCCAGATGTGCTATTTGGAGAAAGTTACAATAGCATAGGTTTCCATGGAGGAAAACCTAACCACATAAATAAATTATACATGAAAACAGGAAATTACATTAAAGAAAATTGGCCAAATTGAGTTTAAGAGCAGAAAACATAATTGCGTAATTTTAGGAAGGAATAAATATTGACCAAAAAGCACATTCCTACAAGTAACATTATCTCTGATCAGCAGCAAACATGTTTCTTGATCAATATTTGTGGTTTGATACATTTCCTGCCATATAGAACTTGATGGTCTATTCAATATATCTGAAGGTAAAAATAAATAAATAAAGTGATGATTTTAAATAGGACTCTTTAAAAAAATCTAAGAATTGCTTTTCATCTTTCAATGTTTCCAAAATATCTGTAGCTAATATGAGTTGAAAAAAACAAAAAATATTTTTTCTGAGACAATGACACATCTATAATTCACATTTGCCTGAAAGACATTGCATGGACCATAAGGGTATACATGTGCATGTGTATGTATGTATGTGTGTGTGTGTGTTGTATGTATTTCACTTGCAAGTAAGTTAGGGAACTGGTGGTGAATGAGTAACCAAAGGGGGCAATATGTAAACTTTGCATTGTGAAGTAGAAGTCAGTATAGTTTATATGTCATGCATTTTTACTATTCCTCTCAGATCCTATTCTAGCACTCCTGGTCCTCTATACTAGGTATTTTCCATGATCTTAAACAGAAGACTCTAAATTGAATTGTATAACTAGCAAAAATTTAAAAAACAAAAATTCTTTTACTTATTGCCTTTTAAAAATTTTACTTATTACATTTTAATTATAAGAATTATATATATATATATATAATATATATATATAATATTATATTTACTTATTATTTGCCAGTCATCTTCAGAGATCTTCCCAATCATGTTGTTTGAATAAAAGAATATCTGAAATCATTTGCTAGACCCTCCACAAAGGCCAGGCATTAAAACATAGCCATTTCGCAAACAGAGACTCTAGTCAACTTGATTCTTTTCCTTCAAAATATGTCACTTATAATTTTGGGGGGCTTCCAAGAAAATCATATTTACTGGTCATTCTGAAGTGGACAGATAATGGGAGAACATTTCATCTCAACTTTTTATCAGTATACAGTATTCTTGCTTTCTTCTGATCTTACTAACATTGTTCCTCCTTCTTTGAATTTCCTTCTTTATTTTTCTAAGTCCTTTCATTCCATGAAAGCCTATCTTAAGGCCTTCCTTCCCATAAAGTTATGCCTGACCACTCCCTCCTTTGGCAGTCACATCTACCATTGTCTTCATATAGCACTTTTGGAATATAACTTCATTTGTCACTGATTATATGCTATACTGCACTCATATAACTTTTTTGGTCTATATCTAATTCCCTAACTAGACTATAAGCTCTTTGAAATCAGGAATCATGTTTTACCTGCCTCTTTGCATCCCTAGCACTTTATCAACATTATCCACATCTCAAAGAAACTCCCAAACATTTTTGATGATGAATATTCCAATAGTAAATATCCATCCTGTTAATTTAGATTTCTTTCTTCTCTCCTGAATTCTACATAAAGAAATAAAAACTCCTTTGTTTTTTGAGGCAATTTTGTGGTATGGTAACTATTATTGAACCTGAAGTCAGAAAGACCTGTTATACAATCTGATATCAAATTCATAATGAGACAGGTGATCACATTAAATTCACTTGACCTCTGCCTCAGTTCCCTCAACTGAAATCATAATATCTACTCCATATGATTATTATGGGGATAAAACAAGATATTTCTACAAATCCTAAAACATATATAAATGCAGTCTATCAGATCATGGTTTCTAGATGTAGAACTGAAAGAGACCTCAGGGGTCATTTGGCAATACTCTTACTTAAGGAATCTATGGTGAAGGAATATAAGTGATTCAGTAAAGGTCATACAGGTTATAAAATACAAAGTGAGAATTTGGATTCAGGGCTTCAGATTTCAGAACCAGAGTTCCTTTTATTGTATCATACTACTTCCTTCTCTATGCTAAACCTATCTTTTAAAACTACAATTTCATAATAGGAGAAAAAAGGAGATTAAATTCAAGTCTGTTAGTGGACCTTTTTGACAGATTTTTGATTAACAGCTAGTGAGGAAGGAAACTGAAATGATAGTTAACCTAGTTATCTACCTATCATAGATTTATCCATTCCCCACTGTTCCCATGGAAAATTATTCTCTGTAGTTGCCAAACTACCAATCCCATATCATTCAGCACAGCTGGGGAAACAAGGTGGCTTAGATGGGTCACAAAGCCCAGGGAGACATCTGCCTGATAAATGAAGAAATTCTGGGCTAATACAGAAAATGAGTTGTTAAGTGCACTTGGCATAACATTAATATGAACTCCTAGACCTCCAGAGGGGTAATGAAAGATGCAGAGAGATTAATGGATTTGCCTAAAGTCCAAAGAGCAAAGACTAGAACAAAAACAACTTTTTTTTCCCAATCCACCTTGCCCAGAGTTTTCCAAAGTCAAGCAGCACAAAATCTATCTATAAAGTTCATGAGAGGCAGAGAGAAGTAACAGAAACAGTTCTAAGCAATGAGCCAGGAAGGACCTGAGTTTAAATTCTACCTATGACACTTACTAGCTAACTATGGGTAAGTCATTTACCCTCTGAATTCAGTGTCCTCATCTACACAATGAAGTAAATAATACTGAGAATAATGCCTAACTCATAGAGTTATTTGCACTGAGAATAATACCAAAGCTCAAATGAGATAATGACTATTCTGTGCTGGATAAATATCAATTATTACTATATACCCACATTTCTCCATTGCTTCAATCTCCTAACTTCTAGTCATCTCTTCATCTCTATCCATTGTTCCTTATATACCTAGGAGAAAGGAAAGTATCTGACTACAACATACACTCTCAAGAGTCCCCCTCAGAAAAAGCACACTTCCATATGAAAACCAAACTCCAATGGGACAAAAAGAGGAAAGAATAAAGATGCCAGTGCAGGTTCCTTTTTAAAATGTCCAGCTTGGCATTATATTAAATAAGGCACTAAATTGTATGTGTGTGTATGTGTGTGTGTGTGTGTGTGTGTGTCTGTGTGTCTGTGTGTGTGTGTGTATGAGTGTGCATGTATGTGTTCTGTCAGGGAAAGAGATGAAACAAAAACTCCAGTTCACATGAATAATTAAGCACAAAACAAGATGTTGACTCAAAGCTGGTATGGAAGAGACACTTAAGTAGTCCTTGTTTGGGAGTTGCTTAAAGAACCATTGGTGAGAACAGACTTGCAAATGGCTTTAGTTGGACCTTGAAAAATAAGAAAGGTTAGAGAGTTAGAGAAAATTGCAGAGGAAGTGCCAAGAGGATAGAACAGTTCAATAAACATTTTTGTGATTATAATAGTAAGAACATTGCTCAAAAGGACCTTGGGAGGGTATTATGCATCAGGCTTTATCAGAATGACAGTAGCTTCCCTTTTCATTAAAAAAAAAACAACAAAATGCAATTCCATAATCTTTCTTCGACTCTATCACAACCCATTTTAAAGTTTAACATAAAGTCCTCTTACTGTGCCTTTGACTGTTTTTTTTTTCCTTTTCTTTCCCTTATGAGAAATAAAGAACAGGTACACAACACCACCCACACACTCCATATACTTGATAGTGCTTATTAAGTCTCATCTTCCTAACTCTTCTTTTCTTTCAATAACCTAATATTATTATTGGCTTTATAATCCAAAGCTTTGATTGCCACCCCTTTAATTATTTTTGATAGCCCTCTCCTGGACTGCCTCCTAAGCCCCTGCATCTCACTCTAGCTTCAAGGCTTTCAATGTCCTGAACCCTTTGAGATAGGTCAGGAGAAAAAGGTCTCTACAGATAAATTTGTACATACTGAATACTCAGGAAAAAAGCAACTATTGTCATCTAATATTTTTATTTTTATGTCTTAACTAACAGAGAATCTAGAGCCCAGCATATGCCCAAGTACTAAAAGCTATTTATACTAGTGCCTAAGAGGAATAATTCCTCTTTCTACCATCATATAATCTTCACTATGTCTTACTTTTTTGTTTTTTTGTTTTGTTTTTGCAAGGCAATGGGATTGAGTGATTTGCCCAAAGTCACATAGCTAAGTAAGTATTAAGTGTCTGAGGTTAATTTGAACTCAGGTCCTCCTCACTTCAGGGTTGGTTCTCTATCCACTGCACCACCTAGTTGCCCCTATGCCTTACCTTTAATTGGGTTTTAATCACATTCATTAAGAAAATAACTCAAGTTTCTTCAATGTGAAATGTCCTATAATGTATATATGTGTGAATATATATTCACACATATATGTATAAATATATATAAAACACATTGCACCTAAATCAAAAAACTTAAAATTGAGATGTGATAAGTGGAAAGATAAGTAGTATGGAATTGTGGGAAGTGAAGGTATCACAGAGTCAAGAAAATCTAGATTCAAGTCATGTCTTTAACACTATACATCCCTTGTTATGTGACCTAACCTCTCAATTCAGGTCACTTTCCTAGGATGTAATGTGTAGAACAGGTGTTCCATCTGTATTTGTTAATGGAATGCCATAATAGTAATAGTCTACACTACTGAAATTACATGTTTGATTATTTTTTTAAAAAGGACCTCAAATTACTTTGATATCAGATGATACATTGATCATGGTCAGTAGAATAAAGTTTTCATGGAGTTGCTAGTATCTGAAATAGATATGTGGATGATAGAGGTAGAATACAAGTAGATTCCAGATAAAAAGAATAGAATGATATATGCAAAGACATGGGCCTGGAAATTCATGAGTTACCTTTAGGACCATGAGCAACACAGTTTGGAAGAAACAAATATTATGTGAGGGAGAATAGTAAAGGAGAATAAGAAAGACAAATTAGAATCATATTGTAAAGGACCTTAAATGGCATATTGGGAAGTTTTGAATATTCAGTAGTAACCAACTGAAGGCTTTTGAATGGTTGAATGATATATGATTTGAGCAAAGTCTTAAGAAGATTAATCTAGAAAAGGTGTGTAGGATAGATTAGAGTTTAAGAGATTAGAGTGTAAGAGATTAGAAGCAGGGAAACTAGTTAAGAGATTATAGGAAAAATGCACACATGACATAAAGAGAATCTGAACTGAGATGATGGAATTGAGATTCCTAAGGAGGGAGAAGAACTGGAAGCATTTCAAATTAGAATTCATAGGACTTGATGAGTGAGGGATAAAGAAGAAAGCACTAAATATCATCATCAAACATGGCTCCAACAATATGAACAGTAATGATGGTGAAAATAATATTGTAATGACATAACTTGAGAAGTCTGAAATACTAATTTTAGAAGAAAGTTGACAAGTTCAGTTTTAGATATATTGAATTTGAGGTGCCCATGGGACATGCAGATGGAGAAGTCCAGTAGAAGGTGGGAAAATATAGCCCTTCCAGAAGGAGCCAGGGACAAATATATATATTGACAATAATAATCAGCTAAAAGTTCCCCTATTTGGGGACATAGCAGCACATCCATCTTTGGTTCCCTTTGGCTAGTCATCTCAATATACATTATATGGCATGGTACACATAAAAGGAAGTGAATGGATTTTACTGAGAGCTGGGACAGTTGGAGCAAACTTATCCCATGCTGAGCAATGGGTGGTCAAGCACAATCTGGGATGGGTGTAAAACCATAAAAGTGTGTCTTCATTCACCTTTCTGTGCCCTTTCCCTATTCTGCATTGTTCCAGTCTCGTTTTGCATGCCTATTCTCTCCTAATCTTTCTCTACTGAGACATATCCTTGAGGAATGATTTGACTCTAATCATTCATATCTTTATGAGAGTGTCTGTGCCACATTACTCTTCCCAGGGTCACTCCTTTCCAAGTGGAAAAATAGGAAACTGGAACATAAAGGAAAGTAGGAAGTGGCATTTAAGGAAGGCTAGGACTGCCCTGCCAGCTACACAACCAGTAGGCAGTTATCTAATCTGAGCACAGTTGAATAGTGTGAATGTTGTTCTTCAACACATCTATAGGACTGTAAGGACCCTACCCTCTGGATTGATTGATATGTCTCTCTTCCCTAAGAAGCAGTTAGTGATAGCAAAAAGGCAGGCTGAGACTCCAAAAGGAAAAACAGTATGTTACCCACCCTGTGCTGTGATGAGTTACGCACCTTTTAGAAGGACTGTGGTGTTCAATGTCTCTCCTCTGATCTAATTTCCTGCTTCTCCACACTATTTATGTTCACCTGTTACCCAATTAACACCCCAGTAAGCTGAACTCCTGTAGCTGTTTTACCCTAGCAATTAACCCTCTCCAGCCCCACCCCCTCCCTGCAAGGAACTCCTGATTAAAATAAACTGCTCAATTATTCATCTAACAACAGGAAGTATGCCACAGTAGGCCAGGAGGAGAACATTTTCCCCTTAGATCACACAAAAAAGGTCCACTAATAACAGCAAAAGGAAGGGTTTTTGGCAATGATCCAGAAACCCTGGCCAAGGTTGATATTGGGTGGGAACTTGTAAGATTTCAGCATTCTATTAATTTGAGGCATAATCAGTCTTGAATTTACAGGCTATTATTTGGAAAGAAAGAGAATACATTTTTTGTTTGTTTTACTTTAAAGCCTTAGTAATTTATATTAGAGACCTAAAGGAGGAGGAAAGAGGAGAGGAGAGAAGGAAGGAAGGAAGGAAGGAAGGAAGGAAGGAAGGAAGGAAGGAAGGAAGGAAGGAAGGAAGGAAGGAAGGAAGGAAGGAAGGAAGGAAGGAGGGAGGGAAGGGTGGAAGGGAAGGAAGGGAGGGAGAGATGGAAGAAGACAAAGAAAAGAACTGAAGGAAGGAAAATATGGTAAATGTTCTGTTATCTGGCATCAACAAGAATAAGATTTCCTATTTAAGCAAATATTCTGACTGAATGTTGATATATATGATATATGTGTATGCAAACATATAAAGAAACCATAGATGACTTTCTAATTTTGAGAAAAACATGCCATAATAAAATATATTTAATATTTTATATACTTAAAATATAATAAAATATATTCACAAATTCTACTGAGCATCATTGAATTTAGTTTTGATTATTCAGAAGTTGCACTGCTTTCTTGTATCACTTTAAGTTCATAATTATGAGCAATAATTATCACTGTGTGGAAGTTTCAGTTAATAAAATGTTACGAAATGGAAAGTTGTTGATGTTCACCTACTAAGAGTCCATATATTAAAAGTAATGATGGTTAGAGACCCCAAGCTATGTAATTCTGTAATTTTCCTGAGGATTATGTCTAGGTAACTGAAATGTTGATGTGGGCCTAAGCATATCTGTATGTGATTTGCATGGTTTGAGCCTTGATCACTCATGTCTTTGTAAGACATCTAGAATATTCTCCTAATTGATTCCCTGTTTAGAGTCTTTCTACTCCACAATCCAATCTCCTCACAGGTACCAAAAACCTTCCTAAGAAAAATTTCTAATCATGTCTTCCTTCAAGCCTCACCCTTTATTAAAAGCATTTTTGTAACCCTCCTTAGGTATTTGAAGCTTTCCTATGAGATTTTCTCCAATTAATCATGCATACATCTTGTTTGTACATGATTTCTTTCATGTTGTCTCCTCCCTAAACTCTGAGCTCCCTATAAAAGCAAGGAGTGATTTTATTTTGCCTTTCTTTGTATTCCCAGCACTTAGCAAAATAACAGGCACAAAGTAAAAATATTTCTATTTGAATTTTTTAAAGCTTTCAGTGATTCCCCATTGTTTTTAGAACCTTATAATTTCCCTTCACAAACTCTGAACTTCAGAAAAACAAAGAAACAATCAGAGAGATGAATGGGTGAATGAATGGATGAATAGAAATATACTCTGTTCATCTGTGTCTCAGAATCCTTTCCTTCCTTCAATGTTCAATTCGAGTGCTACCTGCTCCAAGAAACCTGTCCAGATCCCCCAGCTATTATCTCTCCCTCCTCAGTTTTCTATATATGCTAAATCTCCTAGATTCAAAGAAACAACTACATAATTACTGTTCAGGGATATTGTAAAAGGCATTCATATATCCTGTATGAGTTCGACAAGATAACCTCTATGATTCCACTCACTTTGAACATCCTTGATTCTCTTATACATTTAACCAAGGCAAACAGAAAAATAAGGAGGAAGAAATACTGCCTTGGCAGTAAATGTTTCCACTTTGTTATTGTTCTTTACAGCAGTTGGATATGTTGGGCATGTTTTAATGGAAATTCTTTGTGGTTATAGATTGGACATGATGGTCACTGAAGTTCCTGATAACTCAAAGATTCTCTGATTCTATGACTAGGAACATTATACTAAATTTTGTTTCAGTAATATCTTGGACAAAGAGGCACATCAAGAATTACAATTATTTGCAATTTTCTCCCTTATTTGCAGAGAGGAGAGAGACAGTGAGTGTGGAGCATTTGGATTTGTTAATATATTAGGTTTTTTCAGAATTTATTTTCTCTCTCTTTTTTAGTCTGTATTATAAGGAATGAATTTCTGGCTAGGGAAAGGGCAGAGATTTTTTTTAATGAAAGTAATATAAAAACAAGAGATATCAGCAAAAATTTAAATTAAAAAAATAAATTGTTGATGCAGCTTCTGCCCAAGTACACAGACTTTTGTTTCAAAGTGACACAATTTCAAAGTTTTGAATGGAAATTTCACTCGAGCATGAGTTCAAACATTTGAATGCCCATATACCTTCCTCAGAAAGCCAAAAAGAAATCTTAGAGATCATCAAGTGAACTCCCTATTTATACAAGTGAAAAAACTGAGATCTAGAAAGGAGAAGTAACTCACAACTGGGTTGTGAAACTTCTGGAAATACTGCACAATCCAGTGATGTTATCAAATGACTGACACTAGCTTTCCCTTCCACTGTAACATATCTATGTCTATAGAGAGCAATAGCTAGAAAGGGATAGATATTTCAATATAGATGATAGATAGATAGATAGATAGATAGATAGATAGATAGATAGATAGATAATTTCTATATATGTGTATATGTGTACATGTCTAAACATACATATATGTATATATGTATATGTATATATGTATGTGGGTTTATATACATATATTCATTTTATAAAAATATATATATATATGGAAAAATAGAAATATTTCCTTAGGTGAATTTTAAGACTACAATTCCAATCCTGCCTAGATATTGGAAGTGAGGAAAACAGGCTGATCTGAACTTTCAAGACCATGGTGCATATTTGATGATATGGGGTGACCTAGTCGTTTGACAGTAATGTCTCTGATATAGAATAAAGCAGCCTAGAAAGGATCTGAAAGTAATAGAGACAAACATCAACCATAAAATTATAACTGTTAATTAATTGGAGAAAGACTAGAAAGAGAAAGAGGATACTGTATCTTCTCAGAGGTAGTGCAAGGCTATAATGTCCTAGAAGGGCAAAAAAGGAAAACAAAACAAAGAGACAAACAAGAGGGATAGCAAGGAATTAGAGACAAGGAAAGAAGGTGGGAAAAGAAGGGGAGAAGAGAAGGAGATGGGGAAAAGAATAAAGAAAAAGAAAAGAAAACCTGTACAGGAAGTGGGTTTTGGAGAGGGAAGCAAAGGAAAATGGATTTACAGGAGACTTTTGACCTCTAATCTGGAAAAGATACACATGTACAAGATAGAGAATGAATCTTCCAGTACAAGTTTCCATGTCTTGGTCTTGTCAGGAGCCTCTGGCTGACCAAGTCATGTGTTAAAAACAGTTTCCCTCCTGGAAGGGATTATGCCCTCTGACTTTCCAAAGACATCTCTCCCCTTCCCTACATCAATAAAGCTCAATGGTGTTGTGTGTGCAGCTGCTAGCCTAAGGAGTGAGAATGCTGACTTGGGTTGGGAGGGAGTGGGCCATTTGAAACCCTCAACTATCCCTGACCATGAAGCAAGGTTCCTTTATACATACACATAGTATGTGCATGTCCATATTAAGTTAGGAGTTTACATATAATTGCCAAATGAGCAACATAAGAAAAATAGTAGATTTTTTTTGTTTGTTTGTCAAATAATGATCCAGGACCAAAGGGGTTGTGGCAGCGGCAGACGTAGCAGAGGCCGATCTTTGAGGCCAAGCTGCCATCTAGTGGTCATTTTACCAAAGTCTTTCCCAAACTGACAGTCTGCCTCATTTACCTTCACAGCTGGAGATGAGAGAAGTGTATTCTCCTAAATGTGTTAACTTAGCAGTGCTATACGCTAGAAACAAATTAATATATAATTCTTCTGTGTCTTAAGGTCATTACTGTCGAGGCATAAATTAATAGAGCTATTCTAGTTAATTCATTTTGGCATTTGCTTCTACATGTCTGAGCGCATATGTGGAAAGAGGCCTGAGCTCATTTCTTCAGGAGAGGGGGTGGAAAATGAGAAAGTCCTAAAAGCAGCTTAGCCAAAGGAACAAACTCCATGACCTCAAAGCCTGGTGAGGGTGGTGAATTTCCAATTCACCGGTTTCTCCATTCTCACTTGCCTAAGCTGGGTCAGAGCTATGCACTCTGCCTCTGACAAGATCCAAGCTGAAAATGAAGGGCAGGAGGAGATTGCCATCCTCCCTTGTGGCTTAGGAGCTTTTTCTGAGGGGCTGTCACTCAATGAATCAAAAGACCAAAGCAGTGGCCATTTGCCGATCACAAACGGCCTTATGCCTCCAGACCTGAAAAATGGAATCATTAGTGTATTCAGAACAACCTGGTCATTGATGAGATGGCAAGGATAATTACTAACCCTGACTCCGCTTACCAGAGTGCCCTCTTCATCACCATATTCTCCTGCTGCTCCCGGGATGACTGGATTTCAGAGTATGTCTCTGCAGCAGAGTTCCCCTATTAACACCTATTGGGAGAACAATTACTGCCCTAGGAAGGAGATTATTCTCTGATTTCTTTAAGGCTCAGTTTAAGAAGGGGCTTACAAACATCCAAAACTGAACTGAAGACCCTCCAGGAAACTGGTTAAAGATCAGTTTTTGCTTCCTTAGTCCATTTTTGTCTTCCATCTTTGTTTATTCAGTTATTCTGATATCACCTTTTCCAGCAGCCAACTCTATTGCATTGGGCTCTCAGTTATTCATAATCAGGAAAGGATAATGTGGATCAAAATCCATAGTTATTTTCAACCTTTATTTTCACCAATAGTTAGTGCCATTTTAAAATCCTAAGCAAAAATTTCAGAAGGGGTACTTCTTTTGCTATTAGCAAATTAAGCAGAACCCCATTGAAGAGGTTTCCCCCTTTCATGGATCACCCATTGGGTGATATTTACAATTCTGTCAATAATTACAATTCCTACTCTGTGTTATGCCTTTTAGGAGAACTGCCACTGAGAAGCAGAATGGACTACTCTGAGATTCATTTCCTACTAGTCTGATCAATTTATCAATCAATCAGCATCTATTTACTTAGCACTTGCAATCTGCTCAGAAGGAATATTAGTTTTGTATCCTGTCTTCAAGGAGCTTAGGGCTTAGCTTAAGGAGAGAATTCTGCTCTCATGCAGCAACAACAAGCAATATAAAATTCAACATAATGAAGGACTAGGATTGTATGATTTAAACTCCTAATGCTATAGTGGTTCAGAAAAGAGAGTTCAATGAGGGTTGAAATACTCAGGGTGCCCTACTGCCATCTTCCCATCAAATCTCTGTAACATGAATCTGGAACATCTGTCCTCACTCATCTGTTCAGACTAGTAATCATGGTACCACCTCTATTCTAGTTATTGAATTCAGATTATTGCTCTAGGGCCCTATTTATGGGCCTCTTCCAACTACAGCATACCTTCATCTCTCAACCTGTGCCATGAAAACATTTCTGTTTCTAAGATTCTGACCCTTATTCTAGGTCAGTTATAAAGGAAATTGTTAGGTGTGATTCAGGCATTGTAGGAGATGGATATTCCAAGAATAGGAAGAACACTCTAGAAGAGATGAAAATCATCAAAGGCACAGAGCTAGGAATCTGGGTATTGTATTCATGTGACAGTGAGAATAACCTTACTGGAGCCAAAGGGAAGAGGTAGATCATCCTGGAGCTTGGATACTAAGGGTACCCTTGTCTACCTGAGTATTTGCCCACATTTCACTTTTGTCATGGGCTTCACTTGCCTCTGACCTACTTCTGGGGAAGTTGGATATGTAAGAAGCAAATGATTAGTTTTTCCTATTGCATTGTTACCGGGAGCTAGTTTCCTACTTCAGGGTTGAATAATGCACTCAGCCACATTAAACAGACAATTAATTTATCCCCATGGCTGCCCACTACCCAACCTTAGTGTATACTTTAAAAAAAGAAGAGGAGGAAGAAGAAGCAAATAATGCTTAGTTAGCTTTAGCTAGTGTGGTATCTAAAAAGCACAAAAGAGTACAGGGAAGGAATATAAAAGCACTGCAGTAAGAATCATCCTCATCATTTTTGGATCATCGTGTCAGATATAATTTCATAATATTGTTACAGAGACATCAGAGCAGATAGGTGAGAAGAAACTTCATGCAAGCCAATGGAGTGTTATTACCTCATTTTGTCTTTATATATTGCAAATATAAGATGCACTGAACTTCAGTAAGGTGACCAAGACATCTCTTACTAAGACATGTGAGACTTTCAGGTTTTAAATTAATCTGCAACATTCAAAAATATGCCTAATTCAAACAAGGCCAGACCCTGCTTTATGGGATGCCTACTCAAATCCATTCTGCCATAAGCCAAGGAAGATAGCAAAGAATTCAGGGTACTAAATAAGATTCACTAAGTGAACACTGTAGCAAAGGGGGACTAATGTACTTCTTTCAACTTCAAGAAGACACAATATTCTGACCTGAATGGTTGTCATTTACCTGCCAAAAATTGATGTTCTCTGAAGGGTTCTGCCCAGTCTGATAGCACATGATTTTACAAACTTTAATTTCTTCATCATGTCATTCCCCTACTCAAAATCCTAAGTGGTTCTATTATGTCCCCAAGATTGAAGCAAACTCTTTGGTCTTTCATTTAAGGACATTCATGATTTAATTCAAACAGATCTACCTCTTTCCCTAACTAGAACTATGTGAAATTATCTCTTTCCCATTGAAATTAATATTTTGGCATACCCTTGTCTAAGGTATGTCATATGTCATATCTCACATACTATTTTTAACATTTTTTGTCTTATCTTCCCTCTTGGATAATAAAGTCCCTGAGACAGAGCCCCATCATAGCACCCAGTAGAGTTTCTTACATATAATATGTGTTCAATATAAGCAACATGGAACAGTGAAAAAATCGTTTCAGTGGGAGTCAAGAGACCTATAATAAAGTCCTCATTTTATTACTATTTTTGTTTCTCACTATGCCTCAGTTTTGTCATGTGCAAAATGAGGAAGGTTAGGCAAAACATTCTCTAAATTCTAATTTACTATCACCAGAAGAATAAAGATTTGAGTATAGAAAGAATGGAGCTACAGATTCTGATATAAATTATTCTTAGTATGAGAATTTATTTCTCTACCAACATTGAAAAAACTCCTCCTCTCCCATCCATTTACAAGACAGATAGAGGTGCTACACTTACCCTTTATGTGAGTTATCTTTGTATAAGTATTTCGTACATGGAGAGATGCAGATTAGAGAGGGAACAAGACATGTTTTTAAAGGCAAACCAAGTGTGGAATCAACAAAATGGGCTTTGTCTTTAAGTCTAAGACCATTCTGCTATTTGGCAAAAGAAAGCATCACATAAAACAAAAATGCTTTCCATTCCCTTGACATATCACACAGAAAAATGCTATTAGGTCACTCAATCAACAAAAATTTATTTTTTTGAGTGACTAATGTGAATCAGGCCATGTAAATGGTATTTAGTAGTCTACAAAATGTTCTTAAAAATGTCTGTTCTTCCATCCTTTCTCTACCCAATCTTTATGCTTCTGATGATATTAAATTAAGTCTTTAATATCTTCTCTCATTTTACTGCCCTAACCAGATTAGAGATATTTAACAGAATAAGTAAAAAATGTAATATAGAACATAAATAGTGTTAATTTGTAGTTTTCTCTGTTAATTATGTTGCCATAGCTTGAACTATTTCTATTTCAATGTAACAATATTGCAAGTCTAGGACATACTGAAAACATCAAGTGAGAGAGATACTAGGATATTTGTGTCGGTCTTGTGCTCAGACTATGACCAGAATTGAGCTTCACTCTAGTTAGTATGAATTATTATTATTTTCTGCCACAGATTCTTTTATACTCCCTGTGTATATGGTAGATTTTATTTTTCTCATTACAGACAAGCCCCTACTTTAGGGGTAGTCTCCTCCTTCCTGATTCCCACCCACCCTATATGTTGCCAAGAAGAAGCCAGGGACAAAGTTAGCTCATGAAGCAGCCATAGCTAGTATATTAATAAATTATTCTTTAGGACCCCAACATCTTACTAGGCATACATATTTATAAATGAAAGTATGTGGGAAAAGCTACTCTGAAACACAAACGAGCACCTGTCCCTTGCCCCTACTCCTTCCTTTTCTTTTCCTCACACCATCCATCCCATAATGGATCTGTAATGTTGGCAACATTGCCACTCTTAATGATCTGGGCCCTTCTACATAATGGCCTCCTGGTACCAGCCATTATAGATGAGATGTACGTTATTTATAAATTACTTCTCTTGTTCCTGCATATTCCTGAGTTTATCATCATTAAGGAGAAGAAATGTTTCTCAACAAAAGGCCCAGGTACTATGGTGATAGACACAATAGTAATGCTTAGATACACAGATAGGCATGTTTCCATTTTGGTCTTTTGTATCCATTTTCACTTGTCCCAGATATGCCATATTTTGATTCTCAGGGTGAAGAATGTTTTGAAATGCATTTGCGTATTCATGGATTGTTGGCTGTATTCAAATTTTTATATTCAGCTAATATTTAAATGTATTTAGGAAACAGGCATCAATTTAGATTTGCAATGTGGTATGAAATATCATAAAGGGAAATCACTTTCAGGCTGTTAGATGTAGTGCAGCCTGGGAGATAGATAGGTTCAAAACATCTGTCAACCCACAAAATTTTTGTGAACCCTTTCCACTCTCAACAATGTCATAACTGTGATGCTTCTGATAATAGAAGCATAAATGCCTGAAGAAATATTGAAGCAATGGAGTGAATCTAGTCTACAATTATTTTATTAAAATTCTAGCTTGCTTCTGGAGTTATTTGAAAGTCTGAGCCAGGTTGCTTGTGCCCATTTCTATGATCCCAGTCGTCTGAATACAAGACTGAAAATCAAGACTCCAGGGTTCTTCCTGGAACTCATTCAAGCAAATAAAACATTATAAATCAGAGTACCTGAGTTTACCTACTCGTTACTTAGGGTAAATTAAGTGAATTGACTGATCAAGGAAGCTAAGGGATCAAAATAGTTGGTTTGATCCTCATGGTCACAAGTTATACACAACCTATAGTCAACCATTTTACTCTTCCATTATTAAAGACTTACATGGGATCAGGGAGACTACAGATGAAAGTATGTAAGATAGTCCCTGACTAAAAGGAACTTATCTTCTAATGAGGAAAGACAAGCTATGTTGGGGATTTCGGAGACTGGGGTGTCCCATCTTCAGTGTCATGGCCAGAAATATCTGAAAATTTCTTTACTAGGATAGAACTTGTTTATGTGTATGGGTGTTTTTTGTGTGGGTGTGTGTATGTGTGTGTATGTATATGGGTGTGGGGAGTGAGTGTGTGTGTGTGTATGTGTGTGTGTGTGTGTGTGTGTGTGTGTGTGTGTGTGTGTGTTGTAAAATATTCCCAACCATCCAGGAATGGAGCCAGTATTTTCAGATGGGTTAGAAGAAACATCCAAATTTCATCTGTGACCAGAGACAAATGGTACCCCGTGGTAGTAAATGTCCTTTTTCCTCGATGTGACAGGGGGCTAAAGATAGACAATGAAGAAGGGGCTGCCTGGCTACGTTGAGATCTGCCTTCACTAGAGAAAAGATTACTCAGAGAGTCACCCCTGGCCCATACCCCAGATTCCAGAGGCACATAATCTATATTCATAAAGCACTTTAGGATAATTAAATATCAGATTCGAGGACAGTACAAGCTACAATTAATCACAGAAACAAAGATGCCTCTCTGAGCTAGATTCAGTGCACAACTAGTAGGTGCTGAGGAAGGTACTTTAATTCTTTCAGGGCAGTGGGCAAATACATTAAGGTGCCAAAGCTATAATTCACTATGTGACCCCCCCATTGGCCTGAGTGAGTTAATTCCCTTCCCTAGTCCCCAGACTGACTCCTAGTCAGTAATTTACAAAAGGAGAGAAAATGGCTGAATATGTAAAGAATCATTGCTACAAACCAAACTCTAGGTTTCCCCTCAAAGGTAACTGAAACAGCACTATCTCTAACTTGCATATGACTTTTACCTTATGTTGACTTATATTATAAGTTTTGACATATGCCTTTATCTTGTCACTCCAACCAGTTTAAGCTCCATGAAGACAGCAAAAGTCTGCATATCTCTTCTAGAACTATCCACTCAACACCTAGTAAAATGCTTTGTATGTAATGGCTACTCAATAAATATTGATTTACTATTTTTTAATTTACTCAGAACTGAACAGATTAAATTCAGAGTTCCTGCCCTTTCCTTCCTCATGCCTAAGCCTTACCCCTCGAACATATATTGTGTGAGTAACCAAAAAAGGGTCAGCTATCTCCCTCCAAATCACATTCGTTCTTCCTTCTATTTATGAGACATGTTTATGTGATTCTCTGGCCTGTCAGTTCCAATGACCAACAGCCCCCAGCCCCCACAAAAGTACTCCAAGTCACTCAGCTCATTTGTTGGGGATGAATAATTGAATCCAATTAATACATCCTGGCTATTCATGGCCAAGCGAGCTCTGACAAGAGTCATAGCAAAGCAGAGGTGGTAGGACCATTAAATCTAAGAGCCCGTGCCTTCCCCATAGCATTAGAGTTAAGTGCTGTGTTTAGCACAGTGTTGCTAAAATGTGTTTGGTTAAATCATGGATAGAAAATGTTCACATCTCCCGGAGCCAGTTCCATTCTTCTTCTCTTGGGTCTCTCTCAGAGACCTCCCCAGGAAATTTCTGCAGTCCATCTTTATAACTTGTTTCAAAGAGAAGAGTTCAATGTTTAGCATTTATGTTCATCTCTGCTGACATTCTGTTATTGTGAAATCACAGTATGATCTAGTGGAATTAGCGTGGGGCCATCAGGAGAATCAGGAGACCTAGATGCTAGGCTTGCTCATGTTATGAAATAGCTCTGTGACCTCCATCAAATCATCTCCTCATTCTGGGCTTGTATTCCCTTATCTGCAAAATGGGGATGATCACAGTTGCCCTTCATTCCTTATAGGACAGTTATTGGAAAGAAAATTAGATTTGAAAAAAGTCTTTGGGTGAGTAAAATAAACTAAAATAAACACTATGTAAATGAAAATTTCTGATCTGATCTGTTAACTTTGTAGGCGAGATAAGGAAATGTAGGCATGCACTGAAAAGATAGTCTAATATACTATGGGAATAGTGGGGATGGGGAGAGAGAGAGACAGAGAGAGAGGACCTGGTCAGTTTTTTGATCCCACATTTCCCTTCTCTCCCATCCTGCACTCAGATGGAAAAACAGGTAGTTTGGAATGTCTCTGTTTGTATCTGTAAAATTCCCAGAGAAAAAAGGTTTGCAGAGGGAGAAAGGCAGCTGAAATCAAACCTCAATTACTTTTCTCTTTCCTTTCAGATCCCCTGATTTATTCCCTCCATGAGACGAGTGGCATTTGGAATTAAAAACTCCAAACCCAGAGGAATAAAGAATAGGAAGATGAGAAGATAAGCCATCCAAAATAGACAAAGTAGAGTAATAGAGTAAGTTGGAACAGGAGAGGAGGGGAAAACAAGGACAAAGGGAAAGAAGAAAAAGAATGAGAGAAGAAAAAGAAAAATGCATTCATGCTTTATTTTGATACTTAGGTGAGTTGCCATTTAAAGGGCCAGATGTCTTCATTTTCTACAGCTAGGATTTAAAAGACAGAAACCCAATTTAGTTGCTCTTTTCTCTAATAAAAAATATGTTTTATCCCAATGGAAGAACGTGTTTCTTTCTGCCAATAAGTGTCAGCCGCTAATCTGAGGCCTTCAATAAAACAATCCCATTAAATAATTTAACCAGGAAAAAGCCACTGATGGCTGTGAAATAATGTATAGATTTCAGATGGGTCAACCTTTAAAGCCGCAAAAGAGGAAATGTGAGAAATGGGTTTCTGGAAGCACAGGGGCATTCCCCAGCAGACTGAAAAGGAAACCCATTAGAACCAAGGAATGGTAAATAGCTGCCTTAAACATATTTGCTGACACAGTGTTGTGTTAATGTGCAAAATACACTTCTTCTATAGCCATGAGAGAAATCTCTCAGTACCCAATTCCTATAAAATAGGGACTGTGGGACTAAATCCATTGTTCTCTCTGAAAATCAATGGGCAGTTTACCCCATAGGGTCATTCAGGTTTCAAAGGGCAGTATGAGTAGTTCAGTACAAGGGAAGCAGTTCGGGGGAATGAACAGAGCTTCAGATTAAGGTCAAAGTGACCTGGACTCCAGGGACTGGGCAATGAGTCACTAAACTTGACTCCATGCCTGTTAATACAAGGAAGGCAACCCAGGAGGGATGGAATGAAAGCAGGTGCAGCTGCAATGCAGAAAAGCATACCAGTGTTTCCATTTCAGTAGCCTTTGTAAATGGCCAGTATTTAAATATATGTTGCTGATGTTGACCCTTAGACTTTATGATTCTGCAGGCACAGAATGATCGATTTGAGGAAAGAGAGGAGCTGAGTAAAAACTTTACATCAATAAAAGTAGAGCAGCTGCAGAGGTTTGGGGTCCCTGAGAGTTTTCTCTTCTTTGTATAAGTGTACCCTGCTAAAACATCTCCCATTCTGGGAAGACAGCCAGGAGCTTGGGCCCTTTGTGTTTTTCCCTGAGGACATTTTGGATGCCTGAATTCAAGTCATCAAAGTGGCCTGAAGTCTGGGCATGTATCACATCACTTGGGAGTTTATCTCTGATGATTAATGCCTCAGGTTCAGCAAGCCTGTGTTCCTCATGCTGCCTTTTGAGACCCTTCCCCTTTTCCATTCCCCAGGGCATGTTCAGCACTTCCTTTGCTTCAGTGAGTACTCAGAGGGACTTAGAGACCTGAAATTACTCTCTCTTGGCCTCAGTTTCTTCATTGGTTTCTGGAGATGATAATACCCTACATAATGTACTTAGCACAAAACCCCCCAAAAAACTGACTAGTCCCCTTACTAACTATAACTTCTCTCTTCCTCCCTCCCCACCCCCACATCTATCACTCTATGCCTTCAGAATCACAGTCTAAGGGCTAAATAATAGCCAGTTGCAGCAGCTGCTGAAATGGGAGCATCAGTTGACTCATTGGTCTCACTAGTCATTATAGCTGTACCTACTTCATTCCATTTATGTTGTTTTCCTTGTTGCACTAACAGTCAAATGGTTTACCTGGACTCACAATAGTAGGGTCTGACAAAACTGTCCCTAGAATCCAGGTTTCCTTAGTCCTACTCCCTACAACTGAGAAAAATGACTGAGGCAGGGGTAAGGAGATGGAAGTTAATGCACACTGCTTCACAACATCCTTGCAATAGGACAGTAGAATAAAGAGACACAGAGACATCTCCACGTTAGAAACATTCCCCACCTTCTTCCCCTATTAAAAGAGATGACCTTTTTGAAACCCTGAAGTTTACCTTGATCTTATCCTTTCACTGCAAACAACCAAAGTCATCAAGCTAGCAGGCATTCTAATATTCTGCCAGTCACTTTCTCCTTAAATACTTAGATTCATATGCCCAAAGGGCAATAAAACTGTGCATACCCTTAGATCTAGCAATATCACTACTAGGTCTGTAATCCCAAAGAGATCATAAAAAAGGGGGAAAGTCCCACGTGTTCCATGACATTCATAGCTGCTCTTTTTTGTGGTGACAAAGAATTAGAAATTGAGGGGATGCCCATAAAATGGGGAATGGCTGAACAAGTTGTAATATATGAATATAATGGAATAGTATTGTTCTATAAAAAAACTGTCAATCAGGTTTATTTCAGAAAAATCTGGATCTACATGAAATGATGGTGAGTGAAGTAAGCAGAACCAGGAGAACATTGTTCAGCAAAAATAATATTGTGTGAAGATCAACTATGAAAGCTCCTCTCAGCAATATAGCAATCAAAGACAATTCCAGCCGCATTCAAAAAAAGAAGTATGGAATTCATTCAAATTCAAAACCTTCTATTTTCATTTTTTAATTTTTTTAGTCTTTTTTTCCTTCTCATGGTGTTTCCCTTTTTGTTCTCATACTTTTCAGTATGCTAAATACAGAAATATTATAATGTAATTGTACATGGAGAACCTATATCAGATTACTTTCTAAACTAAGATGGGGAAAGGGGTTGGTGGGAGGAAGAAAACTTCACAGAAACAAATGTTGAAAATTATTTTTACATTTAATTGGAAATTTAAATAAATATATTTAAAAGATCATTAAAAAAAACTCCATCTCACCCAACAACCCCAGAAGTTTCACTGTTCCATCTAAGATTCCTTGTCTCCTATTTTCCTCTACAACTGACTCACACCAAAAAGACCATAAGCCTTTCCCTCTTCTTTTCAGGGAAATGATGGATAGTTAGCAACATCTTTTTTCCCCTCTCCTTTGTCTCTCCTAATTTTTTTCTGGTATTCTATTCTTTTATTCTGTTTCTATTTTTCTCCCTTTCCCCTCTTTCTTTTACTCAATAATTTCCATACTTCCTCCTTTTATTTATTATCTGGATGTGCTTTTTCCCCTTTCCCTTTTGTTCTATATCCTTCTACATTCATACATTCTATGCCTTCTTATTTCCTTTCTATTACCAGAGTGCAAATAGAATCCAACCTTTGTATACTGTTTTTGTGAGAGCAATTTTAGGGCAAGAGTGGACTCTGCAGCAGTTCAATGGGGAAGTATTAAATGGGTTAGGATATAGTATGAGAAGGTAAGAATTCAAGAATTCAAGAAAGAAATTTAAGTTTTTAGGAAACCTAGAATCAGAATTTTTTGACTAAAAAGAACTTTATACTTTAACTGGTCCCATGCACTCATTTTATAGATGAGATAACTGAAGTTCAGAGGAATTTGAGTTCAAGTTCCTCTATTAGCTTATTGTATGACACTGCCCAAGACCACATGAATAGTAAATGGGCAAGGCTGATTCTGAACCCAACTGTTCTAGATCAAATGAAAATATTTATTCTTCTAGGCCATGCAGCTTCTTAGGTTCTTACCAAGACATTGAGAGGTTAAATGCTTTGCCCATAGTCACATACTAAATATGAGTCAGAGGCACATTTTCCTGATTATAAGACCTGTACTCTATTCATTATACCACCCAGCTATATTCATGCCAATTAGACACTCAGTTTCCACAGTCTAACTGGGATTATGATGAGAAAGTCACATTGGAACCAAGGAGTAAAAAAGAGAGATAGAAAGGAAAAAAGAAAAAACTAGAGAGGCTGAAGGACTGGAATACAACACCTTCCTCTCTTCAGAGGTGTTAGCAAGATATTAGATTTACTAGTTAATTTCACTCATTTCCAGTCCCCTAACCTGCCCCCCATCTCCTGCCTCTCTCCCCATACACACACACACACACACACACACACACACACACATATACCTCTGTAAACTAGGGATTAGGGATTTATTTCAAGGTCTTACCAATCATATGCTAACTTGGTGCATCACTAAAGCATCTTCTGGGAGGACAGGTAGAAATCCAATCTAGGATTGAAAGCTGCAACTGTCATAGGTAAAAAATGCCCCCCCACAGAAAGCTGCTATTGAGTCAGACAGTGGTAAGAATAATAGCAATACCATCAGTGCTTCAGTGAATCTACTGGTTAGTTCTATGTCAATATACCAGTCACCGGGAACACACACACACTCAGCAAAAGACGTCACCTTTCCCACCCCTCTTAAGACTTCCTTCCTAATTTTTCCACCCTATCACCCTAATAAATTGGTAATGGCATTCAATGCCATGAATTGGGTCCTGAGGCTATTATCAAACAAGTGCTAGAAAGGGAAAAGAGGCTAAGAGAATTGATGCTGTTGATTATAGTGGTGGAACTATCCCCATTGAATCATAAATAAACCAGACTCCTAATCTGTTGAGAAAAGGCTACATTCTAAAAAGACATGGTCTTTGGGGCAATCAATATGCTTCAAAATATGGCCCATGCTAAGGTTGTTATGTTTTCTTTCTTTGAGTCAAAATGTATTTATTCAGGAAATGACTCCACTGTCACATACACATTCATTAAGAATTCATGTCAAAATTAGAAATGTGTATCACATCCTTTGCACTTTGCTCTTTGAAAGCTCCCAGTTGAAGACAGAAATACTGACACAGACACATCTGCAGAAGAAATGAAGACAGCAGAATAAAAAATGAATCCAGAGCATAACTGAATAGAGCTAATGTCAACTCTATAGGTATATCTCCAACAACTGGAACAATGTACAAGGAAAGAACAATGAAATAAAACTGAATGTTGTGAAATTATAATGATCATATTTTAGCCCTAGAGAAGATATGAGAAAATGTATTCACAACTACCCTCTTTCATTGGAGAGATGGAAAAATTGTGAGAATATATATGTGTGTCATATGCTATCTATTGTTACTTTTGCTGAACTTAAATGTATAGTTATTAAACTTAAAAATGATTTATTTGCTACAAAAAAGAGGAAGAATGTTTTGAGAAATAAACATGATGAAAAAACAAAAGATCAATAAAAATTTAAAAGTAAAATCTCATCTTTTTGGTCAGATTTACCATATTAATGGAATGCAATAATTATCCCCATACTCTTATTCTGGCAGTACATGTGCCAGAGTCTTTCACAAGATCGTTGTGATCAAAATGTGGAGCAAATGATAGTAACATGAATATGAAATGAATATGAAAGGTTGAATGAACACACTTAAAGACTGGCATTACGATTAAAAGGAATTCCATAAAGGAGTACCACAGGGTTCTATCTTTGGCCCTGACCAATCAAAGTTTCTAACAATTGCTTAAATTAAGACAGAGCTAACATTCTTATCAAATTTATGGATGACATAATGTTGGGAGAGATAATTTGTGAATGACAGAATCAGAATCTAAAAATGTCTAATGGAGGATCTGTAATTGCATCAACATAGAGAGTACCCAATGTGGAAATTCCATCTACAGATCATTAGCAATCTATGAGTTACTAGATAATTTCTAGAGTTTCCTAATAAGGATTAAATATACTAAAATGAAATGTAATAGGGATAAATATGGAGTCTAGATTTAAGTTTTAAAATATAAGCTGCTCAAGATGAGAAAACAACACCTAGAAAATAAAGAAAGGTGAGAGTACAACACTAGTTCAAAATGAGTCATCAGTATGATGTGGAGGGCAAAAAAAAGGAAAGAAAGAAAACAAAAAACTAATACAACCTTATTTTACTTTGATGGATTTATTTCATTGGTGTGGATGTTCTCTCAACAAATAGAGATTATGATCCCTCTACAATATTGCATACTAGGTGATTATATGCATGTCTTTCCAGCTTCATGATACAGTGACTAGAGCTCTGGACCTAGAATCAGAGAGAACTGGGTTCAAATCTGCCCTTAATCAAGTATTAGCTATTTGACTCTGGTTAAAGTCATTGTCTCAATTTTTTCCATCTATAAAATGGAATAAATAATAATAATAATAATAATAATAATAATAATAATAATAATAATAATAATAATGTCTATCTCCCAGGGCTGTTGTGAAAATAAAATGAGATATCTGTAAAGCACTTAACAAGCCTCACAATGCTATATAAATTCTAATTATTATTATTATTATTATTATTATCATAATCATTATCATCAGATAAATCTTCCTTCCACCACCTACCTAGTACACTGGAGGTCTATATGGAATTCTTTAAATATATTTCATGGATCCAGTGTGCCATTCAGTTTCTCCATCTCTTATTAATTCTTGACACATGTCTAGGCCATCTCCCTTTCTGATCATTCATGTCCTTGATATATTTTAATATTATTTCATTCATACAATTGATCTTTGGTAACATCATCCAGTGTTGTTAGCTATGATTTGTCTTTCTATTATTGTAATTTTAATTATTCTGATGCCAGAATTTTGTAATTTGTAACCATGTAGGAGGTTACATCAGTATTTAAAAAAACTAGAAGCATAATGTCCAGAATGGTGCAGTGTGAATCTTACTAGTCAAATTACATCAAAAACATTTTGTTCAGTCCTAAACACCACATTTTAAAAAGAACTTTGACAATCAGAAATATGTCAAGATAGGGGCAACCAAAATGTTGAGAAGTCTTGAAATTATACCATGTAAAATTTATTTCTAGGCTAGAGAAGAGATAATTTGGAAAAGTGAGAGACACAATAGTTGTCTTCAAGTATTTAAAGGGATGCCATGTAGAAGAAGAATCAGACTTTGGTTTAATCTAAGAAAGAAAATCTAGAAGCAATGGGTAAACTTTAGAGAGGCAGATTTAGCTCAATATAAGTTTTTTTTTAAATTAAAGCAATTCAAAAAGTGTAATGAACTAACAAAGGATTCTTCATTACTGGAAGTCTTGGCATAGAAGCTGGATAATCAGTAATCAAAAATATTATGAAGTAAATTTCTGCCCATATTCAAGTAGGACTAGATGATTGCTGAGGTTAGCAAATTGGAAATGAGGACTCCAAATATGGGATAGGAGCACTAAGCCAAATGTAAAGCATAAGTTTCATAGCCTACAAGACCATAGGATAATAGATTTAGAGATGAAAAGGCATTTAGAAGTCATGTGGTTTGATCTCTTCATTTTATAGATGAAGAAAACAAGGACCAGAGAAGTTAAATGACTTGAACATTTACCACACCAATAGTAAATAGCAAAAATGTTGCTCCAACTAACAGCTTCTGACTCCAAATCCAATGTTGTTTTCATTTTATCATACTGCTTAGCTAATTTTCATTTTAATATTTTGGTCAATATTTAATTTTACTCTCTAGATTAATTTCAGACTTCATCAGCAAGGGACTAATCCAAGGTAATATAAGCATAGTGGGTTTATGGTAGAGAAAACAATCTGGGCATTATATATTATATATACATATATATATATATATATATATATATTATATATCTTATATATTATATATTTCTGATCCAGGCTAACCCTAACCCTAACCCTAACCCTAACCTCCGATGACCATCAGAAATATGTCAGTTTCTTAGGAAAGCACACCTCAAAAAAGGGTGATTGACCAGATTGAGCAAGAGACTCAAATAGAGAGTCATCTGATAGAAAAATCAGAAGAACTTCCTTCCTGGATACTTAATATAATGACAATCAGATTCAAGAAAAGTATTACTCAAACCATACAACCAAAGGACCAGTATCTTGGAGACATTCCAGATTCTTGCAATTCATTCTTTGCTTTTGTCTTCTCACAACTAACACAGTGACTAGCATTTAATAAACAAATCCTTATTGATTGATTGATGAGGGGAACAATTGGATGCAACTTCTTCCAAAATGATAACATAATGCCTTAAATGCTGTCTTTATCCATACAATGAAATTTCTCTACTCTAAAGTTAATTTTCAAACTAAATGTGTTTATCTTGAGTGAGTTCATTAGATATGAGGGAATCCTAAATGAAGACTACATTATATTATGTTTAACTGCATTGGTTGCCTTGTTTTTACTATGTATTTATTTATGAGTATACAGGTAGTATAAGGAAGGAGTTGAAATAACCTGCTACTTGGAGTCAGTGAATTCATCTTCCCCTTCTGATACATAAAATAAACCTTTTGTATATCTGTAAAGGTTGATGAGACACAGCTAGTTAAATCCCAAGCTGCTCCTTAACTTTCTTATGGCTCATATGAGGGACAAGTATGTGATTGTTATAAGTGGGAGATTACACCAGGTAACTAGTGGTTCAGCAGTTAGATTGCTGGGTCTAGAGTCAGGATGATCCAAAGTCAAATCTGATATCAGACATTTACTACCTGTATGATCCTGGGCAAGTCAGTTAACCCTGTTTGCCTTAGTTTCCTCAACTGTAAAATGACCTAGAGATGGAAATGGCAAATTGCTCCAGTATCTTTGCCAAGAAAACTCCAAATAGGTCATGAAAAGTCAAACATGACTGAAACAAGAAACAACATCAAGAATCTGGTCCATAGGGTCTCATCCTCAAGGCCTTGGGTATGAGCAAATAAGGGTTTCCTCTATATATAATGACTGTAATATCATAGTTCATGTTCAAAATGAGGAATTCAATTACCTACAAGATGTGGATTTATGGAAAATACAATCTTCTTTTTTTAGACTTTTGCAAGGCAATGGGGTTAATTGGCTTGCCCAAGACCACACAGCTAGGTAATTATTAAGTGTCTGAGGTCAGATTTGAACTCAAGTACTCCTGACTCAAGGGTCAGTGCTCTATCCACAGCATCACTTAGCTGCCCCCTAAAAAATACAATCTTAATGAAAGAACTCTTCATTTGAAATCCAAGGATCCGATTTTGACTCTTGGTCTTGTGAATCACCTTTCCTCTCTGAAGCTCTGGTTCTACAATGACCAAATAAAAATAGAGTACTATAGTCTCTCTCTACTTTCCCCATCCTGGTCTATGTGAGTTAATGAGAATTATTAAGAATTGGAATAAAATCTAGATAATGTGGTGGATGAAAGGAGGGGGAGAATGGTAAGAAGGAGCTGTCAAAAATAATAAAGAAAACATAGAAGAGATCAATCTGAAGCTGGATAATTTTATGGTAATTAATATCCTAGCCAAGACCTTTCCTTATCTCCAGCACAACTAAAGATGAAAAGACTGAGACCTGAGATATCATACCTTCTCTGAGAATGTTTCCATGAAGCCAAGGCCATAGTATGATGGAATCTTATGAGTATCTAATTTTTAGAAGCTTCATGGAATAGAGGTTGCATCCAGATATCCATGTTCTTTCATTGGGATCATAACATAACACTTCCCAGATAAGGAAGCCGGCATCATGATTTCCTGAACTATGTGTTCATTTTGTCTATCTGTAATTAATAGAGGTGGGCAAGGGGTCAACTAATACATGTTCAATTTGAAAAGACACTCTGTAAAAAATGCCAAGGTAAAATGGTAGATGGAGTGAGCTGAGTGTTTCTAGTCATTAAGCTATGAGGATCACTATCTGAACAATAACCTTCTAGGAACCTATCACTTGATCAAACTAGTTTACAGAAGTACCTATCTGCATGCAATATATGAATGCTTACATCAACAACTTACCAATTGAGCAAAAGCTATTGCATTTTTGGAGGTTGGGAATAGGGGAAAGGAAAAATGGGATCTTTAGGTGACAAAGAAAGACAGATATATGCAATAAGTCAGACAAGGGTTTATTGTATTATGCAACAGTCTGTGACAAAACTTTCAAAGCAAGGCACAGAGATATGTCAAGTTGTTCTTTTCAAGTGTTAACACTTTGGTTATTTCCTCTTCCTTGATGGCTGGTACTCATTGGACACGATTGCAATACCATAAGAAGTTGCAGGAATCTGATGACCTGAGACAGATTTCAGAGCTAGGTCACAGAAATAACAATCAGCTGAATCATTTTTACAGTTCCACCAGAGTCAGTCACTCATTGGGAGAGGATAAAAATAGAGACATCAGAGAAAGGCATTGACTGCATAGGTATCTTGTGTAAAGGTGAGGTATTGGAAGGTGGCAGCTGAGTAGTTCATTTGACAACTTGCTAAATTACCAAATAGGCCACCAAGATGCCAAATCCAGCAGTAAATTAGTGGCAGTTTAAAAGTTTCTATGAGGGAAGTGAGAAAGTTTATACCTTCTCATGTATAGCAAGATAACTCTTTCCCCCTGTGTCCTTGATGTCAAAAAAAACTCATATAATAAATCTTTGCAAAAGGCCCTGAGTTTATCTGCCCCCCCACACACTTTCTTAAGAAAGTAACAGTATATGGGGCAGCTAGGTAGCACAATGGATGGATCACTGGCCCTAGAATCAAGAGAACCTCAGTTCAGTTTCATTCTCAGACACTTAACACTTACTTAACCATGTGCCCTTGGGCAAGTAACTTAACCCATTGCCTTGCAAAAAAAATAATAATAAATAAAAGTATATAATTATTCTGAAAATCATAAGATTATGGCTAATAGATCGAGAGCTCAAAGGAATCTCAGAGGTCACCTAATCCTATCCCCTCATTTTTCAGATGCACATAAAAGGTAAAGTGATTTTCCCCAAGGTCATTTAGGAATTAAGTTCCAGAGTAAGGACATGAAATCAAATTATGTAGTGCTTCTACTATATCCTTCTCTCATAAATTGAAAATTCTATCTTTTCCAAAATCAGCACAATTGTATATATCGAATGTTATTTCTACTGAATAGTACAAAAATACAAAAAGTACCAGGAGGGAGAAGTTAGGGAGCTATTGGGATGACCAAGTCCTTTTTTGTACCTATTCATCTTTTGCACATGATTCTCTGGTTGTCAGTGTGTATTTGTGGGGTAAACCATTCGTCCCAGGTAGGAATATGAATTTCCCTTGATCACAGTGGTCCATCTTGACTGGAGATAAGGCCCACATTTGGAAATTCACTCAGTTATGGTTATATAATCAAGGTCAGATATGCAATCCTTATATGGAATTCAGGTAGCCAGTTATACACTTTGATTTTAGTTGATGATACTTATGTAAGTCTCAGCCTTGGCATGATGCTGGTTTTGTTCTATGACCCTATAACTGTCCAGGCTAAGGGAAAAATCCTACATTGCTAGAGGACAGCAGACAGGAGCTAGCTTGTACCTGGAGTGGGCAATGGCAGACAGTGAGTGAACAGCAGGAGAAGCAGACTAGGAATCTGGGAAATTGATATGTAAACTTGGCTATGTAGATAGATTTATGTGTGGACTTGACCCTGCAGCCTTCTGCCTCCAACTCTATACAGTAAAAATGTGCATATTTTTCCAAGTCTCCTCAGCATTTCTTCAGTCTCTCTGAATAAAGGACTTAGCAAAGAAGACCTCTGAAGAAGAGGATAAAGAGCTCCAGATCTCCTGCTTTATAATTGATGTACCTGGGAGGAAATGTCTAAGGCTAAAACCTCTTGGACTTATAGTTGACACAATTGATTGAATTTGACTTGTAAGTTTATTAAGCACATACTATGTGTCCATCATTGTGTTAAACATGGAGATATAAAGAAAGGAAAAAGATAGTCCATGTTTTTGAGAATATAATGGAGAAGAAAACAAACAAACAAATATATACAAACTATCTATCAATTGTATAAACAGGAAGTAATGATAAAATTGAGAGGTAGAGGTAAAGGAGCAGGATTGTGCAGTGAAGGGGGAGCAGTTAGGCAGGACTGAATCTCACCTCTGCAAAGGGTTTAGTGTACATACCTGGTCCATAGACTAGGGTGCACATATTCATTTCTTGCACATGATTCTCTGGAAGAGAGTTGGTACACGAGGTGAAACTCAGCTCTGCCTTACTGCTGCCCCCCTCACCAAACTTTCCTGATAGGACAGAGTATTCCAGGCATAGGGGAACTACCCAGAATAGCAAGTTCTACAAATGAAGAATGGAAAAGAGGACAATTTCTTTTTAAAAAAAAATTCATGGGGGCGGCTAGGTGGCACAGTGGACAGAGCACTGGCCCTGGAGTCAGGAGTACCTGAGTTCAAATCTGACCTCATACACTTAAAATTATCTAGCTGTGTGGCCTTGGGCGAGCCACTTAACCCCATTGCAAAAAAAAGAACCTAAAAAAAATTCATTAATTGTTTTTATACTTTATTGCATCTGTAATTTCTTTTTTTAATTAAATATTTTATTTAATTATTTTTTACACCTACATGAAATGGTAGTTTTCAACAATCATTTTTTACAAGGTTTTGAGTTTTAGATTTTTCTTTCTCCCTTCCTCTATACCTCCCCTCCCTCCTCACCCTGATAGAAAGCAATCCAACATAGGTCAAAGATCCATGTTAGTTATGTTGTGAGAGAAGAATCAAATCAAAACAGAGAAAAAACAATAAAGAGAAAAAAAATCATACTTAAGGCAACTTTTAAAAACTGAAGATAGTAAGTTTTGATCTGCATTTAAACTTCATAGATCTTCCTCTAGATATGGATGATGTATTCTATCACAAGTCTTTTAGAATTGTCTTTGATTATTGTACTACTGAGATGATTAAATTCTTTGTAGTTGATCCTCACCCAATGTTGCTATTAGTATTTATGATGTTCTTCTGATTCTGCTCATTTCACTCAGCATCAGTTCATGCAAATCTTTCCAGGATATTCTGAAGTCTCATCCCAAAGAGAACAATTTAAATGGATCAAAGGTGGGAGAGGGAGCATAATATGTAAAAAGGCTACAAAAGTAAGGTGTTGGCTAGGTTATGAAAGGTTTTGGATGCTAAATGGGGGAATTTTCATTTGATCCCAGAAATAACAGGGAACCATTGGAGTTTATTGAGTATTAAGATATCATGGTTAGGTCTTAACTTTAAAAAAAATCAGTTGGTTAAATGGAGGATGTACTGGACTGGTAAGAAGCTTGTGGCAGGCAAACCACCAACAGTCTCTTGCAATACTCCAGTTTTTGAAGTGATGAGAGCCTGCACCAGAGTGGTGGCAGTATCAGAAGAGAGAAAGGGGTTGTAAATGTAAAATCAACAGACCTTGGCAACAGATTAGAAATGGGGAAGTGAGAGATAGTAAGGAGTTGGGAATGATACTTAGGTTGTGAGCATGGAGAACTAGGGTAGTGATAATGCCCTCAGCAGTAACAAGAAAGCTTGAATGGAGAAGGTTTAGGTGAAAAAAATAAGTTCAGTATTTGACATATTGTGTTTCATATGTATATCTACTGGACATCCAGACCAAGATTCTGAAAGGCAATTGGAGATCTGAGATGAAAGTCCAGCAGATGGATTAGGGCTAGATAGGAAGAATCAAGAATCATCAGCATAGAGATGATAATTAGATCCTTGGGAGTTCAAGAAATCAAGTGAAGTGATAAAGAGGAAGAAGAAAAGAGAACTCAGGAAAAAGCCTTGTAGAATACCCACAGGTTGCTGGTTAGCATAGATAACAATGCAACCCTCAAGCATCACCAGGTAGCTTGTAGAGATCCTAGAAGATGCTCCAAGTCAAATGTTGGTGGGAAAACTGTCCTATGAAACTTAAATTAGCAACACATCAAGGAAATGGTTTCACCAATTTCCCTGACCATCCAGATCTGACATCTGACCTGAAAAGTCATGTTTAATTGAAATTTGAACTTGATTTAGTACACAGAAGTAAAAAAGAGGTGAAAGGAAAGTAGGGTTACTTCTCTCTGAGAGATCAGCATCTGAATCATATTTATGATTCCTACTCAAATTGGGAAGAGTTGTGTCCTTTTTCTTAATCAAGTGAATGGCATGGTCAATCCTTAAAAGTAAGATATTGTCTTAGACCTAGTGAAACCTGACAGGACATGTAAGCCAAATTGAAGAGTTGTTTAGCTGACAGTTCCCACATAAGACTTAAAGTATTCTCAGCATTATATCTGATATCCCCAAAATGTTAAATACAAAAAGACCTTTATGTATTTTCCAATGCAATGCCTTTCTCAACATGCCTGTATATCTTAACTTTCCTTCTCTTTTTTACTAACCTACAAATGCCACAACCTTTCTTTTCCCTGTACAAAAGGATATCAAACAAATTGCACTTTGTGATATATGTCACTACCTTCACTCAGGAGAAATGACATAGCTATTTTATTAGACAGGAAGTCTCTAGAGCTCCTGAACCCAAAAGATAGTCTCATAAATTACCAAGAGCCCACACCAGAAGAAAACAACAGTAAACTTTAAATGGGTTAAGTGGCTTTGTTATCTGGACTCTCAACAGACCTTTGCTGGTGATCCTCCTCTGGGGAAGTACTTTGAGTATGAAAAATCATATATTTCCTGGTACTTTACCCCTAAGATAAGAAGACTTGCTATCTTCAACTTGAGAATTTGGTGACTGTAGTTAAGGGCTCCCTTGGATGGTTTACTGATACTTTGTCAAGATCAAATCCACCCAGAAGAATATAGTCTTTCATCCATAAATTCTTCTTGAATACATGATTTCACCACTGTGGATATGCCAGTCACCAAGTCAGATCAAAAAAATATCTTTTTTTTAGTAAATTAGTATTAAGTGATTAATGAAAAGAAGATAACCAAGTAAAATGGGAGGTAACCAAATTGGGACAGGCTAATTCAAATTTGACAAGTATGGATTCAAGAGTAAAGAGGATCTCAGAGATTATTGAGTCCAAACCCCTTTTTACAAAGGAAAGAAAAATAAAGCTACTGGTTAAAGGTTACAGAGGTAGAAAATGACAGTCAGAATTTGAATCCATGTCCCTCACTCCAAATCTCACTTTCTTTCCCCCTGCACTGGACTACCTCTCCTGGAAAAATGACAATTTTTCCCAGGTCACTTAGAAGAATAGTCTGTTTTTACTTTTTTTTCAAGATGTATATGTCTTTAAAGCACTGGTTGGGGGGGGAGGTGCTGACCTAGTGAAATATATCTGTTTCACCTTCACAGCTATCCATTTGCATTTGAACTATTTCTGACAAAAATTTGGAAAGGGATTGGTTTTCAACTAGTTTGATCTATTACAAAAATTATCAGTATATATATTTTTTCGAGCTAATTTTATGAACCCACTGAATATTTTGAAGTAAAATAGTGGGCAGTTCAATTTTCTAGTTTACTCTTGTGATTTTTATTAACTTTAAGTAAAATAGGGCCACTTTGCCAACCATTATGGAACATAGTGAAATGGAAAAAGTTTTGGCTTCAGAGTCAAAGGATCTGGGTTCCAAATCTTTGTTTAGCCAAGACAAAGTTGGTAGGTTACTAAACTTACTTGTACCTGTTTTCTCAAGTTCTAAAATGAGAGAGTTGGAGAAAAGAGTCTCTTTGATTACTTACAGCTCTAAATCTATTATTTTAAATGTCTTATAAAGAAAAAAATTATGTCCATGGGTTTGGAGTGAATGATATTTCAAATTTCAATTCCATTGATTATTTTGGTGGAATGAATTTGGACCTGTGTTTTCATCATATCAGTCACTCCTATGAAACTTACAGTCTTAGAAGTAGACTGGGGCCATAAGAGGTCAGTCTGTCCATGATCACGTAGTCAATATGTGTCAGAGGTAGCCTTTTTGCCTCTATACTACCTTATTTTGTTTTTAGTTTTTCATTTAACATGTATTTAGCTCCTCCTATATGCAATAAACTGAGTTCAATTATAATAAGAATTCAAAAACAAATGAATGCAGTACCCAAAATATCTTATTAAAATCTACTATTATTCTCTTTTTTTAACTACTGTGGTTTGAAAAGTCAGTACAATTCTTAGAACTGAAAATTAATTGAGAATTCACTATGGTGATCTTTTCTTGTGGTTTCAGAATTATCCAATTATAAAAAAAAATCAAGAAGCTTATATTTCACATTTAGCATATTCCAAACTCAGTACTAGGAATCAGAGGAGATAGTCAAAAGAAAGAAAACATTGTCCCCATCCTCAAGGACTCAACAGTCTAGTTAAGAAGTCAAAATGTACACAAATGAACTAAAACAAAAAATAGACACAAATGGATAATCATAAATCATATATGATAAAAAGAGATGCTTTAATTCTCTTGGTGTTATGGTATTAATAAGGACATAGATGGAATTATGTGCTCATGTCTCACTGACACATATATATCTTCATCATATCCCATACTGTAGTATTTTCCATTAACTACCTGACTACTCAGGGACTAAGTGTTCAGCTTTGAGCAGATGCTGGTGACAAGGTTTTTAATGTGATAATAAAAGTTGCAGGTTATCCTGCCCCTCCTGTGACCATTTCAACTAGCCCCAAATACATAAAATAACAAAATGCTTTAACTCTCCATAATATTACTATGATCATCATAGAAGAGATGGTCAATTTCAGAAATATAGATATCTACTGGAGCATTTTCTTCTCTCTCCTCTCTCTTTTCTATCTCTTCCACTCTTTCACACCCCAAAAAACAGAGCAGCTTATAAAATTGATTTACCTTAAACATAGTTGCATTCTTTAAAAGCTGAAGAAGTGATGAGGAGAGTGTTATTCTGAATAGGATTTTTACCAATAAGAAGGAACTGGTTGTAGAATTAGAATGACAGAAATGGAACACTGAAGTTAGCAATGATGGATAAAGACAAGGGACTCTTTTTATGCCATTTTGAGGGGAAGGGGAATATCACAGAAGGAATAGGATTTGTGCTTGGGGGAATGGCATGATGATAATAGATGGCAGAGAAAAGGCAGAGCTACTCAACTCCTCTTATTTCTGTTTTTGCTAAGAAAGAGAATTCTTTTGAGGGTGAGAAAAATGAATGATTATCAAGAAATTAACTCCTAAGGTTAAGGAAGAATCACTATAAAAAACAACTAAATAAATTCAAGTCATCGGGATCAGTTGAATTATAACCCAGGATATTAAAATAACTGGCCAATGTGATTGCTTAGCAGGTCAGATATCTTTTCAGAGATGGAAAACAGGTGTTCCTAGACTAGAGATTGGTAAATGTCTCAATTTTCAAAAGCAGAAAAAGGATAGATTCTCCAAACAACATGCTTGACTTTGATATACACAAAAAAATGATATACACTTTCTTAAAAGGGTGCTTGCTCTGTGATAATATAGAAACAGAAGAATGAACACTAAAAACCAATATGAATTTATCAAAAGGTGATGTCAGTTGAACCTAATGCCTTGTGTTTGATGGGTTTACTAGACTGATCTACTGATCTAGGGAATACATATCTTGATTATAGAATGCCAAGATCTTCACAAGGTATTAGGAAAAAAATTTAAGAGCCTTATTGATAAAACTGAATCAAAACTATTTGAATGGTCAGACTCAATTAGCAGTTCTTGATGGTTTGAAATAATTGATGGCAGTATTAGCAAATTAATAGATGTTATAGAGATGGTAAAGAATACCCAAAACATCAGAAGAATACAATCCAAAAGGTTCTTGTCAAAGTGCAGATTTGAAAAGAAGGGATTTAATAGAGGTTAATGATGAATCCTATAGTTGTAATAAAACAATAAACCAAAAAAGAAAATAACTAGATAATAGCCATAAAATGAGTAGTAAGACCCATAGTTTCTATGTCACCAACCTTTTGTGAAACTTACCTTAGATAGTATATATAAAGTGTAAATTTTAAAATCTTATATGACTAGCAATTATTATTAGTAAAGTACCCAGAATTAGGGAAGTTATAATTCTCTCTTGTATTGCCCTAGTTCAAAGAATTATGTTTAATTATGAATACTACATTTTAAGAATGGCAATGACAAGTTGAATGTCATACAGAATAGGGAGGCCAGGGAACTGAAAGCTGTAAGACAGTAGCTTCACCCAATATTGGATGAGCAAAGTTAGTAGTCAAAAACTCAATATCAACATCAATCATTTCAACTTCATCCTTTTTATCACTAGTCCAGCAGAAATAAATTCATTCAATCTGTCTGTCAAGCAACAAGTTTTCTTTGTTTGTTTGCTTGTTTGTTTGTTTGTTTTGCAAAGCGCTACACTAAGTCTTGCAAAGTATGCAATAGATTTAAGGTAGATATAGCCTATGACCTCAAGAAATTTGTAATACAACAGATGAAATAGCTATAAAATAATGAGTACTTGTCAAACAAATATGTCTAAAATTATATATTCAACTGTATTTTGAGTAGACACACTGATAAGGTGCATATTTATTCGAGGCAACATAATTCAAAATGTTTATAAATATTTTTATGGAAATGTCCTTCAAATTATATTCTATATAATTCAGAATTTCTACAAAGTTATTCATTGAGTTCCATGAAGACTGAATTTATGATGGCAGACCAGCATCCAAAGCAAATCCATGCTTTCCTCTACATCTATAATACCTCTCATATCAATTTTCTACTCTTCACTTACACAGCTACCAAGTCATCATCATCTCTTGGCTCACTAATTGCAATAGTTTCCAAATTTCTCCCTGTATCCATTCTTCCTCTTTACCAATACCATCCACAGCCCCTAAATTCATGATATTCCTAAAGCACAGATAAGACTATTCTACCTTACTGCTCAAAAAGTTTAATGATACCTTCCTATTTCTAAGATAAAATCTAAACTCCTAAGTTTGGATATTTAAAATTTTTTACAATATAGTTTCAACCCACTAAGAAGAATTATTTCATGTGGCTCTTCTTCATATACCATACATTCCTCCAAACTGACTGATTTGTTTCCTATGCATTATTTTTCTTCTTTCAGTTCCAAATCTTTACCTAAGCTGTTCCCCATACTTGGGATGTACTTTCTTTCACTGGAGTAAGTAGCTTTATTCATATATGTTCTCTACATATGTGACTCAATATCATTGAACTATGTTTTCATTACTCCCCCTAAAACTCTTTTTTTTCAGTTGTTAACCAGGCAATTAGATTAAGTGCCCAAGATCCCACAGATAGGTAATTAATAAGTGTCTGAGATAAGATTTGAACTCAGGTCCTCTTGACTCCAGGGCCAGTACACTATCCACCATACTACCTAGTTGCTGTACCTCTAATACTCTTAATATTAATGGGAGGATGTACCCCAAATACACTACCTTTTTTAAGAGCTAATTATGTCATCTGATGCTGAACAAAAGGAGCAGAACCAAGAGAACAATGTACACATTAAACACAGTACTGTGAGATACTTGATGGAAGTAGCTCCTCTCAAAGGTTCAGAGAGCTAGGACAACCATTTTAGACTGGCTATGGACAATGTTATCCCAATCCAAAGGAAGAAAAACAAAACAAAAAAAAACCCCAACCCTTCAGAATCTGATGAATATTTTATAAAAATTATCTCTTATGTATCTCTTTCCCTTAACCCTAATTCCTCATACCAAAAATGGCTAATATATAAAAATATTTATCAAAAATATGTATGTACAAAGCTTACCTGACCATTCACTGCTGGGGGTGGGGGGTGAAAGGCGGTGGAAGGATATTTTGTAACTTAAAAATATACATGTCTATGTGGATAAAAAATAAATTTTGAAAAAAGCTAATCATGTCTGCTAACTAATTTATTTGGCAAGCATACCCCTGGAAGCTCATGAGGTATAAATTGCAAGAGTGGGTAACCTTCAGGTCCCTTTAGAAGCTGTCTTTTAAAGACCTAACACATTAGTTAGATTGCGGCCATGAGTTAGAAAATAGCTAGCAGAAGTGGGGGGGAGGGCAGAGGGTGGTATATAATACAAGGTACATAAGCATATATACTATGTATCCATATGTAAATGGGGCAACTTGGTGGTTCAGTGGAAAAAGTGCTAGGTCTAGAGGCAAGAAGACTAGTTTTCTTCCATAGTGTTCTTAATACACCATCATAAATCAATGCAGAAACCATTGACCATTTACTTCAAGTTGAAGTCAATCAGTACCCAACTGAAGTCCCTGAAGCTGAAGAAGAGATTTTGAATGTCATTAGGTTCCTTTCAAGCAAGCAAAACACCTGGTGCTGAATCTATTCCATCTGAGATCTACAAGCTGGGGGATCCATTGCTCATTCTAAAGTTGACTGAAATTTTATATGGTTATATGGCATGAAGAGGTTATCCCCAAAGAATTCAAGGATGCCTCTATCATGCATCTCTATAAAAGTAAATAGAATATATTGTCCTGTGATAGTCACAGGGATATTTCTATTTTAGCCATTACTGGTAAGATTCTTGCCAGAATCCCTCTCAAAAAGTTGATTCTTCACCTGGTAGATGGCCACCTACCTGAGAGTCAGTGTGGCTACAGAACAGGTCAAGGTATAGTTGATATGGTGTTTGCTGCTGTACAATTCCAGGAAAAATGTCAGTAACAGAACAGAGATCTGCATACAACATTTGTAGATGTGACTAAGGTCTTTGATACTGTCAGCAGTGAGGGTTTATGGAAAATTATGTCAAAATTTGGTTGCCTGGAATTGTACATCAGTAGTGGATGATGCTGTCAAGAATCCCGGTCATCAATGGAGAGAAAGAAGGCTGTCCTTGGTCTCATGTTTTTATCATGGTATTTTCAGTCATATTATAAAATACCCACTGAGAATGAACATGACATCAAGGTCAGATACCATACTGATGGTAAGGTCTTCAAACTGAAAAGGTTACAAGCCAAGAACAAAGTGGAGGTAGTGTTAGTACTTGAACTTCTGTTTGCAGATGATTGTGCAATCAGTACAGCCTCTGAAACTGAGATGTAACAAAGTATGGATTGATTTTTTTGATGTTTGTGCTAATTTGGGCCTAACAATTAATTCCAAGAAAATCAGCCAGCACCACAATATCCTTATGTGGAATTATCAGCTATAGTAAATGGAGAAGTTTTGAGTACTGTGGAAAGTTCACTTACCTTGGCAGCATCCTTTCCAGGGAGGTGCATTGACCATGAAGTTGACATAGGCATTGCCAGAGCTAGATCAGTATTTGGGAGGCTTTGAAAGAAAGTATGGGAGAGAAGAGGGATTAGACTAACTACCAGACTGAAAGGTCTACAGAGCCATTGTTCTGACCTCACTGCTATATGCCTGTGAAACCAGGACAGTCTACCAGCTCCATGTCAGGAAACTGAAATACTTCCATTTAAATTGTCTTAGGAAGATTCTGAAGATGATCTGCAAGGAGAAGATACCAGACTCTGAGGTCCTTTCTTGAGCTAAACTGCCTAGCATTCCAATATTACTATAGAGAGTGCAACTATGATGGGCTGGGCATGTTGTTAGAATGCCAGAAATATGCTTGCCAAAAAGACTATTTTATGGAGAACTCACACAGGGCAAGTGCTCACAAGGGGGTCAGAAGAAGTGATGCTAGGATACCCTGAAGTTCTCTTTTAAGAACTTTAGAATTGATTGTACATCATGGGAGACACTGGCACAAGGACTAGGTAACATGGCATGCCCTCATCAGTGAGAATTCTGCACTGTATGAGGAAGAATTGAAGCAGCTCAAAGGAAACATGACATACATAAGTTTAGAGTAAGCTCCCCAGGTGTTCATATGAACTCTTTGTACCCCACCTATGGTAGAGCATTCTGAGTTCATATTGGTCTGATCAGACACAGTCAGACACTGTAATTTGTCATATTGATGTCATTTTGGTCTTCTTTGATGACAAAGGACAAGAACTAACCAATTTGTCTCCATCTTTCACTGTCTCTGTCAGTCTCTGACTCTGTCCTCTCTTCATTGTCTGGTATATATTCTCCTATGTGTACTTTGTCTGCTTTATGTTTTATTACTGATTAGTATAAATAGGTTTTCTTTGCTATTCACAATGTGTTTTTATTTTAGAACTGGTATTTTGAAGAAAAGAATCTTTGGATCAAGTTTGGATCCCCCCCCCCCAATGAAGACGAGGTGATCAGAAGTTAGTTTGGACCAAATCACAATCCCCTAGCTTAATAAGATTTAAGGGAGATAATAGGTATTCCTTTAGCCCAAAACCCCCTCTCTCTGAGGAGAGCAGAATGACAACCTATGACTCCAATTTCCTATTTCCCCTCCTGGTAGCAATGAAAGTCTGCTTTGGAGAAGGCTAGGGAGAGAAGAGGTGAAAGATGTCTATTCTGCTTCCCTTTGAGTCATATGACAGCATCATCACATCACATGGCCTCTCACTATACATAGAGGGCTTACTTCTTTCTAACAAGTAGGAGGGGGCTAGGTTATGAAGAGTTTTGAACTGCAAGAGGATTTGCTATTTGATCCTGGAGACAAAAAAAAAGGCTACTGGAGTTTACTGAGTAGGAGGTTAGACCTGGTTAGACCTCAATTTAAGAAAATCACTTTTATAGTTGAATGGAAGATGGACTGAAGTGGGGAGAGACCGATAAAAGGAAGATAACACATAATCAGGAAGACAGAAAGGAGGAAAGTATACACTGCAGGAGCATGATGGAATAAAGTCCAAGAACAAAGCTAGGTAGAAAAATAAAGAAATGACTATCCAGGATCCCATCTTTTAATGAGGGTTTTGAAATTCATGGTTTCTCCCTCCAATAAGAAGGCAGAAGGTACTGATGAGGTTTGAATAACAAGGCTGATTGAGTCTTGTAGGATGATAAAATTTCACAACAATGAATTTCCTCCTGACAGAGAAGTCCAAGGAAGTCCAAAAGAATACAACTAGTTGGGAAATGACTTGTTGAAGGGGAGAAATTTATAGTCATTAGATCCAAAAAGGACTTCTTAGCCACTGACTAAAAGACTTGGCTAAAGAGAACTTTAGATTTTTCCTAGAAAGACAGAGGCTTAAAAAAGTCAGCACTTAAAGTATGAGCAACAAGTGAGTCTGAAGCTAGCAATTCAACTGATAACTATAGCTAAGGGACAATAGGAAATTAAAAGCTGACTGAAAGAGATTTAATCCTCCTCTGAGGAGGTGAAGCTTACTAAGAATAACATGACAAGTAGATGATGAATTGAGTTAGCATGAAGATAACTGGATAATTGAAGAAAAGTTATAATAGAGTAATAATGATATGTGGGGAATAACATATATGAAATATCCTTTAGGGTACAGGAAAGATTCAACTTCTAGCCAGGCTAAGACAAGAAGATGCATTTTGATCTCAGCATCAAAAGATATCAGTTCTAAAATTAGATGAGCTTGTGTTGCTCCTGTATACATGTGTATGAGCTAAACCTGTTCCTTGTATGTACATTCTACATGTAATATGCTTGGGCAGCTATTCTTACTACTGAAGCTGTGTGTATTTGTGGGAAGTGAGGTTCAGGTTTATTTAAAGAAATATTGCTGGTTTTACTTTTATCACTATTATTTTCTGACTGACTATTAAAAGTAAACACACTTCGATAGGGGCTCATGTGGTTTGAAGAGCTATATTCCACAAGATACATAGAACTTGAGATACTTTTCTGATGGTAGATAAGTGATGGCAGCTAAAAGCTATTTAGATACTCTTATCTCATTGACTCAGAAGTTACTTGTAGCAATGAAGATCACAACATGAGTGTGTTTATGTGAAACATTCTCTCTCTCTCTGTCTCTCTGTCTCTGTCTCTGTCTCTCTCTGTCTCTCTGTCTCTCTCTCTCTGTCTCTCTTTGTCTCTCTGTTTGTGTGTGTCTCTGTCTGTCTCTCTGTCTCTGTCTCTGTCTGTCTCTGTCTCTCTCTCTCTGTCTTTCTCTCTCTCTTTCCCTCTCTCCCTCCCTCCCTCCCCCCAACATCTAGTTAGTGGGATGTTTATTTGTCATATCTCATTCTCATAACATGAACTGCCCATCTCCTATTCCAATCATATCCTGAGGACTTCTTTTCCTCCCTTCATTTTTCTTAGTATATAACATCATTTTTTAAAATTCTAAATTCTCTCATCCTTTATCCTCTCCCTTAAGCACTAAGAAGGCAGACAAAATATGATATCCATATTTCCATATTAGCCATGTTGCAAAAAATAAAAACAAGAAAAAGAAAAAGATTAAATACATATATATAAATATATGTTTTAATCTGCTCTCAGAATTCATCAGTTCTCTCTTTGAAGGAGGATGACATTTTTCATCTTGAATCCTTTGGAATATTGCTGGATCATTATTTTGATCAGAGTAGATAAGTCTTTCACAATAGATCATCTTTACAATATTGATGTTGCTGTGTACAATAACCTCCTGGTTCTGTTCCCTCTATTCTGCTTCAGCACAAATATGTCTTCCCAGGTTTTTCTGAAACCATTTGACTCATAAATTTTTGTAAAATAATAGCATTTCATTACAATCTTGCACTACAATTTATTTAACCACTCCCCATTTGATGCTTGGTTTCCAATTCTTTCCCACTAGAAAAAGAACTACTAAAATATTTTTGTACATACATATGGGTCATTTTTTTACTTTGATGCTTTTGGGAAATCAGACCTAGTAATGGAATTGTAAGGATAAAGGGTAGACCTTTATGAATAATTTCAAAATTTTCTCCAGAATGGTTAGATCAGTTCACAACTCCACCAACAGACTACTATTTTTCCACATCCCCTACAGTATTTATAATTTTCCTTTTCTGAAAAGTCAGCTAATCTGATAGATATGAGAGGGTACCTCAGAGCTATTTTTAATTTGTTTTTCTCTAATTATTAGTGATTCAGAGCATTTTATATGGTATTTTTAGCTTTATCTGAAAAAAGGACAATTCATATCTCTGTCCATTTATCAACTGGAGAATGCTCACTTTTTTAGAATTTGGCTCAGTTCCCTCTATATTTGAAATTTGAAAACTTTATCTTGAAGAAATATTTTGCCCAGTTTCCTGCTTTCTAATTTTGACTTTATTGGTTTTTGTACCAAAAATGTTTTCTTTTCATTTATTCAAAAATATCCATTCAACCTTACATTATCCTCTCTAGCCTTTATTTGATCATAAACTCTTTCCTCATCCTTAGATCTAATGGGTAATTTTTTCCCTGTTCCCCTAATTTACTTATGATATCATCTTTTATAAGTAATGCATTTACTCACTTTAATCTTGTTTTGGTATACAATGTAAGATGTTGGTCTATACCCTCTTTCTGCCAAAATGCTTTCCCAGCAGTTTTTGCCAAATACTGAGTTCTTGCTTCAAAAGCTTGGATCTTGGGTTTATCAAACTATGTAAATTATTATTGGTCATATACTTCTGCTTATTTTGTATGTAATCAGTTTCACTCATCAACTACTCTGTTTCTTAACATGTAATATAGTTTTGACAATTACTATTTTGTAATAGTTTAAAAATCTGATACTGTGATACTTCATATTTTCACTGATTCCTTTAATATTCTTGACTATTATTCCAGATGAATTTTGTTATTATTTTTGTGTGAGTCTATAAAATAATTCTTTGGTACTTTGATTATTCTTGTTCTTGAAAGTTATTTATTGGTGCTGTTTTCCCAGTTGGACCAGGTAACAAAAGAAGCCCAGTGGGAATTTTCCTCTCTTCCATGTCGTTGTCCACCAATAGCCACCCACAGCTTGCATGTCTCCTATTAGTCAAAGACATTGGTCACTCTCCAGGCTTGGGTTATCAGAGAACCCATATAGAAAGTTTTTCTGATGAAATGATAAGTCACTGACCTTTATTATGTCATCTGTCTCTATGGTGTTTTTTCAATAAGGAAGGATAAACATCATCATCATTATCTCTATGCCTCCAGACCTCCAGATCTTGCTGTGTAATTTACTGTTGCGTCCAAAGGACAATCAGACCTTTTTAGCTGCCCTGTAGCACATCCCTGCTGTGTACATTGGACCCCCTACTTTGAAAGTTAGCCCCTTCAGAGCTGTGACTGGTTTGATTTTCTATTTGTACTCCCAGCATTAAATATAGTTCTTGGTACATACTAAGCACTTAATAATTGCTTCTTCATTCTGTGAGGTAGTCTTATTAGACCTACTCATTTCACTATATGATATTTTTTTTAATTTTTGAAGAGTGTTTCACGTTAAACTGACATATAAGTGAGATAAATCACTTTGTTTCATGTCTTGTTGACATATGACACCAATAAACTCTCATATAAAAAGATTTTCCTTTGCTTTCATAGAAATTATAGTACAGCAATTTCTTCTAGTCAGTATATGCATATATATATGTGTATTTGTACATTTTTATAGATACATGAATATAAAGAAAAAACATGTGCATAGATATGTACAAACATTGATACAGAAATATTTATAGGAAAATATATAATTTATATTTAAAAAAATTTTTTGCCAATATCTATTATAAATAATTGGGTAAAATCTGTAGGTTTGAAGACCCGAGGAAATATTTTAACTAATATTCTAACAATGAAATAAATACTCATAAACCTATTTTGAATATGAAAAATAAAATACACAAGAAATGCAAATGTGTCAACAGCTATTCCCCATTTAAGTTTAATTCTAGAGATCCAGATGTGCAATGAATGCCATGTTACTGGATTTTTGAAAAATAGTTCCAAGGTACTGGCAAAATTACAAAACATTTACATACCAAACATGGTTGATTTAGACAAAACTAGATTTTTTCAAGTGGAAACACAATGAACTAAAACAAGCCTTTAAAAAAATACTGGCTAATATAAAAAAAAGTGAAGATAAATTTTGTTGTGAAATATCAAAAATTAGAATTACTGCAACCAAGATATAGAACAATATTGATAGCAACCAAGCATAACTTTTTTACTGTCAATTGTTCTATTGGTAGATATTGAATAAAATACAGCAGAAAATAAGAATTTTTAAAAAACACATAAGCTAATAATTCATAATAATGAGAGTTGAAATTAGTATAAGAAAAATGGGACATTGTCTCAGGATATTTATATTTAAGGAAATTCCCTTCCTCTTCAAGAGGAAAGGTTTTCCTCTAAAAGGGTACTTTCTATCAGGGATACCTGCTATCCCAGAGCCTCTTCTCCTTGCCCTTCACTGGCTCATGCTTCTTTTCAGGGAAGTTATTCTCTGACTGCCACTCCCAAAGTCACATCACCTGAGACATTTCTATTCCTGAGCCTTCCTACCCTCCAATCACCTGATCTAAACTAATTCCATTTATAGTCAGTGTTTTCTGTATGCTGCATCTCCACCTCAAATTCCAACTTTTTCTCCAAGTAAATAAATTCTTATTCATTGTTGTTTTCCCACAATGTTTGACAGATGTTAAAACATAGTACCTACACACAACAGCATATGTTGAATACAGCATATTAATAAGTACCATAGGATGAAAGGTTAAGCTATTATAAATACAGATAAAAATACTGTAACAGAAGCAGGTTGAGAAAACCTTTTAACAACTGTGGAAATACATGGATGATTGCATGAATATCTATACAGCAATCTCAGAACTTGATTATCATATCACCCTACTGAAAGTAACCAAATAAGACACATTGAAGTCTTAGAGCAAAATTTCAGGCACCATTAATGGAGATTTCTTTTGGACTTGAGCAGAACTTCTTGTGACTCTCTAAGAATTACAGGCAGTTTCCTCAACTACTTGCAAATAAGTCTAGCCCAGGTTAAATAAGAACATTTGAGAATGGGACAACAGTGGGTCAAGCAATGAACACTGTTATAAACTAAGATAAACAAACCATCTTCCTGGAAGAACATTTCATTGTTTGCTTTTTAAAGTAATCCCACACCTGAAAAAATAAATTCCTTTCTTTTGCTTAGAGCCGTCTCAAAATGTACCAAGAATTTATCAGAGAAACCTAATCTATCCTTCATTTGATTAGTTAGATTACTCTTTAACTTTCCTCAAGCAAAGTTTTCTGGATGTCCATTCCAGACTTAGGGTTCTACAATGAATTTCTATAGCATAGTACAGCAAGTTCATATTCCTTTATCTAGAAATTAAAACCTTTCATAATTTAGCACCACACTGCTAATTCAAATTTACATTAATCAATCAATAAGCATTTATCAAGTACTTACTCTATGGCAGGTACCATATTGGAATTTCATTACCATCATCAACATCATCAGTAGATATTTATTGAACACTTATTCTCTGTAGGATACAGGGTTAAGTATGCTTCCTCCATTCCAGTCAAGTAGGTCTTCTTGATATCCTCTTAACACCCCTATTCATTCTTGTCTCTGTATCTTTGTTCATGCTTCTGTCCCTACCTGAAACATCTTCCCATCTATACTCTTCCAAGTTTCAGTTCTATAAAAGCAGAACATAATACCCTTAGTGCCTATGTCACAGTTTGTAGAGCTTAAATAAGATCATGTGCATAAAGTACTTCACATGACTGAAAGCAGTAAAAAATATTAGTTAAAACTATTTACTGATAACACACAATGTAGCACAAAAACAAATGGAATTTTCTAGAAATGAAAATACATCACTCATAGTGCTTCTGAGCACATGTAACCTAGGGATCTACCTACCTTGCTCACTCATAATTTTTTCTCTGATTACATAGTTTCCTACATAGTTTTTAAATTGTTCTAAGTGTATACATGTATTTGTCTCCTGTCTCCAACCAGACATTATCTCCTTGAGCCAATTTACCCACTTTTCACTCTTATGATGTTAAACCTCCCTCTTATAATAATCTAAAACAATTGAGTTGTTGTTCCTCTTTCATTTTCAAAGAGTACCAGTGACATTATAGGGTCATAGCTTGACCTCTTTATAATTGGATTCAAATGAGGCAGAGTTGCACACAGTAGTTAGCCTCATTCTCCCTTCCCAAGTCATTGAAATTCCAGTAGAACAAAAATCAAGGCAATTGGTGACCCAGAATGTGGTGATTGACATTGACTTCTTTGATATCTGACCAAGACCCAAGCCACTTTCATGGCTATAGGAACAAATTATTCTCAACCTCTCATTCTACCACTGGAGTCTTCACATGCTTGGGGAAAGCCTTTCCCTAACTGTCCAATAGGTCTGAGGTCTCTCAGTTACCCTTAATCTGGTTTAGTCTGTATGCTAGACTGTTTTACCAAGGTATGGACTCTGTGCATGCTACAGTTTCTTGGAGCCACAGGTAAAGTCTGGATAACAGGCACTCACCAAAGCTGAATGAGTGGCCCTGAAAACGTCTAAACAAAAGGGTGACATGACACCTCTGCTTCAAGAAAAAAACTTGGGCAGTTCATTGGAAAATGGACTGGAGTGGGGAGAGACTTGCAGCAAGTCTATCTACCAAAACACTGTCACAGTAGTCCAGGTATGAGGTGATATGAAACTATGCCGGTATGATGACAGTATCAAAAGAAAGCAGGAAACATATTCATGAGCTGCTACAAAGATAAAATCCACAGTTCTTTGAAACAAATTTTAGAGGAGAGAGAGTAAGGAATTAAGTTTGACACCTAGGTTTCAAATATGAAGGTATTCCAATATTAAATATAAGGTCTTTATTTTATCATTAAAATTGCTTTGTCTAGAGCAATGCTGAGAACATAACAGATGAACCATAAATGGAATTATTTCATAAACATATGTAGATTCACATTCTAACCTCTTGAGACATGTGTATTGGAGATGCTTATTTGTGTTATTTATGGGACAAAGTAATTTCTCCCTCAAGAGATCCCTAGTTCTGGAATCAATGCATTCAGAACTGAGAGGAACCTGACCTTAAAAAGAGGGGTTTCACATTTCTTGTGTGCTCTAGCTAAATATTCCACCATTCAAGAGTCTGGAGAAAAATCAATTAAATAAAGTTTAGAGATGGCTCATATCTCCCTAAAAGCAGAAAAAATAGAACCAAGCCCCTTCTAGAAATGAACTCAGTGCATAAAGTTGTAGCTATCAGATATGGGGCAACTATTTATTTTCCTTCATATAAAAATGATGTTTTAAATTCTATCTATTCTATTTATTTATCTAATACTATCTATTTAAATTCTATCTGCAAAAAACCTTTTTCATAAGTATTTATTAATATGTACTTAAAACATAAAATACTTTGTGGGATTGCTGAACAAGTAGTTATACTTTTACTGTTGCACTGCCCCTCCTATATAGTAACAAATCCAGAATGTTCTCTCAGCCAGGACATGACTGGGACATTGTCACTTTAGCTTCAGAATCCTTCTGGTGACAATGCTCTTCTCCTTCCTAAAACAATGAAATTGCAAGAATTTTTCTCTGCTTGCAGCCAGCATCTGACTATAGAATCCTAGAATCCTCAAACCATGAGGTAATCTCCAAGGCTGGAAAATCCACCTCAGGATAGCTGTTTAAATGACCTGTGCTCAGTGAAAGAAGCACAAAGTAAAAGTGGTAGCCTGGAATTTGAGATACAGTCTCATGTTCATGTAGACAAACATATGTTTTTAGTGCTCTGTATATGTAACTTTCATCATTACTACTGAGGGGAGCAAAGTAAAGAAAAAAGGGGGGAAATCCCTATCATCAACCCTCACTAGAAGTCCAAGGGGAAAACTGAAATAACTTCCATAGAGGCCACCTTAGAAAAGAAATGAGAAATCATCTCTCACTTACTACGATGACTATTCCTAAATGTTTCCAATACTTTCTGACATTCACTGCCTCTCCCTTCCTCCCCCTACTCTCAAATCAAGGAGTCAGAGCACAACTGGTCCATCCATTGGACAAGGACAGTATAATCCCCACACAGACTTCACATAGACTCACTATATTTTCTTCAAACTTGACTGTAATCAATTCATCTTTAAGATTTTAGCTTTCATTGAATGGAATGTAGACTTCCTGCCCACATCAACTTAATACCTAAGCTCTATTGCCCCTGCTTCCGAGTCTAATCTCAACCTCGGGAAAATTAAAGAATATGTCAATCATTCAAGTGCAGGCAAGAAGAGAGTGAACAATAGAGACAAGGGAGCAAGCTTTGAAGTAGCTTTGAGTGTAATGAGGAGAAAATGCCAAATAACAGTTACAGATATGAGATAAAATGACCTTTCACTGATGTGCCTGTGAATATCATTGAGATAAAAAGATAGTAATAATAAAGTGAAAAAAAAAGTTCCCAGGTTTCATAAGGAGCGCAGCAGTTTGACAGGAAGCACAGATGGCTTGAGCCAGTCCAGGCAAAGACCCCAAGCTGCACCACAGCTGCAGGCTAGAAAGACCTTCAATAGAACCACACAAAGGCCAGTCAGACATGTCAGGGAGGCGAGCAGGAGGCAGCAAGAGAAGTCGAGATTAATGAGGAAGAGCATAATGAGAAAGAGCAACAACTGGAAACCCTGGTGGTGACATCAGGAAAAGAGCCAGAGAAGACAACCTTGTTATCACATCTGTTCAGTCATTATAATTAAATGGTAATGTTCAGCTCTTGTTGGGTTACCAGGGTGGAATTCCAAGTGGGAGAGACGCCCGCTGCTTACTTGGTCCTGCTGTCGCTGCCCTTCTCATTGAAACTGAGGAATCGTTCCACGAGCTAATGGGCAGGGTGTTTGGAGCAAGTGTTAATTTTGGATTACATCTGAGTGGAAATAAGATGAAGGTCTGGGGAATGCTTCAACTTCACTCAGATGTTTCATTTCCATTTGCTAGTGCTATAGAATACCCAGGGACATTTTTCACTCCAATTTGGAAGATTTCATAAGCCTCCAAACTTGGAGATATTGATCCAAATGTCTGAGCTATGCCCACCTGCACACGTGCTATTTAAGAGATTCTACAGAGTTATCTGGAAAGAATAAATGAAGAGGAAAATATATAGATTTTATTTCATATTCAAAAATATTTCCACTTTTAATAACCAGATGGGTCTTGACCAAATTTCAGAGTAATTCCAGTTAGGGGATATTCAAAATCATTAGGGCTATTATTTCAAACTAGATTTATCCAGAACAGTAACCTATGCCCAAATGGAAAATAGTTTGGCCACTGATTTTAAAAAATCAGCACTCAAGGCCTGAATGTGTTAAAATACATTCTAAGGGATTTATTACTTTGGTATATTAAAAAGTTTTTACTATATATTCATATATGTGTATGTGTTTATATATTCATATTATATTTGGTATATTTAAATAAATCTTAAAGTGAAGAGGCCTTGAGTTCAAATACTTGTTCTTATTATAAATGTCTTATACTTATTAACTCTGCATATTATTTTTCTTATTTGTAAAAATGGTGACATAATGTGTGTATACCACAAACTTAACATGTTTGTTTCTAAGAATACATTTTTATAAACCTAAAGGTATCATAAATGTAACCAATGTTTGGTCAATGGGAACCATATTCTCAGATTATATTTTTTATATTTTTTATTTTTCTTTTAGTTTTTGCAAGGCAATGGGATTAACTAACTTGCCCATGGTCACACAGCTAGGTAATTATTAAATGTCTGAAGCCAGATTTGAACTCTGGTACTCCTGACTCCAGGGCTGGTACTCTATCCACTGCACCACCTAGTTGCCCCGATTATGCTCTTTTTGCGGCCAAATCATTGAGGGAGGTCTGATTAGTATGCTTTTGGAATTATGTGATGACATGTAATGAAGGTTATTGCACTTGACCTCTTTCATTTTACTCCATGGTGAAGAAAAGTACTTTCAACTGGCTGCTGAGTGTGCATTCAAAAGGCACTAACTCATCAGAACAAATTGCTTTGTCTGTGCCGCTTGACTGCATTTGACTGAGGAGGCAAGCACCAAGGTAAGCCTCTGGGTAAGGAGAGAGTTGTGATGCCACTGACCTACTTTCTCCACCCAAATCAACATGAAGCCATGAGCAGGCTTCTCTCCTATTTCTATTGCTTCTCTCCCTGATAAATCTATTTTTAATGCCTTAAGTGAAAGAGGCATATCTACTCTTTCCTTGAGTAGGTAAGTAACAAATATTTACTACATGTGCAGACCCTGAGCTAAGCTCTGAGAATACAAATATAAGCAAAAATTAAAAACAAAAACAATAATCAAAAAACAGTCACTGTACTCAAAGAGTTTATATTCTGATGAGACATCCAAAAACCTATGAAAATCCTAGGATTACAAGGAGGTGGGGAATGAAGGTACCAACCCATGGACCATGGTACTGGTACTGAAGGCTGGAAAGTTAGATGTGTGTTTGGGAAGGAAATGAAGTCTGACTCTCCTGGAAACATCTCCAAAATGGAGGAAAAACTCACCAATTGTAGAAAGAGGCTAGGAGAGTAGATGAATGTTCTAGGTGGAGGAGGTAATGCTTTAGGGTTTGAGGGAGTTTTCAAGGAGAGACTGTAACAGAGACTTCATGTTGAACTTCAGAAAGTCAGGAAGTCAATTTTTGTTTTAGAGCCAGAAGAGTTTAAATTATAACTTCTTGAATTTTGAAATGTTAGAAAAGCAAGCCAGGTCTGGGTGGTGGAGGGAAGCAAACCCAGTGAAGATTCAAGGTCAAAGCAACTTGGTCTAATGTAGAAATGAACAAGAGAGCACCAAGAGAGAGACAGAAAGACAGAGTCAGAGAGAGGGACAGGAGAGAGAGAGAGAGAGAGAGAGAGAGAGAGAGAGAGAGAGAGAGAGAGAGAGAGAGAGAGAGAGAAATAGAAAGAGAGAAAAAGACAGTGAGATAAGTTCTTCTAGTCTTGTCATAGCTTCTCAGCAAATATTTCTTTATAAAATCTAATTGATGTTAATAATTTTTGCATCACTAAAATGCTAAATGCTAAAATGCATCACCAGTTCAATCAATACTATAAAGGAGACACTAAATGAAGCTGGTGATTGACATTAGAGAGAATACAACAGAATAGGGATGCCAAAGCAATAATATTGAAAAGAACAGAATCTTTGAGGAGGAGGGGAAAATATAACTGGCCCTCTGGGGGGATCTGAGTCCTCATGACAAAAATGAATTCATTATGAGAACTCCCAGCGCCTAAACAAAAATAATATAAAGTAACTTAGGAGCAACAATAAGGAATGGGATGATTTTCAAGGTAGATCTAGAACTGCATATGACACTGGAGCTTAAGGAGATCCCTTAAGGAGATACGTGAATTTTAGGATCCAAAGGGAAAACATTCCAGGAATGAGAACCTGGATAAAGGTATGGAGCTGGGAGACATCTTAGAAGATTTAGCCCTTCCAATTTCAGAACTTCAACCCAGATCCTATTTGATGAGGACTTCACAGTTGGTTTATCATATCAGGCTGGCAAGAATCAAAAATGACAATGTTAAAAGTTCATTTGAGTACATATGAGTTAAAAGCATATGAGTTAAAAGTTCATACAAGTGAATGATAAATACTTTAATAACCAAGAAGCAATACTTTATAGTTTATATATACAAAAGTATTGAATTTCATCTACATTTTCATTTAATTTTGTGAGAACAAATATATATTCTCTAATGGAGTATCACATATAAGAGTGTATCTCTTCTGCTCTTACAAAAAAAAAGCATCAAGAAGGTTCTTGATATACGTGTTGATTTTTCTTGTAAATATGTATAAAGTAGAGAAAGTAGGCATTTTGGCCAACAATTATTCATGTTCTTTGATTTACTTTTTTGCTCATAGGGTCTAAGATTGCTCTTCCCCACCCTACCACTTTTACTTTGGCTCTTGCTCCTTCACAAATCATGAAATTGATTTGTCAAAATGTTCATAATTGAGTGTATCTAAGATAGACCTCTTTGGGTACTTGATCTTCAACAGTCACTTTTCTATCTTTTTTTTAACATCATTATAGTTTCTTCCAGTTACACATTCAAGAATGTATGGGACCCAAATATGAACTTCCACTATCTTTGAGGAAGAAAATTTTATTATAAAATTTTGTTTTTATTTGTTATAAAAATTTTTATTATAAAAATCTTTTCATAAAATTTTGATCTTTTCTCTCTGTGCTGTATCCCTTCTGCTTTAATCTTTTCATGTCATTGGATGATTTTGCTTGGTTAGATCTCTTTTTCTTTAAAACGTATTACTCCTTATATAACAATCTTGCTTGGTGATTTTCTATAATATCTTCTACCATCTTTGCCTGTAAGATTTCTAAATAAGTTTATATTTTAAACCATTGTTTCCTTGGGCTGCCAACTACATTGTTTTACATTGCTTAGATTTCTATGTAAAATTATAACATTTGGTTTTAATGTCCTTTCTTCCTCCATTTATTTCCCATTTTTTCAGTATCAATAAATTGTCTAAATAGTTCCGATTGGTGGTGTTTTATTGTATCACAAATCTTTTTTTCTTATTTTTATTCTTTTTTGTAATTATGTTTTAATTTTGATATTTCCTCTAATAAGTTGGTGAAATAACTATATACCAACCTCTGAAGCTGAAATTATTCCCCTGATTAGTTACAACTAGCTTTCTATAAAGTCACCTTTATGAACTTTCCTGATATTCACAATATCTAGTGATTTCTGCTTTTATTCAACAAAGTATTTATGATACTTAGACATGAAACTCCTACAGAGTCTACAAATCTCAATTATTATACTTGACCCATGTTTTCCAATGTGTTTTTGTTGTCCTTTTATCTATTTTTCCTTTAAGTTATTATTAAAATACATATTGATTTAATTTTGAGGATTTTTTTAATTTTTAGCATCTTAACATGCTTCTTTTAGAATTTTTTACTTCTTTATAATTTGAAATAGATATTGCATATAATCTTCAACCATTTTCATAATTGTATTTTTGCAAATATTTATATGTACTAACCAACTCTCCCATGAATAATATTTCTCATTTTCTTTTAATGCACAATAAAATCAATTTCCCTAATTCCTTTATTTTATTCTGAAGAATAATCTGTAAGGCATCTTTCCATCTATTTGCAATTTTCCTCTGTATTCTAGTTTCTTCCGAGTGAAAATTCAAATATTGCTATAATCCAATTATTCCTATAATTTGTACATCAAATTTAGCATACCATCAGTTAACATTTTTTATAATTTTTATTGATGATTTTTGTTTTCTCATTCACTTACAGGTTTAATTTTTAACTTTACTTCTTATGAGTGTCAAAATTATACAAGCTTCCTACAAAAACAAAAGGAAGTATTACCTGATTAATCAATCTCTCAATCATTAATGTTAAACTAAACATAAAACAGGGAGAAATATTCACCACAGATATTATTCACCACTGTTATGGCAGAGATCTAGTACAGATCTCAAGATAAGGACATCTTCCCTGTAGATAAAGAGACTCTCCATCTGCTCCTTTTTCAAAAGATATTGCTGATTTCAACAAAACCAGAAGTACAGCAGAGAGCCTCAGAGCTACGTCTTAAATCACTTGAGAGAGTTTGTTCCAACTATCCACAAAGGAAAATCTAAGTACATGAAGAATTCATTGATAAGACTATGATATGCAGTTAAATGGACAACCTATACTGCTCATCAATTAGTATATAATTTTGTAAATAAGCACTACAAATGGACATTGAGTAGAGGCTACTATGAAATGGAGGAAGAAGACACTTAGATTTTCTTTTAGGAAACTACAAAGTTTCTTGAAAGACCCCAACCTTCTCCTTTAACCAAAGGCCTATATTTTAATTCCTACATTCTTATGGTATTGTTACATGGCTCCAAGGAGAACTGAAGTTGAAAATTTCTCAAAAGAGAATGGAGAAACATATAGTAGGCATGATCAGATAGGTACACATTTTTAAAAAAGAGAAATAATGGAAAAGGATATTATTAAGAAAATGAGCAGAAAATAAACTGGGCTCATGTGGAAAGAATAGCAGATAACTGATGAATAACTTGTATGATTCTTCAATATTCTTGAAATATCAAGAGTGATGAAGGAACCCAAGTCATTGTGTGTACTCTCACAGAGTATGCAGAGAGAACTTATGAAAGTATATGAGTGAGAAATGGTCATGCATGCCAGAGATCTATATGAGTATCTGAATTTGGGGGTATCACCTAAGCCTAGTGCAAGTGTGTCTACAGTGCCTGACACAGAAAAGACAATAATCACTAGTTGAATTTGAATTTTGAATTATGATTCCTGATTTATCTTCCTTCCTTGAGAAGGAAATGAAATTATATTTGCAAAATGATTTTGAAGAATACAACATGTGGTATTATTATTATTATTTTAAACAAGATACTATTCATAGAAATTTATTTGACTGAGATAACAGTAATTTAGTGCCACTATGCATTCAAAATTACTCATCTTAGAGATCAGGAAAATGAAATTCAGAAGTTCAGTATTTTTTCAATGTCAGACTAGAAGTGAGTGATAGGACCAAACTAGATCCCACATGCAACTCCAAAATGAAAGTTCATTCAAATCTTTGTTAAATAAATGAATGATCTAAAGAAACAACCAAGACAAAAATCTTTAGAATGTTCTAGTAGAAGCATGTCTGAAATAACAATAAAAGCTTACATTAGTGGAATGCTTTCAGTTACAAAGTGCTTTATTTTCATCCTCTTTTTTGATCCTTACAAAGGCTATGGCATTTTGAGAGAGTTTGTTCGCATTTTACTCACATTTACAGAAGAATTTTTGAGACCGAAACAGGTTAAGAAACTTGTCAAAGGTTACTGATCTAATAAGTGATCAAGCTAACTTAGTCTAATGCTCTCGCCATTACTGTTATAATGAAATATATATTAACATCTAGTATTATTTAATGCCAGGCTTGCCTTTAGACACAGGGACTAATGGAAAAAAATACAGCCAAAATGTGAGGAAAAATAAAAAACAGAAAAGAACAAAATGTGATTATCATTGGATGAACAGGACTTTGTATCAAAGCACTGAAATCACTAGAGAAGGGATATAGTTTCGTGTTTAAGTGACCACTGTCCCATATGTTTCTAATGTTCCTCAATTAGATTATGCCATTAAATTATGCAACCAACCAACCCCAGCTGTCTCTCAGGATCCCTTTGCTGTGCCATTTCATTCTCAACTAGTTTTTTTTCAAAATCGGGGGGGGGGGGGGTGGAGCAAGGGTCAAATCTGCTACTAGTCCCTAGGTTTTCAAGAGGACCAAACTAACCAACCAAAAGACTGAGGTGGGATGAGTTGCATAATTATGTTTATTATAATGATGGGTATGATGTACAAGGCATCCTTCTCACTTGCCTTTACCAGAATCATTCCATCCCTTGATTGGCTTTATAAAAAAGAGGGCTATTGGAGATGGTCTGACTGCTGCAAAAGCCTTGGCCTTAAATTGGTTTCACTTCCTCCCATATCAGTGAGGTACCACAGCACTTCATCAATACCTGGCAATCACTAGCATATATTGGATAACAGTTCACGGATTTGATAAATTCTAGCCCATCTCTTTATGAACTGAGTATGGCCTTTTCTCTGAGACTTTCCACCTTTGAGCACCTCATTTCTCTTGCAGCATCACCTACAGTGAGACTGTGTACTGATCTGCACTCACTGTGAACTCTTCGGCATCCCCCAAGAAAAATCCCTACTTCCCCACTCCCCCATGTCATAAGATAAGAAAATATTCCTAGTTAATGACTCTGGAAGAGAGGACCAATTACTCTATAAACTTGTTGTCACTACCCTCTTCTCCCTCTTAATCCATAATAATGATAGATTAACTAAAGATGAAGATAATTCACATATCTAATTCATCAAAGTTTTAGTATTAAAAGTTCTTTCTACCTTATTTAAATTTAGAATTTCTTAATTCTTAAAAGGATTTCTTAAAAAGAGTAAGGGAACTGAGAGCTTGAAATGCAAAAGGTTTTCATTTGGATCACAACTGAAATGGGGGAAAAGAATTCTTTAGGGTACATTTGAAACCTAGAAATATAGGGTCACCAATGACCCTTCTTAGATCAAACAGAAGCATGAGAATGGCAGAATTGCATATAAAATATATTTTCCCTTCTTTTGAAGCTGTCACTAAAATAGCTCTTACCTTATACAAAAATTAGGGAATTCATAGAAAATAGTGACTTTGTCTGGGTAAAATGCAATTAAGTAATGAAAACTCAGAAAATAGCAGTTAGCTAGCTAGCTAGGTGTCTGTACCAAATCCAGATTCATTAGCAGATGCACATGCCCCCCATAGCCTCTCACCCTGAAGTAATGAGCCATGTGGAGACCAGGTTTAGATGCCAACCACATCTGTGACTATAGCAACATGAGCACTGCCCGATGAAACCTTCTTTCTGCTGCTCAGCAATGTTCTTTTTTTCTTCTTCCAAGAGGGGAAAGATGTGATGAACAGTTCCATAGTCACATAATTTTAAACTCAAGTTTCTTCAAACTTTTCAGAATGTTCTTTGCTTTCTTTTGTTTCCTTACACACCCAGATGGAGGCTTGGGGCTCCTCTTAGAGTGCTCCTGCATGCCAAATGAAATGGTCCGGTGTTGGAAATGAAAAGCAAAACATCTTTTTTAAAAAATTGCAAGTTCATTAATTTTTATTATCAACCAATAACATTTTACTGAATACCTCCTGTGTGAGAGACATTATGCTTTGTTCTCTGAAGATACAAGGGCACATATGATGCATTGCCTCCACAAGGTGCTAAAGTTTCTGCCAACCCTAAAGATTTCATTATTCTGTGATTCTATAGCACAATATTAACAATTTCTATCATTTATATAGTGTCTTATACTTAGAAATGACCTTTCACATATATTAACTTGATTTAATTATCAAAATAATCACAAAATATTAGTATGTATGTATATATATATATATATATAAAATAGTTAACATTTGATAAATATCACAGATTAGGACATTGACAAATAAGGAAACTGAAGCAAAAGATCCCATGGAAATTGTTCAGGATAGCAGAGTTCCTGGCAGAGTCAGGATCAGAAATCATTAAGAGTGATAAAATTGTCAGAATTGAAAGATGAAATTAGTATGCATAGAGACTTTTTTTGTTCCTTTCTTAGACTCCCTCTGGTCCAACTTCTAATCTCTTGGGAGTTCTAAAATTATCTCTTCTGGAATAAAAGCTCAGATTTTAGTCTAGTAGTATGCTTATATCCTTCTCTTGTTAGTCTTCAGGTTCACTCAAGTTAAATTGTGACTCTTCTTACCAATCATGTAAACATTTTCCCTTTTTTCTTCATCTTCACTAAAGCTTCCCTTTAATTAAATGAAGTACAGATTCCTATCCAAAGCATATTTCATACAAACTCATTCTAGACTTCCAGGAATGCTAGCAGGAAAAATGACCTGGGACTCACCTCTCACTCCCGGGATTTACTTCCTCCTCCCATTAGACATGGAAGTCTAGTTCCTACTTTTCTTCATCTTCATCCCAAGCATATAATGACATTCCCCAATACCCAGCCCTAAAACCCTCAAACCCTTGATGTATATGTGATATGAATATAATTATTTAAGGATGATTCTTATAATGGCTTAATGTTTTTATTACTCTATTATCTATACAGCATGAAAAGCAGGTTGGTATAGGAGGTAAAGGGCTGATCTAAAAATTAGCAAGTTCATGCTTCTATTCATGTTCTGCTCCTGACATACACTGGCTAGGTGACTTTTGGATGATCACAACTTTTCAGTATGCTCATGCTGCTGAAACCTTACCATACTAGGTTCTTATTGCCCAAATGCAGAGATGTCAAACACTCATATGACTATAACTGAGTACTATATGAATACAACTGAGTACAAATCAAAGTGGAATTGGGAAATATTTAACAAAATAAATAAAGGTACAATAAAACATAAACTCTAATAGAAAAACAGATGCCAATAAGCATTGATAGAAGTTCTTTCACTGTGAGTTCCCCAGAAGATTGAAATCATAGGTCTGGTACAAACAAAACAAAACAAAACAAACATGCAATATAATAGTAGTACCAAGTTATAATAGATATTATGCTGCACTTAGTGTTAGGAAGATATTGGTTGAACCCCTGTCTCTGACATTTATCAATTGTGTTCCATGCAACTTCATAGACTATATCTACAACTAAGTTGTAGATGAAATTATTTTTCCCCATTGTTAGAGTGAGATTTGCCAATCCTGACAAAATCATAGGTTACTTGAACATTCATATAAACATAATATAGATGTATTTATGCATGTAGTTCCATGTATAAATTGTTCTTAGAAAGAAGAGTCAACCTCTCTCTCTTCTCAGGGTACTCTCTATGTTTGGTTACAACAAAACCTTTCTTACTATGGTCTTATATATAACCAAATTACAGAGTTCCCTGGTCAAGGAGAAAATATTGCAAGGAGTCAGAAAGAAACAATTCAAATATTGTGGAGTCAGAGTTAGGATAACACAAGATTTAACAACTTCTACATTAAAGGATCAGAGAGCTTGGATTATGATACTCCAGAGGGTAAAAAGTTTGGATTGCAACCAAAATCAATCATCTAGCAAAACTGAACATACTCTTTTGGGGGGGAAAATGGACATTCAATAAAATAGGACACTTTCAAACTCCTAATAAGACCAGAGCTGAACTGAAAATTTGATCTTCAAATATAAGATTCAAGAGAAGCATAAAAAGGTAAACAGGAAAGGCAAATCATAAAGGTACTTACTGATGATGAATTGTTTATATTTCTATGTGGAAAGAAGATACTGGTAATTCATGAAAACTATTTCATTATTAGGGCAGTTGGAAGGAGTATACACACATATACATATATTTTTACATATATGTGTAAATAAAGGGTAAGATAGGAATATACTGGGAGAAAGGGAAGAGAATAATTAGAATGGGTAAATTATTTCAAATAAAAAATGCTTTTAAAATGGAGGGGAAAAGGGGAAACTGAGGGGGAGTAAGGGAACTTTCATCAGAATTGGCTCAGAGAGAATAATATTACCTACTCAATATAGAAATAACATATACACTCAAAAATAGAAATCCATTTTATCCTGAATCAGGAAAGAAAGAGGATAGGGATGAGGTGATGAAAGGAAGGACAGATTGGAGGAGGGGGTAGTCAGAAGCAAAATACTTTTGAGGAGTGACAGGGTAAAAGGAGAAAGAGAAAAGAATAAATGGGGGAATAGGATAGAGGGAGTACAGTTAGCAATAGTAACTAGGAAAAACAATTTTGAAGCAAGTTTCTCTGATGAAGAACTCATTTCTCCAACATTTGGAAAATTGAATCAAATTTATAATAATGAGTTATTCCCCAATTGATAAATGATCAAAGGATTTGAACAATTTTCAAATGAAGTCATCAATACTATCTCTAACCATATAAAAAGTAATCTAACTCATTATTTATTTGTTTGTTTTAGTTTTTGGTTTTTGCAAAGCAATAGGGTTAAATGACTTGCCCAGGGTCGCACAGTTGAAGTCAGGCCCTCCTAACTCTAAGACTGGTGCTCTATCTACTGTGCCACATAACTGCCCTCTAACTCACTATTGATTGTAGAAATGTAAATTAAAACAATTCTTTATAGGTTTTTTTTTTGCAAGGCAAATGGGGCTAAGTGGCTTGCCCAAGGCCACATAGCTAGGTAATTATCAAGTGTCTGAGATCAGATTTGAACCCAGGTACCCCTGACTCCAGGGCCAGTGCTTTATCCACTGTGCCACTTAGCCGCCCCTAAATTAAAACAATTCTAAGGTGCTACTTTATGCTTGTTAGATTGGCTAATCGACAAAACAAGAAAATGACAAATGTTGGATGAGATGTAGGGGAAATGAGGCATTAGTGCACTGTTGTAGAGTTGTGAACTAATTCAACTATACTGTAGAGCAATTTAAAACTATGCCTCACTATAAAACTCTGCATGCCCTTTGACCTAGCAATGCCACTGCTAGTTCTTTATTCCAAAAAAGATGAAAAACAAAAAGGGAAAGAACCTATATGTACAGGGATATTCATGGCAGCTCTTTTCTGGTGGCAAGGAGATTAAGAGGATTCCCATCAGCTGGTGAATAGCTAAAAAAATTCTCTTAGATGATTATGATGGAAACAATTCTGCTATAAAAAATGATGAGCAGGATAATCCCAGAAAAACCTGGAAAGACTTACATGAGTTGATGCAAAGTGAAATGGACTATATACAAAGTAACAGTACTATTGTAGTATGATCATCTGTGAATTACTTAGATTTTCTCAGCAATACAGTTCCGAAGGACTTATGAAGAATGCTCTCTATTTCCAGAGAAAGAGCTGATAGTTTTCAGATTACAAATTGAAGAATACTTTTTTACATTATTTTTCTTAAGCTTTATTTTGGATGAGGAGGTCCTATGTTTTCTTTTACAACATGATTATTATGGGAAAAAAATCTTAATCTGTAGTTTTTTTAAATTCTGGGGAGAGGGCATGGGTGGTATAAATTAAAGTTGTATAAGTCATGACCTTTGCCTATTTGAGGATATGAGACATACACATATGAAATAAGATAACACCCAATTACTAAATTCTAAATTAAATACTAATATAAGTAGGGTAGATTCTATGAACTTAGTTTCCCAAACCTTCTTTTCCCAAGAAATATCTTTCAATTTTCCCCATATATTCCTCCATTGAGTAATTCATCTAATCATAGGACCAAAGGATCATAGACCTAGAATTGAAAGTAATCTTGAATCTAAACCATCCCATGTTAGAGATAAGAAAAAATAAGCCTAGGGAAGGTAAATGACTTAACCATATTTACATAAGGAAGTATAAAAGGCAGGACTTGATTCCAGGTCCTCTGAGCCAATGCTCTTCCAGATTTAATTTTGAGGGTCTTTTCCCAAAGTAGTTTTCTTTGAAAAAGAAAGCCTCATCTTTGAACTAGACTAAGCAATAGCTTTTGGAGGCCCACCAATAATACCCCACAGGCAGCTATGTTCAAAGAATGTCTTGCTAAAGTACAATCTTTCCCTAGCATAAAAAAAAACAAAAAATAAAATTTCGATTTCAAACCTCTTTTATTTAAGTTATTTGAAACTAGGGACAGTTTCCATTTTTATATTTATTTCTCCATGATCTGGCATAATTTCTGATACATCATGCTTAATGAATGCTTATTGGTTGACTGCTTAATTTGATTCAGCTATATGTGTGAAAATCTTTTGTTAATTATCCATTTTACAAAGTAAGAAATTGAAGATCCAAGAATCAAAGGACTTACTTAAATTCAATTGTTAGTGAGTTGACAGTATACCAAGGAATGAGTTCTGGAACTCTGATTCTACCTTATTTCTAATCGTTCAGAGACAAACATGAACCAAGATATTCATTCATAGTAATTCATCTATACATTAGACCAATAATCACATTGAACACAATTTCCCCATAAAGAAAGAAAAGATTACGAAGTGTTACAAAGGGCTTTAAAACAAAATCTCAAGACTCTTGTAGTCTCGTTTCATTATTGATAAAACTGAAGATGATGGATCTCAGTTCTGCAAAGCATAGGACACTTCCCAAACATATCTCCAAATACAAAGCTACTTTAAAATCATTAATTGTGAATAATGTATCCTGCAACCTGCAGTCTCACAAACAATAAAACCTTCAGGTATCTGATAGCATGGAAATGAGCTGATCAAAATGGAATGCTATGCTTTTCATAATCATGGCGGATCATTTAGCTACAACAGGAATTTAGGCTTTAATTCTCAGCTTCTGCAGAAGAGAATTTTCAGCTACATGTTGCAGAAACTCAAGAGACTTTGCTCACCACAGGTGTTTAATCATCAGAGATGCTCTGGGGAATATGCAGAGGAGGCTAGCCTGGTCTGAGTCTACAGATGGGGAAAAACTGAGAGAGGAGAGCGACAGGTTAGAAGAGTACCTAAAGCTGGACAAGCTCCAAAGAAAATCTCATCTCTCATTTCACACCTTTGCTATTTGCTGTCAGTCTCTCCCCAGAAAGCGTTATTACTTTGCAGTGCTCTACGGGGGTTGATCGGCAGCCTCAAAGCTGCTCCTCAGTTTCATTGCTGCGTCAATGGACTTCTTCATTAAAACCGACATCACAGCTCCCCAAACTTGCCATGCATAAATATATCCTCCTAAAAGGAGAAAAAAATTCCCATCCATGAAGATATTACATCCAAGAGACGAAAGAAAAACCTGTTAATTGAGAATCACACTTCTGTTAATTATGCAGATGCTAAAATAATGAAACTGAAGCTCCTTAAAAATATAATTACCCACCAAACACTGTTTGAGATTAGGCTTTATCTCCCTATGTTTAGTGCACATGATCAAGAGAGAACCAACAAAAGAATCATTTCTTGGTAATTTGGGAAATTGGGACACACATGGGTTTGAAAGATGTTTTAGAAAGAACCCTGCCCTGGAAGAAATCATCACAGGTATTTTGTAAATTCCATATGCAATTGTCTACCTTCTTCAGTTGTATGATTCTCCTCAAAGGAATCTGGGAGGACCCTTGTTGAGCTATACTTCAAAGATAGATAAAGAGCAGTAAAGAAGCTAGAAATCTTATCATATTCTACTCCTACCCTTTTCAATGGATTGGGAGTAGGATGCAACACAGAGTGTTTGGGATAGGGTCAGTCTTATATATACATGACTGCATATATGGCATGATTTAAAGGGATACAGAAAAGACCTCTTATCAAAAATACTGCCCTTACAAGGCCTTTAATTCCATCAATATCGATTCAAACTTTTGAACTTAAAAATATCCTTCTGCTAAAGTCTAGATAGACACTCCTGAAAAAAAATAAACCAAATCAAACCCTGGGGTACTGGGAAAGTAGATCCAAAGCCGAATTAATTCAGAGTATCGATAGCAGCCTGAGGAAACAGAATTTGTCAAATTCCATAGTAGATGGTCCTTGGACATTTAGGCAGCTGCATGAAAGTACTGGTCACTTGGGTAGAGGATGTAGGGTGTGGAGAAGATTGATGTTAAGGGAACAAATGAGTCCTGATGGGAAATTTATGCACTGCATAAACTAATCAAAAGAGTCCTAGAATTTAAAGATCTTCCCCTAACTCTGTCACTATTTAATTAAGTTTTTGTGAATATATACCACCACTTTCTCTGTATTTCAAGATCTAAAAATTCACCATCCTATAAAAATGTATATTATTGACATATACCAAGTTCTCCATAAGAACTTAATTTAATATTTAAAAAAGATCTGTGATTTTCTCCAATGCAAGGAAAATCAATGCAGAAATCAGTTCCTTCATACATTAATGAACCATTTCATGAATTGTGGTAGCCAGAAAGAAAGAAAGAAAGAAAGAAAGAAAGAAAGAAAGAAAGAAAGAAAGAAAGAAAGAAAGAAAGAAAGAAAGAAAGAAAGAAAGAAATCACCTGGTAGCTAATACTCTGGTGATAAGAAACTGTATTTAGGTACTGTGGACCAAAGAAATCTATCAGTAGAACCATAATTGGAGTCTTTACAACATAACATGGTAAGATTTGCCAGAGCTTATGCTTCACAGGTAGTCTTTATCCCCTAACAAGTATTTTTCAGTCCAATGAGAATTACCTCATGACTATTCCATGAGACTCTCAATCTTTTGACTCTGGGCATTTTGGGTACTGTCCCCAATGTCTAGAATGCTTTCCCTCCCCTGCTCCATCAACTGACTTTCTGATTTCCTTTGTCTCTACCAAAATCCTATCTTTTATTGGAAGTTTTCAACAGTTCCTCAATTCTAGAGTCTTCTCTAATTACTTCAATATGAGTATAAGTTCCTTGAGGGCAGAGACTGTTTCTTGTTTCCTCAGGGTTTCACAGTGTCTGGTATATAATAGTAGCTTAATAAGTATTTATTGATTCACTGGTTTGGAAAAAAAATAGGGTCATCTTTCTCCCTCAATCAAATGGAGCAATAAAATAAAAAATAATCTGATAGAGTTTATACGTGTGTGTGTGTGTGTGTGTGTGTGTGTGTGTGTGTGTGTGTGTGTGTGTCTTAGGTTGAGTTTATAGTTATAGATCTGAGAAATATTCAAGGTCATTCTAAATTTAGGAATGCTGACTTTGGCTTCAAGACATTGGGAAAACAAATGTAGAGAATTGCTACCTAACTTTATTAACTCCTTATATCTACCTAACTCATTTTAGATGAAGCAATATAAATGTAGTAGGATAAAGAGTTAGCCTTCCTTTGCATCAGAAAGACCTCCTATTTATTCTAGTCCCACCTTTAAATTGTTGGCTATGCAACCCTAGAAAGGAGCAATCTCTCAGTGCCTTAAGGCAACCATCTAAATTGTTGTTGTGTCAGTTGTGTCAGTTGGGTCTGACTCTTTATATTCCCATTTGGGATTTTCTTAGGAAAGATACCTGTGTCATTTCCTTCTCATACTCATTTTATAGATGAGGAAACTAAGGTAATCAAGGTTAAGGGACTTACCCTGAGGAACACAGATTTGGACTCAAATGTTCCTGACTCTAGGCCCAGGGCTCAACAGAGCACTGCACCACCTAGCTTAGGCTAAAAAGGAGCTGTAGATCTGCATGTATAGAGGGACAACCTCAGCAAAAATTCCCCTACACCATAAAAAATGCCAGGTCCAGACCAACTAGAAGAAGATTGTAGACATTTTGTGAGACTTCTACATGATATGATTATGAACAAGATTGAGTTATAATAATTGGACTATATTGTAGATTTAGAATGATTTGAACGACCAGAAGCCAAAAAAAAATGGATTAAAGTCAACCTGGTAGAAACTTTATTATGGTCTCTTAGGGCTCCAATGTTAGCCTTGTTCTGTCTAACAATGTGCTTATATCATTTAGAGGTGACACAAAGTTTCAGAAGATAGTTTGATTGCTAAATTATAGCATTAGAACAACCTGGAATCTCAAAAGGTTCAACAAATTAAGTGCAGTAGATAACAGTAGAGGGGAGGTAGAGATAGATACCATTTTTGGAAGAAAATAAGACAAGATTTTTGGTGGACTGCAAATTCAACAGAAATCAAATATATGATGCAACAATTATAAAAGTTAATATGTGCATAAGCAGTGATAGACATGCCACATTCTGTCTTGATTGGGCCACATCTGAAGAATAACATTCAATTCTGATTGTCATAATTCAGGAGTTAAGTTGATTAGCTAAACAAATTTCAAAGGATGGAAAACTATAATGCTGGGGAGAATTTAAACCATGTCAGTATTCCATGAGGATCAAATGAACTATTAAACCAAGGATGGAAGATAGAGTAAGGAGAATTGTGTGTTTGTGTGTGTGTGTGTGTGTGTGTGTGTGTGTACAGATAGAAATGAATTTGAATGAGCATTGTGCAACCATATAACAATATGATATTCCATTTGGTATCCCAAATGGTATTCTATTTTGGAGTGCTCTTCATAGTTAACCAGTCATACAAGAATTTAAGGTTCATTGCTTCATAATTAAGTCATGGTCTGAATCAAAAAAATATTATGACCCAACTCTATCAACTCTCTTTTACATCTAACTTTTGATTGACTTTTGGCGTTTTTGAGAGCACAATTTCAATAATCTTGTGAACAACAGCAGTATTATTTGAGTAAATTTCTAGTCCCTAAGCTAACATCTCTGAGGGTCAAATCTCATTTTGATATATAAACCTTGGTATGTTTATTGAATATTATGTGGGGATTATGTGGTTACATTTTGAATATAATAATACTTTGAAAAAGCAATACTTAAATATAGCTTTTAAATCAATCAGGTTGGTTGACTGATTGGTTAGTTGATTGAATAGATATGCTAGTATTAAAGTATAGCCAAATGATAAAAATAATAGAACAGTGTGGGTTTACACTGGGTAGGCTGGGGGGGGGGGGGTTAGGGGTTTTGAATAGGATTTTGAAGGAAAGATGGCTTAAAGGAGAAGAGAACATTATAAATAAGAATGACCAAAAAAAAAAAAGCACAAAGCTGAGAGTGGATTTTTTCCTGCTCAACTTTAATTAGTTTCAGGAAGAAGAGAACAATGTTTTAGAGGCTTATTAATTAGGATCGTCTTTTTTAATTCTTTCATGAAAGATAATCTCTTGTTCATTTAGCTATACCCTGTGCCTTCATGGCAGTATTTTTTAATGGGAAAATAGTAAGTTGTGCTGGATCTATACTAAGAAATCCATTAATACTTCCAAAACCCAAATATATTATCTGTTAGCATCAAGTAGAAATTATGGTAGTAAGAGAAGAGAACTCATTGTTTAAAAAAAAAAAGAAAAAATAAATGGACACTAGAAATATAAATGTGACCCTAAATTAGTAGTCTGATAAATGTTCTATGATATTTGACCACATATCATCATGGAGTTTTGTCTCTGATTTTATGTATATGATGTATGCCATTTGGAAAAAAAATATATATACTGCTCTGGAAATAAAAGGGCAGACCTTAACTAGCATAGTAAATCAATTCTACATGGACTTTCAAAACCAGCTGATATGTCACACTTATGGGCATACAATTAGAGATTCTATAAAAAGGACATTCATAAAAGGGCCACACACATAAAAAATACATGTGGTTGAGGCAACTAACAGCTGTGGTGCTACCAGGCTCCCTGAAGACCTCTCAAGAATATCTTTATGTGGTCCTAAAGGAACCCTGAAGGGAGGTAGTATATTTGTCTGCAAGCTGAAACATCATATCTCTTAGACCTTTTTCTAGGTGGGGTATGTGGTTCTAATGCTTAACCATTATTTCCACATCTCCAACTTCAGCTCAGCTGAAATCACAATCTAGGGTACTGCTATAATTTTAAGCATGAACCATAATCCATACTATAGAATCAAAAGATGTTTGGTCTTAGAGTTGGCCAGCTGTCTAACAGAATCCTCACACCAGTTGACAGACTATTGCTTCCTCTAACAGGACAACTCTACATGATTCACCTCTGTACTCATCCTCTGATCCACTGGACAATGACAAGTGCTTCTATTGTAAGATGTATTTGACAATGTCAGGAAGAAGAGAAAAATTTCTTTTGTCCTCTAACTATATTCATAAAGAGACACAAGGAGAAATTTGAACAGCAAACTCAACAGCTGAATATATTCTCTAGAGTTGGTTTATTTAGTATAAAATTAGTTTGCTTTTTAAACTAGACTATAAGGGGTGTGACCAATGTTTTACAATGATGTACTTGAGTCAGTTGTTTTATCTAATGACCAATGTTCTACAGTTCTATCAGGTTTTTGACTGAGCTTCAAAATAGTTTGTTGTAGAGTCAGTCATATATGAAACCTTTGCACTCTGCTATCAAGTTGTTTAGGGAATTCCCTGATTTATTAGAATCTAATCTTCCTCATTTACATAAAAATGATAAATTATTATAAAATATCATGAGAGATTTAGGTTTTGGACTTCTGACATTGACTATAAAATTACATATAAGAGACATCCCTGAAATGTGGCAATCCAAACTCTCCTTAAATATCTCTAGTAATAGAAAATTTAGTCCATAAAGTAGCAGCCCATTTCATTTTGAGACAGCTCTAAAATAAGCTGAAAACCACATCTTATTTCTTCCTTCTGAGGCCAAGAAAAAAATTAATACTTTCTTTAGAGTAACAACAAGTAATTGACAAAGATGCAAGTTTCATTTTCTTTTCTGGGCTAAATAAACTATGTAATTTCAGCAGAATCAAAAGTAAAAAGGGAATTGAACAAGCTCATAAATGTCAGCCTTTCATTCAAAAAAAGTTAGATTCTGAAGTGATAATATGGTGGTAGCATGTAGGTCTCTGAACAAACAGCTAATTCATTTATTTAACATTCATTTAATAAACATTTATTGATAAATTAATCCACATAATTAATTTTTCTGCATAATTACTGGCATAGTTGCTATGAGAAATACAAAGATGAATGAAGAGACACCCTTGTCCTCCTTGAAATTAGATGAGTATAAAGCACCGGCCTTGGAGTCAGGAGTACCTGGGTTCAAATCCGGTCTCAGACACTTAATAATTACCTAGCTGTGTAGCCTTGGGCAAGCCACTTAACCCCGTTTGCCTTGCAAAAACCTAAAAAAAAAAAAAAAGAAATTAGATGAGTGATACATGTAGTGACTGAGGCAAGTACATACCATAAACATTTCAGTTCATGTTTTTCAATATTCTTGTTTGTATTGGTAGGTCAAAGCAATCATGAACTCATAGTAATTTTAATTATTTGGTGTTGTTTGGGTGAGGAGACCAGAACTGTGATTTCACCTGGGACATTGGTAAATTGAGGAATATGCCATATCACATAGCTAGTATAGTGTCAGAGATGAGATTTAAAGCAATATCTTCTTAATTCTGGTTCCTTATCCTGCCCTGCCTCTCTGAGAGTAAGTTAATAAACTTTCATTAAAAGCCTATACTGTGCATAGTCTTAAATCAGACATATGGTAATTTTGTAGACTGTGGATTCATTTATGATACTACTTTCATCACTTAATCAATTAATAATTTCTGTTAGATGCTTACCAAGTGGAGAACATTATAGGATGTGTGGTATATAAATAAAGTGGTTTCCACCACTGGAGCATCTACTTTAATTGTGGGGGAAGTATGGCTAATCTAGATGATTACCTCTGCAAGGCAATATTCTTATTTAGAGAAAGCTTAAATATTTGAAAAGCACTTTCTACACAATAAACCTATGAGGTAGGGAGTGTTACCATTTTTGTCTCCATTTGATAGATGAGGAAAATGAGGCAGTGATTCAAAGAACTTCATAGGCAAAGACAGTTTTGCTAAAGGAATATAGAAAGTATAAAGAGCATTCTGGATTGCGATTTATTCAGAAAAAGTAGACAATTTTGACCTTGAAGAATGGGTAAGCCTTATAAAGGGAGAGGATTGTACCCTTTAATGGAATACCCTGAATTTCATTCACATTATTTTCCCTAAGATAGATGATACATTTCTAGTCATGTATGATGGTAGGAATTTGCAATTTTTCTGCAAAAAATCTTTCTACCTTATTCTAGTCTATGGAGCTAGATGATCATTTGTCCAGGAGAATGATGCTTTGGGTGAGGGGGTTGGATTGGAGGATCTCTTCTGTTCTTTCCAGCTTGAAGAAACTTGATCTTTATAACATTTCAAAGATGAATAGATCTCAGGGAACTCTTCTGCCAGGGGTCTGACTCTGTGGCATTGGGAATGACTCATTTTGAGGATCTTCTCTAGATGTAACCCTAGACAACTTTATCCTGGATACCACTCCAGTCCCCTAGGGGTGAAGGGAAAAGTCCTTTCAAAGTTTCATTTTTGTTTGATGAAGACATTCTCCTTTTCTCCCTGAGAAACTTTATTTCCCTTCAAGAGTGGCCTCAAAATTACTGCTAATTTCCTTCAAGGAACCTGTTCTTTGAAATATACCATATAGCATTTTCTTTTCTTTACTTTTTTTCCTCTTTGTAACACTGGCAATGCGTTGGCTGTGAACATGTAAGTAGAGTTGCTTTTGAATGCTGCAAGGTAAATGCAGAAAATGACAGCTTAAATGGGATCATTATAGCAGATGTGGGTATTATCGGAATGCTACCAAAGCCTTCTTTGCAAGGCAATAAAGTCTTTATTTTTGCTTCTGATGCCTTGCACCTTTTCAAAGAAGCTGACAACCTATCATTTCTGACTTTTTCCCCCTCATTTCCAGCACGAACTAGGGACCACATTTCTATCTTAAGTTGCAACCTGTTGATTAGCAGAAAAGGCAAGAAATATATATAGTTCCAGCCAGAATAGTCATTACCTGGCAGCAAAGCAATGGGGTCTGTCAGCTCCTTCAAAGGCATTAAGTATGAAAAAATCATAACAAAATAGTTAGCTTCTTGTGTATCAAGTGGGTCACAAGGTGAGAGTTTCAGGGGGACTAGAATATACCCAAGGGAAAAGGTTCATGTCCTATTTTTGAAGGACTGGAACTATCTCATATACAGAGAGATAATATTATCATGGTTTAGAATAAAACTAAGAGGTTTATGTTTTTTAAAGCTCTATTCCACTAGAGCTTTGCAACAGTTTTCTTCCCTGAGAGGCAACAAGTTGGTGTTATTATTTATATTTTACAGATGAGGAAACTGAGCCAAAGAGAAGAAAGTGGTGTCTCTATGGTCTCACAGTTAATTGGTGTCAGAATCTAGTTTAGAAATCAAATCACTGATGTTCTTTACATTAGCTCTGGTGTTCTAAACCTGGGATCCACATTCTAGAGAGAAAGATCACTTATACATATTATATATATATATATATATATATATATATATATATATATATATATACATATACATATATATGTATATATATATAAAACTATTTCAATATAATAGGATTCTTATATATATAAAATAGTGTATGTATATATGTACTTATCATAAATATATATAAAATCCCTATATTTCAATAAAATGGGATTTCTATTCCTATGTTGATAATTTTTGTGCCTCTCAGAACATTATTCTGAAAAAGAGTCCATTGGCTTCACCAACAGGATACATGACACAAAAATGACTAAGGCCATGATACCCTCCTATCATGAAAAAAAGAAGTTATACAGGTTGTTTCCTTAAAATCAAAAAACATGCTATCCTTTCAATAAGTATTAAATTGAACTGACTAGTTTCTTAAACTTTCATTAGCCACTGACCAAAATCAGCAACAAAGAAGTTGTACTCATATTTTATTAGTGGTTGAAAAACTACTTTATATACGTCTTGCTATAAAAAAAGAAGCACAGAAAAAAGAAAGTCCCTATTCTTTAATTTTCTGTTGACTCCAACAATAGTTAACTCTTGTTTATGGAATATCTCCTAATGACAAAAATGTTGTATAACTAGGGACCGTGGAGTACTCAAAGAAGAATAGAATATAGTCCCTGCCTCTATAAATCTTGCAGTCAAGATGGGAAATATAAAGTATATATGTATTAAAATATATTTAGCAACAAAGAGTAATTTATAAGTGGCAAGCAAGTAATGTAAAAAATAAGTACTAGTGAAAGTTAAAGGATGGAAAGATTGTCATGTGTCACAATAGTCAGAGATGTTTTCCTGTAAGAAGTATGGTTTTAGATAGTGTTTTAATGACAGATAGTAAGTACCTGTATTTTGGAAAGGTATGGGGAAAGCATTTCAGGTGAGAAGGATAGCATGAACATAGCTACAGAAGCAGGACTGTTCATGTCATAGTCACAATTTAGCGACTAGTTAAAATTTGGAATGAAGAGGTTTTCTTACATATTCTTGATCTGATGAGATTGACAGGGGGCATAGAGAGGAAAGTAGGAATTAGAAGACAGGGAGGAAAGGGGAGGGGGTTGGAAAAAGGCACACCAAATCACTGGTAAAACCAGTACAAATTTTTAAAGCAGAATATAATTAAGACTCCAAATGGCTGAAAATGATCTGTAAATTTGCCATAAATTTACAGTTTTCTAAACTTCTATATATATTCATATCTTTCAATACTTACAAGGTATTCTTTTTATATGCTACCCTATAACAGAAGCATTCAAGTATTTCTTGGAACTCAGAACCCTGAAACTCAGAACCTTGGAACTCAGAATCCTTTGTCTGGCATCAGTACTAAGTGGGAATTGGGAGAGATACCCAAAGGGCAACCCCTCCCCCAAAACAGAAGTCACTTTGACCTTATACATATAAATAATCCAAGTGAAAATGTTTGCCTGGCACTAAATTATTAATATGACTCCTTTAATTCTATACTTCCTTGGTTGGTGAATACCCCACCGTTGGCTAGATCAAATGGTGATAGGTACTAGATGCTTTTTAGTCTTGTAGTCAGTCATAGGTGTTAACAGAATACATAATGATCAACCACTAACGCTACATTATGCTTAGAACAACAAATCAGAGTCACAATGCAATTACTATTTTCAAACCATGTACACTGTGTCTGTTCCCCAGCAGCCAACAGACAGCTCTACATCATTATCTCCCCTGCTTCCTTGGCTACCGGGTATTAGCATCATGTCTTACAATTGTGGTGACTAAACCAATTAAAGTACAATTTAAACAAGGCACTCATAAATATTGTACCGAGGTGGTATTGACAAGTCTAAACATTAAAAAAAATAGACTAAGACTTCCAAAAATAGGTAATCCATCTTAGGAGAGGAGGCTCCATGGAGTGACTTCTGCATTATAAATAAAGATGCATAATCAAAACAGGAGCCCAGATCAAATCTCTTTCCTGCTTATTTGATACACCTCTCTATGTCATATCCATTTTCATATAAACAACACAATAATAAAACATCTGCATTGCTAAATAACACTACTATGTTCTAATTTCTTTGGAATGGCATGAATAAAATCATTCTACCCCTGTTTATTAGAATTTATTGGTGACAATCCTTTGCAAAACAGCAGAAGGTATAATTAATTCTTGTACAACCCTATGTTGTATATGGAAAATTCAATAGGGCTTACTTTTGACTTGAAATGATACATCACTTGATAATGTGGGAGGTGGGGGGGAGGTGGAGAGGGTGAGTAGGAAGAAGAGGGAGTCTTCATAACTTTACTCTAAACTGCTGCCACACAGTATCCAATGCAGTACCAGGATCCTTCACCAAATCAGTATTGATTTCTTCTTCTTTTTAACAATTATATATTCATAGGACATTAGATATTAACATTTTCAAATCCCTAAAATGCCATTTAACATTTCACTTTAGAATAATTCTGATGCTTCATATCTATAAGCAATATTCAGATTGGTAATCCATGGAAGATATGATCTCTTTATGCTAAAAGTAAGACATCTGATAAATTCTTCACTTACTTTGCTGACAGTTTCAACACTAGCAATGTAGAAGAAACACAGTAGGGCTTTGCTATTCTACACTTAATTCTGATTGACATGAAAGAACTGGTTAGTGATAGGAAAGTGACAGAAATTTTGGAAGAAAGTGACCGTGTCACTTTAGAAAACATAATATAGAGGAGAGGTGTATATGATACTGAAGAAAGGCAAAATCAGTCCTGCACTCCACACTTTAAGAAAATAGATTTCAAAAGATTCAGAAAAAAAAATGTGATACCATGGTCATAGACTTTCTGATATGATAGCCCTTCTATTTGAAGACATTATGTTCTCCCTAAGTCTCAACTTTTCTGTTGGTAACATTATTTTCTACAGTCATCCTCAGGAGTCTGCAGATAATATGAGGAAGACTGAAAAAAACTGACAACGTTTTACCTAGAAAATGTTTAGTTTGGGAAGGGCAATACAATAGCACTCTTAAATTGTCATTTCAGTAGAAAGTTAAATTAATTCCTCAAGGACCCAGAGAACAAAACTAGACAATGGTCGCAAATAATAGATAGATTAATTTGAGGATCTAACACAGGATGGTTTTATATTTCCCATCACTGAAGTTGTGAATAACCTCTTGTCAGGAATTTCATTTCAGGTATAAGACTTTCCTTTTTACTTACATATACCCAAGTTTCTGAGTTCATTTGTGTCTCTCTAGGTTTCTATTTTCCATGCATATTCTGAAAGTTGTAAAGGCAATTTATGAGCCAGATATATAGAACATTACCAAACTTTCTCATCTTGATTTCACCATACTGGTATCCCAGTGTAATGTGACTAGGACATATAGCATATCTCAATGCCCTGCTATATTCACTCTCATGTCATTTCCACAATTATAAAATAAGTAGTGCTAACTCCATTCTTTACACTCACCAAACCTTCAATTGATGTTCTAAGTCTCTAGATATTCTAGATATTTCTGAATTTCTCTTCTCATTACATATCAGTCCACTTCCAATACTCCATCACAGATATCATTCTTTTTCTTCATTCCTCAACTCCCCATCTTCAAGGGCTTGTTTCTCCTGCCCTGCTTCCTAATAATAACACTATTTAAGGCATAGGTGTCCAACTTTTTAGCTCTTTTGGGCTGCATTATCCTATTAAATCTTGTCAAGGACTATATATAGAATTTAATATTTATTTACAACTACAACATAACCCATATTACAAATGAGTATAATAATAATAAAGTGCAATATGACACATAAATGGGCTTTTAGAGCCACATGAAGTCTGCGGAGTCCAGGTTGGACACACCTGATCTAAGGTATGTGCCTCTTATATAAGGGTGATACCTGGAAGCTATGAGCCCCTGTAGACTTAGACACATAATTATTGTTTTTATCAGGCGTTCCTAGACTATATCAATAGTTTGGACTAATTGGTCTCTAAAGGAAAAGAAAGGGAAAGGAAAGAAACATTTATTAAGCTCCTATCATATGTCAGACACTGTGTCAAATCTTTCACAAAGATCATCTCTTTTGATCCTTCCAATTACCCTATATGGTAGATGCTATTATTATCCACATTTTCACAGTTGAGGAACTGAAGTAGACAGAGGTAAAGAGATTTGCAGGATTACACAGCTAATAAGTATCTGAGGTCTGATATGAAACCAGTTCTTCCTAAATCTAAGTCCAGTGCTCAATCTATTGATATATATATATATATGTATATATACATATATATATATATATATATATATATATATATATATATATATGAGCTAATGTAGCCAAAAGGAATTTTCACATTAAGGTATAATCTCTAGTAATAAAGCTGAGGCCTCAGTAACACCCATTTAGTCCTTCTGAGCCTCTTCTATAAATCTTTCCATCCTGGTGGAATTTTCCAGAATCTCCAGTCCAATCATAAAATCTTGGGGAAATCAACTTCATCTCCATGGAAAAATGAAGCATAGAAATAGATTTTTTTTGTAGAATCACAGAGTGAGAAGGGGTTCTAGTAGTCATTCCATCCAACTCATAGCTAAAAAGGAATTCTTTCAGAATGTGCCCAGAAGGTGATACAGAGGTAATCCTAGAACATCTCCAATAAGACATCAACTAATAAAATAGTATATTCAACTTCTGCTTAGTTTTCATTGTCAGGAAGCTTATCCTGATCTTAAATATAATCTATTCATTTTCCTCTTCATATTTTTTATCCTATTCCTTATGCTACTTCTTAGAATCCTATAGAACAAGTCTAATTCCTTTGTCTAAATAACAAGTCTCCAAATAATAGAAAAAGCTTTAATGTTCCTCCCTCTTCTTTCCCCTCCCCAATCTCTGTCTTTTCCAAGTTAAAGATCCCTAGTTTTCTCATTCAGTATTCATATACTATTATTCACACTTTGGGGTGCTCTCTTACTTATTAATGTCCTCTCTAAACTGTGGTATGAATGTGGTTCACTAGATACGGTCTGACTAGAGAATCTTTGAATGATTTTCTCCATGTTTCTGATGTCAGGATGATCACTTCCTTGTTCATGTCTCTTAAGTTTTATCTTTTGGTAATTCTCTTTTCTTTAAGGTGAGCTATTTTCAAACCATGGAATGCTTGCTTTTATTGATCATGGAAACCTCATTGCAGAATGGGTTAACTAGGTTGCCTCTTATCTCTGACTAATACAACTGTTTCCAATTTGGAGGATCCTATAATTCTATGAAGCTAAATTACAGTGCCTAGCACACCCTAGGCATTCAATACTTGAAAATAGATTTTAAAGATTTTGTTGTTGGTGTTACTATTTACAGTACAAATAATAATCAATACCTTTGACCCAGAGATTTCACTGAAATGTGTACACTAAAAAAGATGGATTGAAACTATTAACTAGTATAAAAATTGAGGTTCTAAATCTCTAATCATATGAAAAATGAAAATTAAAACATCCGTGAGTTTTAATTTCAAAGTCAACAGATTGTCAAAGATGACAAAGGATGCAGAGTTGATGTTTGAGAGTTCATGGAAAAACAGGAAGATTAATGATTCATTGGTGGAAAATATCCTGGAAAACAATTTGTAATTACAAAAATAAAATAACTAAGCCCAAAATCTTGGATTCAGATTCCACTACTATACATATATTCCAAAGAGGGCATTGACCAAAAGGAAGACTCTATGCACATCAAGATATTTATGGCAGCACATTTTTTGCTTTGACAAGAATTGAAAACAAAGTAGATGATTTTCAGTTGAAGAGTAGATAAATTATGGTATACATAAATGAAATAAAATATCACTGTATTGTAAAGAAATATTAAATACAAAGAAGTATGAAAAATTACCAATAATGATGCAAAATGAAATAATTAGAGCCAGGAAAATAACACATATGAAAGTATTATCAAAAATGATCAAAAATGAATGTTGTAAAATCATAAAGAACAAGCTTGCTCCTCTAAGAATAGATAAGAGATGACACCTTTCACCATACCTTTGAAGAGATGGGAGAGAAGTCAAGAAAATGAAAAATTGTGTGTAATTTCAAATTTTAAAAAATATTGATCTAGCTTGATGAATTTTTCTTATCTTTTAAAAATTATTAATTATAAAAATAGCTTTCTGGGAAGGAGAAGATGGAGAAATAGCAGCAAATCTAGGTGATATAAAAACAATCAATAAAAATTCATTTAAAAAATTATTGTTGAATGAATGCTAGTGTAGGTAGAATATGTTTATTTTCCTAAGAAAGTATTTTTAACAATAAAATAGGCTATTTCATGAGATAGTGATCTCCTTTCCACCAGATACATTTAAGTAAATGATAATTCACATTTCCATAGCACTTTAAACCTAAAAAAATATTTTCTTTGAAACAATTTTGTGAGGGTGCATAGTCTGAATATTATCTTCAATTTGTAGTTGAGTAAAGGGAGTTTCAGAAATTGATGACCACAGTTATGCATCTAAGTAATCAGAACAGAGATTTGAACTCAGGTCCCCTGACACCAATTTCTGCACTATTGCCACTATAATAAACTTCCTCCTAAGACTGAATAGCCCCTTGTCAGTAATTCCATAGAGAAATTCCTTTATTGAATACAATATTGGATAAAATGGTCTCAAAGGTCCCTTCCAATGCTAAAATTTTATGACTATGCATGTCCAAAGGAATCATTAAGAAGTAGCTTAGCCCAGTTATCTTAGTGTACCTGATTATTCTATTCATTATGAAAACTGGATTGCATTGAACTTTCAGGTAATTAATCTATGGTTCAGTAATAAAGTGTTATGACTGGCAAAAAATCTGCCATAATAATAGTTCATATTTCCGTAGTACCATAAGGTTTATAAAATCTTTCCTAACAATGACCATTTGAGGGATATACTTCAAGTGTAGCACCCATTCTGAGTTTACACTTCCAGCCTCAACTTACACTAGCAGATTAGGTTTCTAGGAAGCAATTGACATCTCCCCATTCAGTGATATCAATGGGTAACAGAAAAATATTGACATGTGTAACATTCACAAACCCCATTCAGTTTATCCTTCAATGTCAGTTAACTAGTTTACACCAATTAGTTTTTACAAAATGGAATATAATGAAAAGATATAACAAGAATAGTATTTATAAAATACTCACCCCAACTTTGTGCCTACACTACCAAAGACACACAAACACACATAGATACACAAAGAGAAAATTTCTAGGTATTGGGCTTATATTTAATGTACCATTGCTGGTGAAGCATTTATTTTGAGAAAATGTTAGCCTCAGGACCCAGCTTGTAACTCTTAGTCTTAGGAATACTTTTTCTCTCTTCAAGTAGGTCCCACCAAGTTTACCCCAAAATGGAGCCAAAAATGAATGAATTGCTCCCTTGATTAACTAAACTAACTCCTTTCAGAATTCATTCTCTTCAGTGATAAGTCTTGCAATGCTAGATTGGTCAAGTAAGTCTTCTAGTTGTACTGGTCTCTCATCAGGATACTATTCCTGGTTCTGGGATCTATTTGTTGATGACCTTGAGAATTAATCTCCCTGGTCACTGTGCTATTTCTATTTCAAACTACTAAGTGAACTAAGTTCAGGAAAGAAATATAAAAGCAATAGAAGCATCATGCATTTGTGGACACATGGTAGCTAGGTAGGGGAATATTCCTTGCTATCATCTCTTTCTAACTTAGTAAACCTTTTTCCATTGAAAAGCCACAAGGGCAGAAAGGACTAGAGATTCTATTTGAAACTGTTATGACCCATCTCTGACTCAGCTTCTCCTCCATTAGCATTCCTTCTGACTCCTTAACCAATCAAAACATTCTTCATTTCTTCATAGGACCAACTACTAAGATACTTATGACTTGGAAGAAGGCTCATCAAATATCCACACATTATATTAAACCATTGTACATGATTTAAAGTAGCAAGGGGACCCAGGAGAAAAGATCACATTTGAGTAGAATATGAGTAGAATGCATCCCCATATAAAGAAAGGGTGGGGGAGATGTTATACAAGCTATTCTGTTGTTTAATTGAGCAATGCATATAGATCATAGTTTTAAATTTACATAAGTTTGCCTCAGGTATACTCTTTATGACAATAAAGGAATATGTCACTATTCTGACTGAGTTTTCAGAGAGATAAGAACAAGGCTGCTAATTGCTTCTCTTACCTAGAAAACTTACATACTATGAAGTTACAAAGAAAGAACTAATGTATTCAGTTTGAAATTCATAGGAAATATGAGCACGTTTCTCTCAAAAGACAGAAATTCAAATCATTTGAGTAACTATCTCACTTCAAGTACAAAAGTAATCAACCAAATACCAAAATAGCAAGTGTTTGGGTTGTAAAATTTATCAAGTGGCCCACCCTCTGCTCTGTGGCTTGGGGAAGTTGACTGGGATCACAGTGACTGATAGGAGAGGATTCATGATGGTATCCATTGCCTATACATTATTCTTCAACAATTGACAGCACAAATCCTTGACAGTAAAATGAGCAGGAATGATTTCAGTCACTTTCTGTCACTCAGGTTGCAAATCTTTCAGTCAGAGAGATCTGCAGGAAGCAACAAGGGAAACGGAAGAAGTCTAAAGAAGCAGTCACTGTTAGATGTGTCTCCTTGATAGGATGTCAGTGATCATAAATGAGAAAGTTAATATGGATTGAAGCCCTTCCCCTCACTGTTTATGAAGCACAACTTCAAGTCATAAACACTTTGAAAGGTACTAGAAGGCTTATGTCAATCGCCTTCAATTCTCTCACCGGTCAACAGCTTTAAGGGCAATGGAAAAGTTAAGATCCTCAGCATAATAATAATAATAGTAGTTTACAATTCTATAATTCTTCATGGTTTTTCCCTCACAACAAGAATCCTAAGAAAGCGGTAATTAAAATGTTATTATCCTAATTTGAAATTCCGGGAGACTAAGACTCAGATAAATGAAAGGTTTAGCCAGACACAGAGCTCATGCCAGAATTTCTGATATGCTGCCTGTCTCTGGTACCATGCTACACAAGCTTTTCTGACTTCTTGCTCTTCTCCTGAAATTCCAGGGATAGATACTACAGAAGTTTTGAAACAAATTAGGTATTGGTAACTTGAACCAAGGCAGATAGGGATAGTTAAGAGGAGTAGCAAAATGATGGAAAGTTCTTTCACTTGAGAACATTACAGAGTAATTGGACAGGGATCATCAGAACTGCATTTTTCAGTAATTCTCCACCTTCTCTATCCCTTAAGAGAAAGAGAGCTCAGAGGTCTTCTAATCCAACCTATTTACTTTTCATATGTAGAAATAGAGGCCCAACGTTCTGAGTCATATTTTCTAAGATAATACAAGTAGTAAATAAGAAAAAAATGAGCCTTGAATTAAGGTTCTCTAGTTCTAAACCCAATGTTCTTTTCTACCACTCTGTACTCTTGGTAACCAACACTAGAATCAGACTTCTACTTCATTTATGTTTTCCACTTGTGTGTTTGCTTGATTTTTTATAGTCAGAGCTAGAAAGACATAATATATATCAACATACACACATACACATGTGTATGTGCTCTTAGATAACTTAGAATTTTTGTTGTCTATTAAAATTTGCTCCAATTAATCCAAATATTTTCTATATGCAGCCTTATCTTCAAGAATTGTAATGAGATGGAAAGAGAGAGAGGTGGAAGAAGTTTATTATAGTTCTATTTATGAAAAATTCTTTATTGTCAGCTACTGATGATCCCAAGGCTTTTGCTCCAGAGGAAATTTGGAATGAATAGTCTTTGGATTGGGGGCTACTCTTCAGTTCTATGTACCACCCTAGATAGTACTTATAAGAATTCTACTCCATGAAAAAAGTAGGATGTGTTTGCTGAGATGCAGATCATTACAAAGAAATCAACCTGCTCTCTTGAAAGTCTTGTGCTCAAAGAAATAATTTGTACTGAGGAAAGAAACTGCAATTTTAGGCTTCCAGGGGTCAATAAGAATAGTAATAAAGGTAATGCTTATCTAAGGTTCTAAAGTTTGCAAATTGAAGGCAGTTAGGTTTTTGCAGTGGATAGACCACTGGCCTTGGATTCAGGAGGATGGGAGTTTGAATACAGCCTCAGATACTTGCCACTTACTAGCTATGTGACCTTGGACAAGTCACTTAACCCTGATTGCCTCGCATCCAACATCTCCAGTCATCCTGATTTATATCTGGCCACTGGATCCAGATGACTCTGGAGGAGAAAGTGAGGCTGAGGACTTAGCACAGCTCCTGCTCACTCAAATCTAATTCATGTGCTTGTCATGGCACCACCCCTCTGATGTCATGGTCTTCTTCAAAAATGAAGGACAAACATCATAGAATTATTAAGGGTATCTAGGTTTCATATTGGCTAGAGTGTTGGACCTGGAGTCAGGAAGATTCATCTTCCTGAGTTCAAATTTGACTTAGGCACTTAGCATCTGTGTGATGAAGTGTAAATCACTTAAATCTGTTTTCCTCATCTGTAAAATGAGTAGGAGGAGAAAATGGCAAAACAGTCCAGTATCTTTGTCAAGGAAACCCCAACTGGGCTCATGAAGAGTCAGATACAACTGAACATCAAAAGTCAGCAAATTAGAGTTTAGAGATCTGCTGAGTGCCCCTCATTTTAAAGATTTGGGAACTGAGAATCTCTGGGAATAAGGAAGCAAGGGTAAAATTTGAATACAGGTTTTCTGACACTAAATTCACAATTACTTGACTCAGTACAATTCAGTCTCCCTTAGCATTATATCAGGGGAATAAAGATAGCATACATTAAAAATAATAATATAAGAAAGTGTAAATAATAAAGAAATGCAAATAAAAATGGAAGAAAGGGCAAGAGCTAGAGAAAGTTAGAAGGATGAGTGGAAGGAGATAATGCCATCCTCCAATAGCAAATCTATCAATTATTCAACCCTACCGAGTGCTGGGTACTGTTCTAGTGGCTCTGCAGGACCCAAAATAAATAAAATCAGTCTCTTTTCTAAAGGATCTTATGATCTGCTGAAGAGACAAAAAACATTTTCAAAGAAATACTAAATTTCTAGATGAGAGGGTTTGCAACAATGAGTGCTCTTGAGGGGAGGGAGCAAGCTGAGTGTTTTGCTAGGACGCAAAAGTCCAAAGTTGAAAGGTCTCTCACTGAATATGAAAAGATAGAAACCTCAAATGAAATGCTTAACATTCAGAGTAAGAAGAACATTTCTTTGCATAAAGCTAAGAAGATTGATTCCATCAGCAAGAATTTACTGGATTCAAGCTCTATGCTAGCTATGGTGGGAGATTCAGAATTGTAAGACATGGTGCCTGCCCTCATGAGTTTGGTCTAATTGATGGCATAAGAAGTAAATACATGAAGATAATAAATCAATCAAAAACTTTTATTAACTGCTTACTATGTGCTAGTCACTGTGCTAAGCATTGAGACTAATAAACAATAGAAGATAATGCATAATAAGTCCCAAAAGAATGATATTTTTTTAAAAGGGTTATAAAGGTTTCAAGGTGGGAGAGAGAAATTCCAGCTATGGTGGTCAGTAAGAACTTGATATTGCTGCACGGTTTTGAATCAAAAAGCAGGTTAACTACCAAGGAGGGTGAAGGAGACTCATCAAGGGACTGTAGAAGGTCTTAATTATCTGGCAGGGCTGGTGGATGAAAATCAGTCAGTCAATAAGCATTTATTGACTCCCTGCTATGTGCCCACAAAAAAGGGAGGAATATTAATATGGTCTAGCAGTGGTGAGGGCAGACTCATAGCATGAAAATGTTAATTTGTAATGTGCCAGCACAGTTCAATATCTTCATCATCTTTTCTATTGAATTGAGCTGTTATGTGAAATATGTCCTTATGATATGGGAGTTATGTGATGTTGATTAGAAAAACCTATGTAATATACAGTGTGAAGACTCAGTCAATGTTTATTCATAAAAATAACAACATTGATTTGGGGCCAAGGATTTTAAAAAATGAATATTCCATGTGAAAAATGTTAAATATGCTAATGTTGGAAGAAAATCTCTCTATAATTATTATTCCATATGTTACTACATTTGGGAGAAAATATACACTTCAATATTCCAAAAGATTTTATCTCTGTTGATACCTCTTCTACATAGCATATTATAAATCCTTCACATTTTAGTAGATAGACTTTGTGCCTTTGCTGTGGCTACAATTTCACCCCAGGATGGTTAATGCTCTGTGAGGTAGGTCTGCCAAAAGTGCATCACAGACCCATTCTTAGAGCTTTTGCTGTTTTTCAGGACCACTAGGGCTCCAATACTGTCATCATAACCTTTAGGAATATAACATGTCATTTCTGTGCCACAGATGCTGCAGAGTATCATTGCTCTAGATTTAGAGAGTTGAATTTGAATTCTGTCAAAGACACAAGCTGTGGAACGCTCAGAAAATCAGTTTATCTTTCTCAGACTCAATTTCCTCATGAGAAAATAGAATAAAAATTACACCTGCCTCACAGGATTGTTGTGAGGATCAAATGAAATGAGATATGTAAAAGAGTTACCGCATTCTTTGAATGTTAGTTATTATTTACTATTATTATTATTATAATTCATCTAGTGGCCAACCTTCCAATTAGGGGTCTTCAGCACTTTGTTAGTTTGGCTTTCAGATGACAGGCAGGATTTATAATCACATTTTTTAAAGTGAACAGTCCTGGGATTATAGCAAATGACTATCATAGTAGTGATTATAAACATACCTCAGTCTGGAACATGGAAATCTGACTAACAGTGATGAATTCATTCTGAATTAAGGACTCATTAGCCCAGACAGCCATAGACATGTACAGAGTGTACACTAAATTCCTAACATCATAATAGTCTCTAGGGTTGGAAAGTTTTTCTAGTGTTCATCAAGTTATTCTTTTTGCCCTTTTATAGGTTTCACCAAATTATTACCCTGTTTGTATTATTTCACATTAAACTGTTCACACTAATGGGGGGATCAATGCACCCCAATGGACCATGTGGAGTGATGGCATTAGTTACCCTTAGGACAATAGAAAGAAAGCAGAAGGAACTGACATAGTTTGTGCTCCCCCACTATTTGGGTTTAATTTTTTTTCTGTCTGTTCTTTGACATCCCTAGAAAGATAATTTCCAACACCATTCCTCCCCATCATTACTTATTGTAATGTTTTAGCAATAGAATTCCTTAGATTCTTTAAAATTCAAAGGTTTACTTTGCAAAATAGATTTAATATGTGAAAAAATTAGTGTATTGAAACCAAATCATATCTATAACTTTGTGAATTTATGTGCATGTTCATATGTTTATTTTTTTTTCCAGTTCAGTTCTCTACAATGCTTGAACTGGTTAAAGCAGTACTGCTTGGAACATAAGGAGACCTAGGTCCTCATTCCTAGCTCTGTCCTTTAGCACTTTGAGACTCAGTTTCCTCTGTTAACAAAGGGACTTGAAATACTATGATTCTATCACATCTTGGCAAATTTATCCACAAAATTATTGAACACAATTGATGTGCTCAATATTACATATATACATATATGTATACATAAACATACACATGCATGTGTATAAAATATTAATGCCTTCCTAGAGGACATGTTCTAATTGGGTCACAAACATGTTAAGCACCTTATACGATGAATACATTGAAAGGCTGCATCATTAGTACTATCTAACCCTAAAAACTGAAAAAAAATATCATTGGAACAAATGAAAGGAAGTCCTATTTTGAACAGTAGTCTTCAATCATTCAAACAAAAATCAAGTATTATATTAGGACAACCCTTCAGATATTTGATGGAAATTACACACACATATTCCTTAAGTTTTCTTTTCTTCATTTAATATTCTCAGTTGCATTACATAATAGTGGGATACTCCCCAATTTAAGTACCAAAGATGTTTCCTTTAGGAAAAAAACAGGTAGATCCATACTGAACTTTCAGAAGGTGTTTTTTTAACCCTTAGTAAATGTTTTTATGGCTTTGACAAGTGGAAATGTTCCTAACAGTAATTACTTATAAAATATTGATAGATTATCTGATAGATTTTGGATTTTGACCCATTTCTTTATGTTTGTTTGTTTGTTTTAGCAAACTGGAAGTAAATTAATTATGTGGTTATTCAGAGAGGGGCCACTTTTATAGAGAAACATTTAGGACCTATAGACCTAAAGACCTACCAACCTACCTAATTCCAGACCAGGATCTAAGACTGATTTTTCTAGTGACCTTCTGCTTTGATAATCATGAATCTCAACGGCAGACGTCATCACTACCTGGAACTCATCTCCTCTTTACTGCTTTCTTCAAGGTGCAAATTCCATTTTCTTTTGGTTTTTATATCTATATTGAATCACAGAGGAATTTTTATTTGTTTCCAATCTAAGGACCACTTCTGACTATCATATTCTTTGCTGACTCTTGAAGAATGATTTGCCTTGGTTACAAGCTCAGCCCATCTCTCAACATTAATCTTAATGATTTATCCTTCAGATGCCCCTCCCTCAATTCCCCTTGAAGTCATCTCCCAGAATCCTAACAGAGGAGGAAAAAAATACATTTAATTAATCATGCAGACAGGTCACCAGAAAAGTAAGAGATGAGTCCTTTTGTCCCTGATAGTTCTATATGTTTTGCCTTGTATATGCCAAGGCATAGATTTTATGTAGGATTCAGATCTTCCCAGTACTACTGGGTGAAGATACATTTTTTTCTCTTCCCAATCCTGTGTTATCCTCATGTTCTATCGATGGGGACCTACCTATATAATCTCTATGATCTGCTGTCCCCTAACTGACAAGATTGTTTGTTAGAGTAGACAGAGAGATTTCTACATTTCTTCTCTTAAATGTTATCTAGACTAACATGAGTATGTCTTTTGACTCCAGTAAACTTGGGTGGTCAGAAAATGGACTTTTTCCCCAAGTATTCATTTAATAAAACAATTTAGGTAAAAAAAAAAAAGAGTTACTATATACAACATACAGGGATTAGCAATTTCCAAAGTGTTGAAATATTATGTAATACTTTGACATAAAAATTTTATTGAACTTTAATTAATCTTTCTTTTCTTTTAATTAATCTTTCTTTGATGATGCAAAAAGCAATTCAAGACCTTCCTATGCCTTGGATTACATCAATTCCAGTCAATATGGTGCTAGGAAGTTGAGTTCACTATAAATCATACTTAATTTAGCCCAGATGGCTCTGAAGGAGAGAGTGAGGCTAGTGACTACATAGACTTCCCTCACTTAAATTCAGTTCAATGGCAAATCATGACATCTTCCTGATACAGTGGTCCTCTTTGAGAATGAAGGACAAACAATAACCTGAGTAGTAGAGGCTGCTCCATTGGCTACCAACTTTCCTCTATCCTTCTCTTTTGTTTTCTCCCCATCTTCTTCCTCTCCCTCTGTCCACATAGGGAATCACCTAGAGGTGCTCTGACAAAAGGAATAGAAATTTTAATTGTTGAAACCTAACAAGATATCTTGGGATTTACAGGATAGATTTTTTTTTTATAGACTGTGCCTTACACCTAAATCACTCTGGCTCTCACTGACTGTCCAAAAATGGGTCCCAGCCCAAAACTCATTTTGTCATTGTTTAGGTTATGATGGCTCAGAGTGAACATAAATAGCAAATGTTTCTGTTCAGACACTGGACCCAGATGGAGGAGAAAGTGAGACTGGTGACTTAACACAGCCCTCCCTCACTTAAAATCTTGTAAGTCATTATATCACCTTCCTGATGTCATGGTCTTCTTCAAGAAGGAAGGATAAACAGCCACTTACTGAGCATCTTCTGTTGGTCAGCAATCCTTTAGAAATAGCTATTTCCCCCAAAGGTAGCTGTTGAAAAGAGGTTTCTTAAGGGAAAGGAGATTCTTCTATAAGTCTAAATCTACCAATATTCAGGAACTTACATGGTTCTGAGATAGCAGATTGTCTCATATAGAGTAGTGATAGAGAGCTGGTCTGAGGAAGTGAGAAGACTTGAGTTTGAATTCTCTCTCAAACATTGATTGGCTGTGTGATCTTGGGGAAATTTCTTAATCTCATACTTAACTTCCACATCTGTAAAATGGAGATAGTAACAATTGGATCTACCTCATAGGGACATTGTATGGTTCAAATGAGACATATAAATTATTTACAAACCAAAAAGTTTTATATAAATGTCAAGTGTTGTTATTAGCCATCTGCATAATGTTCTCCCCAGTGGAATGTAAACTCCTTAAGTCAAGACTTTTTATATCCCATATCTTTATATCCCATAATACTTAGACTGTTGATTGCTCAGCCATCTGTATTTTCTCCATTCTTGCTTGACTCATGTTTTTTAGATATGCCTCTGACCCCTGATTCTGATATATAGATATTTGGGTTTTCCTTTTTCCCTGATCCTCAGTTTTAGCAACCTATTCTGTGGAGATCCAGCCCATGAGCTATCATGACCCTTGTGTGCAGCAATACTAAACATTAAACAGTGGCACAAAATATGCATCAGCTGGACAGATACCAAGTGACAAATTGTTTTAGAAATTTTGTTAAAATCAAGTTTTTATCCCCAAATCTGAGAAAAATGTCTAATCTTGGATGATGTCTAGAAAAAAAAATATTCACTACAGTTCTGGTCCTTAAGGAATTTATCATCTAATTAGGGATTTAAGACAGGAGTTCCTTGAGAGCAGGAACTTCTTTGTTTTGTTTTGTTTAAATTGTTTACCTTTCTTGATAGCCCCATTGCTTTCCATAATCTCTGGCACATAGTAGGTGTTTTAATAAATGACTTCTGTATGACTGGCATGAAAAGAAACAAGAGATGCATTTTTGGATGCTGAGAAAAGATAATCAAATATATATGCCTTATAGCAAATTCAGTACTGTTCAAATTTTCAAAGTAATGAGAGACCACTGTACTGACTTGGGAGGGGTTGGCTATGCCTGTAGATTTTTTTCAGAACTTATGTTTTGCTCTCAATCAAAAAAATGAAAGGGATGGGGATGGGAGAAAGAGCAATATCATCTGTCACTGCTCCAATCTCACTCTCACTCCTCTGTGGATTCTCTTTTTGGGGAGCCAGATGCCAGGCAGCCGATGATATTTTTCCTGTAGCAACATCATCTGCTCTTTGGCAGCTTCCTCAGGCAAGTTGTGTTGGCAGAGGTAATGTCGCCTCCAGGTCTGACTCTGTCACATGCTGAGGCTATTAATGGGTGTGTGAGCCTGTCAGCTGGACTCTCTCTTCTTTGACTTCTTTTTGTGCTGGACACTTTTATATTTTAAATTCTTTCCCAAGTTTTAGAGAAGTCACTTTCTAATCATTCCTCTGACTTGAAATAGAGTCTTTCCAACAATAAAAAAAATCTCCAATATGTTAGTTACTGATTCTACCTAATCCTTACCCAGACTGGACACTCCACCCCACACCCCACTACAATACCCCACCATCATGTCACTAATCCTCTTTTATGCTCATTTTGTGAGTCTATAAATGTAGTACATTAAACCCTGGGTATTTATGTAGATGATTGACCAGAAAGGAAGGCAAGAGATGCAGTATTTATGATAAAGTAGTTTGTCCAGGTTGAGCTTTATGGTTAAAGTTTATTAAAGGGGGAAAAAAATCTAAAAATACTTGCATTCCTACACTTGGTCAGAACATTGATCCATTTTTCTAAGCCATCATAGAAGAGTGAGTGGGAAAGTTGCTCTTGTGATACTGCCCTCACAAGTTTGGGAATATACCAGAATATCTTCTAATTTCCTTTTAAGGCCTTTTCAATGTCCTATCAATCTAAGCATGACATAAATATAGTCATATTTATTTTTGGAGACTGACTATTATCCATATTATGACATACTATTGAATTTACTATCGGTATGTATATCTGAGACAAATGGTACACATGAAGATCATTAGGCCTAGAATTAATCAGGGAGAGAAGAGGTTAGATGCTTCCCAAAAATTGCAGATTCTTTAATAAACCCATCAACATAGGCCTAAGTTTTTAATAACAATATCGTTAGGTTTTTTTTTTTTTACAAGGCAAATGGGGTTAAGTGGCTTCCCCAAGGCCACACAGCTAGGTAATTATTAAGTGTCTGAGAACAGATTTGAACCCAGGTACTCCTGATTCCAGGGCCAGTACTTTATCCACTGCGCCACCTAGCAGCCCCTAATAATAATATCTTAACAGTGTTGTTGTATGACCAAGAGATCTACATTCAAAAAACTGCATGTTGTTTTGGTGAGCAGACTACAAAATGGAACAAATGAGGACTTTGAAGATCAGGAGTAAAAGAAGTCAGCAGGGAAACCTGTGAGAGTGGAATAAGTCTAACAGTCAAATGAATGGGTTGAGGGATGATAGCTAGGTGAACCAGAATCTTCTAAATTAGGAGAAATCAAGGAAAGTTTCCAATGTTAAGTGAATCCCCTATCATAAACCAATGAGAGTATATGGACAAGGTAGGTGATGAGCTTAATTGTTTGAGAGATCATCCATTGTTGATACTACATACCCATATAAGTATTTCAGTTTAACCTTTGGTAGGAATATTTCCCTGGAATTATTGACCTCTCACTCTATTCTTTCTGTAGAGAAATTTTGTCTGAGTTTCCTTATACTCAGTGAAAAAATAAGCTGTCAAGTTTGAGATGGTACTGTCTTTGAACTTGAGATGAGAGGTTTGAAGGTGATCCTTAAAGGAAGGAATATTCTCAGATCTCTTCTGGGGGAGAAATTTTATTTATCTCTTTTTTTTTCACAGGGGGCACACCCCTAACTTCCACCATGTGGAGGATAACTTTATTTCATTTTATTTATTCTTTTTAAAATGTATTTATTTTCATCCAAATTCACATGTTTATTTTTAAGTTACAAAATTTTCTTCCACCCTCCCTTCCTACCCCTCCTCCCTCAGAGGCGAACAGTCAGGTTAGCATTGTACATACATATTTTGATAAACATGCTTACAGATCAGTAATTTTCAGTATGAGGAAGTAAGAAAGCAGGAAAGAGATACATAAGAGATAATTTTTATAAAGTGTTCATCAGATTCTGAAGGGCTGTTTGTTTTTGTGGGTATGTTTTGTTTTGCTTTGTTCTGTTTTTCTTCCTCTGGATGGGGATAATATAGTTGATAGTCAGTCTAATACAGTTGAACTGGCTTTCTGAACTGCTGAAAGGAGCTGCTTCCATCAAACTTGTTCATCACACAATGTTGTTGATGTATACATTGTTCTCTTGGTTCTACTCCCTTAGTTTTGTTTATCTAAACAGTCAAATTCAATGACCATGGAAATATATACAATTTAGGTCGAAATATCCAGAAGGGTATTAAAAATAAGACCAGAACTCTTGGGAAGTTCTGTCTATGCAAAAAGCAAAGTCCTTTTGGTATCATTAGAAGAACTGAAAAGAAGGGTTGGGAACTAAAAGAAAAAATTTTTAAAAATATTGAATCTCTAGCTAAAAGAGATTAACAGGACCAGCTGTCAGAAGCATATGAATGATTGGACATCTTCCTTGCTTTGATTCAACATAGTTATTAAACTTCTTATTTAAACTTGATTTTTTTCAAGTATCTTTTCCAACTTGAAAGAGAGAGACAGACAGACAGAGAGACAGACACAGGGAGATGAAGAGACAGAGAAAGACATAGAGTCTGAAAGAGATTGATGGGGAGAGAAAGAAAAAATATTTAAGTACAGCTTAGAAAGTATGAATCAGTTTCTCTTAGTTCTGATGAGTCCTAAATAAACTGGACAAGTGTGTTCCTGAAAGGCATCTTCTCTAGACATATGGAGATTAGAGAGAAAATTCTTGACATACAAATAAATGGTTGCAACACTGATATCTTTCCTGATCAATCTTCTCCACTACAACATGGGAAATACAAACATTTATGAGACATAGTCTATGTCATTGAAAGACTGAGTAGGTGGGCAGACAACACACACACACACACACACACACACACACACACACACAGACATATACATACACAAGATTATTTAATGTTGGGCAGAATATGATTAGGTACCTAATGAGTGGTACCAATAAGCTGAGATAAAGAAGGGAATAATGCAGGTGGGAGTGATCCTAGAAACCCTGGTAGAAAAATTGAAACATCAGCTACACCTGAGAGAATAAAAGAATAGGAAAGAATTTTAGGTGGGAGCACATAACCATGAATGGGGGGGTGGGGTGGGGGGAGGAGGAGTGGAGATGATTATGGGGAAGAATTAATGAACAAATTCAATAAAGCAGAAGGTTCAATATTAGGGAGAGGAAGGATGGAAAGATAGGTTGGGACTGGCTCATGTACGTACTTATGTATGTAATTGATCATAATATCTCATCCCTGACATATGAGACTGAGGTGAGTATTTTCATTATAAGGAATATATAATTTTGCTAATGGTGTAGATCATTAAGCAAATATGTTTCCTTCCTTAATAAAAAGTCAAATATCCTTTTTTTTGGTATCAAGACCAATGGTTTTTCTTGGGTTTTAGCCACCCTGGAAATAATACAATGAATTTCAAGCTCATGTCTTTAAAGAGTTATAATAAACCAAGGGGGAAATGAATTTGAAAACCCATTAAAATACCTTCACAATGTCCTTTGAAGGCCCAACAGATTCCTCCAGTGTTCTGCCCTGAGTCTAAGACCCCATTCCATAAGGTTTGAATTAAAGAGGAAAAGAGATACTAATGATAAAAATAAAATCAGATACAGCATTGCCCCCATAGCCCACCGATCATACTTTCAAATAGGCTGATCACTTACAGTAGAGGTTATTTAGAACAAAGTGGAACTCCGGAGTCCATTTATTTGAATGTATTTCCATTTCAATCACGACACATCAAAAGTGGCTTCTCCTTCCCGTCACATAAGGTGAATAGATGTGATTTTGAGAACTTGCATCAAGAACTCCTTCTCTGCAAGGGCAAAAATGGGTGGGAAGAGGCCTTTTACCTACCTCCATCCCCAATATGAGATGAGTGATTCAAGAATCAGCTGTTCATTTCTCGCACACCCCCATTCTCTATGAAGACATCAAATTAGCATGAATATTTTCCCCTTCTCTCTCTGTGCAAAAAAAAAAAAATGAACTTTTCTAAGGGATAAACTAGAGATCATGAATATTTTGTGAAATTTCCTGATTTATTTGACATAGCCATTATGGACACGTATGGTCAGTGAATTCATCACTAAGAAACCTATTGATTATAAGCTTCCCTCTTCTTTGTTAAGCTGGTGTCAGAAAGTGAACAAAAAACAAGAAATAAAAGATAGAGAATCAGTATGTTCTATTAAAATGCATGCAATCTCAAAAGTTCTGAGTCTAGAGGAAGATTTCTTATATTAAGGAAAATGAGTAAACCCCTTAGAGTTGGTTTAACAAGGATGGACAAGAGTCACAAAGGACAGTCATGAATGGGTCATAGTTTGAATCCCTGGAAGGAAAAATAACATTAATAAGAGTCTTGGTAACTTGTCATGAATGTGTAAAGTCAGAAAAAATTATAGTAACATATCTTAGGAGTCTGTTTCTCACACAAAAGTGAATTGTTTTGGCGTTTTTTTGCTTTTAACCATCTATGTTTTCTTTTTTTAGTAGTCTAATGAACATTATGCCTTTGTGAGCTGCGTGCCAGAGATCAGAACTACAATCTATTTCCAAAGTGTATTCCTACAGTCTTTATTAAAGTATATTCAACAAAAAGAAAAGCTAACTGACCCTACTGGGGCCTAATTTCATAATTCTTTTATGTCAGATATATAATCAACTGAGCCATTTATACTACATTTGGATAGAAAATGACTTGCCATTATTTTATTAGATTCCATTTATTATTTTTAAATTATATGGAGAAACAATGTGATTGAGTAGATAGACTACTAGACCCAGAGCAAAGAAGATCATTTCAAATATTGCCTCATATCCTTACTACCTAGGTGACCCTGGGCAAAGGATTTCATCTCTCAGTACTCTAGGTAGGTAACTTTTTAAGACTATGAAGTTATAGAAAAGATGCAGAACTGTAGTCATCCCATACTTATGATATAGTAGGTCTTTAATAAATGTTTATTGAATTGAATTGAATAATAGACTGAATTTCTTTTCCCAAGAGTTCAGTTTATTCATGAAATCAAAGGTCCCATCCCTAACCCTTTCCTGAAAAATATAATTACTGAATTATACAGCTAAAAAAAGAGTCTTAGAAATCACTTAGTTCAAATGGCTTGCATTGTTTCAATATAATTACCAATCCTCAGAGAGACTGAGGATTATTATTTGTCTGAGGTCATTCAGTATTAAAAGCTTAACTGATTCTGATGTTGGTGTTGGTAGAAATGATAATAGAAGTATAAAACAGTAGAGAGAGAGAGTGAAGACTTGGAATCAAAGAACCTTTTCCTAAAACTGACTGCCACTTGTGAAATCTTGGACCAGTCACTTGATTTCTCTGAACCTCAGCTTCTTTATCTGTAAAGTGAGGGAGTTGAATTAGAGGACTTCTATGGTCCCTCCCTTATGACTTTAGAATAATAATCTTGTGACTCACATTTGTATAGGACTTTGACTCCTGGTGAGGGTGTGCCAGAACACAGATTAGCAAATGATTAGCCTAGAAATGGAGAGGGGCTTAAAATAGCTTTCCTCCCCAACCTTCTCTCTTTGTTTCCCTCACTAGTTAAAATAATCAAACCCATGTACAAGCTGGCCCTGTTTGTTCATTGATTGGAAATTGATAGCCAAATCATCTCCCTCTCCTCTCCTCTCCACTATCTTGGTACCCCCTCCTCTTCCCCTTGTCTATGTACCTCAGTCTTTCATATCAGTACATCCTGGGAGGTCTTAGGCTAAGGAAAGGATTCATTAATGTCTGGGCATTCAACTGTGATGCACAAAACTAATGTTATATTTGGAACCCAGGAATCTTGACTCCTGGTCCAGAGATTCTTCCTATATATCATATAGAAAGATGAAATCAACACAGAAAGCTGAGAAGGGTATAGAAAAATGGTATTTCTGGTTCTAGGGAAGAAAAGCATCATCATTAATTAAAATATTTTGTGGGTACTTTTTAATTTCACTATGTAGCCAGTCCTATGCCAGACAAAATGGGGAATAGAAAAGTAAGACAAAACATGGATCCTAATCTTGAGCGTCTTACAATCTAGATGTAGAAGTAATGATAATAGCAGTATGAGTTTTACAGGGCACTTTCCTCACAATTCTGTGAGATGTTGTATTAGTATTATTATTATTCCCATTTTACAGTAGCAGATTGAGGTACAGAATTGCTAAGTTTGTGAGCATAGTGGATAGTGTTTTATACTTGGAGTCAGAAATACCTGAGTTCAAATCTTGCTTCATGCACATATTATTTGTATATGTCCCTGGACAAGTTATTTAACCTCTCAACCTATTTCCTCAACCGTAAAATGAAAGGACTGAAACTGATAACTTACAAGGTCTATCTCAGCTCTAAATCTATGATCCTATCAGAATTGCTTCAAGTAACTTAATAAGTGATAGATTCAGAATTTGAACTCAGAAATTGTGTTTACAGATCTAGTACACTCTCCAATATTAATCAAAACAGCAGCAAATACAAGAGATCAGTGAAAACTAGAGTAATTAAAGAAAGTTTCCTGGAGGAGGTAAGGTTTGGGCAGAGCCTTGAAAGCTAAGTAAGACTTGAAATAGAAGGCATTGAGATGATAGCAACATGAACAAAAGCACAGGACATGATGTGTTTGAACACTGCCGTCATGGTCATATTGCTTACAAAAGGATGCTATGAAGACAGCTGGATGTTGCAGTGGATAGAGCAACCATCCTGAAATCAAAAGGACCCAGGTTCAATTCCAGTCTCAGATAATTACTAGCTGAGTGAACCTAAGCAAGTCACTTAACCCCATTGCTTAGAGAGAGGAAAAAAAGGAGGGAAGAGAGACAGAGAGACAGAGACAAGAGAAGATATTAGGAAACTATAAGCTACAGTGGAATAGTTATAAATAGGTATTAAAGGATAATTTCCTGAGGTTATTTAAACTACCATTAACCACTTTCTCTTGAAAAAAAAAATCATCCTCCTTAAGTGCCATATATGTCTGGAATCACAACAATGGACAATGGGGCTAGAGATACTAAAGGATAGGGTAGGAATTTTCTGAGAGTTTGGTAAAATCCTGAGAGTTGGTAAAATTCCTAGCACATTAGTCTATGGTGCTGATACTTATTTTTACATATGAGAGAGATTAAGTGAACTGGTTAAGAGCTTTGCCCCAGATCCTAAGAAATTGTCAGGAGAACCAGGATTAGAGCTTGGGGTTTTAGAGTCCCAAAGAATTAGACTCTATAAAACCTTGAGCCCTCATTAGGAAGTCTATTTTCAAGAACCAAGAAAATGCAATGTTGTTCAAGTTAGTTGAGGAAGGATTGACTTTTATCAGAAAACAAAACCCTGAATTTGCATATCTCACTAGTGACCCCTTGGGCTGTTGGACCCTTGGTTGTTTTTTTTTAACTTTCCATTAAGTTCAGAAATTTTGAGCAGGGTTGCCTTTGAGAATTTAGCAACCCATGAAAGAAACAAACATACACATGTGTAAGCACCTGAGTACACTCACACCCCCATACACACCACTCATTCCCATATACATATACAATGTTTTTTTCTTTTTAATTTATCTCCAATACTAGTTTAAGAAAGCTAAGGTCAAGGAGAAAGCCCTTAAAAATCATTAATACTGTGGCACCAGGAAAGTACTTTCTTTTGGTTGGCTTTTTGACAGATTATAAAGCACAAAGAGAGCCTGAAGACAGGGACCTGTCAGTCCTGCTGCACAAACCGTCAGAGAAATCCATGGAGAATGTCACTGCCCCCTCCCCACCTCTGCTTCTTTCTCCTTGTCCTTGAAGGGTTTTTCTCTGTGTCTGTCTGTCTTTCTATCTGTTTCTGAATCTTTGACCTTGAAGGGGCTTTCTCTCTGTGTCTATGTCTGTCTCTGTCCCTCTCCCTCTCTCCCTCTCCTTCTGTCTCTGTCTCTGTCTCTCTGTCTCTCTCTCTCTCTCTGTGTCTCTCTCTCTCTGTCTCTTTCTCTCTCTTTCTCTCTCTCTCTGTCTCTCTCTGTCTCTCTCTATCTCTCTCTCTGTGTCACACACACACACACACACACACACACACACACACACACACATCTTTAATTGTTCCAAGCCCATTTATTTTACCCCTTCCCTCCTGTTTGCTCCCTTCCTAATAGGTTTCAAATACCCCCACCATCTGATGTCCTGAAGTTAGGTCATACAACTTTGGTCATGAAACACCACTTTCCCCAGCAACAGTTGCTTCCCTCTCCAGTCCCACATCTCCCTCCTTCCCCAGCAGTAGAAGTTTCTGAACCAGCAGCCTGAGTTGAGAGGTAGTTAGAGGCTACCTGTGTGGCCCAGATACAGGCAGCAAGGGCCAACCAGTGGTGAGAAGGTTAGGCTTTAATTGGTCTCTTGTTGACTCCTGCCACGTTTCCCTTCTCCTCACCATCTGAGCGACATGGCAGGTGGTTCACCAGATAGTACAAGTTATTCACCTCTATCCACACTCCTAAATCAACATGCCCTTCTCTCCTCACTCCCTCCCTTCTTCATCTCCCAGCACAAAACGGATTCTTAAATAAGCACCTAATGGCACAGTATTTAAAATGGAGAAACCATACTAATAGCTGAGCTAAACTGCAGGGGAGAATGAAAAAATTATATCTACTGGCAAATATCAGAAAACTGTAAATGCCAAAGGATATAGTAGGAACAAAAAAATAAGATTGAGAGAAGGGGGGGGCAGCTAGGTGGTTCAGGTGATAGAGCACCAGCTTGGGAGTCAGGAGGACCTGAGTTCAAATCCGACCTCAGACACTTAATAATTACCTAGCTGTGTAGCTTAGGCAAGTAATTTAACCCTAAAAAAAAGGATTGAGAGAAGGTAAGTGTAAGCTAAAAAGTCCCTAATAAAAAATCTGCTAGACTGTGTGGGAAAACAGGTGAAAGCTGTTGTAGCAAAGCCACAGACAAATAAACCAGACAGAGCACCAGAAATAAGAGTGGCAAATGGTAATGTTCCCATTGAAGGACCTAGAGTTACCCAATGCTTACTAATGGCAAGTTTCCCAGTTTGGACATCTGTCACTCTCTGACTTTGATCTGAGAAAAGAATTTGATAGACAATCTGCTCTGCATGTGATAGAGAACTACTGAAACCTGTGAAAGGCAAAATATTACCTGCTGCCATCCTCTATAAATACAATTCTTTGATAAAGTCATCAGTTAGCCCAGAGTCACAGAGTTGAATGTCTATAGCCCTGGTAGTGATCTCTACAGCAGATCTGTGCCACTCATTTGAAAATGAATTATTTGATACCTTATGACATTTCCTGTGTTTTTGCTTAACTTGCATTATTATTTAATGTGTATATATGTTTTTATCTCCCCAACAAGATTTTAAGTTGCCTGAAGGTAGAAACCACATTATCTACTCATTCTGCATGTCCCAAGGGTGAACACAAAGGGTTGGATGCACAGAAGATGATATAGAAATGAATTGAACTGACCTGAGCCTTTAATCCAAGTACTAACACCATGTGACACTGGCAAATAATTGAATCATCCTGGGTGTATAAAACAACATTGGACTAAATGATCTCTAAGGTATCTTTAGCTGTATAATTCAATGAATTAAGCTGTCAGTACTTCCTCAATGGAAAGCACCTCATTCATTATTAATTTTTATGCTTTTGCCCTTTTCAATGCTGTGTTTTTTTTATATTTTATTCAACTTCATATGTTCTTCAACTCCATTTATGGAAACAACAGAGAATAAATAGATATTCCCTTCATCTAGTTATCCTTACACAGACTATGGTTTTTGTTCATTTATTTTAATCAAGAAATTAAATAGATACATCCTTATTAGATACATCTCTTCAGGAGATCTGTTTTTTATTTAGCCTAAGGCTGTAAATACCAAAACAATTTATTTTTTTTTTTTTAGAAAATGTTGTATACTTGCATGGGGTGGCTAGGTGGTGCAATGGATAGAGCACCTGCCCTGGAGTCAGGAGTACCTGAGCTCAAATCTGACCTCAGACACTTAAAAATTACCTAGCTGTGTGGCCTTGGGCAAGTCACTTAACCCCATTTGCCTTGCAAAATCCTAAAAAAAAAAAGTTGTATACTTTCAAATAACTGGAAATTTTTTAAGAAACTATTGTAAACCTAAAGATATTATGTGCATTTTGATGAACTTAATCGTTTGAATGAAAGGAACTTTTTTTCAAATTGTGTGTAAATAAGTCCAATCCCAAAAATTAAAGTATTTTTGATCTTGCAGTCACATTTCTAAAGTTTCCACTTGGACCTGATATATTTCAAACTGAGTTTTAAATCCCAGAAAGCCACAATTCACTCCCTCTATTCCTAATTTTCCAATGTTCTTATGATTCATCAAAGAGAAAAGAAAAAGGAATAAAATTATCCCTGCAGTTTTAGGTGCCCTGCTTCTACTTGCAGTAGGAATTAATATTGTAACTATGTTGATATCAATCAGAGATATGGTGCCCAAAACAAGATGGTTTTGTATGATAAGACTTTTCAGTGTATAATTTGTTGTTAAGGGAAACAACTGCATTAATTTCATTGCCAACTATAACAAGCACACACAAAAATCAAATTTCTGGAGTATTAATAGGAATAGACAAGTGAGGGCAAAATACATTCATGCTTTTAAGTTATAGCTAACAAAGAGAATAAAAGAAATCATGACTCATATTGAAGAGTATAAGCTTTACTTTTTAAAAAGCTAGTATTTCGATTCACTTTGAGTTTTAGTGTCTTCATTTGTAAAATGAGAGATGGAAAAGAGGCTCTCCAAAGTCCCTTGAGACTCTGAAGTTTAAGGTCTTTTTAAGCATCAGATATCCATTTGGAAATTTATTAAGCTTCTGACCTCTACAACTATATTTTGTTTTTTGAAGAAAAAAGAAAGAAAGAAAACAGACCCTGGAAGAAGATTCTGAGCCCCTGAAAAGAATCACTACTTGTCATCTTTCTATCTTATCTAGGGGCAACTAAGTGGTGAAATCGAAAGATGGTCCAGAAGTCAGGAAGACTTAAGTTCAAATCCATCCTCAAACATTTCCTAGCAATGTGACATTGAGCAAGTAATTTAACATCTGTGTGCTTCAATTTCCTCAACTGTGAAGACAGGTATTAATAGAACTTATCTCACAGGGTTATTAAGATGATCAAATGATCAAGTGTGTAAAAATCTTGGCACAGTGCATATGATGGGTGTTTAATCAATAAAAGCTTCCCCCCCAACCCATCTGTAATGAAATCCCATCACAAAAGCAAATACTTGACCAGCCCTGACTGTATTCTTACCCATTTCTGATAACTATCTCTTGGACCACAACCTCTTCAATTCTTTATACCACACCTAGGTTACCACTAAAACTCAGACTGAATAGATTTGGGTGGGACATTTATTGCCAATCAAGCAGCCTAAAAGAGACAATGCTCCTCAAAGATTTCCAACTTTAATTTCATGTGTCAGAGGAAGAAGTATGGGTTCTTCTAGGTAGTAATGACATAATTAACCTAGATCAAGATAAAGTATAGATTAAGAACACCAAAACTCAATTGCCAAGCATATGGAATTCTAAATCCATCCTTGGAATTATTTGGAAGATAGCTATGAGAATTTGGGGTCAGATAGATAAGGTGGCTAGGTAAGATGAAAAGTATATAAAAAAGTGGTAGACTTAGGCAATAGGGTTGTCTCCCAACACACTGTGAAGTTGGTTCAGTATAGTGCTTTTGTACATAGTAAAGAATTAATGTATCCTTATTTCCTTTCTTTTCCATTACTCCTATCTCTCCCATTCTCATTTTGGTTTCTTTGCTTCCTCTAGGTGTTCCTAGCTCCAGGTGACCCTGCTTTTTCTCCTCCTCTCACAGTAACTAACTCTTACTGCAATCCATATCCCCAAGGCTTTACTATCAATTAGCTTCCAGTTAATGCCTTCAAAAATACTAACTGATAGGAAAGTATTCCTTCCAAAAATATTGGCATTTTATAGAGCCTGAAAAAAAAATCTTCAAGACCCCAAGAAATGAATCTATAATGGCAAAATCTCAGACACTGTGAAAGGTGGTAAATTCATTTCCTTACCTTTGATAAGCCTGGTCCTTCAAATCACTGGTATAGAGATGAACATTTATTTGCTCATTGTACATGTAGAGATGCCTCCCACTAAGCCTAGTTCTGGGTTACTGGGTTACATATAAATAGATATAGTATATATAAATATATATATATACATAAATATATATACAACATACATATATACACATACACACACACACACACACACACATAGCAGGTTTCTTTGGTGAACTTTGACACCAGAATGGAATGCTTACCTTAAGAAGTTGTCTAAACATTTCCCTATCACAAAAATATCTCCAAGAATAAAGAGCATTTACCCCTGGAATTATCTCATTAGTCTCCATTTGTAAAAAATATAGAGTTGTAAATATAGAGTTCATTGGAAGTGGTAGTAGTAGTAGTAGTAGTAGTAGTAGTAGTAGTAGTAGTAGTAGTAGTAGCAGCAGCAGCAGCATTAGTAGTAATAATAATAGTAATTACTATTGTTGCTATTACTATTGCTTACTGTTTTAAATCACATATCATTCAATTCAATTTGACAAACTTTTTTCGAGTTTCTACAATGTATGTCATTCACTACTGAGAACACATATTTGCTGTCTCCCTAACATATTTGGTGTCTCCCTAACATTCATTTGGGGGTTGGGAGGTAATATGCATAAAAACAAAGGGAGACAGAAAAGAGCAAAATATGTTCAGGGAATGATGAGTAAATCAGTTTGGTCAAGCAAGGTCTTCTTCAGAGGAGAAGTAGATCAAGGGAGACTATGTGCATAAGTGTCAGAGAAATGGAGTAGGATAAATCTTTTGGACCCAAGATTCATAGGGTACTCAAAATTTTCTTTACAAGAAGGGTCTGACCTCACCATCAAGTCTCTGTCAGAATGAACAAGTAAAATGGGGAAAATACCTCTTGACCACAGTAATCATTGGCAAACAGAGGGGGAGCCAATTACTAGAGAATGCTGATTTATATTTAAATGCTGTTTATAACTTTAAAAAAATTGACACCAAACCTCAATTTAAAACTAGACAAAGCAGTCTATTTTTTCCCTTCACAATGATTGACACTCAAAAGGTAATACTCTTTAAATTCGTCCAATTAAAGCAAATTTAATTTTAAGTTTAATTAAAGGAAACTTTAATTAGAAAGAAGATTAAATTTTAATTAAATTTCTCTAAAATCTTCATACTGGCCTTTACTGCTAATATTTCTGTCAGAACCAAATCCCTTCTTAATATTCTTAAATTCTATTCTAGCATTCTTTCCTTGGAATTAAATTGGTGTCTCACTGGCAGCCCTTGCTACTGTGAAAATTAGCCCCCATTTTAAAATACTGGAAATGTAACTGAGGAACCAGAGTCTCACTGGGACTAAAAAAGAGGGGGGAAATGGTGATTCTATTACCAATGTGATTTTTCAGTCCCTTACCAATTCTTTCCAGGGCAATTAGGTAAAGTGGACCTGCTGTGAACCAGTTTGTATTACATCAACATTATCAGCAAATATTTATGGAACACCTACTGTGTGTATGTCACAACATTAAATTTTCTCTCAGTCAGGGGTAGCATTCTTAGAATGCCAGTTCATTCAGATAATCCCAGCAGACAGATGATGGACAAAGAAAACATCCAATATGGTCCCCAGGGATTCATTTCCACCACTCCATTCCCATACTAGAACCCAGTTCTCTTAACTGTCATACAGTACTTTTTCTAGTACTCCAAGATGCCTGAAAATCTGGTCTTCTCTCTTAAACAAAACTAGAAATACTGCTTCTGTTCCAAATTCTTCACCTTGATACCACTGAAAATATACTAGATTGGGAGCTCAGAGACCTAAATTTTAACCCAGGATTTACAGCCCCCCAGACTTGGGTTTACTAAGACATGTGTCCCCCTTTACTGATCTATAAAATGAAAATGAAAAAAGCATGTCATTCCTATCTGGAAAGTTTGTTTTGAGAACAATATGATGGCATAAGTTATAGAAAACTATAAACTTTTATGTAAACATAAGGTGTTAATAATATTGTTAATTGGTCTTTCCTTATCTGTTGTGTCTCTATCTTTCCCTACAAATCCATTTCCAAACCCAACTAAAAACATCCATTCCAGAAAACCTTCCCTCAAATCTCCCCTAAAATCTTCCCTGATTTTAGACATATCTCCTCCACATGCCCTCAGGAGTTATTCACTTTCTATCAAATTGTTTGGCACCTGTGATTATTGTTCTTCAAAGACCATCCTCTTCCTCACCCCTCCCCCACCAAAGCAAATTTCAAGAGACAAGCCCACACGGGTGAAAATAAAATAAAAGAAGGTAAAGAACTTGACTAATACTTAACTTCAAACTATTTTCACAGGAAGGAAAAGAGCCAGAAAATAGGAAGAGGAAAACAGCTTTGGAGATCGTTTGACTTGTAGTATAAAGATCACTGGATTTGGTCCAAGAATTCTGGATATGAACCTTGCAGTTGAAACCTCAGTTTCAACTTCTGTAAAGTGCTTATAGCTCTACTACTTCATGGAATTGTTACAAGGAAAGTGCTTTATAAATTCCATAGAACTACCTAAATAAAAGGTGTTACATGGTTAAATTCTGATAGCTATAGGAAGGAATATATTGAAATCATTCCAATTTTACTAATCAATTAATGTAATTTTCAATCAACATTTATTATATGCTAATTCCTATATTGAATATTATTAGGAGATACAGTGTGGATTGACCATCTCCTCATTGCCCACCCGACCAAAGACATTTAGTATGCTCACTCTTGTATATGATGTGTTCCCTCTTTCACTTCTTCCATCTATTCAAATCTGACCTGTCCTGCAAGTCTCAGACCAAAACCCAAATCTCTTGATTGTCTTCTCTGAGAAATCTTGTCCTTCTTGCCTACCACCCTACTCACCACAATCACTCCTTTTCCTCACATAAATTGTAGCACTGAGGTTACTAGATGATTAAACACTTTTTTTAATTCAGAGGTATAGATAGATAGATAGATAGATAGATAGATTAATTGTATCTTTCCTACTGGATTGTGTGAGCTCCTTGATAGCCCATTTCAGAATAAATACTTGACTCAGAGATTGAAATGAAAGTGAAACCTTTGCCCTTGTCCTCAAGAATCATTCAGTCTAATATAAAATGGAACTTAGATAAAAATTTTTAGAATTCTCATGAATCATCATAGAAGCTATTTATAGAAGTATCAGGGGGATTCTGAATAGAGGAATTGTCAATGGTAGATAAGAGTTTATTTGGGCAATATTTTCATCTGGAGAAGATAAGATTAGAGGGTTAAAGAAACAAAAAAAATGTGACTCTGGAGGGTGGGGAATATGAGTGAGGGGAATTTGCCAGAAGTCTTAGATGTAAAAGAGTTCATTCAAGCAGGAAATTTGGAGTAAATTAATTTGGTAGAATCTTCCTCTTCTTCAAATTATCCATTATTCAGCTATAAATGGGTACAGTGTAATACTAATGTTCCTATTTGGGCATTTTTGTGAATTCTAATTATTTATTGTTTATAAAAGGACTTTGAACTCTCCACATGAAAGGTACCAATAAAGTTCAAAGGATCACTTAATATCATTATTAGTTATAGTTAGACTCAAATAGAAAGGAAAGATAAGACTGCTTCCAGTGTACCTGTCATCTTGCATTTTTATCATTTGCAGGATTTTCACAGCTAAATTAGAATTGCTCTTCATTACTTTTTTCACTTGTAATTAAAAAAAGATCAAAATGAAACTTATAACAAGAATCCTGAATGCTAAATTTTCTCACTATAGAGGTCCCCAAAATATATTATATAAAATTCTCTCTTTGCCCAAACTGCCTGAAAAGGACTTAAGCGGGTGTATCATTTTGCTGAGCTTCTGTGTTATGTCAAGCCAAATAAACCTTGATTTTTTTAAATGAAAATTTATTCCCCTTCTCCTACCCCAGCTAGTGATCAAATACCCCAAACCACCAACCTGATTATTCAGAATCTATCCAAGGCACAATGGGCAGAGCAGTCTTCACTCATCTCTGAAATTCTATCAGTCAACAATTCTTACCCTGCTGCCTGTGGCAGCTGACCCTCAAATTCAGAAAAAGTTCTACAGGAGAAAGTTCTTTCTCTTTTTCCTGCAGGACTCCTTTCTGATGCCTCATCAGTTCACACAATCTTGCTTGTGACCAGTAACTTCTTTTAGAATCAATTTCTTTTATATTTACCCATCTAGAGGTCATCACTTGCTTCCTACTGAGCCCCCTAAGTGATTTCTGATCCTCTTTCCTCCTCCTCAGTCTCAATGCAACTAGAAGGCAAGTACTGACCTTTTCTCCTCACTGAGAGTCAGCTCTGCCCTCTTTGGACACAGCACAACTCTTCAGCTTGCCCTGATGTAAGGGTTGAATGGAATCATTGCCTCTTCCTTGTTCCTAGCACTTTTCCCCCACTTCTCATTCTTATAGATAAAACCAGATTGAATGACCCAGAGAAAATATGCATATTGATTCTCTGCTGGTTCTGGAGATTGGGTAAAAGCAAAAACTTTCTTTGTAGTACAGACTGGCTGCTCAGTCTATCCAATTTTCATCTCTATTTGATGCAAAAAAAAAAGAGATATCTTAATTCAAAATAAGATTCAAAAGCAACAGAAATGAAGAGGCAAAAATGAGCTCATTTGAAAACACAACCAGAGCTATAATGTTGTCTTGTTTACCTGCCAAACCAAGTGTTCAGGGTCTTATATGTTTCTTTTTTCCTTCTGTTTCCTCTCTCCTCTCAAGCATCTTTTCTTTTTCCCACTAATAAAAATAAATGCTGTCAAAACAACCAAGAGGAGTTGAGTGAATGAAGCTGTATAGATTGCTAGAAGGCATACCTATGTCACTCCTATTTCTGTAGAGACCCAGGATCCTGAACTTGACCCTGGGCAGATTAGAAACTTTCCAGTTCCCTTTCAAAGGTCTAATTTCCATTTTCAGAGGACTCTCTGGACTCTCCAGTATTTTATGCAAAGCTTTGAGCTCTTTGGGTAACAGTTGTGTGTGAAGCAACTGATTAATCTAAAATAACTTCAAAGTATATTAGAAATTTCCATTTTCTAGCTGGCTTCTCCAGAGGCACAAGGTTGAAGGAGGCAGAAGCTCTGGTCTTGAGGATTTTCAATAATCACAGATAACACTAAAATGATAAATAAAAAATTCATTTTGTTAAAATAAGAGTAGGGACATCAGCCTTTAAGAAAATTTCAGAAGGTGGCTAGGTGGTGCAGTAGATAGAGCACAGACCCTGGAGTCAGGAGTAGCTGAGTTCAAATGTGACCTCAGACACTTAATGATTACCTAGCTGTGTGGCCTTGGGCAAGCCACTTAACCCCATTGCCTTGCAAAAACCTAAAAATAAAATTTTCAGAACCTTTACCTTAGTTCTAGTTGCACTTATTAGAAATTCTATACTTGGGGGCAGCTAGGTGGTACAGTGGATAGAGCACAGGCCCTTGGGAGCTAGGCGGACCTGAGTTCAAATCCGACCTCAGACAATAATTGCCTAGCTGTGTGACCTTTGGCAAATCACTTAACCCCATTGCCTTAAATAAAATTTAAAAAAAAAGAGGTACTAGAAATTCTATACTCAAATGTTCCAATTATTTGTGCATCTGTGTGCAAGCATATATGTTCAGGTTACCTTTATTTCAAATATTACTCATGATTTCCTTGTTGAACATTGACTTACTAGCTTCTTTTACATACTTACAAAGCTCTGGATCTATCTTCAGCTTTTCTGATTAGAATCAAAATTGTACCTGGAGTGAAAAATCTACTTGTTCATCCTATAGGATGGAACAATGGGAGACTCAATTACTGATGAGTATTATTAAATTACCTTTCCTATCCCAGCAGTGCCATGAGTTGCAGAAGTTACAATTGTAAAGTTACAATTATTTTTCTAAACATGTTTCCTCATCTGTCAGTGATGATAATACCTATCCTACCTACTTCAAAAGCAAACTGTTTAAAATGGTTGAAAGTACTTTGTAAAGGTAATTTAAAGGTGCAAAGTTCTATACAGATGTAAGATATTATTGTTATTGTTCATTGAAGCCTGACTTCTGAAGTCATTCTCTGAATTCCCTTTTTTCTATAATTCCTTTCCACTGAAATACATCTAAGTCAAGAATTAATCTTCATATATGTTTTCTTTCCCCATTTTTTTGAGTCAGTATGATATCATTGGAAGAGTACTAGCAATCAACAAATTATGGGAAAGTAGAATTGTAATATTGGTTGGTTCTTCTCCTTCATTATAGAAGAAGACCAAAATGATATCATTAAGTTTGAAATAGATTACAATGTATGCATCTGTGGCTGATCAATCCAATACAAACTCAGGTCAGGCACAAATAGTCCATGTGAATACCTGAGGAGGGTACTCTAAACTTATATGTCACATTTCCTTTGAGCTGCTTCCAATTCTGTCCTTCTCATAGAGCTCTGTCCATCTCACTGATGGGGGCATGCTATGCTGAGTGGTCCTGGGACAGTAGCTCCCATGCTACACAATAAATTCCAAAGTTCTTAAGAGAGGCTTTTATGGTGTCCCAGTATCACTTCTTCTGACCCAACTTGTGAGCACTTACCTTGTGTGAGTTCTCCACAGAATAGTCTTTTGGGCAGGCATATTTCTGGCATTCAAACATCGTAACCAGCCCATCATAGCTGCACTCTCTGTAGTAATGTTGGAATGCTAGGCAGTTCAGTTCAAGAAAGGACCTCAGTGTCTGATGTTTTCTCCTACCAGGTGATCTTCAGAATCTTCCTAAGACAATTTAAGTGAAAGCTATTCAGTTTCCTCACATGGCACTGATAGATGGTCCAGGTTTCACACAGGCATATAGCAATGAGTTCAGCACAACAGCTCTGCAGACCTTCAGTTTGGTAGTCTAACACCTCTTCTCTCACACACTTAGTTTTCAGAGCCTACCAAGTACTTTGCTAGCTCTGGCAATGTGTGTGTCAGCCTCATTGTCAATGTGTCCCTTCCTGGAAAGAACACTGCCAAGGTTAGAGAACTTGTCCACAGTGCTCAAAACTTCTCCATTTGCTGTAATCAATGGTTCCACATATGGATGATGTGGTGCTGACTGATGGAGTATCCATGTTTTCTTATTGTTAATTGTTAGACCAAAATTAGCCCAAGCAGCAGGGAATCAATCCATACTTTGTTGTATCTCAGCTTCAGAAACTGTATTAAGTGCACAGTCATCTGCAAACAGAAGATCATGCACCAATACTCCCTCCAATTTGGTCTTGGCTTGTAGCCTTTTCAAGTTGAAGAATTTGCCATCAATATGGTATTGGACCTTGAGTCCATGTTCATCCTCAGTGAAGGCATTTGATAACATGGCTGAAAACATCATGCTAAAAAGCAAGGGAGTATGGATACATCCTTCTTTTACTCCATTGGTGATGTTTATATAGTACTTTCTTACTTTATAGATGAGGAAAATAAAGCCTAGGGATCTAAAAATGACTTAACCAGGACACACAGGTGGCAAGATTTTGAACCTTGGTCTCTGATTTCAAATCTAATGCACCTGTACTATACATATTTGAATTTGTTCTGATAGGCACTGGAAACTTTTAAAACTCAGATACATGAAACTCAGATCCTTACTACTTATATGGCCTTAGGCAAATCACCTCCTCTCCTTACCAGTTTGAACTTCTATTTCTCATATTTAAAATTAGAGAGCTGTATACTAAAGAATCTTTCAATTCCTTTCTATTTCTCATTTTTATGGTGCTACAAGAACTATGTTCTAGTTCCAGCTCTGCTACTAATTAAATGAGTTATCTTAAACAAATCATTTCATCTCTCTGGATCTTCTAGGAATACACTTCACTACATGATTTCTAAGGTATCTGCCAAATTCAATATTCAATAATAATGCACTTACATATGTTCAAGTCCAGCAATAGATGACAACAATGTATAGCACAGAGTCTTTCTAGAAGGTAGTTCATCACTATTTTTTCAAACTACTTTATCTGTTAGACTTAATAGTAGGTATTTCAAAAAGCTCCAGAAAAGAAAGAGGAAGAATGGGGAGAGAGGAGAGAAGACCCTCTATTTTGTGGTATATTAAATTACCTGGAAGATCCTTTTCAGCTCTAGATCTATGACTTGATGATTTTTATTCTAATTTATGTTCTTTGTTATTTAAGTAAAGGCCTTTGAGATTCATTCTAGCTTGAGTCCATTGTCATATGATCCTATGATTCAGTCAAAATGACACCATTTCATTATTTTTGTTTCTTAGTGTTCCCCAATACCTATTAGAATAGTCTAAATATAAAAGAGTATTGGGACTTCCAGGGCACATGACCAATAAGATGGAAGATAAGACATTTACTCTTATCCTCATGACCTCTCAAAATTTTATGAAACAGAAATTATGCACCAAAGATAAAGCAACTTCAAATTTATCCATTATCTAATATACTCGGAATACAAAATAATCCCTAAACATTGATTCCTACCCTGAACTCACTCAGGACCCCTTTCCCACCATCCCTCAGGCTACCAGTATCAAGGCTACACTGGGTCCAAGGACTCAAGAGACAAGCTTTCAATAAAACCTGAGGCTCTCTCTCTCTCTCTCTCTCTCTCTCTCTCTCTCTCTCTCTCTCTCTCTCTCTCTCTCTCTGTCTCTCTCTCTGTCTCATCTCTCTCTCTCTCTCTCTCTCTCTCTCTCTCTCTGTCTCTCTCTCTGTCTCATCTCTCTCTCTCTGTCTCGTCTCTCTCTCTCTCTCTGTCTCATCTCTCTCTCTGTCTCTGCCTCTCTCTGTCTCTCTCTGTCTCTCTCTGTCTCTCTCTCTCTCTGTCTCTGTCTCTGTCTCTGTCTCTCTCTCTCTCTCACACACACACACACACACACACACACACACACACACAAATGCAACAAAATTCAATAGTCTACAGGGCTTCAAGATACAGAAGCTTGCTATGGTTATGAAAGAGTCAGCATTGTGGCTGCAAAAGATCTTTGCAGGTAAGTGGAGGAACAGAGAAAAAGGGTCAGGACACATAGCTGGGTTTGAAAAGAGATTTCAGGGGCAGCTAGGTAGTGCTGTGGATAGAGCAGCAGCCCTGGAGTCAGAAGGATCTGAGTTCAAATCCAGCTTCAGACACTTAATACTTAACTGTGTTACCTTGGGCAAATCACTTAACCCCATTGCCTTGCAAAAACCAAAAAAGAAAAAACAAATGGAAAGAGAGAAAGAAGAAAATAGAACTCAAATTCACACAGTAAATTCCCTCTTCTCAGAGTCTCAGAGACTGGAACTAAAGCAGTCATCTCCATAAAACCAGCATGGCAACTTTCTGAATTGCCAGTGCTAGACCAGAGAACCAAGAAACAGAGGGAGCGTGGCAGAATACTATATATGTATAAAGCTGAGGAAAAGAGTTCAACAATTCTCTAAGAATGTTGTGTAAAAAAGTTATTGGGATAGAGATCTAGACTGATGGACCATGAATTATTCATTATGGGAAAAAGCTGAGAAGCTTTGATATTCAACCTCTAAAGGAGTCACAATCACAAGGAGAGAATAAAAAAAATAAGCAATAAGGGCATGAGATAAAAGATGAAATTATTAAATATCTCAAGAAGAAAATTTAAAGACCTAGAGCATAATCATATGAATAAGCAGGGAAAATATTGACAAAAGAAGGAAGTCTAATCTATAGATCTCAAAAAGTGATTTCAGGCATCTATGAAAAAATACTGTAAAACAAAGAAAAATTATATGAAAAAAATTTTGAGACAGAGAACACTGTGGAATTTGTGGAGAATATGAAACCAAAGCACACTGTTCTTAAGTGATATAAAAGATGAAAATTATGAAGCAAAATTCATGGCTTCCATAGCAGAAATAATGGGCAGAATAAAAAAAAACTGGAATCTATGATGATAAATCTCACCAAAGAAACAGAAGAAAGAACAAATTGGAAATGCAAATACACAGAATTAAAGGACATATAAAAGAAGAAAATAGCATTAAAAGTAAATACCCATGCAAGCAAAGCATTATTCTTGAAAACAATAAAAACAACCTAAGAATCATAAGTCTCTCAGAAGAACATGACAAGACAAAAAGCCTGAACTCCCTGATAGAAGAAATAATAAGACAGAACTACTCAGAATTTCCAAAATGGAAACTGAAATACCAAATGAAAGAATTCATAGGGGCAGCTAGATGGGTCTGTGGATAGAGCACTAGCCCTGGAGTCAGGAGGACCTGAATTCAAATCTGACCTCAAACACTTAATAATTGCCTAGCTGGGGTAAGTCACTTAACCACATTGCCTTAAACAAAATTTAAAAAAAATTTTTTTAAGAATTCATAAGGGCAGCTAGGTGGCACAATGAATAGAGTACCAGCCCTGGAGTCAGGAGTGCCTGAGTTCAAATCCAGCCTCAGACACTTAATAATTACCTAGCTGTGTGACCTTGGGCAAATCATTTAACCCTATTGCCTTGCCAAAAAAATAACTAAAAAAGAATTCATAGGTAGCCTACAAGAACACACACACACACACACACACACACAGCTACAAACTTCAAAACACATAGTAGTTAAATTTAATAATTCAATTCAGAAACAAATTCTGTAAGCAATTAGTAGAAAGACCTTGAAATATAAAGGAAAGGAAATTTTAATATCACATAACTATTCTGCACCCACCAGAAAATTTAGGAGAATATGGGATAATGTGTGCTGAAAAGAAATGGGCTCAGAATACAGCCCAACATAACCTATTCTAGAAGTCAGAGCTTAGTAATAAATTTAAAGAGATGAAATACTAGAAAGAACACAAACCAGAGAATGTGAGAATCCTTTGCTCTTTGTTTGTCCTTCATGTCATGACTTGCAAGTGAATTTAATTTATGTTAGGGAGGGGTCCACAGAGTCACTAGCCTCACTGTCTCCTCCAGAGCCATATGGACCCAATGTCAAGATTAAGATCAAGAGGACTCGAGATGGCTACTGAATGAACTACTAGAATAGATTTAATGATAGAGTGAGAGAAACTCTTTTTCAAAAGAAAAATATAAACTCAAATTCAAAAATGAAAAGGACTTGAAGGAGAAAAGCGGAAGCAAGGATCTTCTTAATGGGGTGGGAGTGGGGAAGATTAGCAGTGAGAAGGAGATAAAAACAAGAAACTAATAAGCTAGACCTCAAAGGGAAATAGGTAACAAACAAAAGGAAGAACTAGAAATGATGGAGAGCAAGGAGTAATAGGATCATTGTATAAAGATTAAGCTAAAGTAACTAAAGCAACATAGTACCATATTTATAGCAAAAAAAAAAGAAAAAACATAACTTGTAAAAAAATTAGGCAAATGGAGAAAAACATAACTCTAACTTTAATTTTAAATAGATTAAACAATCCAATAAACTAAAAAATAGCACCAGAGTAGATATGAAAATAAACTCTACAATCTGTTACTTATAAAACACACATATACATATTTAAAAAACAAAGACAAATTCAAAACAAAATGAAGGGATGGAAAAATGTTAATATATATCAAATAACTCAAAATAGAAGAAACTAATCATGCTATCTGACAAAGCAAAAGCAAGCATTCAAAAAATAAAAAGGGATAAACAAGGAGACTATATAATCGTGAAAGGAGCCATGGACAAAAAACTAGTTTCAGAAACAAACTTCAGAAATCAACACATGTTGAAATACCTTAACAGTCAAATTCATAAAGGAAACATTAACTCAACTACAAGAAGACATAGAAAATAACAATAGTAACAGATTCCCTCTCTCAGTTTTGTATAAGTTTAACAGAAAAATAAGCAAAAAAAGGAAAATATGGAACTGAACAAATACCTGGATAAACAAAAGAAACTTGTGACATCTTTTCAATGAGATTGCAAAAGAATGTATATATTTCTCAGCACAACAAATTGACCAAGTATTGGGACACAGAGATCTTGCAAACAAATCTAAAAAGTGTAAATATACTTAGAAATACTTTCACAGACCATAATGCAATAAAAATATCTTTGTTTCAGAGATCACAAAATATATAATCCCAAAATGAGATTTAACAATGAAATCCTAAATAATGAACATGTCAAAGAACAAATCAAAGAAAAATAATAATTATGTGAATGAATATATTAATGAGGCAATAACAACGAAATTTCTGGGATACAGCTAAAGCAATCCTGGACAGGCAAAGGGCAGGGGCAGAAATGGATGATCATATTCTTACAAGTATATGTCAACAAAATTATAAAGGACACTGGATCTGGATTCAGAGATCTGAGTTTAAAAACTATCTGTGTGATTGTTAGGTAAGTCACCTTATCTCTTTGGGCCTCTTATTCCTCATTTATGAAAACAGGAAGTTGAATTAAAAGATCTCTAAGACATCACTCAGTTCTACACTCTTTTCACTTCTAAACTCATTGAGTGTAGTATTCATACTTCCCTTATTTATAAAACCTTTTCTCCCAGTACTTGACAATATATATATATAATATACAGCTTTCAACATACCAATACCTTTAATGTCAATTAGTCCCTAAAATGATAATCATTCCCACTTGAGTTGAGGAGCCTTTATCAGTTTCTTTAACCCAGTTCAAATGCTACATTCTATGTCAAATGCCTCTCCAAATAAATGATTTTGTCCTAAAAGCATACCCTCTAGATAGGGGAAAAGTATTAAAGTATACATTCAAGGCTTACCTATCTAAATGGGAATGATTATTAAAGGATATTCTTTAGAGTTGACTGAGGCCAAAAAGAGTGAAACAGAAAGACTGAAACAGAAAGAGTGGGATACTGTATTCAACCACATTTGTGTCTACATTGAGATGTGGAAGCTTCCTCAAAAATTCTTATATTTGCCCTTTTGTACAGAATAATCTTGTATCTTATTTTTGTTGGCTAAATTTCTGTGTTCCAGGTGTTCTGGAAGCATAATTGCTGTGGAAGGTATTATCTGTTTCCTCTGATTCCAGATCTTTGAGAACAGTAAATAATTCATATTGAAAAGAAATGGAACTATAGGTTTGAAATATTTCCCTGTTTATTCTGGATTGACTAATAAGAAAGATGTAGAGGAACTTATCTTTGTTTCCAAGTATCCAGATAGACACTTTTCTATGAAATTTTCCACTAGTTTTAGGGTCAAAAGCAAAAGCAAGCAAGAAGCAATTAAAACTAGATAGGTATCCTGGATAATAACCAATTAATATGGGTATGAATCTTTCTAGGAAGATCTGCTGTTTAAATTGCTTGGTTAGTGCTAGGAAGATGGCCTTGGGTTATTATCTCCTGAGGATCAAAGGCCCTCTAATGTAGGTGCCTATAGCTTGTAGCTTTTTTCCCTAGGCATTACATATAAATGCTGTTTAATTCATATTCCATAGAGGAAGAAGAATAAATTTCCAATGCACAAAGAAATTAACATTGGGAAAAACATCTATCTATACATAAATATATGTATTCAGATATTAAGGTAGGGGTTGAGTAAATCAATTATACAAATCACCTGACTCACTTAAAATAAATTTTATAATTCCGTGTCTCTTGTCAGGTAAAAACTGTCCGTTTTTGTCAACCATGCAACTTAATCAATTTAGAACTTCTTGAAAACCCTTGAACAAACTGAAATGGCATTCCCTAGGAAGTCTATTCAGATTGGTTGAAGGAACTGGTCTATTGAATTTATATGACATCAAGGAGCTAAATTGGAATTCAGCATTCAGGTCAATTCAGACTTCTAGTCAAAACTGAAAGAAATCATTGGGAAAGGAGCAAAGAACCCAAGCTTCATTCTAGATCTCTCTATCTTTCTCCTTTTGATCCCCAGACAGAGAAGGAACTTATGAACATTAAAGAATCAGAAAGATTTTTGAACTTGCTACCTTCCCATCCTGGAGTTCTTGGAACATTTGACTCTAGTATCTGCATTGGGAACCTTTATGGACAGATTAGACAAAGTAAGGAAAGCAACACTAGGTTTCCACAAAAAGTCACCCCTAGGGGGAGGCTAGGTGTCATAGTGGATAAAGCACCAGCCTTGGAGTCAAGAGTACCTGGGTTCAAATCCAGTCTCAGACACTTAATAATTACATAGCTGTGTGGCCTTGGGCAAGCCACTTAACCCCATTTGCCTTGCAAAAACCTAAAACAAAAGTTACCCCTAAGGGAAATATCTTGAAGAAAGCAGAGAAATAACTTCCAAGAATGAATTATCCTTTGCCTCATTTTATCTAAACTTGAGCCCACTTTCACCTGGACTCTGTACATTGGTGGGAGAATGTGACAGATTTGGGCGGGGTGAATATCTTGCCCAGGAATCTTTTACAATACAGGGAAATTTGTTTTCTGAGAGGAGTATTTAGTGATTATTTCTGGAGAAAAGATGCTACTCAGTGACTCAACACTTGCCAATTTGAGATTGTAAGTTAAGACAATCTGAAAGGAAATTCAGATCAAAACCAAGAACTTTATAGTAAAGTATCCTTGGAGTTCAGTATAGGTAAGAAAAGGGGAGAAAACAAAAATCACTCTTTGCATAGGAACAAGCTGATCTGCCTGAAAAATAGACAATCTGCCATAGATATGGCTAAAGAAAATTCTTCTTTCTGAAAATAAAATACCTACCATAACCTTAAAATTAAGTAAATTGCTGGAAACTCCATCAATTTGAAATTAAATTGCTCTTCTTTTAAAATATATTAATGCCTATTATGAAAAACACAGGGGTGTAGTGTATAGAAAGCTGTCTCAAAGACAAGAAGATCTGGGTCAGACTCTCACCTCTGACACATAACTGGCCGCATGACCCTGGACAGGTCTTTTAAATTCTGTACCCCTGACAAGTCTTCTAACTGAATTATTGAAAAATACAAATGAACCAAGTCATTCACATTTCCAAGTTAATTAATCAGAGTGATTTATTCTCATTGCTAGGATAAGAAAGTAGGAGTTTTGGTTGGAGGCAAGAGGAGGTTAGGAGGGAAGGAAGAAAGGATGGAAAACAGTAATTTTGTTGTCAAATCTTATTGAGCCTACTCTCACAACTTTCTCACATCTACCTCATTCTTTCCACTTATGCATAAATCATCTTAAATCGAATAGTCTATTGCAGTGTTCTAATTTGTTTTCTTTCTCCAATTCACCATTTATGTAGTGGTCAAGTTAATTTTCCTAAAGCACAGGTCTCACTATTTTACTGCCCTTCTCAGAAAATTGCACTGACTCTTTATTGCCTCAACAATAAATTACAAACTTTTTCTCTATGGCATTTCAAGCCTCACAGTCTTCCTTTTCTGACTTATCATACATTACTGCTCTAATTCTTCCTAATACTAATTCTTCCTTTTCTGGCTTATCACACATTACTACCCATCATGTTCACAGTTCAGTCAAACTTGCCTCTCACAATTCTTGATATACAACAATCCATTTCTCATATCTGTTTACACAGCCCATTTCTCAATCATGGAACACATTCCCTCCCCACCACTATTTCCAAAGCCTATCCTGATACTCTAAGTAGTTAGTGATTAATTATTCTATATTTATATATCTGTGTTTACTATGTTCCCTATACCCCTACCCTCTTAGATTCTAAACTCCTTAAGGTCACTTTTATATTTTTGTTTTCATATTCCCAAAACTTGTGTATTATAAGGGCTTAATAAATGTTTGTTGAATCAATGAATGAATAAGACCCTGATCAAAAGGGGAAATTCAGGGTGGTCAATGAAATAGGGAATTTTGAGCTCTTAAAAGAGCTGGGGCCATTATGGGAAATAGGATGGAGAAGTAGTAACCTAGGAGAAGAGAGAAAAAGAGAGCAAAGATCAGAAATAGATGTGAAAGGAGAAAGAACACTAAAATGAAGCATCAAAAAAAATTTTCTGGAGATAGCCTATGGAGAAATATTTCTCTTCTCTTCACTGACACTGTTTTCAGTGCAATTTTGTTGTATGCTTACCACTATTTTAATCACTAGAAATAATTGCAAATATGAACTCACCCCACCCAAAATCCTACTGAAGTAATTAAGCCCAAAATATATCAACCTATCAGATATTTTACTTATTAGGAAATCCATTGAAATTGTCCCTATTCCAGTCATGTTTGTCAACAGAGAATTCCATTTGGTACCTCAGTTCTGCAAAATATTCCATCTAGAAATTTTGCTGCTTATCAAGAGTAAGAGTACAAACAAGTCTCCTGATGGCCCTACCTTCTCAAAGTGTCATTCAATTCTGCAATAAGAAGCTAGACTGAGAAGAAAACAATAAAGAACTAGCAACTGAGAAGGTAGAAAACTCAAGTGTGACCTGCCAACATCTCTTACATCAAGACTAGCCAGTGACACAAAGAGGGAACATAACTTGAGGCTATTATAAGTGTGAACAATTTACATCAGAGTGTTTAAATAGCCAAGTCACTGGTTCCTATTTGAAAAGTCTGATATCTGAAGAATAATTTGACAGAAGAGACTAAAACAGAAATTTCTTCAATCCATGTGAATATAAAGACATTATTCCCTATAGCATTCCTCTACCATTCCCCAAAACAGTTCGTATTTAATAAATAAGTTAGGGGAAAATAAAGTTACCATTAAGAGTAACTTTAGGGGTTGCCAGGTGGTGCAATGGATAGAGCACCAGGCCTAGCGTCAGGAGTACCTGGGTTCAAATCTGGCCTCAGACACTTAATAATTACCTAGCTGTGTGGCCTTGGGCAAGCCACTTAACCCTATTTGCCTTGCAAAAACTTAAAAAAAGAGTAACTTTAAAAAAAATTTTTACCATCAATATCATAGTGTTGGCCTAAAGAAAACTTAAAAGTACAATAGAAATGTGGACAATTTAAATAATGACTAAATTTCCAGGAACTGTATCCACCATATGTGGATACATAGAAAACTGATAATGTACAGAGAGCACTGTTAGGAGGAAGAAACAGAATCTATAAGAATAGGAGTGTCAACCCCAAAGGAATAGGATATTGCAGTGATCCCAAGGTTAGGGCAGGAGGATAAGGACTTCAGGGATATGGTGGAATTCAGTCAAAAATGATGATGTTACAAATTTCCTCTCTTGGGGTAGATCAATGACAAATACATTCCTGGCTCCACTGTCCAAGGCTTTGTTAACAGAAGGGTGTCTAAAAGAATCTGGTTGCAATAGCTCACATTTTTAATAAAAGAATTTCAAGAAAGCACAGGGCTCCTGGGCAGCATATATATGTGAATTTAAGGAGAGAGAAATATTCCATCATTCAGTAAAACCCCCAAGCACCAAGAGCTGATTCCTTAATGAAGTGCCAGGTGAGGTATCCCCAGGTAGATTCACAAGCTGGCCTTGAATCTTATTCTTCTTTCTCTACATCCTTTGTGTTGTTACATGGCTCTTTAGCTGAATACAAACGAGTGGAATGGTCTAGGAAAAAAAGTATCAGGAAAATAAAACCCAGAAAGAATTTAGTTTGGCTAAGAAGGCTAAAAGAAATAACCATGGGGGGTCGGGGGGGGGTCTTTCTTTAGCTAATTTTTTGAGTAAGAAAAAAGACAAAGACTTGAGGATCTGATTGACAAAGAGTAGATACTCAATAAATATAGATTCATTGATAGATTTCTTGAATGCCTATATTTTATAGATGTTATAAGAATACAATATATGTGAAAAATTCTTGAAAAAGCATGAAAAACAATACAAGTTATGAAATTTTACAACACATATTCTAATTTAACACTGAGAAATTAAGGACTTAAGGGACTTGTTCTCTGAACTTCCTATCTTTTCAATGGCTGACCCTCTCAGATGAGAGGACAGATCTTATTTTACAGAATAAAATGAGCTTTCTCTTTTTCTCTCTTCATCTACTACCTGTATACTTTCTGTCACTATCTTCTCTCCTTCACTCCTCTCTCATAAGAGGTGACTTTACTCCTTAACAAGGTAAACCTTTCTACCTGCATGAATAATTCCATTCTATCTCAATTCCTTTAGCAAATCACCCTTTGCATCATCCCTATTCTATCATTTGTCTTCAATCACTTCCAGTCAACTAGCTCTTTATTACCTATAAACATACTCTTGTCTCCCCAATCCTCCAAAAACCCTTACTTAATTCTTCCAAAGGCATCATTTATTGTGCTTTATCTCTCTTGTATTTTATAGCTAAACTTCTGGAGAAGATTGTCTACAAAAGGTGCCTCCATTTTGTCTCTTCTCACTTTTCCACTTTAATCCTTTACAATCCAGCTTCTGAATTTAACATTCCACCAATATTGCTCTCTCCAAAATTACCAATGATCTCTTTTTTTTTGGTGAAGGGGGTGACATTTTAAATATTTTAATACTTATTAAAGAGTTCGGTTCTCTTAAATGCTATAAGTACAAAACACTAATATACATCAAATTACTCATGTTGCATTTAAATTGAAACTTACACAAAACCTGGTAGTAATCGCTTAGCTAAGTTTTGTGGAAGATTGCCTCTTTATTTTCTTTTTCTGTCCATAAATAAATAATGCACTTGTGTAACTACAATGCCTTTTCAATGTTTCAAGGATCAAAATTTCATTGATAAGGCTACTTCCTCCTCCAAAATAAATTGAGACCCCAATATGACTTACAAGATGGTCTTTGAGAATTTATGGTGAACTTAGTTTGGTCTTAAGAACACATAATTATTAGACTATATTTTAAACTTCTCCACTTGATCTCAAACCTGACTAAATTCATTTTTCATAGTCACTTCTATGTCATGATGAGCAATCAAGGAAAGGAATTCAGAATAGGGTGATCAATATTCTTAGGATCAGGTTTCCCTTTATATAAGAAATGACATCCCTGATAATCATTTTAAACTGGCTTTCAGATGAATGAGTTGCAGAATTTGACTAGTGCTGAGGTGGTTTTTCCTCTTTATTAGATACTTGGTAAGAATAATGAGGAAACTGTACAAATAACTTGGTCATTTCTATACAAGTGGTAAATAAAAACCCATACACAAACTCTTTTTTCTTTCTAATGCCTCAACATTAAGTTTTCTTCATTCCTTCCTTCTGCATGTGGCACTGAGGTTGGTGGCTTTTTAAAACTTTGGTTTTACCTCTTTTGAACACTAAAGGAGCAAATGTTGAAAGCTCCTTTTCTTGAGTAAATTCAAGGATAAAATCTTCAAACAATGATTCTTATATGATCTGCACTACTGATCATCATAAGTGTTCAGAAGTCATAGCTCTTCCAAGTCATAGGTTTCTCAGATACCTGGGATTATTAAATGAATTACCATCCTGCCAGAATTGATGCACAGATGATCATCAACATCTTACCGTTCAAACTGAATATAAACATCATTTTTTGAATTACAGGAACTTGAACATTTTCACTATTGTATTAGACCATAGCCTCTAAATATCTTGTAGAGTGCCTGTTCAATCACAAAGTAATCCATGTATTTCAGTTAGGGAGAAACACAAATCATTTAAATGTCTCTTTTATTTTCTTGTCTCAAAAGGTACACAAGAAACTGGATGTCATATTGACCTCCATGCCACCTACCATGGTCTACTCTGCCTCAGCATCAGCCTCATGTCTCCCTGATCTTCTCTCTAGTCTCTGTGCCACCTCAGTCTAAGCAAGAACAAGGTTCTAGTAAGGCTGGTTCTGAACCTGATGATTTTTTAATTGCTAAATCCAAATCCCTTTTATCAAGTTTCATTCTTCTTAACCTCTCTGCAGTCTTTGACACTATTAAATACCCTTTTCTCCTTGATATTCTCTTCTCTCTTGATTTTCAGGACACTTTTTCTTGGTTCTCCTCCAACATATCAAACCATTACTACTTAGTCTCCTTTGTTGAATCTAATCTCCTAACAGTAGATGTCCCTCAGAGATCTGTATCTTGGGACTCTGCCTGGGTCCTCTTCTCCCTCTATACTATTGATAATTACATCATTTCCCATGAATTTAATTTTTTTAAGATTTTATTTATTTTGAGTTTTACAATTTTCCCCCTAATCCTTATTCCCTCCCCCCCCCCCGCCAGAAGGCAGTCTATTAGTCTTTACATTGTTTCCATGGTATACATTGATCTAAGTTGAATGTGATGAGAGGGAAATCATATCCTTAAGAAAGAAAAATAAAGTATAAGAGATAGCAGAATTACATGATAAGATAACGCCCCCCCCCCCCAAATTAAAGGTAATAGTCTTTGGTCTTTGTACAAACTCCATGATTCTTTCTCTGGATACAGATGGTATTCTCCATTGCAAATACCCCAAAATTGTCCCTGATTGTTGCACTGATGGAATGAGAAAGTCCATTGAGATTGGTCATCATCCCCATGTTGCTGTTAAGGTGTACAATGTTCCTCTGGTTCTGCTCATCTCACTCAGCATCAGTTCATGCAAATCCTTCCAGGCTTCCCTGAATTCCCATCTTTCTTGGTTTCTAATAGAACAATAGTGTTCTACCACAGTTTGTTAAGCCATTCCCCAATTGAAGGATATTTACTTAATTTCCAATTCTTTGCCACCACAAACAGGTCCACTACCCATGAATTTAATTTTCATCCCTATGTTGATAATTCTTAAAACTACCTAACCTGTCTTAACCTTTCTGCTGATCTCCAGTCATGCATCTTCCACTGCCTTTCAGATAACTTGAACTGGATGCTCCATAGATCCCTCAAACTGTCCTCTCTGTTGCTAAGGCTTGTCAATTTAATTTTTGCAACACCCTTTGAATACCTTTCTCTCCTCTGATACTGCCACTTCCCTAGTGTAGGTTCTTATCACCTCATGTTCTTGGATTATTACAATAGCTTAGTGGTGGATGGGTCTGTCTGCTGTGCCTCTCTGCTTAATTTATCCTTCATTCAGCTCCCAAGGTGATTTTCCTAAAGCATAGGTTATGCCTTCACACACAAACACACACACACACATACACACACATGTGTTTAAAGGGAATGTTAAATTGTATATGAGATTTGCAGTTTCATGTACAATCTTTTTTATTATATTATGTTAATGAAATGCTTATTTTATTCTACTAATAAAAAATAAAATAAATAAATGTGAAAAAAAGAAATTATCCGTAAAAGTATAACCATACCTCAGTTGTTTGTCTCATTTTGTTTTATTCCTACAAAAGTAGCTGGTGATACAATGTATAAAGTATTGCATCAGGAGTGCAAATTTTACCTTAGACACTGACTGTGTGACCCTGGGTTTGTCTGTTTGTCTCAGCTTTCTCAATTGTAAAATGGAGATAATGCTATAACCTACCTCACAGACTTGATTAAGGATCAAATGAGGTAATATTTGTGTAAAGTGTTTAGTATAGTATTTGGACCAGAGTAAATGCTGTATGAAAGCTTATTTCCTTCTCTTTCCCCTCTTCCTTAGGAATTGATGCTTACAGTCATCTGTTTTTGGAAGGGAGGAGGAGCATGGGGAAGAGGAATTATGATATTATTGGAAAGGAAATTATAGAGGAAGGAATTCCCTCTACCGATGCAGATCAACACTTGCCCTACATCTTTTAGTCTCAGTGAATTGTCTTGTACAAAGAGTTAAAAATCAACTCATAGGCTAGGAAAATGAACAAACAACAGAAAAAAATCACCATAGGAAGTTACTGTGCTGACAAGGAAGATTAAAACCTACACTCAGAAGAAGGTAACAAAGTTAAAGCACCTACATCCAAAACCTCCAAGAAAATTATCAATTGGTCTCAGGTCATGGAAGAGCTCAAAAAGGATTTTGAAAATCAAGTTAAAAAATAGAGGAAAAATTGGATAGAGAAATGAGAGGGATTCAAGAAAATCATGAAAATGGGTCAATGCTTGGTAAATAAGATTCAAAAATATACTAAAGAAAATGACAACTTAAAAATCAGACTAGGACAAATGGTAAAAAAAAAAAAGGACAAAAAAGACAATGAGGAGAAGAATGCCTTATAAAACAGAATTGGACAATTGAAAAGACAGGTACAAAAATTCACTGAAGAAAAACCTCCTTAAAATGTAGAATTGGCCAAATGGAAAAGGATGTCCAAAAGCTCACTGAATAAAATAATTCAAAGAAAATAGAACTGAGCAAATGGAAGAGAATGTCTTTATGAGAAATCAAGAAACATTCAAATAAAACAAAAAGAATGGAAAAAATAGATGACAATGTAAAATGTCTAATTGAAAAAATTGACCTGGAGAGATCCAGGAAAGATAATTTTAAAATTATTGGACTACATGAAAGCCATGATAAGAGAGAGAGAGAGAGAGAGAGAGAGAGAGAGAGAGAGAGACTAGACATCATCTTTCAAGGAATTATCAAAGAAAATTGACTGATATTATAGAATCAGAAGGTAAAATAGAAATTTAAAAAATCCATTGATAGACTCCTAAAAGATAAATAAATGATAAAAGATGAAAGAAGAATAAAATAGGAACTTCCCAAAATATTACAGTCAAATTCAAGAGCTCCTAGGTCAAGGAGAAAATATTGCAAGCAGCCAAAAAGAAACAATTCAATTATCATAGAGCCACAGTGTGTATGACATAGGATTTAGCAGTTTCTACATTAAAGGATTAGAAATATTGGAAAATGATATTCCAGAAGGTAAAATAATTTGAATTACAGTCAAGAATCTACTCCTCAGCAAAACTGATTATATTCTTTCAGAGGGGAAAAAAGATGGACATTCAATGAAAAAGGGGACTTTTAAACTTTCCTGAGAAAAAGATCAAAGCTGAATAAAATTTTTATCTTTAAATATAAGACCCATAAGAAGCATAAAAAAGGTAAACAGGAAAGGAAAATCATATGGGCTTAAATGATGTTGAACTGTTTATATTCCTTCATGGGAAAAAGATACTGGTAATTCATACAAATTTTCTCATTATTAGGGCAGTTAGAAGGAGTATATAGAGAAAGAGGGCAGAGGTATGAATTGAATATGAAGGGATGATATCTAAAAAATAAAATTAATTGATAAGAGAGAAATGTATAAGAAGAAAGGGAAAGAGGAAGTAGGATCTGGTAAATTATTTCATATAAAAGCAAGAAAAAGTTTTTCATAGTGGTATGAAAGAGGGGGGAGTAAGTGAATGAATGAATTCAATTTTATCAGAATTGGCTCAAAGAAGAAATAGTATACTTACACAATTGGTTACAGAAATCTATCTTACTCTATAGGAAAGTAGGTGGGGATAGGGATAAGAGAAAGGGGAGAGGGGGAAGGAAGGGCAAATTGGGGGAGGGAATAATCAGAAGCAGAACACTTTTGAGTAGGAATGGGGTGAAAGAAGAGAGAATAGAATGAGAGTAAGGGGGAATAGGATGGAGGTAATACAGATAGCAATACAGTAGCAATAGTAATTATGAAAAAAATGATCAGCTGTGAATTACTTGGCTTTTCTCAGAAATACAGTGACCCAAAACAACTCTGAGGGATTTATGATGAAGAATGTTAATCATTCCCAAAGAAAGTTCTGATGGTGTTCAAAAAAACACTGAAGTATATATTTTTTGCTTTATTTTTCTTAAGGTTTCTTTTTTTGAGAGGGGAGGGAGTATCTATATTTTTTATGGAAATGTCTTGCATGACTATATAGTCTATATCAAATTGTTTGTTTTCTCAATGAGGGGGGTAGGAGGAAGATTTGATGAAGGAACAGAATTTGGAACTAAAAGTTTTAAGGAAAGCTTAAAATGGTTTTTACATATAATTGTTCAAAAATACAATATTAAATTTTTTAAAAATCAGTAAATTTAATTAGTTTCTCAGAATAGGCATTTACTCAAATGGTATAGCAATAACAGTAACTGCAAAGAATTTTCCACAAAACTAGGGTACTCATTCGCATAAGTACATCTTTGGCGAAAATAGTGAGCACACACATATAAAGTACAAAAATAGTGGGGCATATGTTTAGGGAATCCATGTGTCCAAGGCAATTGAAAATTCTTGAAATATAAGGTCTTGATGTCCCTTCTTTCTCTGGATCATCCTCATGATGTTCCTTTTAGGGTAGGTAGCACTTCAGTATATCACGGATTGTTATGAATGATTCATTCTCTGAATAGGGCTGGTATCTCAACTAGACCAGAGGTTCAATTTGGAATGTTTTTTTAATAGGGAATGGTATTTGTTGGATAGATTGATCCACTTCTAAGGAACAGAATGTTTTCTTTCCATTTATAAGTCCTTTCCTTTACATTTCATTGTTTCTGTCCCTTATGAGATTCAGCCTTGTTAAATAAAGTCTAAACTGGAAAAGACTACAAAAATATATTCTCTCTCTCTCTCTCTCTCTCTCTCTCTCTCTTTTCTCTGTGTATGTACGTGTATATGTTTATATTATGTATATATGTATGTATTTATATGTATATGTACATAATGTGTATGGCAATTTGAGAGGACATACTAGAAGCCACAGGGATAAGAAAAGATTTCTTGTCAAAGGTAATTATTGAGCTGAATTTCAAAAACACTAGAGATTCTAAAAAGCAAAGGTGACAAAGGACAGCTTTCTCAGTAGCATGGACAACCCATACAAAGGCACAGTGATGGAGATGTTGTTTGAAAATCAGCCAAAAGATTGGTGAGGTTAGATCATAGAGTGTGAGTAGGAGAATACTATATAAAAAATCTAGAGAGGTAGGTTGGAATAAGGCTGTTAAGGACTTCAAATGGCAAAGAGAGGAGTGTATACTGGGGTAGTCAATGGAATTTACTAAGCAGAATAACATCATGGTCAAATCTACGGTGAGCGCATTAGAGAGAGAACAGATAAGAGGAAGGCAAAAATTATCATAATATAAATCCAGAGCTTCCGTGTCAAAGAAAAAATAACAATCAGATACTGAAGAATCACAGGATCACACATAAATTAAGTGCCACCACTCTAAAGGAGCAGAGAACTTGGATAGCAAAAGATATAATCTTATAATCAAGAATACTTAAACTCAGAAACTTACTCAGGACTTACAAGAGTAATTTACTCAAAAGAAATAAGTATAATGCCACAGGGGAAAAATGAACCTTTGAAAAGAAAAGAGTGCTTCCAAGCACTGCTGATGAGATCAGAGCTATAGAGAAACTTTACAATTCAGTCTTAGGATTGAAGAGAAAAATAAAAAGGTAAAGAAGAATGAATACTAATAAATAACTAACTGCTTACATTCAGAGTTAAAAAGATGATAATTGTATTCCCTTTATTCACTGTCATTATCAGGGTCCATATAAGAAATTCACTTAAACAAGGTCTGGGAGTTGTTCTGTTATATTTTGATGATCTTAAGAATGAAAAGAGAGGATAATATGGTAAGAAAGGTTGGGGAAATTGTATCACATAATCTCAGTTAACAGGCAGATATCTATACAAATAAAAAGAAATGGGTGAGAGGTAGAAGATGATATATGAAATTCACTTTTATGTGAACTGGTCAAATAAAGAAAGAACCATACATGCAATTGGGCATAGAGAACAAGGAAATTACAGGAAAGTAGAAGTGGGGAGGAGGAATTAGAGAATAAAATAAAGGAAAAACTAAACCTAAGCAAAACAAATTCTAAGGATATACACAAAATATCTAATCACTCTTTTTGAGATGGAAAAGAATGGGAAGCTGGGGAAGTAACTATAAATTGGGGGAATGGGTAAAAAAATGTGATGAAAAAACTATTTAGTTAAACTCATCCAGAAGATTAATGAAAAAGCATAACACCCACTTCCTGATACAGAAGTAGAAGACATGGAATACAGAATTCAATGAATGTGTTAAGGACATGGGGAAGTTTTGCCTTATTTGATTATATATGTTTGAAATAGGTTTTTCTCTTCTTGTATTCTCAGGTGAAGGAGTGGGTAGGAGTGAGGATGAGAAGACTGTTATTGACTGATCCAAAACAAAATATATATAAAAAAAACTTGGGATCTCTGATTAACACAATGATGAACCACAAGTTCTGAGAACAAATAACAAAACATGCTACTCGGGGTGGCTAGGTGGCGCAGTGTCAGGAGTACCTGGGTTCAAATCCGGTCTCAGACACTTAATAATTACCTAGCTGTGTGGCCTTGGGCAAGCCACTTAACCCCATTTGCCTTGCAAAAACCTAAAAAAAAAAAACCAAAAAAAAAACCATGCTGCTCACTTTCAGACAGAGAACTGATGGACCTAGAATAAAAATGAGATATATTTTTTTAGATATAGCCAATAAGAAATGTTGTTTTGATTACATTTGTTTACAATAAGGGTTTTGCTTTACTTCTTTTCTCAGTGGTTGTGGGAGAAGGGAACTGGAAGGGAAAGAAGGCTGATCTTTGAAAATAAAATAGATTTTAGGAGTGGCTAGATGGTGCAGTGGATAGAGGACCAACCCTGGAGTCAGGAGTACTTGAGTTCAAATCCAACCTCAGACATTTAATAATTACATAGCTGTGTGGCCTTGGGCAAGCCATTTAACCCCATTGCCTTGCAAAAACCTAAAAAAAAAAAATTTTTAAAAATAAAAAGTAAAATAGATTTTAAAAAGAAAGTAACAATTTAAAAAGTAATGTACAGGGAAACCAAGTGGGACAGTGGATAGAGCTCCAGTCCTGGAGTCAGGAGGACCTGAGTTCAAATTCTACCTCAGACACTTCATCATGAGCAAGTCACTTAATCCCAATGCCTTGCAAAAAAATTAGTGTAAAAGACATCATTAAAGATATTTATGATTATAGAAATAGGTGTGTGAATCAGTCATGTAGCCAGAATAAGGCACATAATAGTTAGATTTGACCAAATGATTCACTAGTGTACAGGAAATATGGAAAGAACCAGAAGAAACTTTATAATGCCTCAGGTAACCCTCTATGGAGAATTTACCAAAAGACATGAACTCAAATTTCACTGAACCAGAAGGCATTAATAAATAGAGTACACATACTGATGAATTCATGTGACTATTCCAATTCAATGTATTCTATCTCTCAGGGTCATTGCGAAGAGATTCCTTTATCGACTGAAGTGGCTTAAGCAGTTGTTTCTATTTTTTTTGAGGGGGGTGAGAAGAGAGAAGAGTATCTGGATCTGTGATTTCATTCATATAGGAAATTCTTTGGAAGGAAACTCCCTTTATCCTTGCATCTCAGCAACTATGCTTCAACTTCTAGTTAGATGGGTTATCTGGGGCAAAGATTTCAGACACATGGGCCAAGGGCAGTCTGCAGTTTGCAAAATTTCCCATTGCTCCTGAATCAAATCAAAATGTAATTGGAAAATGTTTAAGAAAATAAATAAAATAGAATAACACACAGATACTAAATAAAATAGAATAGAATATAGATACTTTCTAAGTCAATTGGCAGCCTTTTGGGATCCTGTTGTAGGACTTAGTCCCCAGGTTCCTGCTAGAATCTGACATCCTTGTCAGGGGCATTGAAAGATTAAGGGAAGGGGCGGCTAGGTGGCGCAGTGGCCTTGGAGTCAGGAGTACCTGGGTTCAAATCTGACCTCAGACACTTAATAATTACCTAGCCATGTGGCCTTAGGCAAGCCACTTAACCCCATTTGCCTTGGAAAAACCTAAAAAAAAGATTAAGGGATATGCTAAGGTTCACCCAAAAAGTCCGTGAAAGAAGTGGAAACAAAACTAATCTTCCTGACCCAAAGTCTGCCACTCTATTCAATATGCAATATGTCTTCTTAAAGCACTATGTAATAATAATTCTTATTAAGTTGAAGCATATAAAATCAAATCAAGTATTTCTTGAGCATTTTCTCTCAGTTTAGAACATAAGAAGGGATATTAATGGATCAAGTAAATGCAAATACAATCTCTTTACTTCAAAGAACTTAACATTCAAGGTGTAAGAATATGAAATAATTAAAGAAGAAATCAAAAAGTATAATTAAACCAAAAAACTATAAATCTGGAATTTAAGGGCAAATTAATCTCTGAACACTTTTGTATAGATATGTTGCTGTTTATTTTCTGAAAGCTTGAAAATCCCTAGACTTTAGGTATGTGGCTATAGGTGTGGGAGTGGGTAGCTATGAATAGCCAGTGAACTTTCTGAGTATAAAATATGAGGAATGTAGACCTTAAAAATCACTGTATAGAGGAGAACCAGCATTAGCTCCATTTTCCCACCACTGGGAATCCTAGGAAAAAATCACGGCAAACAATATCCAAGATATCTAACTATTGGCAGTTGCCAACCTCCAGTGAAGATCACTGGCACAGAAATTAAAAGATAGAAGAGAAAGTAATGCAGATCAGAGCAGTCAAGAAAGGCTTTGTAAAAAGTATGAAGCTTGACTTAAGCAGATCATTTTTTAATAGAATGAAATAAAGCCAAGAAACAAGAATTAATGAATTAAATCCCTATATACATAAATAAACACAGTTCCTAGATTTCTTTCACCACCACCCCCCTTTAGGGATCCACCACGTTTGACTACCAACCTTTAAGTCATACCATCTCTTTCCTCCTTCACAAAGATAAATGTCATATCAACCCTGCAGTAAGCCATCATCTATTCTCAGGAGAGAGAATATAGCATGACCTCCCTTGAAATATTGGATCTATTTACACAGTTTGCGTGGGCCACATTACTTATGAGTCACCAAGGGGAAACAGAGCCTCCAGTAGATAAAGCGATCAGCACAAACCACTGTAAATAAATCTGAAATTTCAATGAAGGTCATGCCAAGCCTGATTTATTTCTCAGCACCCTATGAAATAATGTTGACCAGGTAAGTGGTTTTCTTTTTTTTTCTCAAGTCACATGAGAGAGAGCCATTTAGCTACTAAGGCATTCACCTTTCATGTTACAAGACATATCTAGATAGAAAGATGGTACTTCCAGAAGAAAATAACCTATCATTATTTTTATTGTTGTTGTTGTTGTTGTTGTTGTTGTGGTTGTGGTTGTGGTTGTGGTTGTGGTTGTGGTTGTTGTGGTTGTTGTTGTTGTTGTTGTTGTTATAGGTAACTCACACCAAGAGGCCAGGTTACATAACAAACCTATTTTGTGCTAACTTATACAGGACAAAGTGCTACACAAATATCATGATAACAATTAATTGACAACTGTACTATTATTCCACAACAGAAATTTTTTTCATACCTCAAGCCTTTGTTAAATTATATATATTCCTGTATAAGACACCTTGCTAGATGATATGGGAGATATAAAGATGAATGAAGCTGCAAAACTGACTATATTTACATTGAAAATGCCACATTGATCAGATATTTCAAAGTAAATATGATTGTATCTAAATCATGACAAACAAACCAGTCAATTTCATCTTTTTGATATGATACTGGCCATCAATCTAAATTCGGTAAAAACAACTGGTAGATTGCAGTGAAGAGAAGGCAAAATAATTCTATTATTTCTCTGTACATTTTAAAGGGAAAAATTAAAACAACATAAAAGAATTGTTTTGCTGAATTTTTCTACTTTCTGCTCAGTTTTGCTGAGTAAAATAACAAAGATCTGAATTATATGTAAAGAGGGGACTATGGGACCAAATGAAATATTCTCCAATCAGGAGAAGGTATCACAGTGGAGCAGCTTGAGAAATAGATTCGAGGAAAAATGCCAGAGAAATGGCTTAGGGAGGCAAAGAAACAATTAGATAGATAAGAATTGGTCATTAATTCATTTTTAAGTGGAGATAAAATGCCAATGAGGGAAACACCAAAAGTCAAAGTCAAGAGTTCATATCTGCAAAGTTTCTCCTTATTTCTGACATTCTTGGCTCTCTACTCTTGGTTCAGATAAGTACTTTAACACAAGTGAATTTCCAGGCTGTACTTCTATTACTTCAAAGATCTTATGGTCTTAGTGCCTATGAGAAATAAATTTATTTAGATTTTATGACAATAAGGAACTGCTTCTCAATACAATATTAAATTATTTTGACTCATTTTAATTCAATTCAACATTTATTGAGCTGCAACCATGGTCAAGGCAAAATGCTGGGCTCTGTAGTCACAAAGGCAAAAATAAAACAGTCCTGTTACCTAAGATTTTACATTCTACCATAAGATGCAACTTTTAAAGATTGATGTTCTTCAAACTCAAGCCTGTTCCCTGGTCATTTCTGTATGATATTAGAACAATATGGGACACTTGGAGCTAGTACAACAGTTAACAAAAATGATTTTTAGCCAAAGCAACAAAGATATGACCTGAGGATACTTCCAGTTAATTCTATTGAGTAAAGCATCACTGCAAGAATTATTCATCATGATCCTTCAGTCACATATTAGAGAGGGTACCGGAAACTCACTGTGTCTGTTTTGTATTTCAGAAGCCCAGAAGTGATGTCAACAGCCTAAGCCTTTAGTCTCCTGAGGCAATTAAGTCTCCAAGATAGTTTCATTCCTTTTAAGGAAAAACTAACCTAGACCAAAAAAAATGAGGAAAGGGATGATTTCAGAGAAACTAGGGAAAATTTGTATAACTGAGGCAGGAAAAAAATGAGCAGAATGAGGAAAATATTTTACTCATTAACAGCAATTTAAAGATAAACAAATTTAAAGATAAAGATTTAAGAATACTGATCAATAATCAGATACAATTTCAGAGGACTCATGTTGAAATATGTTACTCATCTTCTAAAAGAAACTTTCAGTGAAGAATTCAGGGAGCAAACTGATTCAACTTTTCAGGTATAGCCAATGCATATTTGTTACAAGGGATTTATGTTTCTCTCTTTTGCAGGGATGAGGGATAGGGAAGAAAGGTAGAGTGAAGAAAGGGTGAAATTTTTTTCACTGAAAATAAGAATAATAATTTTAAAAAGTAAAACTAACCTAATATATAGGGGGAAAGGATTAGACTATTGTCCTAGGCAAATACTTCTTGTTTGTTCTCTCTTTTCCAGACTCCTCATATCTCCCATCTCTAATGGTCCCTTTAAGCTCCAAATGTATTATTCTATGGTCAAAAAAAATGATTGCCTAACTCCTTGGAAATGCATTTGGTATTTGTTAAAATGAATTGGAGGGAGGGATCATAATCCCAGAGATATAGCAATTGATACCAGAGTTCTATCATATTTGCCCCTGGTTGGTTTGTTCTAAGAAGCCAGTAGTTGCTAATAATGATAATCTTAAGGAAACAAAAACTATGAACACATTGAATTCAAAAGGGGAAATAAAGGAAAATCAAAGCAGAGAACTTGGGTGACTGGAACAATCTTGTTTATATTTATATATAGACAACCTATCCAAAATTTGCCAATACCCAGGGGTATATTAAATTTGGGTTATCTGTTGTCTTGACTTTTGTCTTGCCACTGGACATCAGTGACTCAGGAAAAAAAAGAGTGAAGCTAACAAATTTATGCAACTCTGCTTTACTTAAATCTAAGTCACAAAGACACCAACCATAATGTCATTGGTCTTAGTGCCAAAATGAGACTAACTCATTAAAAAAAGTTACAAATTATAGAATAAGGGTAATATTGACAAAATCTGGAACTAATAAAGAATAGTAGAAAGAGTGCTGAATCTCAAGTGAGGGTTATTCAAATCTTTTTGTTGTTCAGTTATTTCAGTCATATCTGATACTACTTGACTCCATTTGGGATTTTCTTGCCAAATATATTGGAAGAGTTTGTCATTTCCTTCTCCAGCTCATTTTTGCCCAGGGTGACATAACTAGGAAATATCTAAAGCATATTTGAACTCAGACTCTCGACTCTGCACAAAAGTTAAATAAATAAGGTGACTATTAATATATAGCCTTGTCCTGCTTGTCTTCCAACCTTAAACCAATTGCTTTTTCCATCTTCTATTCTAACGGGTACTTCTTGGCCCACATATAGGTTACTCAGGAAAGAAGAAAGATGATCTGGTACTCCAAATTTTTGAGGATTTGTATGCAGAGTACATCATATGAAATGTCAGATTGGGTGAATCAAAAACTGGAATTAAAGTTTCTGGGAGAAATATCAACAATCTCAGATATGCAGAAGATAGCACTCTGAGGGTAGAAAATGAAAAAAAATTAAGAGCCTTTTGATAAGAGTAAAAGAGGAGAGTGTAAAAGCTGGCTTGAAGTTTAACATAAAAAAAAAGTAAGATCTTGGCAACTGTTCACATCATGTCCTGGAAAATAGAGGGAGAATAAATAGAAGCAGTGTCAGAATTTATATTTTGGGCTCAAAGATCAGTGCTCTTTGGAAGGAAAATTATGGCAAATCTGGACAGCATACTAAAAAACAGAGATATCATCTTGTCAACAAAGGTCTATATCGTCAATGCTATGGTTTTTTTTCAAAAGACAAAGCATGACTGTGAGAGTTGGACTATGAGGGAAGCTGAGCACTACAGAATCAATGCTTTTGAATTGCAGAGCTGTCAAAGACTTCTGAGAGTCTCTTGGACAGCAAAGAGGTCAAATTCATCAATACTTAAAGAAATTAATTCAACCTATTCACTAGAAAGTAAAGTACTGAAGCTGAAGCTTTTATACTTTGGTCACATATTTTGCCCACTCAGAAAAGATCCTACTGTTAAAAAAGATTGAAGGCAAAAAGAAAAGAGAACAGCAGAGGATAAGATGATTAGATAGTATTATGGACACAGACCTTGAGAGCTACTGGAGAAGAGAAGGGTCTGGAATGTTGTGGTTCATGCAGTCATGAAGAGTCAAACATGACTGAATGACTGAACAACAACAACAAAAACTTTTTGACTCCAGTACCAGTACTCTATCCACTCTTTCCACTGTACTACCATCCAGCTTTCACTGGTTCAAATCTTACTTTTTACCATTTTGTCACTTACTATATTATAGATATCAGGTTAAGTCCCTTAAACCCTAGGTTACAACTTCCTTATTTGTAAAAGAAAGAGGATGAATAAGGAACCTTGAGTTTTCAGTCTTATGATTAAATATTCAATAAAAAGATCACAATATTTAGTCAAATTCACTACCCAAGCCTCCCACTTTAGTTTACCACTAGGATACTTTGTTTTCTCATGTTTCAATATAGAAACACTATACTGTTATATTGTATCAGGATAGAGGGAAAGGGGAGGGAAGTAAACTTGATTAGGTATGACTATTCCTTTGGAGCACTGAAGCATAGTATGTCAAAATGGGCTCATCCCCCCTCCCCCGCCCCAGCTCACCATATTAATGCCAAACTCAGCATAGATATCTAATCAACTTAAGAAATGGGAGGGGTGGGGTGGCTAGATGGCACAGTGGATAGAGCACTGGCCCTGGAGTCAGGAATACCTGAGTTCAAATCCAGCCTCAGACACAACTAGCTGTGCGGCCTTGGGCAAGCCATTTGACCTCATTGCCTTGCAAAATAAAAACCTAAAAAAAAAAAGAAAGAAATAGGAGGGGGGGAGCACAATGGATTATTTGAGTTTTCTTTTTTGTGTAATTTTTGTCTATTATTGGGTTCCTGGGTCCTTTGTGCATTTTCCATGGAAATAAAATAAAGTTTGTCCTATACCTGATACCCATCTAATACTTTGAATGTTAATATAGGAATTGGGAGACTTGTTAAACACATCTCAGATGAGTTATTCCTAAGATTTATATGGAGATTTTTCCAGGGATGCCCAGATCAAGGCAAGTCAAAGAAAAAAAAATTTACCATCTTGAGATCAAAAGTCATTAAGAGGAGGGGGCAGCTAGGGAGCACAATGGATAGAGAACCAACCCTGCAGTCAGGAGGACCTAAGTTCAAATTTGACCTCAGACATTTTTTTTAGTTTTTTGCAAGGCAATGGGTTTAAGTGGCTTACCCAAGATCACACAGCCAAGTAATTATTAAGTTTCTGAGGCCAATATGAACTCAGGTCCTCCTGACTCCAGGGTCAGTGCTCTATCCACTATGCAACCCCGCTGACCATGACCTCCATAGTCTTGGGGTGGGGGCTCTGAATCATGGATTACAATCTATATAGTATATATTTTAATTCAGAATTTGTGATTATTTAGAAAAAGTCTGGAATGTTACATTTTTATCAGATGAGCAAAGAAGGATGTAAACAAAATTTGATGAGGGCAAGACAGAAAAGCAAATATTTAAAGACTTCAAGGAAATAAAGCATTTCAGAAGATCCTAACATATAAAACAAAAAATGTTCACATTATGAATTATTTTTGTTTCTTCATGAAAACTGGTCCTCGAGAACCCCAAATTAGAAACATTTTGTAAATTTTCAAAATCTTAAATTCTCAAAATCAATAAAGCTTCATTATGTGATTCAAGAGGGTCATTAATTCATATAGACTTTGTGAATGATTATAAGAATTAATGTAGTTTGAGTAGAAGGCAGTTGGATTTTTCTCCTTCTGAAAGCAAGCATTCTCTGTCAGTAGGATGGCCATCTATCCCATCAGTGATAAGAATTCAAAAGTGTTAATCTTTCCCATCTCTTGTAACTTCGAGCTCTAGTAAATCCCCAGGTATCATTTTCCATTCTAGGATGATGGATATGGTAATTTAGTTGGGTATCAGTCCCTGCTTACATGGTTCTGAGATATTTCAGTGAACCAAGGCATTAGTACAGACCTGAGAGCAGCTCTTTGTCATGCTGAGGCATTTGCCTGCATGCTTTGCCTTTTCTCCATTTGATTGGATTTTATATATATATACTTTGATCCAGGCAAAACATAACAAGGATATTTTTCAGTTTCAGAATTCAAACTATACATTCACCCAGGGTAAATCATTAGGCAGCAATGATGTTTTGAAACTCTGGCTCTACAATTTTGTGAAGCATTTTCTTCCTCCCCTTTGTATGAATAAACCCTTTTTAGAATCTATCACATTCATGATGCCTCCCAGCCTCTCCATAAAGCAGGCTTACTTTGTTATCCCTATCTTGCTGCTAAGGAGCCAGAGGACAAGTGGCTAAGTTGATTGCCAAAAGTTACTTGCATGGATTAAAAGACAAATAACCTAAAGTGCCTAAAAGAATGAAATGACTGTTCTTTGATCACAGGTTCTTCTTTTTGCAATCTTCCCATTTATTACCTACAATCCCTTCCTCCCTCCTTTCTGCCAAAACAACTCCTTTCCATTCTTCAATGTACCACTGCCTTTGTGGAAATTTCCCAGATTAATTCAGCCTTCTCTGACTTTCTGTAGCACATAGATATTGTCTGAATCACACATGATCATAGGATCATGGATTTAGAGCTGGAGGGGATCTCATGATATTTAGTTTAATTCCCTTGTTTACTGATAAGAAAACTGAGATCTAGAGATGGAAAGTGACCTGCCCAATATTCTCTGAAAACTCTTTTTTTTCACTTCATGTTAGAAGGCAAATCAGCAAGCATTTCTTAAGTGCTTGCTATGTGACAGGTGCTCTGCTAAGGGATAGGGTACAAAGAAAGGCAAAAACAATATCCTGTATTCAAGGGTCTCATAGACTAATAGGAGAGAGAATATACAGACTAGTTATAAATAGAATATATTCAATATAATATGGGAATAATATCAGAGAAAAGGTATTAGCATTGAGGACACCAAGTTCTTGGAATTCTTGCAGAATATGAGATTTTAGATAAGACTTTATGGAAACCAAGAAATAGGAATGAAGAGATAAAATTATAGCTATGGGAGACACCAGGAAAAATTCACTGAGTCAGGAGATGGAACATCTTGTGCTGAGAATAGCAAGAAGGCTATTATCACTGGATTACAGAGTACATGGGAGAACAAGGGTGAGAGATGTTTCTAGGATTAAAAAAACTATAGGACTTGGCAACAGATTGGATAAATGTGATGAATAAAAGTGAGGTTTTGAGGATATCACCTTGAGTAACTGGGAGGATTATAGTAATAGGGAATTTCAGAAAGGGGAGAGTTTGAAAGGAAAGATAATGAGTTCAGTTTTGGATATGTTGAGTTTAAGATGTCTGTAGGACATATAGTTCAAGATGACTAATACTCAGTAGGAGATACAAGACTGGAGGTCATCAGAGAATATAGAGCTGGATAAATCTCTTTGAGAATCAGCAGAGATTATAACTGAATTCATAAGAACTAATGAATTCATCAAGTGAATGAGTAAGAAGGGGAAGAAAAGAGAGCCTAGGATAGAGTCTCATGGGAGGCCCATGCTTAACAGGAATGACTTTTATGAAAATACAGTAAAGGAAAAAGAATTGGTAGTCATGAAGGTAGGAGGAGAACTAGGATAGGGTCATGAAAATCAAGAAGAACAGAATATCAGGAGTGTGATCAACAATGTCAAAGACTATAAAGAGGTAAAAAATGATAATGTCTGATTAAAGGCCATTGAATTTGACAATAAAGAAATTACTGATAACTTTGAGGAGAGTAGTTTTGATTGAAAGATGAGGCTGGAAGCCAGAATGTAGGATTAAAGGGGAAAATGAGAAGAAAGAAGGTAGAAGCATTGTTTATAAATGACCTTCTCAAAGAACATAGCCACAAAAGCAAGAAGAGATATTCAATAAGAGCTAGTAGGATGGATGAATTAAGTGAGGATTTTTTAAAAGAAAAGGATACCTTGCAAAAAACCCCTATGCCTTGCAAAAAAAACCCTAAAAAAAAAAGAAAAGGATAATATGAGTATGGTTTTTAGAGCACAGGAAAGCAGTCAGTAGATAGTGAGAGATTGAATATAAATAAGGGAGTGGTGATGATGGAAGAGACAATCTTCTGGAGAAAATGGGATCAGATGAGATGGGATAACTTGTAGAAGGGTCTGTCCATCTTGGCCAGGAGAAATACTGTCTCATGTAAGAAAAGGGAAAAATCAAAGATAGAGTTAAAAGACATCTAGGTGATGTGAGATGAAGAAAGAAGTAGATGAGGGAGTCATTGGGAATAGCCTTATTATTTTTTGAGGAAATATAAAGTAAGGTTCTTAGCTGAGAGACTGAGGGTCGGTGGGGGGGGGGGGTGGGGAGAAGAGAGTTATGAAAGAAGAGATGAAAAGGAATGGAAAGACCACTGGACTGAGTGGGACAGTGAGTCAATAAGAGATGTATGCAAAGATTGCCTTGTTTCAGTGAGGGTCCAATTGAGCTTATTAATACTGATGTTAGTGAATATAGTCTGTAGAATTTCATGATTTTCTCCAACTTTACTCAGCAGTATATAATAGTGAGAGCAAAGACAGCAAATGGTAGAAGTGATTCAGATCTGAGGCAAGATAACTGATATAATAAGAGGACAAGGAACAACAAAGCAGAGGACCAGGTAGAATTTAATATGTTCACCAAGGGAACAAGATAGGGAAGGGTCTTGGGAAAGAATTTAAGGCTTGAGGGATTGAAGGTCATGGTGAATATAAAGAATAGGGTATGGGTGGGGCAACTAGGTGGTGCAGTGAATAGAGTTCCTGCCCTGGAGTCAGGAGATCCTGAGTTCAAATGTGACACTTAATAATTACCTAGTTGTGTAACCTTGGGCAAGTCACTTAACTTCACTGCCTTAGGGAAAAAACAACCTTAAAAAAAGGAGAGTAAGTGTGGGCTTGCAAAGAAGAGGAATAAACAATATATTGGGTTCAGATAAGGGAATGTAAAAGTTCAGGAACATAGAAGTGATTGATATCTGAATAATGACAAGCTCAAATGTATGACTATCTCTTTGTGGAGTTGATATTGGGTGGAGTAAGTTAAAGAACTGAAAGGATAGATTGTTTGAAAGGGTAGCATCATAATTAAGTCCCCCAGTATGAGGGCAGAAATTAAGAAGGACAAAAGTGTGAACCAGGCAATGAATTCATTGAGGAAGGAAGGGTAATGCCCTGGAGGTCCATAGAAAACAGCTACCAGAATCTTTATTGAGTAATAGATATAGATTAAATAAACCTCAAAGAAATAAAGGTTCCTGGAAAGAAGGGTATTCTAACTTCCTCATCTCAGTATTTTGGAGAGGGAAAAGCTGCCCCACAAATTCATGCATTCATCATTCATTCAGTAAGTCAAGGAGAAATTAAAGTGACTTCTACATATAGGGTACTGTGATGATTTAAAAAATAATTACAAATACCTCTAAGACATAGCTTATGATATCTATGAATTAGCAACCTTCCTAAAAAGATAATTACACATAAAAGTAACTGTTCATATAAAGTTGACACTTATTAGAGCTATAAAAGCCATATAAATAATAAAAATTAGGTAGGTCCAGATACAGTAAATTAAATCAGACATTTATTAAATACCTGTTGTATGTGCTATGATCTATACTTAATAACTTATAAAATAAATAAGATATTAGCTTCTATTTTTGAGGAATTCATAATCAAGTAAAGGAGATTATATATATGTATATATATATGTGTGTGTGTGTGTGTGTATCTATATATATATGTATATATATATATATATATATATATATATATATATATATATATATATATATATATACAGAGAAGTTATTGGTTATATATAATATAAATAAATGAGTGGTACAAAATGTTGTGCCAGAAGTCAGTGGGGTTTAGTGGAAAGTGATTTGAATTTGAATTCAAAGTACCTAAGTACTAAGTACCTAAATTCAAATTCCTACTCTTATGTAACTTTGGGCAAATTATTTAAATCTTTCATGGCCTGAGGTTTTTCATCTGTAAAAATGAAGAGTTTGAACTAAGTGATGCCTTAAGTCCCTTCCAACTCTAAATCTATAGTCCAATGATGTATAGAGGTATCAGAGATTTTGAGAGTTGTAAGGAACCTCAATGAGACGCCAACCCATACATGAATGGAATTGCCACTAAACTATACCCAAGTGATTACCTTGACTCTTCTTGAAAATTTCTCATTGTTAGGAAATGGCAAACCCAAACTGGTTTCTTTGGACTTTCACCCATTGTTCCTTGGCTCTGCCATCAGAGGATAAAATTCTTCTCATGACAGCCCTTCAAATACTTCAGATAACTGTGTGATCAAAATTATAAAGTAGAAAGTGAAATGATTAAGGAATACTGTCATCAAATTTATAATTCAAAAAGATTAATATGGAAGAAAGATAATAGGGGCAGTGGACAGAGAATGGACTTCAAAAAATGAAAAGTTTAATAATAAATGTTTATTTAACTGAATGGACCTGAATTCTCCATTGACACTCCACATAGTACACATGATTTATAACTCCTCTTTGATGGTCAACTCCTTACACAAATCAGTCCATATTAAAAACTGTTCTTACTACTTTATACATACTACCCACATATTCTGTTTTTACACACACACACACAGACACACACACACACACATACACACACACAAGCACACACATACTACAGCCCTTTGGTACCAAGGAAATCTGACCTGCACCCCATTCATAAACTCACCATTCATTAGAGCATTAATTTTCCTCAATGGCTTCATATGTATCATTTTTTGACTGTTGTAGTCAAACTACCTTTAATTACTGTGATTTATTTCTTATCTTGGTTTTCCTCATAGTTTGCCTATTTCAACTTTTCTAAGGCCATCTCCATCTCCTCCAGTTACATGTTATATTTCAAGTTAAAGTGTTGCACATAAAGCTATTATATTTCAAAGTACAAGAATATTCACAGAACCTCTCTTCCAAAGAACTGAAAATTGAAGGGAATGGGTGAAAAAGTTGTGATATATGGATATAATGAAATATCGTTGCTCTATAAGAAATGAGGAGGAGGCAGATTTCAGAAAAAAAATCTTGAAAGATTTATCTGAACTGATGCTGAGTGAAGTGAGCAGATCCAGATGAACAAGCAGATCCAGATGAACATTGTACACTTTTAACAACATTGTACAATGATCAACTATAATACTTAGCTCTTTTCAGCTATATCAAAGACAATACTAAAAGACCTATGATGGAAAATGCTATCTACATCCAGAGAAAGAACTATGGAATCTGAATGCAGATTAAAAAATACTATTTTCACCTTTTAAATTTTTTTTTGTGTTCTCATGACTTTTCCTTTTTTGTTCTGATTCTTCTTTAACAGCATGACTAATATGGAAATGAGTGTAATACAATTGTACATGTATAGACTATATCAAATTATTTTCTGTCCTAAAGAGGGGAGAGAGAAGGGTGGGAGGAAGTAAATTAACAAAAATGAATGCTAAAAATTATCTTTACATATAATTGGAATAAATTTAAAAATTTTTTTAAAAATGCTTTATTTCACCTTCTCGTGGTTGTTCAGGAGGACTTAGGAGTTACATGTATTTCCCCAGAGCATATTCTGGGAGATAAGGAACACTCAAATTAATGCAATATCTTGTAGATATTCTCAATAAAGTGATCTAGGCAACAATATTCATGGACTGATAAGTACTGAAAAAAATGAAGGGGAGAGAGTGGTAAAGGAGAAGAAAAGGAAGAGGAGACAGGGGAGAAAGAGAAAAGAAGAAAAAGGAAGAAGAGAATGAAGAAGAGAAAGAGGAAGAGGAGAAGGAGGAGGAGGAAGAGGAAAAAGAAGAGAAAGAAGATAGTAAGATTATTCAAAGAATTTCAAAATAAGAAATCTAACCCATCTAATTCACCCCTTGACTGAAAAAGATTCTCCCCTACAACATTCACAATAAAATCATTATCTGGACTCTATTCGAAGACTTCCAAAGAGGAAAGACAGTACTTACTGAGGTGACCCATTGCATTTAAGAATTAACCCCTAATCATTAGATCATTAATGTTCCTCTTCTTTCTTCCTTCTTTCTTCTGTCTCTGTCTGTCTGTCTGTCTGTCTGTCTGTCTGTCTGTCTGTCTGTCTGTCTCTCTCTCTCTCTCTCTCTCTCACCCTCTCCTTTTTTTTTCATTCAAGGCAGGGCTGGGTAGTTATATAATTCTCCCCTCCTACCTTACCTATTACTGGAGAAGACAGACCAACCTCCTATTACCTCAGGCTCACAACTTTGCTGACTGATTTTTTTTCCTTGTTTGAAAATCTGGATGGTATTCGTACTCCTCCAGTACTGCAGCATCTCTCTTATTTTTAATGATCTTTCATATTATCATTGATAGGAACTTAGCAATCACACCACTTTTAAAACTAGGGCATGTAGTTCATACTGACTGGATAACTAGAATTCCTCAAGGAAACTCAATGCTCTCTTATAATTTATTTATTTATTTCATTGGTAGCTTTCTGTCAACTACTTTTGTTCTGTCATTTCCTATTTAAGAGTCTTTCTCTAGGCAAGAAAGCAGAAGCTAAATAAAATTGAGCACACCTGCTATGAATAAATGGAAAGAAGGAAAGAAGGAAAGAAGGAAAGAAGGAAGGAAGGAAGGAAGGAAGGAAGGAAGGAAGGAAGGAAGGAAGGAAGGAAGGAAGGAAGGAAGGAAGGAAGGAAGGGAGGGAGGGAGGGAGGGAGGGTTAAACTTTTTCAAGATGATACACTGGTCAAGTGACAAAGTCAAGAATTGAAAAGCCTTCAGACTACATTTATGATGTATGATTTCTTTCTACAACATAATATCATTTCTCTGGACAGATTAAGTGAGGAAAGTTTTCTCCCCTTCCTCAAAAGGAAATATTATTCTTTCTTCATGTCCTATAAGCAGAGTTGATCCTACACTTTAGAAAAGAAAGCAGCTGCCTAGACATTATAATAAAAAAATTATGATGAAAACTAATAATACAATCAACTGCCCATAGCCATCTCTCACACTGTGCTGCCAGAGGACTTGAAGTGCCTACCACTGGAGTCATTTCTGGCACTACATTAATTTTAACTGGGTCAAGATATTATGTCACATGGGAGGTATTATGGGAGAAATATCTCCTTTTTTAGTTCAGGTGGCACATAACTTCTGCCAAAATAAATCTGCTACAATGTAGAAATTATAAAGGTAAGAAAAACCTAGGTTTTACTTTGCTTAAACATAGGTTAAAATCTCAGACAAAATATTAATCTGAAACTCAATTAGCATTCTAACAAAGTCTGTAATAAACAAAATTATATCAGAGTGACAGAGTAAAAATTCTTTTAAATATCAGTCTTACATGTTCCTCTTAGGCCATAAAAGTTAAAGAAAAGAGTCATCATTCCATGTTTGCCTCAATGTCTTAAAAGTTGAGCACTTTTGAACACTTAAGTAAAATCATCTCATAAATTAGCAAACTTAATTAAACAGACTCTACAGGTAAAGTAAGTCAGGTTATAGATTAAATTATAGAGAATTCACAAATAAATTGATTGAAGTGAGTGAAGATTTACATGTTGCCAAGGATTCAGAGACAGTTGAAATTTTTCCTCTGGCTTCCTAAGTAATGTTTTATGTTTTAAGTAATTTTTAATTTTCCACGAAGCAGTTTTAGCAAGTTCAAAACCAAATGGTCCAAACTTTCCCTTAACATTTTTCTATATTTTGGTCAGGTAAGGTTAATATTAATAGAAGAGAGGCTTTTAGTTATTCAAATGTTGCAGGAAGAATGGCCCTAACCCCTGAAGAATAAAAATTAATAAAAGAAAAACAAAAATTTCCAAAATAGAAGAGATCTACTATTAAAAATTTTGGTTATATATATACATTTCTAAGCATTGCTACCCAACTGTAAGTAAAAAGAGCAAAGGATAGCTATATTTTCATGGTAAAGGTTGAGGAATAAGAAAAATCCACAGAATTACTGCAGTGGCAGAATTTAAGAAGTTGGAGGTAGGGATGAGATCTTTGGCTAACTAGCAGAAGGAGAAAAGAAAATGGGGGGGGGGGACATACTATAAAAGGTTAAAGGAAGATAAAAGGATGTTTAAGAAGTTTTCCAGGGTATGGAACTAAAGACAATACACTCTTGAGTAGAGTTCAATGTTGAGATAAAATGAAGCACTCATTAAACACTTAATAAAAGGACTTTAACTTTTTCCTAAAATAGCAAGAATATTCAATTAGGTTATTAGTAATACTTACCTTCTCCAGATACCTCCCTCGCCTTCAAATAAAAATGTGTTTTATCAACGGGCTAGGGACAGGCTGTTCATTTGGGCTTCAGAAATCCATTCAATCCACTCTGCATACCTGGAAGTTTTTATACCTTTAGATGTACAGAAAGTTGCTTCAGGGAAACTACAGCTCATGGTGAGTTCCATAGAATCATGAATGGGAGAGAGGAGGGTGAAAAAGAAAGCTAGTAAGAACAATGCTTCAAGGAAATATTGGTTTCTTCACAGAACTATACAACAGATGAACATTACTCACAATACTTTTCAATATAATTTTCAATATAACTCATGTAGCCAGTCCTGGAGTGTTGTTTCTCCATCTCTCTGACCCTTCCTTTCCTTCCCAAAGAGTGTCATACCCTGACAAAACCACCCATAACTTCCTCCATTCAGCTTCTTTACCTTAGATGTTACCAATAACAGCCCCAGGTAATTGATTCAGTAGTTTTAGGGATTTAAATGACTTAGCAGGGCTTTTAACAGTAGATACTTTTTGAATATTTATTAAATTGAATCAAAGTAAATTAAGATCAATAATTCAGTAAAAATGGAATATTCTGTTAGTTTCTAAATCAATAAGGAGTGTTCACTTGTAAGGGGTATTCCTTCTGAATCAACCTGATGTGGGTGATGCAATTGTCTAGAATACAAAGAATAACTGACTCCTTATGCAAGCCTTCCTGAAATCAGAGTTCAATAGAAATGGCAGCCAAGGGAAATTGTATCATTGGCAGGAGTTTCCTAGCCTGGCCTTGTATTATTAGACCAGGAAGAGCTCATCAATGGAGAACTGTGTCTCTTACTAAGCAGAACTCTGGAAGTCTTTTCTTCTGAAGTGAAATAGAGACAACATAAGGAATGTATTCTATTAGGAAACTAAACTTTATCTAAAAGTGTTTCCTCATATTGTCTGGGGTCAAAGGGGTGGGGGGCAGTAATAAGGAATTGCTTTGGGGAAGTGACATCTGATACCAATAGAACCACCTAGCATTTGCAAGAGAAGAGACTGTGACTTCTTTAGTTTCTGCTTCACTGTGACTCTTTCTCCAGATCGTTGAAAAAAAGTTATTGCACTTATTTTTTTTTAATGGATTCCACTTTTATAAGTTCATGGAATCACAGATCTAGACTGGAAAGGCAATTTAATTCAATTCCATTTTACAGATGAAGAAACTGAAACTCTGGGAGGTGAAGGGACTTTCTCAATGTAATGCAAGCATTAAATATCAAACATAAGATTTGAACCTTTGACTCCTGATCCAGTGCTATCTTTTCATTGATATTTCCTTCAAGTGCTAATTTAGTCTTTTTATGAAATTTGGGTTTGCAATGGAATCATAATATAGCTCATTTAAGATACAAGGCTTATACCAACTCCCCTTCTCACTGTGAGCTGAATCCCCAGATCTTGGATACATCTCTCTCAGAGGCTTAGGGGGTTCTCCAGAAGGTTCAAGACTGATTCTCTACAGCAGAACATGATTATAGTAATCTGCTGTTTGATAAAAACCAGAGTCCAGCTTCTGGGATAAGAACCCTCTCTTGTTAAAAACTTTTGGGAAAATTGGAAATTAGTATGTCAGAAACTTGGGTTAGATCAACATCTCATACCTTATATCAAGATAAGATCAAAATGGGTACAGCATTTAGACATAAAAGACAATATAATAAGAAAACTAGGAGATCAAGGAATAGTTTAGCTGTCAAATCTATGGAAAGGGAAACAGTTTATGACCAAGGAAGAGTTGGAGAACATCATGAAAAACAAATTAGATAATTTTGATTACATTAAATTATAAAGCTTTTGCTATCCATAATCATATGAAAAATTGCTCTAAATCATTACTGATTAGAGAAATGAAAATTAAAGCAGCTCTGAGGTAGCATCTCGCACCTCTGAGACTGGCCAATATGACTAGAAAGAACAATGACCAATGTTGGAAGGGATGTGGGAAATCTGGGACACTAATACATTATGGGACACATCCAACCTTTCTGGAGAGCAATCTGAAATTACTCCCAAAGGGCAATAAAAATGTGCATACAATACTACTACTGGGTCTATACCCTGAAGAAATCATGAAAAAGGGTAAAAGCATCACTTGTACAAAAATATTCATAGCAGCCCTGTTTGTTGTACCAAAGAACTGGAAATCAAGTGAATGTCCATTAATTGGGGGATGTATGAGCGAATTGTGGTATATGTACATTATGGAATGCTATTGTTCTATTAGAAACCAGGAGGGATAGGATTTTAAAGAAGCCTGGAAAGGCTTGCATGAACTGATGTTGGACAAGAGGAGCAGAGCCAGAAGAACATTGTATACCCTAACAGAAACATAGGGGTGATGATCAACCTTAATGGATTTCTCATTTCATCAATGCAATAATCAGGGACAATTTTAGAGTACCTGTGATGAAGAATACCATCTGTATCCAGAGAAAGAACTGTGGAGTTTACCCAAAGACCAAAGTCTATTACCTTCAATTTTTTTTTAAAAAGTGTCTTATGGGGGCAGCTAGGTGGCACAGTGGATAAAGCACCAGCCCTGCAGTCAGGAGTACCTGGATTCAAATCCTGTCTCAGACACTTAATAAGTACCTAGCTGTGTGGCCTTGGGCAAGCCACTTAACCCCATTTGCCTTGCAAAAACTAAAAAAAAAAGTGTCTTATGTACTACATAATTTTTGCTATCTCTATTATTTTATTTTCTCCTTAAGGATATGATTTTTCTCTCAACACATTCAGCTTCAACCAATGTATAGCATGGAAACAATGTAAAGATTATCAGATTGCATTCCGGGGGGGGGGGGGGAAGAAGGGAGGGTAGAGAAAAAAGTGTAAAATTCAAAACCTTACCAAAAAAATGATAGGTAGAAATTACTATAGTATATAATTGGAAAACAATAAAATATTTTTTAAAAAAGACTGATTCTCTAGAGCCATTGGCTCAAGTCCTCATAGACATGCTTCCTATTGCCACATACATACACACACACACACACACACACACACACTTAAATTTGCTCCAAGTTTATTAGTTGAGAATCAATTTAGTCAGTCAGACAATGCAGCTTTCTAGAGGGTTGATGATAAAATAGTACAATAAGAAGAATGGGTACAAAACAACCCTCTCCCAAATGTCTATGATATGCTTTCCAAAAGGATCTTCAAAGACCAGAGAAAGTGAGTTCAAATTTAAAAACCTTTAGCTGTCAGTCTTTTCTCAATTCACTTGATAATTTATAATTATCTTATTTATAATAATTTATAATAATCTTCTGGCTTAAATGAACATTATACAGTTCTTGTGCAACATCATTCCAATCTAAGATATCAAAATTAAATTGAAATTAGAATATTTTGACCCCACCCTTATAGAAGCAGTTGGAAAGACCTTTATGGTCATTTAGGACCTTCATTTTGCAAATTAAACATCTGAAACTTGGAATAAGGGAAATCATAAAGGGAATAGGTGGAAGAGTATTCAAACCCAGACCCTTACTCCAAAGTCAAGGACCAATTCTGCTTCCCAATTTATCAGCTACTAATCAAATTAATTTTTTTTTCACAAAAACTTCATTTACTGAGTATTATCAAATAATTGTTTTCCCAGATTTTGGGAGTCAGGAAAAAGGTAAAAAGTTTCCAAAAGTAAACTTGACCCCTTCATCTTATAGAACCCTGAAACTGAGTGAGTACACATAAATTTAATCTCTTTTATGAAGTTTCCTTTTGCTGTTCAGACAAAATTCCATCCTCTGAATGTCTATTACATTCATTGTCTATGCTTCTCACTGGGCTCATGGCATTTGCTACCTTATATTGTGGTCAAATATTTTTAAATGAAGTTCTTATCTTCCAAATTACACTCTAAGTTTCTTAAGACATGATGGCATTGTTCCTTGTTATCCTTCTGATACTATCATAGTCCCTTATATATAATCAATCAATCACCAAGCATTCATTAAGTATTTAGCTAGTATTTATTAATTAAATTATTGGTTGATCCAGAATAGAGTTTAAAATCAACCTTAGACAACAATATGACTAAAAGAGTCTTAGAGAAAAACTGAAACATTCATAAAAGGACCCAAATTTTAAAACTAATAATATTAATTACAGTAACAACTTGCACTTCAATTTTTTATTTTGATTTTTTTTTGCAAGGCAGTGGGGTTAAGTAACTTGCCAAAGGTCACACAACTAGGTAATTATTAAGTGTCTGAGGTCCGACTTGAACTCAGATCCTCCTGACTCCAGGGTTAGTGCTCTATCCCCTGTGCTAACCAGTTGCCCCCCCTTTTTTTTAAGATTTGCAAAGCATTTTACAAATGTTATCTTATTTTATCCTCAATCATTATGGACAATAGGTGTAATAACAAGAATAATCCTCATGTTATAGATAAGAAAACTAAGGTAATTAGCATCTGATTATCAAAAAAATCAATGAAAATAAGTCTTTCTGATTAATTATTTCACATGATGGTTAAACAAAAAATTGAAACAAAGAGTCTGACAAAGGACTTAAAAATTTTTGGAAATGAGATGGTATATTTTAAATCAAAGCTGTGCCAGAAAATCTAGGGCATATGGTCATCATACCTATCAACCAATTCATGAGTTTATGATCTCTGAGATACAATTCTGTGACTCCCTGATGAGGACACATTCAAGTGAATTTTTCAGAATCTTTCCCTTCTGGCTGTCAACTTCACCATCATCTTATCTGGGTTGAGTTTAAACTCTGGTTGATTTAATCCGGGAATTTATTTCTGAAAGACAGCTGGGTAGCATTTGTCACTGTGCTTTGAGTCCAAAGTCAAAGAGATTGAGAGTCAGGTGTCATGTCTGTTTGGGTGGTAGTGAATCACAGAAATGGTTTATTTCCATCATCAATTCTTATTTGTTCTTTTTACAATGTGTGTAAACCCACAAACTAAACAATAGGCATCCTTCATACATTTTACAAATAAAGAAGTAAATGCCCTAGATTGAGGTCTATGTTTTTTGTATCAAAGTTGTGAATTCTACAAAGTAGATCTGTTTTCTTTAATCTTGGACTCTTTTCTCTGGCTGTATCAGTTAGTGGTGCAAATATAATATGCTCGTGCCATCAAATCTACCCACTTTCTCTAGGCACATATTTCCTACAGGACACTGCTCTGCCTCACTTCTCACTGATTCTCTGACAGCCACGGCAGGGAAGATATGTGAGACGATACATAAAAAATGTGGAGTGAGTGTGGGCATTCTGTCAATGAGCAGAAAAATATTTTCAGAGTTCCAGCCAGAAACTAGCCTCCTAAAATATTTACCAACTCTAGTCAATTAGGTGGTTGGAGAAGGGAACCATCGTGGAGCAGCTAGAAGCCCTCTCCATGCTACTACACAATCTAATTTTATAAATGATCTGAGTTTTCCTAATCAAGTTTCATCCCTCACCATAGCCACACATCAATTAAACTGAAGGCTAACCAAACAGATGGGCCTTGCCTCACTCCCTGAAGGCTGATGAATTAGGATGAACCAAGGAAAGGGAAAAATAAGATGCAATCCTTCACATAATGTCTAGTTCTGATTCTACCAGTTCCAGACCTTGGATGAAAGGTATTCTCTCCAGATCTGAGGGGAAAGCGGTTATTGGGGTAACCAGATCCCCCTTAGAATCCTTTGAAATTTATCTCACTAGAATATAAAGACAAGGTAAGCAATAGAATGGGAGTCTCAAAAGTCATTCTGAGTTTGCTAAGGTAACATGCTTCATTGCACATTCAATAGTCCCTAGATAACCTTCAGGGCAGGATATGAAGACAAAAGAATCATTAATGTTTATAATACTTGAAGGCCAGTAGATAGGCAGGCAGGTATCTCTAGTCCTTTGACTCCTCAAAAAAAACTCATAATATTTCTTGCCTATACCTGTGAAAAAGAAATGGAGTGAAAAACTATTTATTCAGATAATTCAGGCAGAAAAAATCTGCTCTTAACCAAAACAGCATTTTTCTGGGGGCTGCAATAATCCAAACTGGCTATGTAAATCACTCGGTAATTGCCTGAAAATTTCTACTCCACTTGGCCAGTGAGTCAGATTCTCCCCATGCATCAAGTATTCCAAATTAGACATTTTTGAAAGGCTCTCTTAGACGTCTAGAGTAGTGGTTCTGAGAACTGTAGACCTCACCCTGTGCAATTACCTATCTTTGCATCCTTTCCCTATATACATAATTTCACTGAAATCCATTAAAAAAAACAGAAGGCATATACCCATTTGAATAATTTTATCAGCAACCATTGGGTTGCATAGCTGAAAATGTTAGACTTCAAACTCTACTGCTCATAAGCTTTGTGACATAGGCAAGTGACTTTCTCAGAGTCTCAATTTCCTCATCTGTAATAAAGTGATAATAATCCTTTTGAGAAATCCACTTTGTATACCTCAAAGAATTATATAAATATGTTATTTTTCTACAATTTCTTCATTTATACTCATCATAATCAGATCCTTGAGGGTAGGGGAGGCCTAATATAAAACCACTGACTTTTCTTATAGCTTCTGCAATACATTGTAGATTTAGGACAACTAATATGCTAAAGATGCTAAATTCATTCCTGAGAAAAGAGGGATGTTAATAACCTGAAGCACTTCCAGAGGAAAGGTACATGGATAGCAAGAAGACACAAAGCCACAACATAAGTTATATGCTGTATAAAAGGAAAGAGTGGTCAGGCAATGATCGATAAACCCAATCATTATGTGTGCATGTGCAAGCACTCAGGGTCAGGTGTAGTCCCCTGTAGACTTTGGAGCATGTACAGACATTCTGTAGCTGGTTACAGTCTGCTAAGCACATAGTGGAGAGTAGCTCTTTTGATTGACTATGGAACCTCATTGGGATTCATTTAAATGGCATTAACCAGCCAATACAAGTCTCATTTGTTTTTTGTTCTCCATGATAGAATTTGAGAAAATAAATGTTTTCCAAGTCTCCAAGTGGACAGAAGTTTCATAGCCTTTCTATTTAAATCTGATATTTGGCCAATGTTCTTTGTCTCCTCATATTTGTTCTTTTATACTTTTAGGCAAAAAGGTATTAATAACAGATATGACCTTGTGAAATTTGAAAGGTCATAGTGGTGATTCACCAAAAGTCTGGAAACCAGAATACTTGCCATGTTTTTCAGGCAGACCAGACTTTGAGGTCTTAGGTTCCAATCTACTTGTTTGGTCTACAATGGATTCAAGGCAGCCATAAAGGAGCCTTAGGCTTCATCTACAGAAGTGAACTTATTCAGACAAATACTACATAGAAACTTGAGTCCATTTTCTCCAGGGACAAAAGCTATAGGTCTGGGATGAAATATACTTCTGTTCTTACTTTATCTTTGTAATAAATATCTCATTGTAAAGGATAATTGATATTCATTGGTTAAATGGAATTGGTTGCTAACCACTGTTGGTTCATTGTGGAAGAAATGCACCAAACTTGTAGTCTGAACAGAAAGCACTAGAAAAAAACATTCTAGTTATCCCAACATTCACAATTATCCCAAGAACCTTGAGAAAGAGATGATGTCTTGTTCAGGGACCTGAATTGTCAAAGAAAGTGAGAGTTGGAACGATCCTATGAATTTCTAATATTACAGTTGAAAGAATAGAAATTTTTAAATTAAGAATGATACCAATAACAGAAAGAGCAGGATTGCTTATCCAGAAAAGTGGGGACATGATAGCTTACTGCAAATACTTGTGAGTCATAGATTCATAGAATGATAGATCTGGAAAAACTATAATCTCATGCAAACCTTCACTTTATAGATATAAAAGCTGAAGATCAAAGAGATTCAGTGACTTTTCCAAGGTAGTATTGTGGCAGAAAGAACTCAGACCTCTTATGTCCAAGTCTTGTGAAAATAAGTGTAGGACAAGTGGGAAAACTAATGGTTGAAGAACCAGAAAGACTTCAATTCCTTTCATTCTGCTGACACACAATTGTGTGACTAAAGGCATTTAAATTACCTTATTTGAGACTGTTTCCTCATCTAAAAAAAATAGGGCTGCCAACACCTGCTATAGCTATCTTGCAGGGTAATTATAAGGCTAACACTAGATAATAAATACAAAGATCCTCTCCAACTTTAGGTAGTGTATAAATGTCAGCTACAGTTAGTACTTCTAGACTAAGCCTTTCTCAATGAGAGTATTGTGTTTTTGTCCTCAAATTGTAATTCTTAACAAGTGGGAAAGATGGATTTTAAACCTAAGCCATATTCTTACACAAAACCTGAATTAGCTGATTTGGTCAAAGATACCATCTACCGCTACTGCCTCATTTGACCAGCCCAGGATGGTCTCCTAATTTCTTCTGGAAGATAGAAGATAGATACAGACACTCATTTTTCCTATCCATTGGTCCCCTGTTCTCCCAGGGGCAAAAACACTAATATGTCTCCCTTTTTCCAGGACCTGAAACTGTAACTCACAGGGAGAAATACAAACTTGCTTAGCTCATTTAAGGAAGGAACCCAGGTACTATCTCAGGTTCTGAGATTCTACATATGCATTTTGTGGCAAAATCATACTGTAATAAATACTTCAGTGCTCTATGATATCACTGATAAGGTCTCTCCAGGAGAACCAATCACAGGCTATGAACTCCTTCTTAGCCTATATGATGTCTTCTGAAAAAGTCTCAAATGCAGTGTCTACACTCTGTCCTGGAGGTCTTACCCTAGAGCATTTGGTATTGCATAAGTGGTTGAGCAGAATGTTAGGTAGTACAGTGGATAGAGTCTGGTACAAGTTTGGAGTCAGGAAGATTCATTGCCCTGAGTTCAAACCTGGCCTCAGACACTTGCTAGCTGTGTGATCCTGGACAAGTCAATTAATCCTATTTGCCTCAGATTCGTCATTTGTAAAGTGAGCTGGAGAAAGAAATGGCAAGCCACTTTGCCAAGAAAACTTCAAAATGGTGCCACAGAGAGTCAGAAAAGACTGAAACAACTGAACAACAACAAAAATTACAAAATGGACCATCTGTCATCCCTGGCTCTTGTATGTATATTATGTAAAAGGATACATGAGTATAGATAGATAGATATACATATGCACATGTATATAACTATGCTTATGTGTGTATAATGTATGTGCACATTTATAATACATAGGGATCTACACGTATGTGTTGTGTTTATGTATATGTGTGTGTGCATATGAGTATATATACACACATAAATATGTCTATTTATGCCTGCCTTGTGTTTCTCAGTTTCCTTTTTTGGGCAACTCATAATATGATTCTTCAGGGACTGGATATTGCATGATTTATAGTCATATACTATTACCAGAAAAATATTGATGTTAGATCTATTAACTTTTGTTTCCAGGAGAACCTGGGGGTAATTGTGCTTTAAATGGTCTCCTTAATTCATGTCTCTTCTCCTCTATCATCCATCTTTTATGCAGGTGCCAAATTAACAGATGAGACAGTATGGCATAGGAGATAGTTGACCCTGGGCTCAGATATGACTCAGATATGTACTGGTTTCATGAGCAAGAGCAAATCATGTAACTTAGTGTCCCCATTAAATGCTCTCAGACTATTGCAAACAACTGGTGACCCTGTCTGGTTAAAGATAAAGTTTTCAACCTAGACATTTCAGGTAAAAGACTATGTCTACCTCTGTAATTTCAGCATGTAATTTCACACACATCCACACACACCCCAGTTCCTTCCTTAGCCATGGAGAGTTCCAGGGAGGATAGGTGGAGAGAAGTGTAACTTGCTCTAGTTCAGGACCTCCATTTTATCTTTCACCAGGGGAAGTTTCACAAGAAAGGTTCAACATTTCACTGACTCTTCACAGATTTCAAGCAGTGAGAATAGTTCAGCATGGTTTGATGTGTTTCAACCACACCTATCAGTGTGTTTTTAAATAAGCAGAGGCCTTGGTGATTGGAGTCAAGCCTGCAGTGGCCAGACCTTAGGCTTTAAAAATCATATTATCAAAAGACCTGAGGCTTTCTTTTTAAACACACTACTAGAAGATCCTTTGTCCATATCTCCTATATAGCAAGAAAACAATGCTGTCTCTTCTTTGGACTACAATGATCAGAATTCACATTTTGTTTTAGAGCTTTTCTCTGACTATAGAGAAGTGAGTCTGAATAGCTGGTTACAACATCAGTTGAAGATTGGTATGCTGATTTCCAGTGATTAAAGAAATTCCTTCACTGGAAGTTCTCTTAGTCACTAAAGTTGTAGATACAACAACAAGAACAACAACAACAGGTTGGATTGGATCTTGCTACCATCCTACTTTAAAAAAAAACAAACAAAAAAGAAAAAATCTTCAGTCTTTCCCTATTTATTCTATAATAAAATACAAATTTCTTACCCTGTTACTCAAATTCCTCTTTCAAATTTCATTTTAATCTTCATCTTAATAGACTTCTTTTATATACTTTACTCTTCATATAACCTACAATTATTTGGTCACACTGCCTTTACAGTTCCTTGAACTCAGCTCATTATCTCCCATTTCCATGTCTTTGAACAGGTTGTACCATATGCCAAGAATGCACTCTCTTCATCACTACTTCCTTGGATTCCTAGTTTCCCTCAAGGCATAGTTCAGATGTCATCTCCTACATGGAGCTTTTCCTAAATACCTCCTCCCTGCTCTTCTGAGAGCTTTTCTCCTCCCTAATACTTATTGTATTTCTTTACCTGTCTGCCTCTTTTATCTATACAGTAAAATATAAGTTCCTTGAGAACAAAGATTATTAGGTATTTCCTTTTATATAATTAGGACTTAGCCTTTGCACATAAATAGGTGATTAATAAATGGTTGGTGAATTGAACTAAAAAAACTGCAAAATTTTCAAGATAAACTCTAGTTTATACTTTTCCTCCTATATAATTTGGAGCTCAGTTTGTTGTCCATTCACATAGTTTGTTCAACATGTAGCATTGGTGGATCATTTCTATGGATTATTCATAAAATGTATATCATAGTCTGAACAATTCTTTATCCACTTGATTCTCCCACACATACACAACTATACCCCCACCCCATATACACACATCTCCCTGAACTTTTGGGGGTATTGATGGATCTCATTTAGAGACTCAGTAACTCACCTTCCATGAATATGGGTCAACATCATAAGAATAATTTAATATACCTGAATTTTCTTAGAAGAAATCCTGATTATTAATATCAAGCAAGGTATAAAATAGGGAGATATGCTGACCAAGGTGTTTTCCACTGCCATGGGAAGATCTAATTAAAAGTTCAAATGAAAGACATATCCCCCATTAATAGAGAGGGTCACCATATGAGCCTGTTTGTGTATATAATCTTGTTATGTTGAGCCCCAGAACATTGGAGCCCAGAGTCACACTCTCTGCAGTAACCTTTTCTGGTTGGAAGATGGCCAGATTATCAGCAATCAGAGAAATCTCTGATGAACATAGTCCCAGATGTAAGCAAACATCTAATGGATGACTGCTTTTCACTTGCTACATACTTGTATCCTTGCTATTTCTTGCTGTCCTGATATGTTGCTATATATTAACAATAGGATCAATGTAGTTGACCTGTGAGAATGAAGAAGGATGCAGTTACAACCAGTGTCTCTGTACCAATGGGGCTAAATTAAATGGTATATTCAAGAAGAATAGCAATGAAGCACTGCTGGTGTTCTTCTCTAACAGGTTCCACAATTCTACTGATGGTAAGTAATAAAATATACAAGAAAGAGAAGAAAGAATAAGAGACACCTTCATTGTATTGAGGCAGTCTATGACTCCAGTTATGAAAGAATCCTTCCTGTGAAAGTTTTTGTATTTTACTGGCATGTTTTCATTCAGGGAAGGCAAACAAGACAGCTTCTTATATGCATTTCACTGTATACATGTGATGTATCCAGGTCTGTACTGACTAGTGAAATGTCAATTGGGAATAAGGAATTCTTTTGATATTATCTACTGCCAACATGGCTAGGCAACTATTACATGAAGTTCAAAAATAAAAATAAAACAAAAACAAAACAAAAATTAATCTGTAATAGTTCATAGATCCTTTGTAGCTCTGGCAGCCGATCATTGGTCAACATTTAGTCATAACAGCATTTAGTACCCAGATTCTTTGGTTCTGATATTTTTTGACTTAAGCACAATATTTATCTCAACAAGTTTAAGTAGCCATGTCTTATTTATCTTTCTTTCTCCTGCACTGCACAAGGACTTTTACCAAGCAGTACTTAGTATACTTTTGCTGAATTAATATTTAATGAATCAAAAAATATGTAGTATTAACACAAACCAAAGTATCAAGAAGATTCATTTCAATGAAGTGCAATGGAAGGACTTCTGGGTTAAGAGTCAAAAACCCCAAATTCAAATACTAATTACTACTTGCTAACTGGATGTTGTTAGACAAATGTCCTTAACCTTCTGGGTTAATGATTCTATGAAAATGAGGCAAAGAAAAGAAAAGATTCTTTTGTAAAATGGAAAGTGAATAGGGGATTATGAACATATAGGGAAGATTTCAACTCAATTCAGCAGTAAACATTTATTAGATTCCTGGTATATGAAAAGTATTATTTAAGTCACTAAGAAAGTTTATTTACTTTTTCTTTTAGGCAGTTATTTTTCTTTTAAGTTAGCTAAGACATAGCTTCTTCCCACATGAAGCTTGCAGTTTAGCAGGGGGAAAAAATGTACCTGAGTGGCCATCAGTCCTCTAATTTGACTGGGAAGGCTTATTCTTTCTCAAAGGAAATCTTTCTAGATCTTCTGTGACTTAAGGACAAACAATTTTACTCCTTACCCTTTGTCTTTTATTTATTTGGTTTTTTTAGGAGAATTTATTTTATATAAATACAATTAAGTAAAATAAATCACTCATTGGCCATGTCTAGTAATGGATGTCTAACTCTGTATCACTTCACTACTAAGAATATTTCACCAACATTGCTCTGAAGGCATGATTAGAGACTGCATTGTTTAGAGGAGATTGTTGATTGCTGATGGATTCATGTCTTTCAGTCTTCTTTTCTATTACATTATTATGGTCATTGTCAAGCTTGTTCTCTCAATTCTGTTCACTTTATACTGCCTGTGTTCACACAAGTCCTCACAACTTTCCTTGAATTATTCATGTATTTTTCACCTTTTTTCTGATATACATGAAACCTTCCACAGAAAAGCCAGTTCATTACCTCAAAAAATGATGAACCTCATTGGTATGAGTACTTCCTCCATCAGTAGAGATACACCCATATGTGCATTCTTACCTTCTATGGTTTTTATCTGTGGCTGTCCATAAATCTTCCAAAGGGATCTATCCAATGCACTAAAGCCCTTCCACTGGTCTTGATAACATTACAAGGATGCTAGTGCAACATTCAAGTGATCTATTTGTTATGCTTCATTACCACTCTGACTGGTCCTATCTCCTTTTCCATTCATGCATGTCCTTTTATACAACTTCTGAAATGCAAATCACTTTTGCTTAAATACTACAATCCTAATAGCATCATAGGTTTAGATTTGGAGCTTAATGAGTTCAAACCTCATTTTATTGTTGAGAAAAAACTGAGGCAGAGAGAAATTAAGTGATTTGCTCAGCTAAACACTAGTTTATAGCTAGTAAGTATCTGAAGTGGGATTGGAAACTATATCTTGCTAACTCTAGGTCCAACACTGCATCTATCACAGCATACTGTTTGAATTGAACTGTATTAAAGTAAGGGAATGGAAATACTCTATAAAGTTAGTAAAAAGAATTGCCTTCTCCAAGGTTTTTGGTATGGGTAAAGATAGTAGAGTCCAAAAACAAAATAAAAGAAAACCACTTGGAAATTATAAGGTCAATTAAGAGGAAAATAAAGGCAATGAATTTTTCCTCCAGGATTATCAATATTCCTGACATTGTCTCATCTCCAAAATAAAAACTCTCCAACTTTGATTCAGAGTGGTAGTGATTCCTAGAAAGGAAATATTGTTAGCTTTATAACATTCATCTTGACAGTTCTTTTGCCCCTCTCTCTTCTTTGGCTGATTCCCCTTGGTCACTAATGAAATGAACTAACTATTATTTCCTTTTCTTCAGAGTCTCCAAGATAAAGTTTGGGACGACACCAACACACCTGCTGATAAAAATGTTCCATGGCCAAAACAGAAAATTGGGTAAAAAATTTAGAGTGCTGAATGTTTCACAGAGATTTTTTCAGAAGGTTATTTTTTGTAGGGATATCTTAAAATAATACTAGCTAGTACTTCTATTCCTTTGCCCCTTTATTGATGCAAAGAAATTTGGTTCTTTTGCACAGGACCTAATGAAAATATTAGTGAATCTTTAAGAAATGGAGAGTATTCTGTCCCCATATTATTTTAGTATTATTTTGTGGAAATCCATAGCTGAGGAAGATGAGGTATTCTATATGTATGTATAGTGGTTTGTTCATATAATAATAATAATAATAATAATAATAATAATAATAATAATAATACATGTAACTAGATATTGAAGATATTGAAGAAAAAGACAAGATTTTTATATGTAGCAAAATATTTATAGCAGTTTTTGCTGTGTTGCACAAGAACTGGAAATTAAAACAATACATATCCATTGGACAATGACTGAACAAATTATGTTATGTGAATGAAATGGAATATTGTTCCATCAAAAAAAGAAAGAAATGGTGAAGGGGTTAATTTCAGAGAAACTTGGAAAGAATTCCATGAACTGACAAGAGTGAAGTGATAAGAACCAGGAAAACAATTTATTGTTTCATAATGTTGGAGGAAGGGGGGAAAATATAGAATTAGTATCTATGCAGTAATCAACCATGATTCAAGAAGACCACTGAGATAATATGGACTAAATATACAAGATGAGATATACAATTTTAAATGACAAATATGGGAATTTGTCTTGTTTGACTTTGTATCTTTGTCAGGATGTTGTCCTCAATTTCTGAGAATGACTGATGAATTATGAGTACTAAGATTCTGTGTATTTGTTACAAGGGTGTTTTTTTTCCTGTGGGAGTCTGAGGTAACGCAAAGAGAAAAGAAAGCTCATTGGAAAAAAAGTTAATTCAAAAAATAAATAGCACATTCATATGATACTTTAAGGGTTATTAAACACTTTCTTCGTAGTATCATAGAAAAGAAATGAACTAATAATACTAGTCCAATCACCTCTTTTTACATATGAAGAAGCAAAGACCTAAAAAGGTGGTTTCATTTCTAAGGTCATACATCAAGGCAGTAGCAGATCCTTATGCTTGTCTCCTGATGCTTAAGATCAACATTCTTTGCAATTCATTGTGCTATTGGTGGATTCTTTCAGTCAAGGAATCAGAGGAGGAATGGAAAAGTAAGAATGACCCAGAAGGGAGAAAGTCCATTTACAAATATGGATAAGGTTAGCATAAATTTAGGAGCCCAGACTAAAATGCCTTTGAATAAGTACTTTTTGAAAGTAGTGTGCAAATTGGATTAATATTTTTCTTTCTGAGATCCTTTCCAGGTCTAAATAGAAAATTTTGCTGACCTGACAGACACTGGAGACAGAGATACAAGTGGTCATTTCTCACCATTTCCACAGTATCATAAAGTCATTGACATCAAGAGGTATTGCCTCAACTTACCACATCTGAGCAAGAATTACAGCAGTCTGTGAATTAATATGAGCAGCTTACTGCAAGAATATTGATATGGAAAAACAATTTTGAGAGCGTCCAGTGAAACACTTGATTAATGAGAGAACTCGTGATAACTGTTATCTTCATTCACCTTCTTTTAAGCCAATAATTGGAAAAGGAACTAACTGATCTTTTTTTTCCCCTTGAAAACCAGGCTGCACTATGCTTTTCTATAATAGAAATATGCTAGGAGAGATAACTACTGTATCAAATTCTTTCAATGAAAAATATTTACTTGGATAAATCCTGTGTGAAGTATTAATTCCCAATGGTTTCCCAAGCACATTATAAGTTTTCTTTCCAACTCTATTATACAAGTTCCCCCACCTTAAGCATACAATACACAAAGAAATATAGAACATGATCCTATAAGTGGCCAGATTTCAGCATTGTAACCTTTCCTATCAATCCCAGAAAATCTGACTGGTCTCACCACTGCTTAGCAATTTTGTGTCTTATTAGATTAAAACCTAAGAGAACCATGCTTCAACTTTATAAGCTATTTGTTGTAGCAGTGCCTAATGCAGGAACTGAGGCAAAGCTATCACTGGCATTATATGCATACTGTCTCTTAGACTATCTTTTTCAATCATAGTTTATCAAAACTAGATTGTTTCCTGAACTCTGAAAAATTGTATGCTTGTTTGTGGACATACATGAACAGGTGCACAGGTATTAATATGTGTGAGTATATATTTAAAAAGTATTTTCTTATTTATCCCATATTCAAAAATTGAACCAGATGGTCTCTATTGCCTTAAAGAATGATTATTTTAAATAAATTCCAAATTGAAAAATTGAATCCTGCAGATAAATCCTAAAATTTATATTTGGAAATCCTGTCTCTTAGATGACTTTCCTTCTATTTTACCAGAAAGCCTTGATGATTTATTCATTTCATTTGACTACTTTTTTAATCTCGCTTTTTATGAGGACACTAATGACCCTCACAGATTGTTACCCTCTAGTGAAATAACAGGGTTTTGGCAAGGGTTGAATTCCAGTTGAAGAGTTCTGAAACTCACTGTAAATCTTCCTGTTTTGTGGTCCCACAAACTAGGCTTTGCCATCTGCCTTATGAATTGGATTTTTGTTGCGGTATTTCACACATTCTAAAATATGGTTATTACCATCCATAAACTGAGGTTCCTGGAGATTATTAATTAAGTCCAAAATATTGCACCAATGTGTGCGGTGAAATACAGCAGGAGTGACATGGTGTGCCGGTCATTACAACTCGCTCTACTCTGCTCTCTAGAAAGCCGCAGACAATTCGGCTGTAGTGAGCCAACGAAGTTAAACCCGAAGACTTAAATTCAGGTGGATGAGATAAATTGAAACAGATCTTATTGCTCCCAAACACTCTCCTGGAAATAACGGCATCTTGACATTTTATCAGTCACTCAAGCGGTCATTCTCAGCGGTATCAGCCGGAGCTTGAAGGATAGAGCCGTAAAGAAAGGACTGTCAGCCATAAACATTCCTCAAAACCATGAAAGCCACAAATGAAAGCTTAAGTAATGGAGGACGCAATACCCTTGATATTTCAACAATTACCTGCAACAACAGGCTTTGTTCGAACTGTGGTCATTTTTTCAAAAGCCTTTACTTGTCATGCCTGGATCTGAAGGGGGGGACCCCAGGAGTGAGGGGCTGAAAGGGGGAGAGAGAGGACAAGGGTAGGAATCAGATGCCCTCAGGTGAAAAGACAAACTTGAGTGCTTGCATATATAAGGAAGTTCATGGAAATTTTTCAACTTTCTTTTTAAGCACTAAAGATTGATCTGAAGACATTAGTATTATTAAGCTAGTAGTGGAGCTCTGGAAATCATTAGAAAGGCATTTACTCTACTCAGCTATTTCCTTTGTGGCCATTCCTGATGTCAAATTACTGGGAAGAAAAATGGCTTGGAACCCGTTGCAGGGAAAGGAAGGTGGTAATGGATAAGAGTGTAAGTGTGGGGAAGCAAAGTGGATTTAACTTCATTACACTTCAGGAACATATCACTATTCTGGGAAGAAGAAAAGACTAATTTTAAATGGTCTTGGTGCTATTATCTTGGCAATTGGGAAGCACAGAAACTAAATGAAATTGAGTATACACCACATCTGAGTCACCCAAACTCAAGAGACAGCAAATGCAGAAAGGTTAAATGCTCTAGAAATTGCATTTGTGGAGTTTCTCAACACAGGAGATTAATGGTTACTCAAAGCAATGGATAAATATTAGCTGAAGACCATTAGCCCAGGAAAACACATCAGCCCCATCAGAGTTCTGCAGCTTATCAGATCAATTTTAAATAGGTTTATCTTGGGCTTTTCTAACATTTAATGAGGAACAAATTGGGTTTTTTGTTGTTATTCCTTTTACCTGGGTTGACTTTTTGATATTACCTACAAAAGTATGATTGAAATAAATGGGCTGGCAGCAGAGTGTTAATTTTATCAACCCTGAAGCGATTGCAAAAGGATGATTTTTGTGACTCTCTCCTTGTATTAACCAACTATGGTGGCCATTCTAGAGACAATAGTAGGTAAACTCCTCAGGAGAGAAGAGACCCAAATAGATCATCTCTTCCATTCCTTTTCCATCCATCTAAAATATCCAAAAATGACAGGAATCATTCTATTTTCAAAAGACATCAAAGTTAACTAGGTCATGGCCTCTCATGCACCACTTCATTTATTCATGTCAGTATAGCAATGGTCACTGCATTTAATGTGCATCCCTCATGTAGCTATCTGAGTCCAGTTCCTTTTATTTGGTTTGTAGTAGAGATGGAGTCAGAGTGACAGTTTCCCCTCCCACTCATCCATTCATAGAACCTTGATTATACATGAGAATTTCCAGGTCAAAGTCTATTGAAATTTGTAGTCAATAAGCTATGTATAGGAGAACTGACAGTGATGCCTGAGGAGTATATTTGTCTAAGAGCAAAGTATGGCTCAATTTTTTTATATTACTCTTATTCATTGAACTAATTAAATTGAACTAATTAAACTTCTAGTATTTCTAGTAAACTTCTAGTATTTCTGTTTAAACACACCATATCTCAAGTTGATCATAGCTCATTCAAGTGAGAACTAAAGAGATTTTTCAAAAATATAACAATCTATGCAGTGATTTGTGAAAAGTAGTCTTTATTCAGAGAACCCAGAAAGGGGATCTGAGTTCTGAAAAGATATAAATATGTAATATCAAAAGAAAAGATTAATGGGCTCACTAAAAAAAATGATGATATATGGAATGGAAATAAGATTCTTCCAATGAGTGGAGGAGAGGCATCCTCCCTAAAGCCAGTAGAAAGTAAGCTTCTTGGGGGGCAGGGATTATGAATTTCATCTTTGTTTATAAATTTCATCTTTGTTTTCCTAGGCTAGGCATTTAATAAATATACAGTGAACTGAAAATTCACTGCATAGTGATTTAGAATTGTAAGATATAATATAGTCTAGGCCCTTTATTTTACCCATGAGGAAATGTGGCAAGATGACACTTATCTAAGGTTATATAAAAGTAAATAGCAGAAATGGATTTGAACTGAGGACCTTTGACTACATAACCAGAGTTATTTATAATAAATCACTTGCATCTATAAAAGGAAGTACATATACAAAGCCAGGAAATTTAATATACTGTTATTCCTTCTTTGTTTTTAAGCTACCAAATACATTGCATCATATTAAAAAATCGATAGCTTCTTTCTGAAAAGGTTATACACTCCCATAGTGACACCACACCAATCATTCACATTCATATTGCATTGGAAAGTTTACAAAATACTTTCTTCAGAAAAACCCTATAGAGTAATAGTATGATTACTATATACATATATTATAGATGAGGATACTGAAGTTTGGTGATACTAGTCAATTTACCCAAATTTATAAAACTAGTGTCAGTGTTCAAGTCACACTGAGATCTTCTGACTCAAGTTCTAAAATGCTTTCCAATATGCTATGGGGATAAGAGAATCTTTTTACTCATGATAGAATGACCTACAAATGACTTATTTTGAGTATTGAGGTTTTTGTTATTTCTTTTACTTGGGTCGACTAAACTACCAAGGAATTGACCTGAGCTAGTTCCAGACCAGGTCAGTGAATAGAGAGATATCTCAAAAGAGATATCTCAAAGAAGGGAGATAGACTCAGGTGACCAGAAACCCCATCATCTATGATTGTTCAAGTTTTGACCCTCCTGTCCTGAATAGCCTGCAGTCTGAGAATTTTTACTCACATATGGTTTCTGCTGGAAACAACCTATCTGATAGATAGCTAATCACACTGCCACCAGGATGAGCAGGGAGAAGGAAAGGAACCAAAAGCTAAGCAAGAGAAGAAATTACAGAACTTGGAAGTGATGAGAAAATTCTTTGTTTAAGTACCACAGAAACTTATACCAAAAGAAAGAAAGGGCTGAGAATGAAACCAAGCACCCAAAGAAGTAACTGGAAACGGAATCAGAATTATTGGTCTCATTGTCTATGACAGAGAGTTGATAGATTTTTAGGGTGCAAATACATGTGTATTTCATATATGCACACATGTATATCTTTGTCTGTCTTACATATAAATATAGATATGTTCATGTATATATGTGTATATATATATATAGATGTATGTGTATTTTTTATATAGTTAATGAGAGAATTTGTTTTATTTTTATTTTTTTCTTCCCAATGGAGTAGGGGTGGAATAGAGAGAAAATTCATTTCCATTGATTTCTTTAAAATTCATTCAAAATAGAGGTGGGGGAGCTGGACTGCACATGTGGAATGTTTCATACACTCTCAGATGAGTTAACTCTATTACTAGTTCTGCTTTTTATTTAAATTTTGTTATAAGAAAACTGTCAGTTTGTATGATGGGAGACCAGAATGAATCTTTAAATGTCATATAAACATAAAACATATTAATAACACAAAAAATAATAAGAAAGATAACCAGGTACTTGAACCATAGGATATACTAAAGGTCCTCCCTCCCAAGTCTTGTTCCTATTCCTTTTTCAAGTTTCTTGTTCCTTCCTGTTCTTTCTCCACTTCTTCCTTAAGCCTGACCCTGCTCCTTGTCCATCAAATATTTAAATCAAGAAATATCTATTAAGAACTCAGCATCCTGATCTTTGGGAAACTAGCCTTCCTGAACACCTCCTCTTAGAACCCTTGACTCTAGACAAGTGCTGTGTTTTTCAAGAGATCTTTCCTGATTTTTTTCCTATCATTTCTCCCCTACATATTAGTAAATTGATCAAAAAGCAATTATTAAATACTTACTACACGTATGCCAGGAACCGAATTAACTTGTAGCAAATAAAGAAAGAAAAATTAAAGTTCCTGTCCTTGTTTTGTATTTTCTTTAATATTTACCTAGTACATACTTATCTATGAATAATCACATTAAGAGTATGAACCAGGGGCAGCTAGGTGGCGCAGTGGATAAAGCACTGGCCCTGGAGTCAGGAGTACCTGGGTTCAAATCCAGACACTTAATAATTACCTAGCCGGGTGGCCTTGGGCAAGCTACTTAACCCCATTTGCCTTGCAAAAACCTAAAAAAAAAAAAAAGAGTATGAACCAGATGAACCCAGGTGTATTAGAATGAAGGTTATACTCACCTGAGGGAGTGTCAACCCACCCTGACAATGTTTTATGCATGTCTAACTATATCTGTGAACATACAGTTTCCCCCTACTAGAAATTCTTAGCATTTTTTTGCGGCATGGACCCCTTTGGCAGTCTGGTGAAATTCTATTCACTCCTCAGACCAATGTTTTTAAATAATAGAAGGAAATGCTAATTTTCAGTTAGAAGTTTCTAAAAAATATAAATGTATTTTATCCAGCTAAATATACACATCTGAGGGTCCCTAGAACCCAGGTTAAGAACCCCTGGACTATGAAAATGTAGGTTCCTTATAGGAACTATCCCACTTTTGTCTTTGCATTCAGTGTTTAACAGTAGGCACTTTAAATAAATGCTTGTTAATTGGCCAATTGATAAGTGTTAAGTCCTGGACTACAACTTCAGGAGATGCAAAGAAGATTTTTAGATTTCTAGTCTAAATGATGAAACAAGATGTATAATCATTACGAGAAAAGGAGCCATACAAGTAAATAGACAATTGCTTATATGAATGTCCTTATAGAAAGGTTAAAAGCTATAGCTTAGACTAGAGGAAAGAGTAAGGGGAAGGAGAGGGGAGAGAACACTATGCTGTTGTGCTATAGGCTGAAGTGGTTGGGGGAAAGAGAAACATATTAAGGGAGGGATTAGAAGTAGATTTAATGATTAATCAAATCCCCATTTTGGTCATCATTCTCATCAAATGAGAAAATATAGGTAGAGTACAATGCAAGGTTTAAAATGCTATGTAGATGTCAATTATTATCAGTATTGTTTTATGAAATACATCCACTTTATTTTATAAGGTCATGCCAGATATGGCAATATGTCACATTTAGATGGCTTTAAATACACACTCCTTGCACAAGGTTCCTACCCAATACAAGCAAAAAGATTATAAGATTATATGAATAGACAATAACTCTTTTGGGTTATTTTGCCAAAAACAATTTTTCTCCCTATCTCTTTCATGTAAAACTAGACCTCACATAGAAATGACTGAGTTCCCTCCCCTTGTTTTACACATAAGGAAACCAAAAAATAGAGAAATTATAGGACATGCAGCCAATAGGTACTGAGGTAGGATTCAAACCATCAAGTCAAATCTTGACTCTATGTCTAGTACTTATCTATTATATCACACTGGTTATCTTACAGAATGCATTAAAAAAGGGATTATGTTGAAAAGATAACTTGGAACCAAATTATGGAGAAATCTAAATGCTAAATTAGATAGTTTTCATTTTATCCTATGGACAATAGAAAATCACCAAAAGTTTTTAAGCAAGAAATAAGCATGTGATAGATATCTGGTGAATGTACAGGGCCTCAGATTTTTCTACAAAGAGAGGCTTAAAAAAAAGGGAAGCAGGGAGTTTGCTTGTGGGAGAGTTACAGTGACATATAAGAAAAGAGCCTTGAAGATAATACGCATGGACATTCTATAATGGGTTCCAGTCTACTAACCAGATGATGAGAGTCTTTTTGATCAATTCTAGAATCATTCAATAGAGTAATAGAAGCAGTTCAATTCATGGGTTTCTACCATGTTTTTCTCTCATCTTAGTTTTTTTTTGACTGCTTTGTCCTTTGTTGATTCATTCACTCATGGTGTCCAGTGAAATATCATACTAAAAGGAGACCTCTTGGATTATTTTTCTCCCCAGAATCCATGTGACCCTGAAAAATAGGTCTTAGCCTTTGTGTTAATTCTTTTCACCCTCTAAATGAAGAGCTTAGAGTTTCTGATCTTTGGAGCTTCAAAAGGTCAATAGAGTGAGTCACAGGATTTAGACCAAACCAGGTTTTACAACCAGTTAGCATAATTCCCTGAGGAGGAAGGAGAAATGTTTGACTATGGTCTTCTGGATCCAGTCCATTGGAAGCTAAAATGAAGATTCATCTGATAGTCATGCCATGCCAGGACATTAATTTTGTGGGACCAATACTATGGAGGACCAAGATAAGTTTTAAGCCTTCCTTTCCCAGTCACCAAGGGACATTTGTTCTTGCTATATCTTTGAAGTAGTTAGTAGACCAGAACAAGTTAGAGTCTATGTGTATTCACTTTTTGAAAACTAATTAATGCTAAGTGTTTAAATGAATTTGGTGTGCTTAGTCACTTTTGTTGTTATTCAGTTGTGTCTAACTCTTTATGACCCCATTTAGGGTCTCCTTGACAAAGATATTGGCATGCTTTGCCATTTCCTTCTCCAGCTCATTTTACAGATGAGGAAACTGAGGTAAACAGGATTAAATAACTTGCCCAGGGTCACACAGCTTAGTAAGTAAGGTCTGAGGTCTGGATTTGAACTCAGATCTTCTCTCTAAATCTGGTGTTTAATCCACTTTGCTACATGACCACCATAATAGTCCCTAGAACCTAACAATAGGGAAATAACCTGCAAGGGATTGAACTGACAGCGGCAGAAAAAAAAAAAGAAACAGACCCTTTATATGAAGGTAACCTCAAGGCTACTCCCTGGCCTTCTGAAAAGCAAATGTAGCCTTTCAGGCTCTAGGAGAGAGGGCAAGATTCTACTCATTGTTTAGTTGGAACAATTAAAAGCCAAAGTGAGTAATGTAGACATTAAATGCCACCAAAGTGCTTAGAATTTTTCCTAAAACTTAGTAAGGGTTTAATGAAAGCTTATTAATTGATAGAAGTATGTTCTGAGAAATCTATTTTCTGATTTTTAGTATTAAAAATATTTAATTGTTTTTAGGTGATTTAATTCCAAGCTTAAAGAAATATAAGACTCACAGAAATCATTAATAAGGAACTATATGTTGTGCATTTACTTGTGTGCAAAAACAAATTCAAAGTACTCTGTGAAGTTAATGAAGAATAAAAAAGAACCCCACCTACCACTTTATAAACTTAACTATTTTCAACATAGTAAGTATTTACCAATCTCAGGTGGTACCTGTTAACTTAGAGAAAGAATAATAGTAAGATGGGAGGCATGATTGTTATTTATCATTTGTTCTTGGAGAGGAACATGGCATCAGGGAGGTGATATCATGACATGCATGTGAATTGGATTTAAGTGAGGCTGGGCTAAGCAAAGTCACCTGCTTTCTTTCTTCCTCAGAGCCATCAGGACTGGGATACAGGATTAGTTTAATGCTGAGGGCTCAAAAGGACAGAGGCCAGGTCTTCATGCTGTGAGACATATTATGGTATTTGCATTAAACCTGCTTTCTTAACCTCTTGGTTTTGACCAAGATAGCCCATTTCTCATTTGGATTCTTTATGCTTGTTCATTGTCATTGAGATCAAGATTGTTTTATAAGGGTCCTTTTGGACCTTGGACACAGCCCCTGCTTCTAGGTTCTGGTTTCTAACCAGCCAACTTCCTGGTAAATGAATTAATTAATTAATGAACATCTATTAAATGCATGTACAATGTGCAAAGCACTGTACTAAGTTGCTGTCCAATCATATACAATTCATCATGACCCCATCTTGGGTTTTCTTGGCAAAGACATAAAGTGTTTTGTCATTTCCTTCTCCAGTTCACTTTTACGAATGACAAACTGAGATCAACAGTCAAGTGACTTGCTCAGGGTCACACAGCTAATAAGTGTTTGAGACCAAATTTAAACTCCAGAAGATGAGTCTTTCAGACTGCAGGCTCATCACTTTGTGTTCTATGACACCAACTAGCTGATCTACTTTACTAAATACTGGAATGCAAAGATAAAAGTGAAGACAATTGGGGTGGCTTGGTGGCCCAGTGAATAAGAGCACCAGCCCTGGAGTCAGGAGTACCTGAATTCAAATCCAGCCTCAGACACTTAATAATTGCCTAGCTGTATGGCCTTGGGCAAGTCACTTAATCCCATTACCTTGCAAAAAAAAAAAAAAAAACCTAAACAAAAAGTGAAGACAATCCCTGCTTTCAAGGAGTTTGCATTCTAATGAATAGGTATAAGAATAGGGTGAGGTCCTTATTTTGGTTTGATGAATGGTGAGCCAAATGTAGAGTAGTAGATTGATACAACTTTTCCAGAAATAATTTTATTATGGTTATGGTTCCAGAAATGGAAAGGGGCTATAGGACCACATGATGGTGGTAAGAAGATGTGTGAGGAAGAGATAAAATATTAAAATATTATGACAGTTAAAATTAGGTGTTAGATAAGGATTAAAGTATATCAGGAATTCAAAAAAGGAAGAAATTACCTAAATACTGTAGCTCCATGAAAGCATAGGAGAAGAGATGTGATTGGAGGATGACCTTGAAGTATATACATATACACATATGAATATATGCTCTAGATAGAGAAATGATGTGGGATTAAAGGAGAAAGAAGTGTGTGTGTGTGTGTGTGTGTGTGTGTGTGTGGAGTTTTGGAAGTAGGGGAGGGTGGTGGTAGTGCTGAAGTTTGGGAGGAGGAAGCACAAGGAAGAAAATGAGTAGATAAATTTTGTGAGTAGTAGTGTCTTCATTTAGGCTAGTGATGGAGAATTAGACTAATTTGTTTGAAGATAGATTATTACATACCCAGCCAAGGAATTTTGACTGCATTCTATAAGCAATGAGAAACCACTAAAGGTTTCTAGTCAGACTGAAAGTGAGGTGATTCAAATAGTAGTTTAGACTAATTAATTTGGTGCATTTTAAAGAAGTAGATTGAAAACTGGAAGAATATCTAGGATGTTGAAATAGTTGAATTTTGAGGAAATAAGGTCCTGGACCTGCATGGTCTTAGAGGTAATTGAAAGTAAGGGACAGACACAAAAGAAATTGCCAAAGGAAAATCTACCACTTACCCTCTTCTTTGATGAGGACTCTAAGTGATAGAATGCAATGGCCTCTTTGACCTCAACTTCACACTTTAGAGATGTCCTGCAGACTTTCTCAGCTTACCTTAATGACTTTATGTGAGTCTATTTTCCAAGAATTTATCTAACTCCTTTTTGAACTCTGTACAACCTATTCTATCTCTTAAAGTAATGAGTTCCATAAGCTTGCAGCATCCTTTCATTTATTCTAAAGCTGTCATTTTCTAATATTGAAGAACTCCTTTGAGTTCTACTGTTCCAGGATTTGGTGAATAAATCTGTATTTCCCCTTGCTCTTTTTAATGATCTTCTAAATTTTCAATTTATCTCCCCCCAATCTTGATGATTACAGACTGAAGAAGTCTAATTTTTTAATCCCTGTAAAACCCACTGTTCCTTTCTACCTCCATCCTTCTTTGAAAGCTTTACTTTATCTAAGGATTCATGCTACATGCTGATACATTCATAAAGATCCTTAAGAGATGGTCCATGCTTTACAGAAGTTTGTAGTCTAAATGCTTCTTTCTGAGTCATCTCTTCTCTGTTACAGTTTTCCTTCAATGATTCAACCAGCATTACATACAGTATACCAGGAGACAAAGCTAAGAGAGAAGGTATAAGATCCCAAGTCCACTAGATCACTATGCTTTGCCTTGGATATTTCAACTCAGTGTGTATTCTTTTCAATTCCAAGGCCCCTTCTCTTATGTGTTATGGTCCTCTTTGTATGGAAGCTGTACTAATCAAAGTAGCTTTTTCAACAGAGGCCAAACTGGAAAGATTCCAAGAGTTAAGAATACAAGGGAACAAAAATACAAAGATTCTGAATCACAGCACAGTAGGCAGCTAGAGTGAACTTCAAAGATAGTACCTCATAAAACATAGAATCATAAATTAGGAAAAATTCTGTAATGGCTAGTTTGACCTAGATCAACGTTTTAACTTGAGACTCCTAAACTTGGTTTTATCTTTCTATCTGTCTATCTATCCATCTATCTATGCCTGGATAGATAACTATTTTCCCTACAGTTGGTTTCCTTTGTAAACATATGAATTTTATTTTATTTGAAATTTTATTTTATTTGAAATTTTAAATTTTATTCTGAGATAGCACTCATAGCTGTCACTAGAAAGGGTCTATAAGTTTCATTAGGCTCCAAAGACTGCCAAAGGACCTCTGATTCTTTTTTTTATTTCATCTATTTAAGGCAATGGGGTTAAGTGGCTTGCCCAAGATCACACAGATAGGCAATTATTAAGTATCTGAGGCTGAATTTGAACTCCAGTGCTCCTGACTCCAGGGTTGATGCCACCTAGCTGCCCTAAGTCCCTTTGTCACATGGCAATAGCTATTATAAGACTTTTCTAAAACCATGCTTTAGTTGAGATTCAGATACCTTTAGTTCCAACTGTAGCAAGTCCTAAGGAAATTTAAATATCTATTGGCAACCTCCCAGGAAAGCAGAGAGTGATTGACTCTGCTATTAAAATGTGCTTCCTGGGCTCAGGCCTGCTGGTTCAAGGCACCAGAAAGATGTTATGGCCAATTTGAGGTGCCAAAATTACCCCCTATGAAATCTCCAAAGACTAAATAAACAAGTTGTTCTGTCAACGCTTATATAGTACACAGTGCTATTGGTAACAGAATAAATCCCTTTGTTTAATGAATTTGAAAATATTGTCAAGGAATGCAAAGAAATTATTTTCAAGTAAGTACAAGCCAAGTCTGCAAAGAGATTTGAAACTTGAGGCGGACAGGGGCAGGACTGAAATACTGACTACTCCAATGTTTTCCATATATGAGGTAGTACTCAGTTATGAATGAGGCCATTCTATTGAACTGATTTATTTGATAGGTTTAAGGGTTCAGTCAAGGTACTATTATATTCTGAAGTCAACAGTCCATCTCCAGGTCCCAAACATTTATGCACTGCCTAGAATATTCTTTCTCCACGATTCGGGCTCTCCGAATTCTATCTTCCTTCAAAGCTCATCTGGAGAGTTAGTGACTTTTTCATCACCCCTTGTCCATCTCCTAGTGGTCAATGTTCTTTCCCTCCCAGTTTTCCTTGCTTTGTACTTTGTAGGTTTGTTGCATTACCCTGCAAACTGCCCTCTCCCCCAAGCAGAATGTGAGGATTTCACATTTTTCTGTGAGGATAAGAAAGAGTTTTTTGTGTCTTTATATTCCTTGTTCCTAGAACATCACTTACTAAGTTTTTAGTTAACTGAATTGAACCAAAGGCAAATTTGTTGAAGGGAGACCAATAAGACTGCCCATGGGCATTAAGCAGTTTGAGTCCTTAGAGATTAAGTAGTTTTAGAATCAACCCCACCTGAATACAATCCTTTATTCTCACATCTCCCAACCCTAATAAGAACTTTAGTAGCAATCCAGATGAGTTTATGACATTAGGATGGATCTAGTCCTTTTTATTCCTTTTGGAATTAATCAGTTGGTTGGCAGAAAGAATGTGCTTGTACTTTTGGACAAGAAGACCATTACTGGATCAGCTACTCAATTCAAGGTCAGAGGGTAATCATGAGAAAGAGCAGATGATCAGACACAATCTCTTGCAATAGAGTAAATTCCATTTTTTCCCCTCTCTTTCCAAGTTAAACTGTAAGGGTATCTACTCCAGGCAGTCAAGCTCAAGACACATGACCATAAAGTTCTTTGGGACTAATATCAGCAGATTAAGGAACCTGAACTAAATTTTTTGTATTTGGGATTGATTCAATGGAAACAACCTCACCATCTAGTCATATTTCTTTCTAATAAGAAAAATAATGATTATTGGGAACCTGTTTCACATGGTAACATTAATCCGCTTCTCAATATGACATGATAATTGAACCCATATAACCAGAAGATCAATTTTAGTGCCCAGAAGACTCAGATAAATGGATTTAATATGGCAGGAATACAATCCATAAAATGACCAGTCATTATCCCCACCTTCAATTGAACTAGTGTTTAGTAATCACTACTATTATTTTGGTGATATATTCAAGTACCCATGAAACAGAAACTTTGTCCTTTATGGTCCATCCTATTCCTATCAAAGTGACGTGATTTTTTTCACAGAATCTGAAAGTTGGAAGAGTCTTCAAAAGTTACCTAATCCAAACTATATCTGAAAGGAAGTTCTATTACATTATATACAATTGGCCATCCAAGCTCTCTTTTAAACACCTCCCATGAGGGTGAACATAGCCCTTCCTTACATAGCCCATTATACCACCCCCATCTACTTGCTTCTGGATATTCCCAGTTCCTTTAATTTATCATATGATGTTGATAGAAGACCCTTTATCTTTTTAGTTTCCCTTTTCTGCCTCTTCTACTGCTTTTAAAAATCGTCTTTAAACTCTGTCACTCAAAATTGAACAAAAAATTCCCAATATAGTTTTACCAGTTTATAGTACAGAAGAATGATCTCTGCAGTATTGCTAGAAGCATCTCTTAAAGCAGCCCAAGAACATAGGAGACTTTTTTTGTACAGTCAGGTCATAATGTTCATTCATATTCAGTTTGTAGTTTAAAAACAAAACAAAACCCTACACTAAAATTTTTTTTGCGGCAAATTTCTCTCTAACCCTGCTGCTTTCATCCCAGATTTGTGAAGCTTTTTTTAAACCAAATTGTAAGACATTACATTTATCCCTATAGAAATATATATTATTAAATTCAGTCTAATGCTCTTGCCAGCAAGATCTTTTTGGATTCTGAAGGCCATCATGCAGTGTGTTAGCTATCCCTCACAACTTTGGGTCGTTTTTGATTTTTGATGAGCATGCTATCTATGCATTTAAGTCATTAATAAAAATGTTCAACAGCAGGAGGCCACATATATATCACTGGGACACTCCACGTAGACTCCCTGCCAAACTGGCAGTATTACATTAAAAACTACTCTTTAAGCACTGCCATTTAACCAATTCTGAACCAATCTAATTGTATTACTCCACCTCTCCATCTATTCCAATCAGTCAACAAGCATTTATGAAGTGTCTGCTGTGTTTCAGGAATTGTGCTAAATGTTATGGATACAAAAAAAAGACAAATGATGGTCCCTAATTTCAAGGATCCCACAGTTTAATGGAGGAGACAATACAAATAGGATTAATATAGACTTTAACAAAATCCTGCCTTTCTGCCACTTAAGGCTATTTGTGTAGAACCATAAAGCATTCTTATATTCATCTTCTCTTACCTTCCCTTGTTTTCCATCTTCTGTACATGCATTTTTAAAATCTAGGCTGTTTGGTAAAATTCTTGTGCCTTCACATCAGTCTCCTCAGATTTCTTCCTCACATGAATAGCTTGCCCTTTATATCTTCAGAATTATAATCTTGGGAGTTTCCCATCCCTCCTTGACTGACTTGCCCTGTAGAATTTTTAAGATCTATGATTCTGCCATCCCTGTCATCTAAGATCTATGATTCTGCCTTAATTGTCATCCAAAATCACTACTCTGAAGGGAATAATACACACATGAAGGTGAAACTTTTGATGTTCTAAATTCTGGAGGATCCCTCAAACAAATCTGTGGAGATACAATTTCTCCACTAGGGTAAACTATATTCACCTTTTTCTCCTGTGAAAAAGATTCTTATCTATGACTCCCCATAAAATGTCCTAGAAAATGTAGCCAACATATTAACGGTCTCCCTATGATTATTTTAATATTTCTCCAAGTACCAGAAGAACAATCAAGTTGTCCAAATGTTATTCCTCATTCTCAGTGTATGAGCTCCTTTTCTTTGCAATAATATATGTCTTTGATGAGGTCTTTATATCACTCCTTATATAAAAATATTTATTGACTATATGTTGCAGGCCAATTGTTGCTACCTACCTTTTCCATTTACCTGCATAATCTACCATTCTAATTCTTTGACAATTATAGAATTCAATGATTCATAGACATACTGCATCACATGGAGAGTAATGATGTTAAAAAGATAGTCTTCTATGGCAAAGAACTTAAGAACTTTTGAAAGTACAAAGTAACTCAAACCCTTAGTCAAGATCATAGTTATACAGAACGATTTGAAAACTTTGCAATGTATTTAGTTTTACTTTTATTTCCCAACTATTCAGCTTCCAAACTGGGATATCATATGAGTCCAACTCAGTTTTGTTGATCTGAGCAGTACATGTTGGTCATATATTCAGGTATATTCAGTGTCTAGGTATCTGAACTGAAAAAGTATAATTCATTTTATTAAATATACTAAGTCATTATTTCAGAAGTTGAGGATACAAAGACAAATAATCCTCCTTTTCTCTGCCTTTGACTAGCACTTTCCTATTTTGTAACCTTCCCCCACCCTAACTCAAGCAATTGTATTAAAATATATATATACCCACATGACCAGATCCAGGTATTCTTATATTGAACTTAATATCAAATTACTTTTAAAGATAAAGTTTCCAAGCAAACAGTGACTTAAGATATGGTCTTCTTTTGCATTAATTCAGTTAAAAAAAATCTGGATGCTCAGTCATCCTCCCATAGTCTTAATATTATTCCAACATAATCCCAATTCCAACACAATTCTAACACATATCACATAGCTAGCCCCATTAATTCTGAGGACCTTACTCATTTTCCTACTAAATCTTTCCATGCTATACACAGTGATGGATTACTTCTTCAACTATATATCGAAATCTGGACAACATGGGTTTTTCAGTCATTTTTTTTCCCTTATGTGAATGACTGAGCAGCTAGGTGGAGCAGTGGATAGAACATTGGCGTTGGAGTCAGGAGGAAAGGAGTTTGAACCCGGCCTCAGTCACTTACTAGTTAAGTGACCTTGGGCAAGTCACTTAACCCTGATTGCCTCAATCCACAGCCATCTCCAGTCCTCCTAATTCATGTCTGCACTGGTGACTTAGCACAGCACCCTCTCACTCAAATCCAATTCACATGCTTGTCATGTCATCACCTCCCTGACATTGTGGTCTTCTTGGAAAATGAAGGACAAACATCAATGTGGATGACTAAGACAATCTTTCTGAGTGATTAGGAATTTCATTGAGGCCACACTGAAGTACTCTGAGGCTTAACAAATAATACAATATTTTTTGAAATTCCTTTTCAAGTTGTACTCTAAACAAAATATACTTCATGACATTGAAGAAAACATTTGGTGAGTGCATGTTCTTGTTATATGCCTCCCTTGAGACTACAGCTTATAGGATCACTGAACAAACTTATAATTGGGATTGTAGGACCATAGATATAAAGGTGAACAAGACCTCAGAAGCTACCTAGTTCAGCTCCCTTGTTTTTAAAGAGGAAATTGAAGGCCCAGAGATACATAAGTGACTTATGCAAAGTAGCAATAAATCAGAGGAAGAATTTGAACTCAGGTCTTCTGACAAAATATCATCCTGTCACATCACATAGAATTTTGCAAAATGGCATATGAATAGGAGATATATTTTGATTTTTTTAATAAGTATATTACTTTATAATCATAACTCATTAAAGTGAATATGCTCTATCTGATTCTATACCTAAAATATGTAGGGAAATTAGACTTAGAGAAAATTTGTTTTGGGCTGTATCCCAAGAAGTCTTCAATAAGCAATAGTCTGCTTAAGTGGCTTCTAATGAAGAACCTGGAAGGATCAGGTCAGTGGAATGCCTCTCTCTGCAATACAAATGATAATTTTATATTAAGCCTTTTCATTGCCTTGTTCTATTTTCTGGGTCAAAGAAGATGAAAAGCATAAAATTGATCTTCATTCCCATAGCAATCCTGAGGACATTCAAGAATCATTTTCCTTTGATAATAACTTCTCAAAAAGTATAGGCAGTAACTTCTTATCCCACCTTCTATTTTTAACTATTGTCACACTATCCCTGGAGTCAGGAGGACCTGAGTTCAAATCCAGACTCAGACACTTACTAATTACCTAGCTGTGTGACCTTGGGCAAGTTACTTAACCCCATTGCCTTGCAAAAACCTAAAAAAAAAAAAAAACTATTGTCACACTGCCAGTTTTGCCTATAACTGAGGAGGCAGCACACTGACCTAAAATCTCCTTTATTAGTTACCTACACAGTATTGATTTCTTCACAAAATAGATAAAGCATTATTACTTGGAAGGATTTACAGAGTTTTACAACTACATAATAATAATATCTTATCTTTATATAGCACTTTTTATGCTAATTATTTTTTCCAATTCTTACAAAACCCATGTAAGAGGGGTTGGATAGAACATTTTATTTCATTTTTTAAAAACTCAGAACCTGAAAGTAAGAGATCTAGATTCTTACCCTAACTTAAACTTGAAAATCATGAACTAGTTGTTTCACCTCCTTAGGTCTTCATTTACTCTTTTACAAGATTCCTGAGGATATTTGACTAGTGAAGCAGGGTGGCATAGTGGATAGATTTAAAGTCAGGAAAACACAACCTCAAGTTCAGCTTCCAATATATCAGTAGGATAGCCATGAAGACATTGCCTACCCTCTAGGTGCCACCAGATACAACACTGAGCCTGTCTGCATTAGTGGAATTTCTTAGAGCTCCTTACATTAATTATACAGATAGATAAATATCATATATGAATGTGTATATGCATATTGTATTTATGCATATGTCTATTTATATAATATATATACACACAGATGAATGAATGGATACATACATACATATACATATATTATATATTTGGATATAAATAATTGTGTGTATATGTGTATAAGTAAAATTTCTAGTTTTAAAACTTTATGATTCATGTTAGCTAGAAGACAGCTTAGAGATGTCTCTTTAGCCATGTGTGTTTTAGTGAACTAGTCCTTTCCTATGATTTTCTCCAGACAAATTCCTCACATAGGGTTCAGATGGAAGTGATAACACAAAACTAGGATACAAATCGACTAAATGAATTTTTAGAGTGTAAGGTATGGATGAACATGACACCACTATTACGCCTATTTTTCCCACCCTAATACAATATTTCCTTTGATTGAACTGTAATTTCAGTTATCTTAAATCTAAGAACAAATCTGTCTCTTAAATCAAAAATCACCTGAAATTTAAAATTGGCCACAAGTTTCATTAACCCATCTGAAATTGTAGCATAGCTACCCAAGCTTCTCTCCCCATATTACCCCACTTAGTTTCAACCAGGAAATTAATAAATCAATCTGTAAAAGTGTTCCTATGAATTTAATTAGAATATTCAAGGAAACCAGCTATATTTGTTGTTGATAAATATGAACATCAGAGACAGAAATATGGGTCTTGCATAATTTACCTAATTTTATTTGTTAAAAAGATCTTGGGATTGATGTAAACCTCATTAACCACCTAATCCCATGTTAAGGTTTGAGGACAGAGGATGCTAATGAGAGATACAACAAATGTTAATGGACCTTTTCTAACTCTAAACCAAGAAATTGTCTAGGATGATAGACTTAGGATCAGTACTAGACCCAATCATTTAAAAGAACACACAATCTATTCAAAGTAGTACAGTATAGTGAAGCTTCAAGTCAGGAAAGTAAGAGTTTTAATCCTAAATGAGATTAATACAAGCTATTAGCCTGCTAACAAATCACTTATATCTCTGAGCCTCAGTTTCCTCATCTGTAAAATAAGAAAACTAAATAGTTCTCTGCAAAAGCCCTTTCTAGCTCTATGACACTTTGATCTTGGCCTAAGACATTCTATCAACTTTTTTTTGACTCTATGACTAGCTATTGATGCTCATGGTCCTTGACTATGCAATTTAAAAAGTATAGCAAATTATTTTAAGGAGAATTCCTAGCGACCTCACAAGAACCAAGTAATAACTAACCATTTCCTGACCTTTTATCAGCCCACCAATAACAACCTCCCAGTCTAAGACAACCCAGAAACTGGAAATAGTGATAAAATATCAAGAGTTTCTACAGTAGATAGAGTACTGACCTTGTAGTCAGGAGGACCTGAGTTCAAATTTGACCTCAGACTGTTAAAAGTTATTTAGCTGTGTAATCTTTGGCAAATCACTTAACCCCATAGCCTTTCAAAAAGAAAAAAAAAAGAATTCTGTACCTCAAGAGGGCAGATCTAGTCTTGGATAAGCAATTCCAGAAAAAAAAAATCTCATTGAAATTGAATATACTCTTAAACATGTAACCCAAGGAAAGGGAAGCCATGCGAACTGAAGGACCTCTACTCTTAAATTTTAAAAAAAGGGAAAATTTCTTAACAATATCAGGTTTTCAAGAGAGACTAGAGAGTTCCCAAGCAGGGGGAAGAAAGAAATTGAGCGTATGATCCTTTATCTGGAGAAGCAGTAACAAACTAAAGCATAAAATGAGAAAGAAAAAGGTCTTATTTTTGACCTCTGTTATTACTATTGAGGAGGTAGATAAATGTGAGAATATTGCTCCCCAGATAACCTCTGTAGCCAAACTGAACTATGTAGTTTGTACTTTATGTCTCTTCTTATCGATGAGAAGAGGAATTATATCAATAAGTTTGAAAGGAGACTTCCACCATCTTGGAGATTTCCTGTTAACACAAGGAATTTTGATGTCTAAACCACTAAGAAATGCATTTTCCCTTAAGGAACAAACAACTCCTTTGATTCTAAAGTTTGAATCCTTTCCCCATGTCCTTTCTGCCTCAGAATATTGCAGATCATGTATTGATTCTAAAAACTTAAAATCTAATCTGTACCCTAAGCAGTATAGATTTGTGCCCAAGATGTCTTTGTTAGTACAGTAGCAAATTTGTTTACCTTGTAGATCTGATGGAGAATAAGATTCTATCTGGGTTTTCAAGGAACCTAGAATGGGAAGCTCCAGCTTAGTACTATCAATTATTTGAACAGAACAAATCCAATAAGTAAAGGGGTTGCCTTTCAGTAATTCCAATTTTTAATCCTTTGGGGTCAAGGATATCTAACAACCTAAGAAAAATATAATGATGACAACATGCATTAGATCCTGGGGTATAGGCAAAAATCACCAGAATAACAATACCAAGGAGATGCTTCTTTAGGAAACCCAAGTTTGTTTTGCAATTGGACAGAGTCCAAATAAAGAGTGGGCAATATGAATCTAGACGATTATACAAGTTACTGATTGGAGGTGAGGCAGGGTAGAATGTGGTGACAAGGGCATGGAACTCATTGAATATGGAGAAAATTATATTAATTTTTGTGATTTTATGTGTTATTTGTGTTTCATGCATTTCTGGAAAAAAGGAAGTATAAATCCTTTTTTGTACCCTATATGCTTTGTTCACAATATGTACATGCATAAAAACTAGATGCTCTCTTATACCAATTTGTGCAAATATAATTTGAAACTATATTTTAAGATTTCCAAAAGAAAATTTGATGGGGGAAAAATAAGTGAAAGACAATGATTTTGAGAGAGTATCTCAAGAATGGACATAATCCATTTCAGTCAGAGCTTGAGAGGTTTAGGTGATATATTGATCCTACCTTCAAAGTCCTTATACTTTAACTAGAAGATCTCTAGGCATAAAATGTTAGTAAACTAATCTAAGACAATTATTTAATTAAAAGCTTAGTTATATATCATGGATCATAACTGGTAATGATTAGCTACAAAAAAAAGATAAATGTGGGCTAGGTGGTAATAAAAGACTTCAAAAACAATATGGGTCTTGAAATAGACTTTAAAGGAAAATGAATATTTAGATTATACTTCTCTCTTGTGAGAAAAGAGAATTATAACTCACTTTCTAGAGTTAACCTATGCCAAACCCAAGTTTACGAGTTAGCTAAAAAGTTGCTAAACGTATCTGAAACAGTTGGAAAAATAATTCTTTTCTGCTAGAGGTGACTTTAGACATTAACGTCACTTTATTAGACAATAAGGCTGAGGCAAGAGAAAAGAGGTACCTTTTCCTTAATTATTTAAACTCTGTGTTACTCCTGAATCTCCTAGGAACCTAACCACCAGAACCCTTAGGCATTTGCTTATATTGCTTGATTATTTGATAACCTGTCTAAGTCTACCTAGAATATTAATTGTAGAACAGCAGCCAAACCATATAAATTGCATTTATTTACTAGTGATAATGTGTCTACTGTAGTGCTTAGGATATACTTAGACTTTAGGGAAAAAATAGTAACAATTGTATCTGCCATTCACTCTTTCATTTATTCAACCCAAATTATTATCTGCTTTTCATTCACTCATTCCACCAACAAATACTTAATAAACACCAATCATTTTGAGTGTACTTATTGGGGAGGAGAGAAGAGAATACAATATCTATGGTGATGTAGAGAGGATTATATAAGATGCAATTCCTAACCACTAAGTGCTTATAAGTTTTCTAAAGAGACAAAAATATCAACATGTGAAGGATCCATGATTTCCCCAATCTAGATACTCCTTCCATCAAATCAAGTCAGAACTAGTTTATGAAGTATCAGAGAATCTTACTGCATTTTCTAAGACTCAAAAATAAGTGATATATCCATAGTTATATTTTTATGCAAATCAGATGCAGGATTTGAACTCATCTTCTAGACCTTGGGTACAGTGTTCTATCTACTATGCCACTACTTAGTTTCCTCTTCTATAAAATGGAAATAATAATAATTGTACCACATATTCACAGGATTGTTTTATGGATAAAAAAAAAGAGTTGCAAATGGATAATATTTACTAGATCTGGGAAATGCTCAAAGGCCATCATCTAGTCCAACCCTTTCATGTTTGATGAAGTAACTAGGGCCTAAGGATGTTAAATAACTTGTTCAAGGTCTTTCAGCTAATAAGCTTCAGAGGTGGGATTTGAACCCAGGACTTCTGATTCTAAAGCCAGTGTCCTTGTATTATGACATGCTTACTTTTTAGCATAAAGTTTAAAGCATTTTGTAGACTATACAGCACTATCAGAATGTAAAGTTACTCAAGATTTCACTCCATATTCTACTAAGCACAAAAGAAAGCATATTCAAAAGTCACTGAAGAAAAGAATATATGTCAGCTATGAATCAGTTAACTAATATGGCACAGGAAGTTTTAGACAATTTCCCAAAGAAATTTAATTTCTTTACAAAAGTACCTTGAAGACTTTTAACACAAATCACTCTTCTTACTTGAGACTATTTATCATTTTTTAGAGCTTATAAATTATACACACCAAGCAGCAATTTTATACACCAACAACCATAATAATCCAGACACAAAACAGAAGCATTGAAGGGTACACTCCTCTTACAAAAAAGAAAGACAGAAGGGGGCAGAGAAAGAGGAAAAAGGACATGAAGCACTTTCCCTTAGCACTCTCCTCCAAGGGACATCACTTTTCTTTTTGTCTCTCTTCACTGTCTTAATAGATTTCATTCCCCTTTAAAAGACAAGTCACCATCTGTCCCTAAAGACAGCAGTTGTTATCATTAAAATGCTCTACTGGGGGCAAGGGGCAGCATTACTCAGTGTTCCCTAGGACATATACAAAGACATGTGACACATTTTCTTCAGGACCGGCATTTTAAAGAAAAGAAGGGCTAAGAGGTTGGGGTCATCTCATCCATTCCCCAAGCTTCAAGCAGGGTTATATTTAAACTATCACAGAAAAATGACTATTTTAGTCCTTTTTGTGTGCCCTTCCATAGAGAGAAAGCCTTTACATTTCACTAAATTTAATAGATTTCTAAGAAAGGTAGTTGAGTTTTGGGTGTCCTTTTAATATCTTATGTTTCCCCCACTCCTCTTCTAATCATTAATTATCAAATGGTATGTCACTTACTTTTCTTAGACCCATTCTTTTCATATGTCATCATCCCAAGTAGGCTATAAGTTCTTTGAGAGTAGGAATCATAACTTGTACCTATCTCTTCTCCTTATTCTTTCCCCCACACACACACACATTGAAGTAGGACAACTCTTTACGTGAATTGGGTCTTCAAGAAATGATCAACTGACTGATTACATAAAAGAAGTTTGACTAACTAATCTTGAAAATTTCCTCTGTGTATAATAATAACTATAATTTCAGTGTTACTCTAAACATTCACTAACAATAGTTATTCAAAGAAACATAAAAGCTAATGCAAAAGAACAGGGCTACTGCTATCCTTGTTCAACTCTGTTCTGTTAGAAAAAGGTTAGTGTTTAAGAAAGGGTTTTAGGAAAAGATCAAGGGACCACAATGCTAGAGACTATGTTAAACATTAGCAGAAGGGATCATCTTTGGATATTCTGATATAGAGGATTCCTGCCATATTAATAAAAGGGATGAGAAAAGTCTTCTGAGGACAACAGGGTGTCAATCAAAAGGGTTAATCAGAGGGGGGAAATAGTGCATTGGTTTCAGCAGGAAATGGAAAAAAGAGAACTGTATTGGGAGTCAGGAGACCAGATTCTACCCTTGGTTTTGCTGACCGTGGCAAGATATGTGTTTCCTTGAATCTCAACTTTCTCACCCATAAAATGAAAATATTAGACTGTGATAATAAGGAATAATAATAATAACCCCTTTCTAGGGTCCATTTACAATTACAAAATATTTCTCTCACAACAGTGATATGTAAAATAGTGACAAAGAAATAGTTCTGTGTTTAGTTGCTTGATCAAAATAATATATTTCTTTATAATCTTATAACCATAACAGAGTTCACTTAGTAAAACCTCTGAAACCAGTTCTTCTTGGTCTAAGACTAGTCCTTTCAAGTAGACCACCCTATTTAATGTTTTGTTCTACCCTAGGATTCTATAACTATCTAAACTTTTAATGTATATGGGAGTTAAATTTCAGAGAATTGCTTTGTGCCCAACACTGTTGTCTTACACATATACTGTTAACTGTTACTGTTCATCCCAATAATGTTAAGAAGTTATTGTACTCTGTGTACTTTTTGCCTACATCTCTATTTAAGGAGAAAAAAGATTCACATTTTGGAAAGAAAGTGCTACTATTAAGACAACCACTCTTTGATTTAGAAAAATCGTTGCTTCTAATTTAATGGCATTATCTCTCTGCAGAGGTGATTTCAAAGGAGATCTAAGATAGAAACAGGGCAGTCTCATGCCTGTGAAGGAAAGAAAGGCAAAAATTCATCTACAGATGGGGAAGAGATCTTAGCAATCACTAGTCCATCCTCTACATATTGCAAGAAAGAATCTGAAGCCCAGAGAATTGAAATTTCTGGGATGCATATTGAATCATCAAATGACAAATTAATATTATGCTGTATGGTAGTTTTATTTATTTTTGTTAAATATTTCTAATTTATAAGTTAATCTGCTTCCACCACACTCAAGTACTAAGGGACATGAATTTGACACCTCTGTGCTCAATCATCATGCATTAGGAATTATTTTAGTCTACAGTAATTTAAAGGCAATGTGAAAGAATCTTAGATTTAGACAAGAAGAATGTAGGGTAAAGACTGATTGTGCACCTTACTACTTGTATGACTGTGAGTAATGCATTCATTTTTTCAAGCCTCACATGAGAGTCTTAGACTTCACTGGGAATTCTTAACCTAGGGTTCATGATCTTTTTTCTTTTATTCTTTTGAAAACTATATTTCAGTATAATTTGTTCTCTTTGTAATCCTATGTATTTTATGTGTTTAAAAACATTCTGAAATGGATTCTTTGGCTTTATCAGACTAAAGTGTCCATGACAACACACAAAAAAGGATTAATAGCTATTGGACTAGATGACCTCTCAGCTCTCTTATAGCTCTATACCTATGATCTCATTATAGGGATGGGTTTCTTAAATGTTTTCTTCCCTGAGATTCAAGACCAGTTACAATGGGTATGTCAGACATCATAGGGGAGAAAGGAATCAGGGATGAGATAGGAAAATATCAAAGACACCCTTAGTCTTCATAATTTTATATATGTCTACAGATTCAACAAGGGCTTCTTCAACATTTCAGAAGAGCCAAGATTTTATCCTTATGTGTATTTTCTTCACCAAAACAGGCTTTAACTCTTTCATATACAGTATTTTAGAACAATTGTGACTAAAATTAAAAAAAGAAAGAACTAATGTGTTTGGAGTCATCCTTGGATGAGAAAGAGCCACTGGATATCCACCACTCACCTCCCCCCCCCAATACCCCCAACTAAAGTATCTACAGCTTGATATGCCTGCCAAAACTTGAGTTCTGCCTGCAAAGACCATCTTCATATCACAGCGGTCTATCTCTGGACACACTCTCTGAGACCTCAAAGGCTTTAGAAACATGGCATCTACAGCAAACATGAATTAAAGATAAACCTTTTTTAAATTTACAGGAGACCAAGTTGTTGAAGCTCATTAAGTTAGTTGTTGGTTAATGTGACTATAATCTACATTAGAAAGATCAAAAGTTCTCTTTTTGCTATTTCTGTAAGTTGAAATAATGTCCAAGAAACAAATACCTTATTTTTCAAATCATAACACCTGTTATTTGTATATATTTCATATAGTACCATACAAAGTTTTTCATGTGCATTAATATGCAGTGCCTAGTAGGCACTTAATAAATCTGTGCTGATTATTTCATTTGATCCTTGCAACACCTGGGTGAGATAAAGCTCATAGTCTTTTCCCCATTTTGTAATCCATCAACATGCATGTATTATTTAGCATTTAATATGTGCCAGACACAAAGGAGACTGGAAACAAGTAAAAGATGCAGGAGAGAGGTGTCAGAAAAAGCTAGAGAGAAAAGAATATTCAGATGATAAGGTAACAAACAGAAGGTGAGGAGAAGTCAAGGGCTTTGAGGACCGAGAAAAGGTTACTGGCTTAGGCAATTAAGAGATCAATGATAATTTTTGGGAAAACAATTTCAGCAGAGTGTTCAGATTGAAAGCCAGAATGCAGAAGGTTTAGAAGAGAATGAGAGGAGTGGAAATAGAGGTGCTGATTGTAGATTGCTTTCTCAGAAAATTTCAGCTATGGAGAGAAGATTTTATAAGATGACAGCTATTGGGAAAAGTTGGGACAAGTGAAATTTTTAAGGATGGAAGAGACATAGGCATATTTTTAGGCATCAAGAAAGGATACCATTAAAAAGAGATTTTGCTGATGAAGAAACCGAGGCACATGTTCAAGCTTATGCAATGAGTTTGGTATAAAAACAACTTCCTGAACCAGGAGGCAGACTATTTACTTTGCAAGCTACAAAGAGTAAAAGGAATCTTTTTTGACATTTGAGTTGATAGGGGCTCTAAACTTCAGCGCCACCACTGAATGTGCTTGCAGGGTTTTTTAAAGTTCAACAGCTAGTCTTCTTAAATTAAAAAGAAGACAATGTCCTAATGCCACTGGAAAAGCAAAGGCTTTTGAAGTAATGAGACATTATGATAAGTTCCTGACAGGTTTATTCAGCTTTCATGAAGCTCATTCTTGGTCTTCTTGATTCAATGTGCTCTTTTCCTCCCTCACCACTCACTGTCTACCTGCTTCTCTCTGTGTATGTCTTGGTATGAAATAATAGCAGGAAGGACTTGTCATAACCATGATAAAAACTGATTAAAATAAAACTCAAAAAATCACATATATCTTTTATATGGCACTAATAGATTGGGACTGGTGACTTTTACTTCTACTTAGGTCAACTTAAATCCAGACATACTCTAAAGTCAGAAGTAACTCCATAACAATGTGATTCTTGTCAATGACATGAAATCTCAAGGTAACCAACTTTTTCTCTCAACTTTCCATATTACAAAACAGTCATTTGCTTCAGGATTTTTCCATTGAAGGATCCTCGATCACTTTATAAAAGACCCAGACTCTGGGAAATTAATAATTGTATGATTCTAAAGACAATCAAGGTCAAAACATTTTTGAGGGCTCCTTTTCACTCTGAACCTATGGATCAATTTGAGTCAAATACAATCACAATATTCCTGGGGCAACTAGAAGGGGAAAATTCTAAAAAAATAAAGACAAATGTAATAGAACATAGATAATGTTAATATGTGGTTTTCTAAGTCAAGGATTCTTATGCTCCATTTAGTGGTCCCATTCTACTTTGAGTTTGGCACCACTATCTAGAGGTTGATGATACAATTGTGTCCATTTATTTACAATGTACTATATTCCTCCTTATGAAATATATAAAATTTGTATGTATAGATAATCTCTAATAAAAGGTCTAATATAAAACATAATAATCACATAAAATAAAAGCAGAGACTGTTAAAGAGAGGGTCCTTTGGATATCATTTAGTTCAATCACATCAACTTACATATGTAAAAAACTAAGACTTAGAGAGCTGAAATTATTTACCTTAGATCTCTGGTTATGATTTGACTTGACTATGACCAGTCAGTTGGTGGCATATTAAGAACTCTAATGCATTTTTCCCTGTTTTCCAGGCTGGGATTCTCTCTACCATTTAAGGTGACATATTGTGACTATACATTCTATCTTGAGAGAAAGTATTATTCTACTTACATTTTTTTAAAATTTTTATTTATTTAAGGCAATTGGGGTTAAATGACTTGCCCAAGGTCACACAGCAAGGCAATTATTAAGTGTTTGAGGCCATATTTGAACTCAGGTCCTCCTGACAGGGCCAGTATTCTATCCACTGCTCCACCTAGCTGCATTTCTACTTAATATTATAATAGTTCTTTCATTCAGGTACCCTTCTTTCTCATATACAAAAAGTTCTTTAAGTTCATCTCTTATCCATTAAACCAACGTGAATATGAAACTCCTTTGATCAACTTGGGAAGCCTAATACCAGATCCTTTTGTTAAAGTGACTGAGAGTGTGGCTAGGTGGAGGACCTGAGTTCAAAACAGACCTCAAACAGACCTAGCTGTATGACCTTGGGCAAGTCACTTAACCCCATTGCCTTGCCAAAAAAAAAAGATAAAATGACTGAGAGCAGTTTCTGAGCCCCCTCTGGAAATGACCCCTTTCCAGTACATATTACTATTGTTCATTTTTTCTAACCTGTGTCTTATGAGTCCATGAATGAGACCACAAGAGTTTTGTCTGCTCTCAACTCATGACATTCTTGGACCATTCAGGGGGAATTTATCAATACCTTGTTATTGGGAGATGAGTCTATATCCCAGACTGGAATTGGCAGTCAGTATGTAAGAGGCCTTCTTTGTAGATGAAAACAGTGTCAGCTGAAGATGTTGGGAAGTCTTCTTGCTACAAAAGATAAAGGTAAAAGGAAACATTTGTTTCCCCCTTCCCAAAGAAAAGGATGCTCAAAAAAAAAGAAGAGAGTGAAGCACTGTATAATTAAAGTATATGTTCTTTTTTTTTTAAGAAGATTGAGGCCTTAATGGAGAAATATTTTTAGAGAATATTTCAGGTGTTTCAAATGAAAAGTAACCATTCCTAGGTTGAAGTTTTATCTCATTCATTGACTCCCAGATGACTTGGATGCTCCACCCAGTTTTTTCCAATCAAAAACTGAGGGGTTAGACTAAATTTCTCTAAATTTCCTTATGATCCTAAGATTCTATGATTTTATGAATAGACAAGTAGATAGCAGCAAATATGTGATCTGAGGAACAATATAAAAAGCTTCCCTTTCCAAAAGTATTTTCCCAAGCCTTGGGTCTGAAGTTCTGTCATGAAAAGCATATTATTTTGGGTCTTCAAGGATTTTTGGTCTTCAAAATCATTTTATTAAAAGACAAGTGACTTTGAGAAGAATAACAACTTGAGCTATAACATTTAATACCTGAGTGAGAATTTCTTTATCTTCCTTTTTTTTTAACTTTAACTTCTAATTGAGAATGAATTGAGGTCTAACAGAGGCAATATGCAAAGGAAGGTTGGATGGAAGATTGAGGCAAGTGCAGTGAGAGAAGAGGTTGCAGAAAAGGTGCTAGAAGCACAGAGAAGAAAAACGTTGCCTTTGTGAACTTCACAATTGTGTCTTCACAGTCGTAAAGTGAACCTACCCCATCTCTGAATCCTACTTTATAAAAGAACCATGTCTTTTCATAGATAATACAGATCCAGCAGTCTTTTCAAAAGAAGAGGAAGTCTGTGGGGTTAGAAAAGTCTAGAATTACAAAGTTTTAAAACTTTTCACCAGCTTCTATCATCATCATAGACATTTACATAGTAACTGAAGGTTTGTTGAGAACTTTACACTTATCATACATACAGATATACATTTGAGCCTCACAACAATTTTGTAAAGTGGACATTTTGCTCTAGGTGGTGTAGTGAATAGCCCTGGAATCAGAAGAACCTGAGTTCAGATGCAGCCTCAGACACTTGACACTTACTAGCTGTGTGACCCTGAGTAAATCACTTATCACTAACTTCCTCTAATAAGGACCAATTCCAGTTGTTCTTTTTCATATCTGGCCTCTAGATTCAGATGGCTCCAGAGGGAAAAGTGAGGCTGGTGACTTAGCACAGCATCCCCTCACTCAAATCCAGTCACATGCTTTTCATGGCATCACCTCCCTGATGTCATGGTCTTTTAAGAATGAAGGACAACAACAACCCATTTTGCAGATGAAGAAACTAACACTCAGGGAGGGATGGTTAAAAGTAGGCCCACAATTGCACAGGTAATGTTGGACTCATCTATTCCAGTCTTCTCTTCAGGAAAGTGGGCATCTCTTTCAACAAAGATAAATTGTTGCTGTATTCTCCTTCTTGAATTTCCAGTAATTAGACAAAATTTGTAAAATATCAGATTTGGAAGAAATCTTAAAGATCACAGTAAGACCCCTGAATTTTACAGGGAAGGAAACAGATCCAAAAAAATTAGTCACTTGTCCAATGCCTTGAAGCTAGTTCATGGCAGAGTTCTTTTAGGACCCAGTTCTCCTCAGTCTTCAACCAGCTCAAATCATTGTACCACTTTTCCTCCTTCCATTAACTAAAGTTAATCTGAAAAGAGCACCCATTCCTATTTCCTCTACTCCCAGTTTCATCCTTATCTCTGAGGAACACTTCTTTACTTGTCTCTCACCTATTTCCATACTCCTCTTTCCTCTTTTTCTCCAGTAACTGTTCTGCACAGAGGGTGAGATCAGGCCTCAGGACTTACTGAATTTCTAGCTGACACAGATAATGTACTCCTACTCTTAAACCAAGCTGACTTAGCATATCAGAAGCAGTTAATGAAAAAGGTAGGAGACATGTTGGGGGAACCTTAGAAGCCTCCCCCAGAAAAAAAAGATGAACCCTGTCCAATGTATTGCACAGTCCTGACAGCCCTGTAAGGGAAATGACAAGAGGAACTGGTCCCCCCCCCCTTAGTTCACATCAGTAACGCCATAACTAAACCTACACTGCCAGCCACTCAATACCCACTGGGAGCCAGGAAAAATGTCTCTCCCCAATATTAGATTTTCTAATATTGCTTGTCTGACAAAAGTTATTTCATTCTGGCTTCATTTCAGGGAGATGAAGCCTAGGTTGGTAATGAGAACTTTCCCTATGCCCCTTATTCTCTAGCAGCGATATTAACAGACACCAAACACCAGGCTTGGGATTTAAAAAAAAAAATAACCCTGGGTTTTCAGCCCCCTTTCATGCTTGAAAGGAAATTTGTAAATTGTCAACTTGACTTAATTTTTCCTCTGGACTCGCACCTATTTGCTGTAATAAGAATTTCCCCCCTGGGTTTCACTCATCTACAGCATGTGGCAGGAGAAAGGGATTAGGGTTGTATTTGTCTTCTTTCCGAAGCGGATTTCCTTTCGGCAAATCTGCTATCAATTCAGTCTGCCAAAACAGCATTTTAATGCGTTACCTGCGGGTCAAGTATGTTCTATTAAGTTAACGTGTGCCTCTGCCATGTTTTCTTATGCTGTTTACTGTTGATTCTTCCATCCTTACCAAGCTTATTATTTTTAATACAAATGCGGATTATACTATTTTGCTCGTCTCCCTAGTTCTTCCGTAAATTGGTGAGAGAGAAAACAAGGGGAGGAGAGATGGCAAATGGGGCTTCCTCTTCCCAGAAAAGAAGATTTTAATGAGCTTACCCCTCTAGTTGGGGGAGATGCTCTTAACCCCTTTGGCACAATAAGATGTGATTTCTTGACACTTAAAGTATTGCAAATGCATTTTTATCAGAGCTACGGACTGTCAGCACCTAGGGGATTTCTCCAGTATTTAACAAAGCCATTTATTTGCAACACAAAATAGCACTTTGTTTACCCTGTCCTCTTTGTCCTAGGCAAAGTATTATTCCTGAGGCATCGCTTTTCCACTGCAAACTGTCAATAGCCCAAGGTACTTTTCAGCCTGTATTTTAGACTATAATTGGAGAAAATGTTTGCTTGGTAGTGAAGAGGTGATTGTCAGAGGGGACTTGGAAAGTCCATTCTCTGGTCTGCATGACATCAACTCCAAGGTGCCTTACCCACTCCAAAGTTCATAAACTCGATGCTAGTGATCTTATGCTAGTGGTCTGCCTTTTCATCGTGCCAGATAATTAGCGGCAGCGAGCCCGGTGGACTTGTCATTGGGCACTCAATGAAGCTCCTTCCCTCCAAGCTCATTTCCTTGGAAGGTGAGAGTCATTATCGTAAAGGGGGATATTGCCGATTCTGTTCCTTCTGCTCCTCTATGGCTCCAAGCAGAGGATTTTGTGTTTTTCTGCCAGGGAGAAGAATAACATTTATTTAATGGATGCTGAGCAAAAGGTATTCACATTTCATGCTTCAGGGCTTAAGCCCATCCTAGATCAGGAGGGAACTTTTCCCCGGTACAATATTGCACAACTGGGTAAGTGCTTTGTGCTTACTACCCCTTTACTCCCCATCTGGATTTGGTCTGAGGTCACATTCTCAGTAGTGCCTCCAATTCCTACTTTCTTGGCTACCTTGTTTACACTCTGTCTCATGTAACTTTTTATACTTCCCACACTAACTTTTCCCTTCATAGTAGAATTCTTTACTTCTTCCTTCCCAAGACACTGGTCCATCATGAGGAGTGGGGCTTCCACCTACCAATTTTTTATCCTTTCTTTTCAAGAAACAGACTTTTAGATTGATAGATTATTTTAAAATAACTTTTATCCTAAAACTTGGGGAATGATCATGGGGACAGGAGTCAGAAGATCTGGCACTTACAATGTGACCACCAACAAGTCTTTCAAACTTTCTGGGCCTTAATATTCTCATCTATAAAAGACAGGATTTGATATAGTAAGGAACTGAAGAAATCCCAGAATCCCAGTTTAAAAAGTCAAGAGATAAAGTGGATGTCTTGGATGGCAATTGATACAGAGAATTGTGAATCTAGGAAATGTATAATTAGAAACAAATTCTGTAATCTTTAATGTTGTTAAATCTTGTTAATTGTGAAAAGCTGTTTGCTCCTGAGATATAAACTGACCCCTGTTGATTGTATCCTGTCTCCCCTTCACCCAACTTCTGTTTCCCATTGATTCTGGCATGACAAGAAATGACATGTTGAACTTAGAGGTCAGGCACATTGGGACAGGAAGGACCAGTACATAGTTTTCCATTGGAGGATACCTGGCCCAGGTGCTAGACCACTTCCCAAGGGCCACTCTTTGTCCAATCCACTACAGAAGTGTATTTAAGAAGAAGAGCTGCCCCTTTTTGTTTCTTCTTGACTCTACCTTCCACCCTGCAGGATGGCTTTCTCACACTCAGTTCCTTAGACCACATGTTCCCAAACTTAGGTCTCTGGAGGACCATGCCCTGTGGCCAGACTAAGCCAGCCCTTAATGTAGCCACTGGCTACTTGAGTTCAGTTCTGCCTATGAGAAATTATTATTCAGATCCAGGAAAGTGAGGGTGGAAAGAAAATAAAAATTTATTAAAGGAAGTTGCAACACATAAGAAAATGGTAGGTAAAGAAATACAAAGACAAAAGAGCAGTCAAGCTGAGTGTGACTGGGTCAGTGAGTCAGAGAAGACTGTCAGACCCTGAGAGGAGTCCAACCAGGTTTTTATGTCTTGCCTCTCATGCAGAGGGCAAAAGGTAAATTCTCCCCCCCCCCCCACTTATGGACCTGGAATTAGGTAGAGGGTGAAGCCTAAGTAGATCAGGATACAAATTTTACACTAAACAATGAAACAATGATAGCTGCTTTATATCTCAAGAATAGGGAATCTCTACCCAATTTAACTAGATTCAACATCTTTAAGATTACAAATTTTGTTTCTGTTCCATTCATAATTCTCTACATCTTGTCGATTTATAACTCAAGAGTAAGAACCCTCCACCCATAAGATCTGCTAGTTCACATTTCTCTTTATCTTTCCCTGCTTCATTATGACTGCCTGTCCTTTCTCAATCTCTCTCTCTCTCTCTCTCTCTCTCTCTCTCTCTCTCTCTCTCTCTCTCTCCCTCACACACACACACACACACACACACACACACACACACACACACACACACAAACATTCAAACTTCACCTAGCTTGTCCTCAGTGCTTACTGCTCTTCTAGGAAAAGCCAAAGTTATATGTGGCATAGCCCTAGAGTCCCAAATTTGAAAGTCTAAATATACCTGTACAGTTACTTTACTATCTATTAACCCATTTTGTTGCTTTTCTTAAACACTCTTTTAAGAAAATAGCCTAAGTTGATGGAACAATCCTAAAGGGCTAGTTCCTGTTGTGTATAAAGCTTAAGAGGTTTGCCTATCTACAAAAGAACCATCTCTGGATTTTAGAAACTAGATCAAGGTCAGCTTCTCAGGGTACTATTCCCTCTTGAACCCATTCAAGGGACTTTTGGCTTTGGTCTTCTCAGCTTCAACTCTCCACAATAATTGGACCTGTTCTTCACTCCAACTATTCATGAATGTACCTCTTTTTCCCTATCCCCTAAAATATTTGTCATTTCTGATAGGTTTGAGGTGGTACCTTGGCGTTAACCATTTTAATTTACCATTCTCTATTCAATAGTGATTCAAAGAATATTTTCATATTACTATAGATAGTTTTGATTTCTTTTTCTGATAAATGGCATATCTATATCCTCTGGCCATTTATCAGTTCAGAAACTACATTTATTTTTACAAATTTGACTCTGTTCTATACTCATTTTATGTTGATTTTTTTGAACTTCATTCTCAAAGAAGACCATGACATCAGGGAGGTGATGCCATGCCATACACATGAACTGGATTTGAGTGAGATTGATGATTTGCACCAACTTCACTTTCTCTTACAGATCCATCAGGGTCCAATGGTCAGATATGAATCAGGATGATTCATGGATGCAAGGCCATTAGGGTTAAGTGACTTGCCCAGGGTCACATAGCTAGTATAGATCAAATTTGACCTAAATTCAGGACCAGTGCTCTAAATCACACCATCTAGCTACCCTCAGTATTTATTTGAAAAATGAGGCCTTTATCAGACAAACTTGCTATAAAAATTGTTGATATGGCTTCACTATCTATGGGACCTTTTTACTAAATGAAATTTCCTTGATTAATCCTTGCAAATGGGTCTATTTTGCTTTTGTTTTGTCTGAGATCATGATTGCTACTGCCAACTTTTCTTTAGGTCAGTTGTTGCATAAAAGATTCTGCTCCAACCTTTTATTTTTAATTGTGTGTTTCTCTTGTAAACTACATATTGATATCTACTACTATTTTATGAGTGAGCTCCTCCCATTCCCATTCATGATTACTATATATTTCCCTCCATCTCACTTTCTCCTGTTTCTACTTTTCTATTTATCTTTTCTCTTTATAAAAGTCTTTTTTGCTTCTAACTACTGTTCCTTAGCTCGTCTTCCCTTTTATCAACCCTCTCCCTTTCTCTTATCCCCTTTCCTTTCCATTTCCCTTTTGAGTAATTTACATTTCTATACACAGCTAAGTAGATGTATGTATGTATGTATATGTATTCAATTATATACATATATATTCTTTGCTCTTTAAACAAATTCTGATAATGCCCCCCCATTTTCCTCTAATTGCTAAAATCTCTTCTTTCTGTACTTTTTTGTGAGAAAAATTTCCTTATTCTACTCTTTCTCCCTTGTCCCAGAGCATCTCTCTCTTTCTTACCCCCAACATAATCAATTCAAATCAATGTCTTCTCCCTAAGTAGATTCCTTTTCCTGGCGGTTAGGTGGCACAGTGGATAAAGCACCCGCCCTGAAGTCAGGAGTACCTGGGCTCAAATCCAGTCTCAGACACTTAATAATCACCTAGCCCTGTGGCCTTGGGCAAGACACTTAACCCCATTTGTTTTGTAAAAACCTAAAAAAAAATAGTAGATTCCTTTTAACAGCTCTAATAAAGTTCTTAGGAATTACATGCATCACCTTCCCATATAGGAATATAAAAAATTTAATTTATTGAGACCATTATGATTACTCTTTCATGTTTACCTTTTTTATGTTTCTCTTCAATCTTGTGTTTGAATGTCAGATTTTCTATTCAACTTTGGTCTTTTCATCAGAAATGCTTGAAAGTCCTCTATTTCATTAAATATTCATATTTCCCCTGAAGGATTACATTCAGTTTGACAGGGAAGATTATTCTTGGTTGTAATCCTTGCTCCTTTGTCTTCTGCAATACCATATGCCAAGCAGTCTGCCCTTTTAACATGGAAGTCATTAAATCTTATGTAATCTTTTTTTTTAAGATTTTTTGCAAAGCAAATGAGGTTAAGTGGCTTGCCCAAGGCCACACGGCTAGGTGATTATTAAGTGTCTGAGTCCATATTTGAACCTAGGTACTCCTGACTCCAGGGCCAGTGCTCTATCCACTGTACCACCTAGCCACCCCCGAATCTTATGTAATCTTGACCATGGCTCTACAATGATTGAAGTATTTGTTTCTGGGAGTTCTGGAATTTGGCTATAATATTTCTAGGAATTTTCATTTTAGGATCTCAGTAAGGAATCAGTGTATTCTTTCAATTTCTATTTATCCTCTAGCTCTCTCTCTCTCTCTCTCTCTCTCTCTCCATATATATATATATATATATATATAACTATATGCAAAGAACTGTAAAATTGTGCATACCCTTTGATCCAACAATACCACTAATAGATCTGTATCCCAGAGAGATCATTAAAAGGAGGAAAGGATTCCCATGTACAAAAATATTTCTATAGCAGTTCTTTATGTGGTGACAGAGAATTGGAAATTGAGGGAAATGCCCATCAACTAGGGTATGACTGAACAAGTTGTGGTATATATGTTCTATAAGTAATGATGAGCAGACAAATTTCAGAAAAACCTGGAAAGATTTATATGAACTGATTCTGAGTAAAGAGAGCAGAACCAGGAAAACATTGTACTTAATAATAACAAAATCATTCATCGATCAACTATGAAAGACTTAGCTCTTTTCATCAATACAAGATCCAAGAAAATTCCAGGTCTCTCAATAGAAAATGCTATTTTCACTTCTTTTTTTTGTTTTTCCTGTCTTGTGATTTTTTTTCCCTTTTGTTCTGATTCTTCTTTCACAACAAGATTAATATGGAAATATATTCAACATGATTGTTCACATATAACTTAGTTTGCTTACTATCTGGGGGAGATGGGAAAGAATGGAAAGAGAAAATTTAGGAACTCAAAATCATACAAAAAATGAATATTAAAACTAACTTTACATGTAATTGGGAACAAAAGAAAATTAAACCAAAAAATAAGAAATATGATTTCTAGGCTCTTTGATCATGGCTTTATGGTAGTGCAATAATTCTTATATTATCTCTTCTTGATCTTTTTTCCAGGTCAAATGTTTTTCTGATAAGATATTTCACATTTTATTCTAATTTTCATTTTTTGATTTTATTTTATTGTTTCTTGATGTCTCTTTGGGTAATTAGTCTCCATTTGCTCAATTCTAATTTTTAAGGAATTGCATCTTTCACTGAGATTTTGTAACTTTTTTCTACTTGACTTTTTTATTACTTAATATTTATTAACATTTCCTTTAAGATAGTCTAAGATCTGAGAATAAAAAAGGGGGCAGAGGCGTTAAAGATTCAGTACTAACAGTCCACAATTACAGTAGGGGAGATAGCAAACAGATATTTAGGAACATATAAAATATGTACACAGTAAATAAATTTAGTGTGAAAGATGTTAGCAGCTGTCAGAACTGGGGTAAGCTTTCTATGGAAAGTGGAATTTGAAATTATTCTTTTTTTTAAATAAAGATTTTATTTATTTTGAGTTTTACAATTTTCCCCCCTATTCTTGCTTCCCTCCCCCATCCCCCACAGAAGGCAGTCTGTTAGTTTTTACATTGTTTCCATGGTATAAATTGATCTAAGTTGAATGTAATGAGAGAGAAATCATATCCTTAAGGAAGAAATTTAAAGTATAAGAGATGGCAAAATTACATAATAAGAAGTGATTTTTTCCCCTAAATTGAAGCTAATAGTCTACACAGATGATATTCTTCATCGCAGATAGCCCAAAATTGTCCGATTGTTGCACTGATGGAACAAGCAAGTCCATCAAGGTTGAACATCACCCCCATGTTGCTGTTAGGGTATACAGTGATTTCCTGGTTCTGCTCATCTTGCTCAGCATCACTTCATGCAAATCCTTTGATGCTTCCCTAAATTCCCATTCCTCCTGGTTTCTAATAGAACAATAGTGTTCCATGAAATACATATACCACAGTTTGTTAAGCCATTCCCCAATTGAAGGACATTCACTCGATTTGCTACCACAAATCGGGCTGCTATGAATATTTTTGTACAAGTGATGTTTTTAACTTTTTAATAATCTCTTCAGGGTATAGACCCAGTAGTGGTATTGCTGGATCAAAGGGTATGCACATTTTTGTTGCCCTTTGGGCATAATTCCAAATTGCCCTCCCGAAAGGTTGGATGAATTCACAGCTCTACAAATAATGTATTAGTGTCCCAGATTGCCCTCATTCCTTCCAACATTGATCTTTGTCCTTTCTGGTCATATTGGCAAGTCTGAGAGGTGTGAGGTGATACCTCAGAGATGCTTTAATTTGCATTTCTCCAATAAGTAGTGATTTAGAGCAATTTTTCCTATGAAGCCTTTGCACATCCTTTGACCATTTGTCAATTGGGGGAATGGCTTTTTTTTTTAAATTTGACTCAGTTCTCTGTATATTTTAGAAATGAGTCCTTTGTCACAGATACTAGTTGTAAAAATTGTTTCCCTATTTTTCTACATTTATTTGATCTTGCTTACAGTGGTTTTGTTGATGCAAAAGCTTTTTAATTTAATGTAATCAAAATTATCTAGCTTGTTTTTAATGATGTTCTCCATCTTTTCCTTGGTCATAAACTGCTTCCCTTTCTATAGATCTGACAGGTATACTACTTCTTGATCTTCTAGTTTGCTTATAGTGTTGTTTATGTCTAAATCCTGTATCCATTTGATTCTTATCTTGGTATAGGGTGTGAGATGTTGGTCTAATCCAAGTTTCTTCCATATTAACTTGCAATTTTCCCAACAATTTTTTCAAAGAGAGAGTTTTTATCCCAATAGCTGGACTCTTTGGGTTTATCAAACAGCAGATTGCTATAATTGTTTCCTGCTATTGCACCTAGTCTATTCCACTGATCCACTGCTCTATTTCTTAGTCAATACCAGACAGTTTTGATGTCTGATGCTTTATAATTTTAGATCTGGTAAGGCTAAGCCATCTTCTTTTACACTTTTTTTTTTTCATTAAATCCCTGGGAAATTCTTGACTTTTTATTTCTCCATATGAATTTACTTACAATTATTTCTAACTCATTAATGTAATTTTTTTGGAATTTTGATTGGTAGGGCACTAAAAAAGTAATTTAGTTTTGGTAGAATTGTCATTTTTATTATATTAGCTAGGCCTCTCCATGAGCAGTTGATGTTTGCCCAGTTATTTAAATCTGATTTTATTTGTGTGAGAAGTGTTTTGTAATCATTTTCAAAAAGTTTTTGAGGGGCAGCTAGGTGGTGTAATGGATAGAGCACTGGCCCTGGAGTCAAGAGCACCAGCCTCAGACACTTAATAGTTACCTAGCTATGCGGCCTTGAGCAAGCCACTTAATCCCATTGCCTTACAAAAAACTAAAAAATAAATTTTTTTGAGTCTTCCTTGGCAGGTAGACTCCCAGGTATTTTATATTGTCTGAGGTTACTTTGAATGTGATTTCTCTTCCTAGCTCTTTCTGCTGTCATACATAGAAATGCTGAGAATTTATGAGGGTTTATTTTATATCATGCAACTTTGCTAAAGTTGCTAATTATTTCTAGTAGTTTTTAGATGATTTTTTGGGGATTCTCTAGGTATACCATCACATCATCTGAAAACAGTGAGAGTTTTGTCTCTTCCTTCCCAATTCTAATTCCTTCCATTTCTTTTTCTTTTCTTATTGCTGAAGCTAAGATTTCTAATACGATATTCAATAGTAATGGTGATAATGAGCATTCTTGTTTCACCCCTGATGTTATTGGGAATGCCTCTAGCCTATCCCTATTGCATATAATGCTTGCTGATGGTTTCAGACAGATACTGCTTATTATTCTAAGGAACAAACCATTTATTCCTACACTCTCTAGTGTTTTTATTATGAATTAGTGCTGTATTTTATCAAAAGCTTTTTCAGCATCTATTGATATAATCATATGATTTGTTATTGATATAGGTTTGTTATTGATATAATTGATTATACTAACAGTTTTCCTAATATTCAACCAACTCTGCATCCTGGGATAAATCCCACTTGATCATAATGTATTAGCCTAGTGATAACTTGTTTTGCTAAAATTTTATTGAAGATTTTTGCATCTGGGGGTGGCTAGGTGGCACAGTGGATAAAGCACCGGCCCTGGAGTCAGGAGCACCTGACTTCAAATTCAGCCTCAGACACTTAGTAATTACCTGGCTGTGTGGCCTTGGGCAAGCCACTTAACCCCATTTGCCTTGCAAAAACCTTAAAAAAAACAGATTTTTGCATCTATATTCATCAGGGAGATAGGTCTATAATTTTCTTTCTCTGTTTTAACTCTTCCTGGTTTAGGTATCAGCACCATACTGGTGTCATAGAAAGAGTTAGGCAGAGTTTTGTCTTCACCTATTTTTCCAAAGAGTTTATATAGAATTGAAACAATGTTCCTTAAATGTTTGATAGAATTCACTTGTGAATCCATATGACCCTGGAGATTATTTGATTGTTTCTTAAGGAGTCATTTTCTTGGGGGCAGCTAGGTGGCTAACCTAGATAGAATAACAGCCCTGAAGTCAAGAGGACCTGAGCTCAAATCTGACCTCAGACATTTAATAATCACCTATCTTTGTGACCTTGGGCAGGTCACTTAACCATCTTGCCCTGCAAAAAAAAAAAAGAAAAGAAAAGAAAAAAGGGGGAAAAGGAGTTAACTTTTTTTCAATAAGTTTCTGTACCTCCTTTTCCATTTGACCTATTCTAATTTATAAGGAGTTATTTTTTTCCAAGAATTCCTGTGTCTCTTTTACCATTAAGCCATTTTTGAGATGTTATTTTCTTCAGTACTTTTTGTGTCTCTTACCAAATTGTTAGGTTCCAAAAAAACTTCCTCCTTAGCATCACAAACTTATCCTGCCAAACGTTTAAGTTTTTCTATGACAGAAAGTGTCTCATCTTGACCTTGTGTTGACTCTGCCACTCTAAAATTTGATTTGAAACATTATTTTCAAGTAGTTTGGAGGGGAATATTGAGAAAGTTCAGCTAAGTTGCCTCTAATCTTCCATCTTGGTCATCAAAACTGCTATTAATAGTAGAAAAATTGACTCACTTCTTAAAGCATATATCCATGCTGTCAAATCTGATGACTTTTAGTTATTCATGAGAATGCAAATAATATTGCCTCAAGGAATCTAGAAAGCACTGCTAAGAATGATGATGCCTGAGGCAAGAAACTAAACCAGAAAAGTACACTTGAGGGACCATTGCATTTGGAATCAGAAAACCTGGTAGAAGACCAAGTAATACCAACAAATATGTGACATTAGGTATATTAGAACCTGACACTCAGTTTTCTTTTCTCTAAAGTGAATGAGATTAGACTGCAGAACCCCAAGGACCTGGGGCATCAGTGGTGTTATTATTACTATTACCTACTGAAGGCAAAGAAGAGAAAGACAGACTTGGGAAAATATAATATCTGAAATAGAATTTAGACCTCTAGATTACATCTTAAAATATTGAAATGATGCTCCTTTTTTTAGCCACAGATGGAATATACCTAAAGGAGATCATAAAATTTCATTTGTTTGGAGTCTTGTTACTATAAACAAAAGGGTTTTAGGCTGAAAAAAGAAAGAGAGAGAAATTGGCATTTACAAATCTAGAATTTTTTTAAAAAATAGTCTCAGTAGGGAAAGAATAGCTATTAGGATGCCCAGATATTCACGGAATGTAAAATTAAAGGAAGCAATCAGCAAAATTTATGGCCACAGAAATTTTTACACAAATGCAAAATATTTAAAGCAGCTCTTTTTTATGGTGGCAAAGAATTGGAAATTGAGGGGATGCCCTTCAGTTGGGAAATGGATGAACAAATTGCAGTATATGAATGCAATGGAACACTATTGTTCTTTAAGAAATCATGAGGGATGGAATTTCAGAATAGCCTGGAAAGATTTGCATGAACTGATGCTGAATGAAGTGAGCAGAACCAGAAGAACATTATACACAATAACAGCAATATTGGATGATGAACAACTGTGATGTACTTTTTCATTTCAGCAGTCCAATAATTAAAGACTATTCTAAATGACTTGTGATTAAAAAAAAATACCATCCATATCCAGAGAAGGAACTGTGGAATTAAAATGCAGATGAAAGCTTACTATCTTCAAATTTTAAAAGTTGTCTCATGTATTAGGGTTTTTCCAATATTTTTATTTGATTCTTCTTTCAAAACATGCTTAATATGCATCTTTGTTTAGCATGCTTATGCATGTATAACATACATTTGATTGTTTTATGTCAGGGGAAGAGGGGAAGGAAGGGAGGGAGAAAAATATTAAACTCAAAATTTTACCAAAAAAAAAAAGATTATTGAAAACTACCATTGCATGTTGGCAAAATAAATAAAATATTAAAAAGAAGAGAAAAGGAAGAGCTCACTCTTGATTAGGGAAAGAATTAAAGAAAGTAATATTTGGTCTCTACTCTGAAAGATAAGAAGTATTTATTTCTGTTTGAATGGAATCGGTGAGGAGGTAGCAAGAAGAATTACAATTGTAGTGATTCTGTACAATCCATTCACAAGATCTAACCACATTGATAGTATAATCCAAAATATATAGTGATAGAAATATTCTCTAATGCACATTTACACCAGCACTTGCCACCCTGAGGTACATAGAAGAGGTTTGTATCTGGTATTTGAAGCCTTCACAACCCAGTTCCAATTTACCTTTCTATCTGCATTGCTCTTTACCCACTTCATGCTTCTCTATAGTTCCGCCAAACTGGCCTTCTTCCTGCTCCTCAGACATGACAATCTGTGTTTCATCTCTGAGTCTTTGTTCCTCATGCCTGGAATGCATTTCTTCTGCCCTTCTACTTCTTAGAATTCCCAGTATCCTTCAAAAACCAGTTTCAATTAGTATCTTGTGAAGCTATCTCTGATTCCCCTCGTCCCCTACATCCTACTACCTTCACTCCACCCCCCTCCAAAAAATACTGGTGTATTTATTTATTTTGGGTTTTACAAGGCAGTAGGGTTAAGTGGCTTGCCCAAGGTCACATGGCTAGGTAATTATTAAGTGTCTGAGGACAGATTTGAACTCGGGTCCTCCTGACTACAGGGCCAGTGCTCTATCCACTGCACCACCTAGCTGCCTCTAGTGTATTTATTTTTATATCCATATGTAAAGGTATGTTATTTAAATGTAAGATTTTTTAAGGGCAGACACTATCTCATTTTTGTCTGTGTATACCAGGATAAGGTCAAAATGGGTACAAGATTAGGCTTAAAGGGCAATACCATAGACCAATTAAGAGAACAAGAAATACTTTGTCAGATCTATGGAGAGGGAAGAAATCTATGGCCAAACCAAAAAATAGAGAACATTATAAATTGAAAAATGAATGATTTTGACTATATTAAATTAGAAAGGTTTTGCACTAATAAAAACAATGCAACCAAGATTAGAAGGAAAACAAAAAGCTTGGAAACAATTTTCATAGCAAGTGGTTCTGATAAAGGACTCTTTTTCTCAAATATATAGAGAACTGGATCATTTATAATATTACAAGTCATTCCCAATTGATAAATGATCAAAGGATATAAATAGGCAGTTTTCAGATGAAGAAATTAAAACTATCTATCTATCTATATCTATATATATAGTAATATGAAAATGCTACAAATCATTATTGAATAGAGAAATGAAAATAAAAACAACTATGTGGTACTACATCATACCTATCAGATAAACTAAGATGACAAAAAAAGAAAATGATCAATGTTGAAAAGAATGTGGGAAAATTGTGACAGTAGGCACTATTGGTATTATTGTGAGTCTGTCTCTAGCCATTCTGTAGAGAAATCTGGAGCTATACCCAAAAGCAATAAAACTGATATTCTTTGATCAAGCAATATCAGTACTAGGTCTATAACTAAAAGAAACCATAAAAATGGGAAAAAGTCTCACATATTCAAAAATAGTTACAGAAGCTCTTTTTTAATAGAGGCAAAGAATTAGAAATTTAGGAATGGCTGAACAAGTTATGGTAAATAATGAGTGGCTGGACTTTAAAGAAGCATAGAAAGGATTACATGAACTGATGCTGAGTGAAGCAAGCAGAACCAAGAGAGCATAATACACATTAAAAACAATATTAGAAGATGATAAACTATGATGGCTGCAGCTCCTCTCAGCAGTTCAGAGATCAAGGACAATCCTGAGAGACCTGCTTTGGACATTGCCATCCTCATCCAGAGGGGAAAAACTATGGAATCTGACTGCATACCGTTTACTTTTTAAAGTTTTTCACTTCTCTATATATTTTCCCTTCCTTTCTCATGTTTTTTTTTCCCATTTTCCCCCAAGTTCTAATTCCTTTCACAATATGACTAATATGGAGATATGTTAAACAAGATTGTACATGTACAACTCTTACCAGACTGCCTTGGGGAGGAAAGTCAGAGTGGTAAAAAAAAAAAATGTAGAACTCATAAATTTGCAAATGGATGAATGTTGAAAAACTACCACTGCATGTAACTGGAAAATAAAATAAATTTTCAATTAAAAAAATAGATGTTTGACTGATTGATTGTTCAATAAATGAAGAAAACCCCACCAGAACTCATTCAAAACATGTTACTTAGGGAGTGCCTGTTAACCTTCGACAGGTTCATCTACCAAATGGCCCCTGGTCTTGCCCCAGCCCCATTCTCAACTTCACTCCTACCCTTTATCTCACAAATATATTAATGGCTATACTTGCTGGAACCAAAGCACATATTCCATGTTAAAAGAGAAATATGTAGTCCAGCATAGTTACATATAATCAAAAGTAACAAGGTAAAGAGAGACTAGCACCTATCTAAAGGAGGCTTTATCTCTAGATATAAGCAACCAGAAGAATTTAAATTATTTATATTGCCACAATCCATATTCTTCATCTGAAATGTGTTTCTTTAGTTTCTTCAAATACCAGCCTTAAAGTTAGGAAGACCTGAGTTCAAATTTGACCTCAGACACTTAACTAGCTGTATAACTTTGGTCACATAACCCTTTATTGCCTCATATCCAGGGCTATCTTCAGACTTCTTGATTTATATCTGGTCACTAGACCCAGTTGGCCCCTGAGGAGAAAATGAAGTTGGTGACTTAGCACAGTATCCCCTCACTCATATCTAATTCATTTGCTTGGCATGGTCTTTGGAAATGAAGGACAAACTTTATTATTCCTTCATCTTCTCCTCCTATAGAGACCTTTGTCTTCATTCAGGATGCCACCTCTTCTGTGAAGCAGATATAGTTTTGATATGGTTTGATATAATTTTTTCCTCTCTCTCTTGAAATTATCTTGCATATACTTATCTGCCTGTACTTTGATTTTTCTTATTTTTAAGACTCAAATATCCTGTATAATATCCTGCATATAGTAGATGCTCTATAAATGATTAATATGGATTCATGCTTAACATGATTATATATGTGTAGCCTATATTAGATTAATTCCTTTCAGGGGAGGAGGGTGAAAGGGAAGGAGGGAGGAAAATAAGCAACTCAAAACCTTGCAAAAAAAATGATTGTTGAAAGCTACCATTGCATGTAGTTGAAAAAATAAATAAGTAAAATATTCTTAAAAATAAATATGCAAATAAATTAATAAATGTTTGATGGATTTTTTAAATGGAGTGGGGGGAAGTTTGAAGAAAAAAGGGAGCACAGCCCAAATATTTTGTGCTTGAATCAATGTTGTTGAATTTCATTAAATTCATTCCCCTTTGAGTTTGTCTTTTATTGATACAATACAGCATTGTGGAATTCTTTATTCATGAAGATCTCTAGAACAGATTTCCTCAAGAATGTGGAAATTATTCTATGATTACTGAATTGAATTGGCCAGGGAAATTTAGAACTTTCCAAGAAATCAGCTTCAATTTCTAGGTAAGGTACTTGACTGTTAATGAACAAGAAAATATTTCAATTAATACAGCAAGACTTTATTTGGCCTCATGGCTCTAAAAAGAACAAAGAGCTGAGTTTGAGAATCTACAAAAAAGTTGTTATTTGGGAAGCTAATACAATTGTGAGTTTTATTGCTATAAACCAGCAGGCACAGCAAGTAGGATTCAAAAAGTACACAAGCACACTATATGGCAGCATTGATAGACAAGAATTTGACTACAAACAAGGCCAACGTCACTCACATGAGGTACTCTGGCAAACATTTTGATTGGAGAATAAGTTCAAAGTAGATTGTGAGCAGAGAAGTTTTATACCTTAAAGAATGGATTGGTTGAAAACAGGAGATTAATAACAAATATGGAAGGAGACATTCTTAATTAGCCCCAGATGTGATGGGGAATAGTTGTTGGGTTATTCAAGTACACCAGACTCAGGTGGAAGCATTTCCTAATTAAGAAATTAGGTGAAAGTTGAGATTTAGGACTCCAAAAATAAGTGTTGACTCACTGATATGTAGTGGTCAGAAGCCTGGTCAATCTATCTATCATTGCTTATGGTTTATAACCATTAAGATTACTTAAGTCATTAAATGACTGTAGTTCTATCACTTACACAGCATTGTAATACCTTCCCCAAATTTGATATGGTCATTTGATATATCATTATTGTTTATGGTCATTAAGATCACTTAACTCTGACACCACATTGTAGTTCTATCATTTACACTGATTGTATTGTAACACCTTTCTCAAAGCCCTTTGATATGATATTCTCTCCTTATTAATGCAGATAAATTCCCTAATCCGTATGAGGTTTATGGAATGAACTAGGAATTAGAGAGAGAGCTCAAAACTTCTTCCGTCTTTGAACTTCTATTTACTTCTGGCTTTCAACTTTGAGAGGGAAGATGGAAGGGACCTATCCTTACTTCAGATTGTTGAAGGAAAGGACCCTGGAAAGTCATGAGAGTAACTCACAATCTCCATCATGTTTCAGTCACCACTGAGAGCCCTTGGGTGAGATCCAGAACTCTCTATTGGATGAGCTATGGTCTATCACCCTCAGTGAGATATTTCTTTTTTGTTTTTGTATTATCTAGTATATATCTTTTATGTATACTTTCTCTTATTTCTATATTCCTTTTTTTTAAGGTTTTTGCAAAGCAATAGGGTTAAGTGACTTAGGTAATTATTAAGTGTCTGAGACCACATTTGAACTCAGATCCTCCTGACTCCTCAACTAGTGCTCTATCCACTGTAGTACCTGGCTGCCCCTATTTCTATATTTCTAATGATTTGGATAAATATATTTTCTTTGCTATTCATTATGTAAGTTCATTATGGAACTGGTCTTTGGTGGAAAAGAAGTTAAGTCTTGGATATGGAGCTTGGGATCCTCCTTTCACTCATTAAGGGAAAAAAATGATCAAAAGTTAGATTGAGCCCAATTATACCCCTACACTTATAATATTTAAAGGGGCAGGTAAGTATATATCCAGCATAGTATTCTCTTTCTCTGAGAAGAATAAATTGACTTCTGGCCCCAACCTCATACTTCTACTAACAGGAATGAAATTCTCCCTTGGAAAAGAGTGGGCATAGGGGAGAGAAAAGATAAAGTTGTGTATTCTGCCTCCCTACAGGTCACTCAGTGACAATGCTCACCAAAGGTAGGTTCTCTACAGTGGGATATTGTCACAAGATCGAACAATATTTTTTAAAAGTCACAGTGATTATGATCATTTATATGTCACATAAATGACTTCATTGGAAAGATGTTTGAATGGGGAAATTTTCCAGAAATCTGAAGTTTATCTCTTTTAGCTAGAAATTAATATAGCTTATTTAGACCCACCTTGAGTCTTTTCATTGTACTTTCTGTCACCATCAGAATTAATAGTTTGATTCTTTCTTCTGACTAGTGTTTCTCTTTGAATGACAAAATTTATTTTTCATTTTTAACTATTTTATGGAAACTTTTCTGAATTGTGTCACATTACTCTCTCCTTTATTAAATAGAAGACACTAATCTGAATCATTCAGTAGAATGCATGTTCCTTAAAGACATAGATCATGTTGCTTTTGCATTTGTGTACCTACCCCACTAAAGCAATGATTGCTCTTAAGGGCTGGCTAGAATGTTGTACTGTGTGCCTATTTATTATATGACTCTGTATTTCTGAATTCTTGATCCTGATTTTTCTAGCATATTTTTCTATCTCTTACACCCCATTAGACTGTCAGATAGTTCTTACTATTTATGAATCAGTATGACAATAAAAGAAAGTAGATTGAATTTGAAATGGAGAAGCCTGAGTTTTAATCCTACCCCAAGAGCTTAAAAATCACTTTACTTCTCAGAACTTAAAATTCCTCATCTCTGAAAAGGGAATAACACTATCTGCAGCACCTATCTTAGAGAGTTATTGTGGGACTCAAATGAAATAATGAATGGAAAACATTTTCTAAAACTGAAAAAAAAATCAGTTAGTATTATTGTTATTGAGTTGTTTCAGTCATGTCAGACTCTTTGTGCCCCATATGGGGTCTTTGTGGCAAAGATATTGGTGTGGTTTGCCATTTTTTTTTCTCCAGCTCATTTTATAGATGAGGAACTAAAGCAAACAGTTAAGAGACTTGTCCATTGTCCCACAGCTAGGAAATGTCTAAGGCCAGATTTGAACTCACAAATATGAATCTTCCTGACTCCAGGGTCTCATACTTTATCAAATGTACCACCTAGCTGCTCCTGGTATCTAGTATTACTTTATCAGATATCTGCACTAAACAGACTGGGCTCATACCATATAATTTACTGATTAAATCTTTGGGTTAAGCAAATAACTAAATGTTTTTAATTTGTGGATAAAAGAAGAAATCAGTAGTAAGTAACTTCCCCCTTTTAAAAAATCTGATTATTCTCTGATATGCCTACATATATATCTCACTACAAGGAATTTATCTATACTTTTTTCTTAATTGATATATGGTTTCAATTTGTACCCAATGACAAGCTGACATAATTGAAAAGTGAATGTCTAGAGAGATTGTTATGAACAGGGCTCTTGTTCTATGGTCATCAAGCCATATACTGAAACCAAGTTGCTAGTATTTGTCACAATGACTACAGGATGTGTTGAGCTTGATAAGTTTATCATAAGTAAGTAAGTAAAAAAAGGATCCAAAAAAACCTCTTGACTTGGAGCCTAAACACTCCATATTTGAATTCAGCTCAGCATTTACTATAGATGTGATCTTGGCTATTTCTCATTTCATTTTTCCTAAGCTTCAATTTTCTTTTCAGGAGAATAAGAGTCATAATATTTGTTCTAACAACTTCTCGGCAGGTGGGGAGAGAGTGAAGAAAGTATTTGGAAACTTTAAAAAATATGAATTATTATTCTAAATTTCACTCAGTTTTCTAAAAAAAAGAGAATAGATACCAATAGGAGTTTCAAGGCAAAAGAAAAAATTCTATAATATATAAAATATAATTATATCATTTCTGTATTAGTAAAGAATTGAAATAAAAGTGGATGCCCAGAAAGTAGGAAATGGATGAATAGATCAGCACATGAATATGATCAAAAAGTAAAGTGCCACAAGAAATTATAAATGTGAAAAATTCAGAGAAACTTGGAAAGGATTGTGTGAACTTATAAAGAACCAAATAAGCAGAACAAAGAAATGTTATACTATGACCACAAAAAAGGTAAAGGAAAACAATTATTGAAAGGCTTTAGAACTCAGATCAATGCAGTGACCTATTATGACCTTAGAAGAGTAAAGAAGAAACATGCTTCCTACCTTTTATGAAAGAAGTGGTAGATTATAGATGTGAAATAAAGATTTAAATTATCAAACATGGTCAAGATGTTGATTTTCTTTACTTAATTGTAATTCTTTGTTACAAGGTGGAAGGAAGTCATTAGAAATTGATACTATATGCACACATACATAGACACATATAATACAATTAAGCAAAACAAAAGAAGGATGTTGATATATCAACATGCTTGAGATTGGACTGTCTAGGATGGAGGGGAGAAAGTAAGAGACAAAGTACTAACAATTCGCTTCCATTAGGCTGATTTCTTTTTTCTTTTAATCCTGTTATACTACAGATAATATGCAAGTGAGTGGAGTAAATTTTAAAAGGGTGAAGAGGACTGACTAGGGAGTAAAAGAGGGCAAAAAGCAGAATCTCATGTTCCTCCAGTTTGGCTCCCTGAGTAGCCTTCACAAAGGACCAGTCTCTCTAAAAATGCAATTCTCATTCATAAGGTACATTTCTACAAACAATTAGATGGGGATCCATAGGCAGAGCAGAAGCCCTGTTCACAGGATCCAGGACAGGAGCCCATAATTCTGCTGTGAGTAATGGGTCAATATCCAATAACTCCAAATCAAAAGCTCTAGTCTTTTTGAGTCAGCAAAAGCTAGAGTTTCCTTCAGGGGATAAGAATACAGAGCTGGTCCTTCTGACAGAGCAGTAGTTGCCAGTAGCTTTTAATCTTAGGAAACCACAGGCAAAACAAAGTTGGCATATAACTTTTCCTACATTAATTAGCACCCTTAAGTTGAAAAGGGGGGAAAACACAATACTCTTGGGAGCCCGGCTACAGTTCAAACTAAACTCATTTGGAGTCAAAGGTAAAAAATGAAAGCTATAAAACAGGACTTGGGAAGGAGGATGGAGATGCTAAAAGAAGCATTTGGCCGAGAGAGAGAGAATGGATTATTTTCAGGTTAACTGAACAATGCCATTCAGAAATGAACCTTTTCTTGAGCCATGTTTCAAAGTATTGATTACAAATCACTGTAAGTCTTTCTTTTCCTTTGTAGTAGTGGCCAACTATCCTTATGGAAACAAAAAAGTAGTTTGTTCAAGTACAATATGAAACACATTGCTTTAGGAAATGCATTGACCCTGCTGATGACTAAGAGTTACATAATTAAAACTTTTTTAACAGCCAAGTTTTCTTTTAATTCTCTTTCCTAATCTCACCATGCAATGATGGTTTTTTTGGTCCTTCTTTCTTGTCAAGAAAGATACCTGCATGAATACAAAGAAATGAAAATTAGATCAGTTAGGCACAGACTTGGTCAGGAATTTTGTAAGGTAGTGGGTTTTTATACATATAAAAAATTCCTTTTTTTCATTCTATCCACAATTTCTTTAAGATCTGCCTCAAGTCTAACTTTCTCCATGAAACCTTCCCTCACAATGATAGCCTACAGTTCTCTCTTTCCTGCTTTTCATTTTTCTTTCTGTATTACAACATTAGTGCCTTCATATAATTATGCAGTTTAGTCATTTAGTTTATATATATGTACATATATATGCAAATATATATGTCATCAGTGTGTATGTGTGCCTGTGAGTATGTGTATATTGCTATTATTTAGAATAAGGTTCAAATCATTTTTTCCTGTATATTTGTCTTCCCATTTTGATCATTGATTGGGGAACATCTATGAAGCATCTAGAGAAGGACAATATAGTGGTAAAAAGTTTCAATATTGCTCCAACCATAGGAGGTTTCTTTTTTAATTGATATTTTCTTTTACTTTTCCAATTACATGTTATGAAAGTTTTTTAATCTTCAGCTACATGCATATACATATATTTAAGTTACAAAAATTCCTTCCACTCTCCCTTTCCATCCCCCTTCCCTCAGCAGGAAATAGATGAATTCTGTACATACCCATTTGTGTTTAACATGTTTACAGATTAGTCATTTTCAGTATGAGATTGGGGGGGGAAGGATTAAGGGGGGAAAAAACCATGAGATAATATAGAAATACACAAGAGAATTTTTTTTTAGGGTTTTGCAAGGCAAATAGGATTAAATAGCTTGTCCAAGGCCACACAGCTAGGCAATTATTAAGTGTCTGAGGCTGGATTTGAACTCATAATCCTGACTCCAGGGCCGGTGCTTTATCCACTGCATTACCCAACCACCCCTAAGAGAAATTTTTGAAAAGTGAATGTAGTATTCATTCAGATTCTGAAGGGTTTTTTGTTTGTTTGTTTTGTATTGTTTTGTTTTCTTATTCTGAATGGGGATAGCATTGTCCATAGTCAGTCTCCTAGGGTTGTCCTAGCTCTCTGACCTGCTGAGAAGAGCTGCATCCACCAGGTTTGATCAATTCACAATGTTGTTTGTTACTGTGCACAATCAGATCCATGCTTCTCTAGGGTCCAACCATTTATGGTACCATAACTTGTTCAGTCATTCCCCAATTTTGAGGCATCCCCTCAATTTCTAATTCTTTACCACTACAAAAAGAACTGCTATGAATATTCTGGAACATGTAAGACTTTTTCCATTTTTTATGATTTCTTTGGATATAAGCCTAAAATTGGAATTGCTGGGTCAAAGATTTAATTATTGCTCTTTGGGCATAGTTCACAGGAGAAATTTCACAATACAACCAGAGTTTAGGGAGAAAATAGGAACCATATAACCTCTCATTGCCTACTCATGGCTCAGTATAGCAGGACACAAAGAAATGTTTGTATTATGAAATGCAGCCATTTCTCCATGACCTAGTTTTACCTGGGTCTTAATTATTCTTTATTAACAAAGAAATCTATCAAAAAACCTCCAAAATAACATCTAATAACCAAAAGCAACAAATATCAACTTTGCCCCTCCTTGAATTTGCTTAACACTAGCTCTACCTATTCATAATATGATCTCACAAAGCAACAACAATTGAGCCATCTCCACCTTTTCCACCACTCTATCCACTCTGTGTCACAATAAGCAATGGAGCAGGACCTTTCCTCCTAAGAAGTAGAAGAAATGGCAGAAAAGAGCCCAACTTATTTCATGTCTTTCAGGTAACTTTCCAAGGTTTCCTGTCTCCTAATATCATCCTAATGTTTCTCAACTGCTTTCCTTAATCGGGTAGTCATTTCTTCATTGTCTCTAAGCTTCTAGCCTAGTATCACTTATCACTGTTGAATAATTGTTTATGAAAAATTTGAGATCCATCTTAATCAATTAGCTCATGAGTCTTTATTAAGTCATTTCAAAAAGAGACAGTGTATGTAGAGGGAAAAGATCACTGAATCCAGAGTCAGAGACAAGGCATTCAATTCTCAGTCCAGATCTTTTCTCTCTATGTGACCCTGGGCTATTCATATACCTTAGGCAATTTTATGTCTGAGTTCTTTTCTCAATTGTAAAATGTGGGGGTTCAACTCAATTTCCTAATGTTCCTTAAAGATCAAAATCTATGTGACCAGAACTGTGATGAATGAATGGAAAAAACATGCTTTGACAATGTACTATAGTTACCTAATCTTCAAGACCCACTTCCTCCATGCAGTTTACCCATTATCACTTCTCGCTATTCTGAACAAATAACATTTATCATCTCTAGCTACTAATATTATTGTAGCATTTTGTATTATTGGCTTTTATTGCTATTCCCTTTTGAATAATGATTTAACCCTTCTTGACTTTGACCTCATCCTTCATGCCCAGCCTTTAGGACCACAATACCATTCTTAGGAATATGGATTGTGTCTATAGTTCCTCTCTGTCCCTGATAGCACCTAGTATAGAGACAATAAGCTCTGATGGGTGCTCAATCAGTGTGTCAAATGAATGCACATACATACTCTTCTATTTTCTCAATTTTGTCACTATTTCTAGGAGAATAGCATTTTTTGCTAGAAATTAAAAAGAGGGGATGATTCTGAATAATAGTGATTTCAGAGGAAAAGCCACTGAGTTCTCCCAGACATAGACCATTATGCAACTCTCATCCCCAGTGTCCCCCATGGACACAAGAAAGTGATGATTTTTAAGTCTTTTCCCTACACATGATGGGCACTTTCATATTCTCCTAATTCAATCAATGTTTTATCATATCACACTACATTTTTTTTTGTTTTTACTGCCCATTCTTCCACCCCGACTGAATGGTGAAGAAAAAATATAATCAGTTTTATAGAAGACTCTCCCTGAATCAAGTGGCTGTAGGCAAAATTGGTTGGCAGTGGGGCAGAAGTGCTTACAGATGGGTAGCTTACTGTGAAAGAGAAAAAGCAATTTAAAGAGACACTGTCAAGTTTGAAAGGTTCAGATTTCATCTTTAGTTTGGTAATTATTATCTTGAAAAAAAGCTCCTGATTAGAAATAATTTCATTAATTTTTTTATGGGAAGAAACAAAGAGTTGGCTCTTAGTTTCATAAAATCATACTCCAAATCATGAATTCTAAGAAAGCTGAAATATCTCCAAGTATGTATCTTTATTTTTTAGAACTAGAAGGGGCCTTAGATATTAAGTAGTCAGCCCTAGTCCCTCCCTTTTCATTTTACAAATAAAGAAACTGAGCTTCAGAGAGATCAAATGACCTCCCTGAGGTCACATAGCAAAAGAACCAGGACTTCAATTATCTGGCTACCAACTCAGTGCTTTTTTATATGCCTCATTAAAATGGTGAAAATCAGATGACAATATATGTAATATCCTATTGAACAAGTAGAAATGTGATCCTGAATCAGAGCAGCCTTAAGATGAAAGAAAATGAGAACATAATCACAAGTTCAGGTTTCCTATGAAGATTTATAAAAGGACATGATCTAGAACACAAGTAGAAGAACTTTAGAGTATGAGAAAAGTATCACTTCTCTCATTAGAGGTTAGTATAATATGCTGACCTTGACAGAAGATGTGTAACAGAATCTCATGCCAGATGGATTCAGTTAAGAACCTAGGGGGCTTTAAGGAGAGCATCATGAGCAACATTTCAAACACATCACCTCATAGAACAACTGCTTTATGACTTCTAATGAAGTCTCATTTATTCATCTTCTTTCCAGAACTAACTTGAAATATCCTATTTGGAAATTAGAAGTCCACATTCTTATATTATAGCATCTAATCAGTAAAAAGCAATGTTAGAGTCTCTGACTGTTCATCTCACCAGTGAGAAAACCAAGACTCAAAGTGTCACAGAGTCATCACTAAAGTCACAGAGCTATTAAGAGACAATTCAAGTATTCTGATATATATATATATATATGCACACATATATGTATGTGTACATATATGTGTATATTTGTGTGTATGTATATATCTGGATTTACATGTGTATATCTAAGAATTTTAAGAATATATATAAGAATATTAAGAATATAATTAAATACTAAACAGTATAATTAAATATCAAACTAAACTAAAATTAAATACTAAATTTTAAGAATATAATTAAATACTAAATAGGAACAATTTTTAGAAATTGAAGAATGATATGTTAACATTGAACAGGGAGGGTATCATTAAAGAATCAGTTCTTCACCAGGGTTCTGAAAGAAGGAATAGGATCTGAATAATCAGAGGTGTAGGCATTCTAGACAGGGTTAATAGCTAACATAGGATAATCAGAAATATATAGCTATATAGCTACCTACAGTTATAACAAAGATAAAGTGACTGGAATTTTTCCCAACAAAAACACCAAGAATTCTTCAATAGTTAGCAATCTATCTAGAGCAGCCTGATTAACTACAATAATTAATGGGAAAAGCAAATTACCAAATGATGTCCCACAGTGTACAAGCATCCCAAGGAAATTCTTTCCAAAATTCCACCAACACCACAAACTACCTGCCAGCAAGCTCACAAATTCCATACTCCTAAGTTTATGAAAAAAAAAGATAGAGAACTGATTAAAAATTGTTATGGAATGGAACCTCTCTAAAGGTTCTTCAAAAATTTCTGAGACTTAGAGTGTCTTTTGGTCTAGTATCATTCATGATAAGTTACCTAAAGTGCAGTTCTGTCAAAAAACACAAAAATGTTAATCCTACCCTACACACCACCCTAGCTGCCCTTAATGCAATACTAATGGCAAAACTAATATACTAGTACTAATAGTTGCCCTTTACTTAGTGTGTTAAAATTTGCAAAGTATTTTACATAGGGCAAAATGCTTGGATAAGAGTGATATGAGCTGGAAAAATAGAATGATCCTTTGTTCAGGGTTGGATTGTTAAGAAAAAGAAGCTGAATTCTAAATGGTAGACACCAGAATTCCACAAGTTCTTTGCACAGAAGATTGACATGAAATAAAAAGTATTTTTTCGGCAGCTATAAGAATGAATATAGATTGGAGGGAGAGAATGGAGGTGGGAAGACCTACTAAAAAGTCCCTATCAGTTTGTAGTAATAGTATTAATAAAGAGGAGGAAATAAATGCAAAAGATGTGAAGGCAGGTCATTCAGGACTGATTATTTTTGAGAGATGGAAAAGATGAGTCATGTTTATGCCAAGATTTTGAATATAGAAGAAACTGTGAATGATGGTACTATAAAGTCAAATAATTTTTCCTTTTAAATTTATTTTTTTATTCTCATTTTATACAAATGGTTTTTTTTACATTAATAAAATATTCTTGTTTACAAGTAAACAAAATACCCCTCCTCCTCCTCCATGAATATAGATAGACTTGTTTGGGTGAAAAAAGTAAAGGGGAGAGGAAAAAAATTAAAATAAAAAAATAATAGTAGTAATAATTGTAGGTATGGCCAGGTGGTGCAATGGACGAAGCAACAGCCCTGGAGCCACAAGCACCCGAGTCCACATCCAACCTCATAAACCCAACAATCACCCAGCCACGTGACATGCAAGCCACCTGATCCCCACTGCCCTGCAAAAACCAAAAAAAAAAAAAAGAAAGAAAAAAAAAGACCCAAAATAAAATAAAATAGTAATAATAGTAGGGGTGGCTGGGTGGCAGACAGAGCATTGGCCCTTGAGCCAGGAGTACCTGGGTCCAAATCTGGCCCCAAACACTCAAAGATCACCCCGCTATGTGGCCCCAGGCAGGCCATCCAGCCCTACTTGCCCTGCACCCTCCCCCAAATAATCATAACAAAAAATGTGCTTGAGTCTTTGTTCCAACACCAACAACTCTGTCATGGGTGGATCTCATTCTTTATGATAAGTCCATCACAAAAGTTATTTCCATATTTTTCCACCATTGCCATTGCTGATCGCAACTCCCTCCTTTCTTATTTCTCCACTACCATGTACTCTATTTTCTCTCCTTTCACTATGACTCTGCTTTGGGTAGCTGAGTGGCTCAGCTGACAGATCCCTGGTCCCGGGGCCAAGAAGCCCAGAGCCCCCATACCACCCCTTAGGCCCAGAATCCACCTGGCCCTGTGGTCCTGGGCAGGCCTTCCATTCCCAGCCCCTTGCAAGAAGTAAGAAAGAAAATGTGTTATATCTGGCCACTCTCCCCTCCATGGTCCATCCTCTCCTCCTTTATTCACATCCCCACCCCTTCCCCCTGCTCCCCGCTCCTTCTTACTCCAGATGTCTATACCCCATTGAGTATATTTGCTGTTTCCTCTCCTAGCCATCTCCGATGAGAGCAAAGTTTCCCTCATTCCCCCTTGCCTCCCCCTTCCATATCATTGCAATAGCTCATTGTAATAAAAAAAAATCTTATGTGAAATATCTTGGACTATTCCCCCTCTCCTTCTTCTTTCTCCCATTCCATTTCCCTTTTTTTTCTATTGACTCCATTTTTACACCATATTTTATCTTCGAATTCAGCTTTCTCCTGTGCTTCAACTATAAAAGCTCTCTCTATCTGCTCTATTAACTCTATTAACTCTATTAATTCATGAGTATTATCAGTGTCATTTTTCTATGCAGGAATACATGAAGTTCATCCTCATTAAGTCCCTCATATTTCCCCCCTCTCCTCCAATCTCCATGCTTCACCTGAATCCTGTATCTGAAGATCAAACCTTCTGTTCAGCTCTGGCCATTCCAAAAGGAACCTTTGAAATTCCCTGGTTCATTGAAAGTCCATCTTTTTCCCGGGAAGAGGACATTCAGCCTTGCTGGGTAGTTCATTCTTGGCTGCATCCTAAGCTCTCTTGCCTTCCAGTATATTGTATTCCAAGCCCTACGAGCTTCCAGTGTAGCTGCTGCTAAGTCCTGTGTGATCCTGACTGCAGCTCCACGATATTTGAATTGTGTCCTTCCGGCTGCTTGTAATATTTTCTCTTTGACTTGGGAGTTCTGGAACTTGGCTATAATATTCCTAGGGGTTGGTTTTTTGGGATCTCTTTCTCTGGGGGATCGGTGGATTCTCTCCATTTCTATTTTGCCCTCTGCTTCTAGAATATCAGGGCAATTTTCCTGTAGTAATTCTTTGAAAATGATGTCAAGGCTCTTTTCCTGATCATGACTTTCAGGTATTCCAATAATTTTTAAATTGTCTTTCCTAAGTCTGTTTTCCATATCAGTTGTTTTTTCAATGAGATATTTCACATTTTCTTCTAATTTTTCATTTTTTTGGTTTTGAAGTATTGATTCCTGATTTCTGGTAAATTCATCAATCTCCCTGAATTCTATTCTTTGTCTGAAGGATTTGTTCTCCTCAGAGAGTTTTCTTATCTCTTTTTCCATTTGGCCAATTTTGCTTTTTAAAGCATTCTTCTCCTCAATAATTTTTTGAACTGTTCTATCCATTTGACCTAAGCTGTTTTTTAGCATGCTATTTTCTTCAGCATTTTTTTGGATTTCTTTGACTAAGCTGCTGACTTCATTTTCATGTTTTTCCTGCATCTCTCTCCTTTCTTTTCCCAGTTTTTCTTCCAACTCCCTCATTTGATTTTCAAAGTCTTTTTTTGAGCTCTGTCATAGCCTGAGCCCAATTTCTGTTTTTCTTGCAGTCTTTAGATGCAGGAGCTTGTGCTTCCTCATCTTCAGACTGAGTATTTTGGTCCTTCTTGGGCTCATTTGTAAAATATTTCTCAATAGTCTTCTTTTTGTTTCTCTGCTTGCTCATTTTCCCAGCCTGGGCCTGGTTTGGGGTGTTTCTTGAGCTTTTGGGACACTCCCACAAGGGTCTCAGTGTGTGAGGTTCTGTCCTCCCTCCTGGTCTGTGAATGACCATAAGTGCCCCCCTCTGCCAAGGGGCTGATGTGGGGGGGGCTGCGGTTCTATGGGGGGGCCTAGACTGTGGTCAGGATCTGAATGTGGTCAGAGCCCCAGAGTCCTGTTTCAGGGGCAGAGGACAGAGCTAGGCAGTCTCTCTTCACTCCCCTCCCTCAGCTCAATAGGCTCATGCCCTGGGGGCTCCTGCTTACCAGCTCCGCCTGCTTCTGTTTCCTGGATCAGGGCTGGGGAAAGACCATGCTGCTTGCTGTGTGCCCTGAGGGCTGGGCTCCACTGCTCTCTCTGGCAGAGGTCCCCCACTGTTCCCCCACTTTGTGCCCTGTGCTCCTCGGGGTACAGCTCAGGAGACTCCCCCGCTGCTGTGAGCTGAGACCCCCAGCGCCCTGGGGCTGCCTCTGGGAGGCTGAGGTTCTTTGGCTCTGGTAGGCCACCCCTCTGGCAGGCCACCCCTCTGACCCCGGGGAGCAGAGCCTTTCTGCTCTTTTCCAGGTTACCTTGAGTAGGAGAACTGCCTCACTGCGTCCCTTTGTGGGTTCTGTCTCTCGAAAGTTTAGTTAGAGTCCTTAGCTGATGAATTTTATCAGAGTGCTCCTAAGACTCAATCCCTTCTTGTCGCCATCTTGGCTCTGCCCCCAGAAGAAAGAATAAATTTTGAAGGAATTTTCAATTTTGAACATAATTGAATTCACTGCAAATGAAGTCAAATGAAAATATTCTATATGGAGTTAGGAATGTGGATCTAGAATTCAAGAGAGGTCAGGATCTTGATCTGAAATCACATATAAACAAATGGTAATCAGACTTATGGGAATAAAAAAAGATTGCCAAGATAAAGAGCACAGAGAGGATAATAAGACCATGGATGCACCCTCTGAGTGGGAGCAGGGGAACATACCTTTTAAGGAATAAAGAAGATGAAGAGCATGTAAAAGAGACCAAGGAATCAAGGAGAATTAAGACTAGAGAGGTAAGAGGAGAATGAGAGCTATGTGCTTTCTATTAAGCTGATACAGAAGAGCCACAGAATCTCTAAGAGGAAAGAGACCTTACAGGCCTTCTATCCTAACTAACCTGAACAAGACTTTTTTTTTTCTACAGCAACTATGAGAAGTAATTACAGTGATCAGCCTCCATTTAAAAATTTTCAGTGAAAGAGAGGCTCTACACTGAAGAGATCATGAAAAAGGGTAAAAACATCACTTATACAAAAATATTCATAGCAGCCCTATGGTGGCTAAGAACTGAAAATCTGGGGAATGGATAAACAAATTGTGGTATATGTATATTATTACTATTGTTCTATTAGAAACCAGGAGGGATGGGAATTCAGAGAAGCCTGGAAGGATTTGAATGAACTGATGCTGAGCAAGATGAGCAGAACCAGAAGAACATTGTACTACCCTACAACATGGAGATGATGATCAATCTTAATGGACTTGCTCATTTCATCAGTGCAACAATCAGAGACAATTTTAGGGTATCTGTGATAGAGAACACCATCTGTATCCAAAGAAAGAATTGTGGAGTTTAAACACAGACCAAAGATTTTTACTTTTAATTTTTAAAAAAAGTTATCTTATTATGTAATTTTGCTATCTATTATATTTTATTTTTTCCTTAAGGATATGATTTCTCTCTCAACACATTCAATTATGATAAATGTATAGCATGGAAACAAAGACTATCAGACTGCATTCTGTGGGGGTGGGAAGGGAGATTAGGGGAAAAATTGCAACATTCAAAAATTAAATAAGATCAATACAAAAAAAAAGAGAGCCTACTTTTTCCCATAAGCAATTCATTCTACTTTGTCATCACAGATTTAGAGTTTAGATATCATCTAGATAGTTTATTGCATTCTTATTGCAGAAAAAAGCAACTAAGACCCAGGAACGTTTCCTGACTTATACTCTCTCAAGTTCGTAGTTGCTTTCTCGTGTGTGTGTGTGTGTGTGTGTGTGTGTGTGTGTGTGTGTGTGTATAAATATATATGTATGTGCTCATTTATTTATTTAACTGGCAGGACTGGAGTCTAAACTTAGGTTCTCCTGAGCTAAATTCAGTATCTTTTTTGTGGCACTATTTGGACTCCTTTGTAACCCCTGTAATTGTTAGGAATTACCCAGGAGGAATAGGAGGTCAACAGTGTCAAAAGTTGCAGTGAGGGGCGGCTAGGTGGCACAGTGGATAAAGCACTGGCCCTGGAGTCAGGAGTACCTGGGTTCAAATCTGGTCTCAGACACCTAATAATTACCTAGCTGTGTGGCCTTGGGCAAGCCACTTAACCCCATTTGCCTTGCAAAAAAACAAAACTAAAAAAAAAAGTTGCAGTGCTATAAAGAGGATAATGACTGAAAATATATATTGGATTTGGTGACTAGCAAAACATTGATAATTCATTAAAAGGCCAGTTTTTGTGAAATAAGGTAGAGGACAAGATAGAGGCAATGTCTCTTTAATGTAAGAAAGTAGACTTGGAAAGGGTGTCACAAAACTGTCAGAGTAGAGTAATGTAAATGTAAATTTTACATCTTGCTTCATTCAATTAGGATGTGAGTTCCTTTTGTATCCTCAGCACATAACATGCTACAATGATATATACTAAGTTTTTAATGAATGCTTTTCCATCACATTTCAAAAATGAGTAATTCTTTATTATGCTTCCTTTAAAAATCACACAAGGAGTAGGATGAAATGAAATACTCAGGGGAAGAATAATAAGGAAGCAAGGGAAACAGAGGAAACACACAACCAAGGTAATCACTAAACCTCAGGTTCAATAGTCTGTAAAACATAGCAGAAAGAGAGCAAGTTTCTAAGGAAAGAAATTTCTCAACAGAATGCAAGCTTCTTGAGATCAGACACAGTTTCATAGGTCTGTTTCACTAGGGTCTAACATAAGTGTCTGCTACATAGTAGATATAAAATAAATTTTTTGTTGATTGATTGCACATGACTAACTTTGCTGAGTTCTCCATCACTCTTCATAATAATGTAAGATGCTTGGTTTGCAATGAATTTAATAATGAACTCTTTAATAACACATCAAATATCATGAATTTGATATTAAAAAGACAGGTATTCATTTAAGCATATCTTGTGGGGTTTTCTTCTCTGATATCACAAATAGGGAAATGCTATGTAGTGAGAGAAATGATTATTAATAACTAATCATTAATATGGGGGAAACACAGAATTTATCCTCTTCTGAAACCTTATTAGACCATGCCAACATCTAAAGGACATTGCTGATATCGAGAATGGATTAACTTTCTCCTCAATTTTGTCCAACTCCAGCCAGGTAGGGAAGTTCATTGTGTTCTATTCAAGTTTGAGTGAAGATAAATTCTTGATTAAATTGCCTAAGGTTGGGGTGAATTAGAAGTAAGTAGCATGATCAGTCCTGTCTTCCACTCCCTAATTAGAATAAGTCCACCTCTCATTATAATATTCATTCCCTCATTAATTGTTAACCACTGTCAAGAATATGCACACTTCTAAGAGCATATAAAAGTTATGTGAGTTCCATGAGGTGTCTGGTATTCAAGAGTGCCACTGACCCTTTTTATTAATAATATGCTAGAGTTATTAATAAAATGATTAATGATCAAAAATTATGTCTCTTGAACTTTTTAGACATAAAAGTGACCAACATGAGAGACCTGTGATACCTGACTGAAATAGGCAGTATAAATATGAAGACATTAGCAGGGCAAAACCTATACTCAATATTCAAAGTGTTCACAACAGTGTTCAGAGAAGAGGTGACTTCCCACAAGTGAACCTTATGGAGATAACCACTGTCACAAGACAGAAGGCAGATCATAAGATGCTAGAGTAATTGTGGGTAATGAAGAAGTTGAGACAATTAATAACTGTTTTCAAGAAGGTTAGCATTGAAAAGGCGGCCCAAGATGGAATTAGGTTGCTAAACTGGAAAGAAAGGTCAAGGAAAAGACCTGAGTAATGAGCACATTTTTTTTAAAAAAATGCATGCAAAAGAGTATGACCCTGCCATAGCAAAGACCTGAAGTAAGAGATTTGGACTGGGAAAAAGAGTTCTGGAGAAAATTAAATCTTAATCTTAGAAAAGTAGGAATACTTCTTCTGAGAGAGGAAGAGAGAATGAGGGATGATGCTGAAAAGTTTTGAGATATGAAAAAAAAACCTCATGTCAGATGCCCTCAATAACCTCAATGAAGCATAAGTCTGGGTGAGCTGAATATAAAAATGAACAATGGTAGGGTAATTGAGAGTGAGAGGTAAAGGAAAAAAATTTGAAAAATCCTACTAAGGAAACCATACAGAAAGTAGACAGAGTAGAAGTATTGTTGGGGGAACAGTGAGTGTCCAATCTTTTAGATAGGTGATAGGTGAAAATAAGTTTGTTTGGGTTTGGAATTGTTTTCTTTTTTTTAACTTTCTCTAGTAACATACAAGAATTTTAAAGCAGTAGAAGTTACCTAACAATGATGATTTCTGAATCAGAAATTGCAGGTCACAAGGGCACAGAATTATAGGATATTATTGCAAAGGTACATTAAAGGTGTCATCTAATTTAGAACTATCCTACCTATATTTCAGATCTTTTCATCCTTCCACCTCTACTCCATCAAAACCTACTTTCCTTGTGTCATACTTCCTACTTCCTCAAGGCCTGCTCTTTGATTGTGTTCATGGTCTATGACTCAGATTATGTCCCATTCACTGTCTGATCACAAGGCAATGCCTGCATTTCATAAAGCTAGTCAGTAATATATCAGGCAGCTGAGAAGCATTTTATTAGTCATTTGAGTTGTAGTCTTGGTGTTAATTTTTCCTCTCAGGCCATGATGAAGAAATACCTTCCATCTAAATAGATTTGGAAATGCTGTTTTAAATAGCTCTTCTAAACTGACCTAACTTTTCCCCCAATTCATGCAAAATGTTAAGTAAATTATTTAAGATTTCAAAAATAAGACAATAGGAGTCCAGATTGTTACTCCAAAATAATAATTTTTTTCTGTTTGGAAGATTGCTTGCTTAAGTCCTTTTAAGGGGCTTTATTTCTTTCCTTTCAATATTATGAAATATTCTTTTTTCTTTAAATACACATATACATATCCACATAAACATCCACTTCCAACAAATGTATTTTTTATAATCACAGGTCTAGAAATATTGATGTGCTGTTGGTTAGTTACTCAGACAATATATAAAAGCTTTAGGGAAAAGTTTCTTTGCATAACAAAAGAGCTAATGCATCAAGTTATGCTTTGTTAATGGCATTCAATTAGGATGTAACTGTTGTTAGTTGATTAAAAATTAACTGTGAATAACCGTTTAACATTTAGCGCTTACAAATGTTCTTGATTTATTAAAATTGTGGAAGCAAAGGAGTCTTGGGATAAACTTAGAAATATTTGGGTACATTTTTACCAGAAAACTTAGACATATTGTAAAATATTTCTTTCTAGTAAATATACAATTGTGAATCAGTCTTTGCATTTTAACAACTCATGGAGCATTTTGCAACCCTCCTGTTTTAAAGCACTTGAGAAATAAATAACTGCCAGGGAAAAAAGTCCCATAAGTTTTTGTGTACTTCCTATACAGATGGTGGACCATACTGTGAAATTTGCTGTTCTTAGATTTCTCTATTCTGTACATGCCCCAAGGAATCCTCAACTCAGAGACCAGAGACATAAAAATCTAAATAGGCCATCTATTCCAGTTGAAAATTTATAAGATTCATATGAGATTTTCTGGAATTTACATCAAAACTTCCTTTCAAGGATGTCTAAGTGCTAAATAGAAAATTATCATTATACTGTTCAACCCATTATAGTATCATTTATTTCACTGAGTCACATTGGGAACAGCACTAGCTATGGTCCTTGCTGTCTTTGTGACAATAGTTGAGCCATTTAGCATGACTAAGATTTAATTTTCCATTCTGCAAGATGGTAAGAAGGAAGGGAAGGGGGAAGGTATCAGTGGTAAGGTAGGCCAATCTTAGAGTAAGGAAGATCTGTGTTCAAATCTCTCCTCTTTATACATACTTTCTCTGTGACTTTGTGTCACAAATATCTCATTAGGGAGTTTCCTAAGACTACATAAGTCAAACTTGAGTTGCTGATTTGTATCCATGAAAAGAGTTTCCACATAGAGAGTTCTATATTCTGATGAAATCACAGATCAAGATCAGAAAACAAAATTAAGATAATAGTAGCCAATTCACAGGATTATTGTATCGTAGCATTGCTGTGAGAACCAAAATTTGGGGGGGGAAAGGGCAGGGCAGGAAGTATATAATTGCTTTGTAAGCCTTAAAGAACTATATAAATGTCAGCTATTATCATAATATTCTGCCAATTATAATATCATTCCATCCTCTTTTATGATAATGATATACTATCAGCACTTACAAGTGACTGAGTAATTTTCTCCCAATAGTTTGGATGGTTCTGCACTGATCCACCAATATTTTCTATCACCTATCATATCATTATCCTATTTGCAAGAAAACTGGTCAAAGTCAGAAAGGAAATGTTCACAGTTCAGAATAAAGCTGTGACCTACATTGAGATATGATACCCGTTAAAACTGTGTTCTATAAACTAAATTAAATGTATTGGCATTCTATTTTGTTCAAGATACTATATCATGAGAATATAAAGAAGTATAAGATATGATCCTGATTCTCAATTTTTAAAAAAGTCTACAATCATTGAATGCTTATTACAGGCAAGGTTCTGTCCTGGGAATATAATGATGATGATACTATTTTTTTTTTTTTGCAAGGGAAATGGAGTTAAGTGGCTTGCCCAAGGCCACACAGCTGGGTAATTACTAAGTGTCTGAAACCAGATCTGAAGCCAGGTACTCCTGACTCCAGGGCCAGTACTTTATCCACTACACCACCTAGCCACCACCTGGGAATATAATTATGAACAAGGTATATAACCTTGCTCTCAAGAAACTTAAAATCTGATGGGGCATAGAATACTTACAAAAATGAATATAATATAAGCTGGAATATAATAAAAACTAAGGAAGGAACCAAAGATAAATGATCCTTTTGGACATTTTTCCAAGGAACTTATGACATCTAAAGAGTTGAAAAAGAACCCAGTAAGAAAATAAGAGTAGAGGTAAAAAGATGAATGCCACAGTCCACAAAGGAAAGGCATTTTTGTGATTCATGAGGTAAAGTCTAATGGTCAGATTTATGTTCATCCATCATTATTCTACCCTAGATTACTCAAATTCCCCTTATCCTTTTATCATAAGATAGTTTTCTTTGAAATAAGTAATGCTAGCAAAGCCAATGAAATATCTCGTTTTAGATATCAGAGATAGTCTTAAAAAAACAAAAACAAAACAACAAAAGATTGGCTTTTTTCTTGTTGTTCAACTCATTGCAATTCTTAATAACAAAATATAAATAGCAATCAGAAGATCTAAGTTCTAATTCTGATTCTGGTCCTCTTAAGGTCTCTTTAGTCTCCTTTCCTAAACCAAAATTCCACATACCCCACCTCCAAAATGGAACTCTTGCAAATGGTTCTGTTTGAATCAACTTCTCTTTCTTTTAGCCATCCCTTCTTTTTTTTTTTGTGAGTTCATTAGCTCCCATGGTTTTATTATCATGGAAAATATGGAATTATAAATATAGAGCAGGAATAGAACTCAGAGCTCTTTTACATATGAAGAAATTGAGATCTAGAAAGATTAAGTGATGTGCCCAAGTTTATCTATGTATTAAATATTAAAGATATCCTGATAACTCCCATGTCTATCTATCATTTATCATCCTAATTCCTTTTATGAGCTATAATTTTGCATCACTAGTTGCTTCCTGGAGACCTCTACTTGAATGTCCTATACACATCTCAAATTCACCACATCAAAACTAAACCAACTCCTAAGTCAAACCACTATTTTTTGTTGAGGGTGTCCCCATACTTCTAGTGAAGCAAGTTCAAAACCTCAGAGTCATACCCAATCTTCCCTCATCCTCCATTAATCTAGTCACTTTACACTATTAGTCAATTTTATGTCCCTAACTTTTAATTCAATCCCCCTTTGCTCATTCATACTCATTACCCTAGATGAGGGTATTATCTCTTGCCTGGTCTACTTCAGTAACATCCTAACTGTACCCCAGCTTCTAACACCATTCATTTCTAATCCAGCCTCCACATAATTGCTAAAATAATTATCCTAACAGCTGATCATGTCACTACCCAACCCAATAATCTTTAGGGCCTCCTTATTGCTTCTAGTAATATACAAACTCGTCAGCTGGGTATTAAAAATTATTTGCAGCCTTTCTTGTAAGGGATTGTTTTGTGTGGGGATACTATAAACTTTCATCACCTGGTGTCCTAGAGCACCAGAGCCTTATTGTATTGGTTGATTGTAGAATGCCATGGGACTGGGAGTGGGAGTGGACCAGGGACTGGAGAGGATATTTAAGCACTTGTATTTAGTTTAATAATGGGAGAACTAGAAAATCTTGGAGATCTTGGTGTACTTGGAGATCTTGTCTTCTTTGTCTCCCACTCCTTCAGTGCTCCCCAAGGGAAAAGATAAGCGAGTCCAGAAAGGGACCCAACACTTTTTCAAGCCTACTTTTCTGGGCTTACTTCTCATGTTTTATCAGTTCCAGCAAAACTGACCTACCTTCTGTTCCTAAACTCAGCATTCTGTTTCTCCCATCTCCAAACATTCTCTCTATGACTGCAATAGAGTCCCTTTAGGTTCTAACTCCTGGTGAAACGTGTTCATATTTTTTAGTTGTTTACTCTCTAAATTTCCTTAAATTGTTTATTTACTGATTTGTTTGTATGTTTCTGCCTTGCCCCCAACAATAATGTAAGGTCAGTAAAGACAAGAATGGCTTTTTTGTTTGTTTTTATACTTTAGTGGGCTTTAGCAATTGCTTGTAAAATGAAGTGAATTGAACTGAGACCTTGGATCTCATTTTTCTTATCTGTGAAAGGGGAATAATGACCCCAGCTAAGGAGAATTCAAGGATATATTAATGGACTCTGATAAATATAAAAGTCCACATGTGGAATATTATTACAATTATTATGATTAGCCATATCACAATCCAGACTCATGGCCTCTTCTTTTCTTTTATTGTACCATGCCTTCTAGTATACCAAAAGGTGAGATATAACTACCTTTCACTGTCACTACTGCACAGACAGAGGCTTGCCAAGTTGGGGAGTCTAAAAAGAAGAAAGAACTCAATGATCCCTCTTCAGGAAGGACCTACAAGTGCCAAATTAGTCAAATAGAGTCATTGGTGGGCACATGAGGCAGGGAAGGTCTCAGAATCATCTATATCTATATCATTGCTATAATTAAACAGAATTTGAGAAGCAAACAAAGGGATGGATTCTGTAGACCTGATTCAGAGAGAGTACCAGAGCTTGAAGTCTACATAAAGTTCTAATCATCTTGTAGCATCTAACATTTTGTAGAAATATGTTTTTATGTCACTGCACATAAAACAATCTCCAACTTCGAACTTCATCAAAGTTACTTGCATCCTGGGGGGCAGAGCCAAGATGGCTACAAGAGCAGATCCTGTCTTAGGTGCTCTCTCATAAATCTTCTAAACTAAGGACTCTAACTAAATTTTCAAGAGACAGAACCCACAGAGGAACCCAGTGAGGCAGTTCTCCTACTCAAGGTAACCTGGAAAAGAGCAGAAAAGCTCTGCTCCCCGGGGTTGTAGGGGTGGCCCACCAGAGGGGTGGCCGGCCAGAGCGAAAGAATTTCAGCCTCCCAGAGGCAGCCCCAGGTCACTGGGAGCCATAGCACACAGCAGCGGGGGAGTTTCCTGAGCTATGGCCCAGGGAGCACCAGGCACAAATTGACTGAACAGTGGGGGACCCCTGCCAGAGCAAGCACATGAAACCCAGCCCTCAGAGTAGACAGTGAACAACAAGTCCAGATCCCCCAGGGCATTAGCCCATTGAACCTAGGGAGGGGAGTGAAGAGAGAGAGGCTACAGAGCTCTGCCCCTGGAACAGGACTCTGGGGCTCTGAACACATTCAGATCCTGATTGCAGTCTAGGCCCCCTCACAGAACAGCAGGGCCTCCCCTACCTCAGCCCCATGGCAGAAGGGGGTGCATATGGTCATTCACAGACCAGGAGGGAGGACAGAGCTTCATACACTGAGACCCTTGTGGGAGTGTCCCAAAAGTTCAGGAAGCACCCCAAAAACAGGCTTAGGCTGGGAAAATGAGCAAGCAGAGAAAAAAGAGGAACACCACTGAGAAATACATTATCTATGATCCCAAGAAGGATCAAAATACTCAATCTGAAGATGAAGAAGCACAAGCTCCTGCTCTAAAGACTCCAAGAAAAACAGAAATTGTGCTCAGGCTATGACAGAGATGAAAAAAGACTTTGAAAATCAAATGAGGGAGTTAGAAGAAAAACTGGGAAAAGACATGAGAGAGATGCAGGAAAAACATGAAAATGAAGTCAGCAGCTTAGTCAAGGAAATCCAAAAAAATGCTGAAGAAAATAGCATGCTAAAAACCAGCTTAGGTCAAATGGATAAAACAGTTCAAAAAGTTATTGAGGGGGGCAGCTAGGTGGCATAGTGGATAAAGCACCGGCCCTGGAGTCAGGAGTACCTGGGTTCAAATCTGGTCTCAGACACTTAATAATTACCTAGCTGTGTGGCCTTGGACAAGCCACTTAACCCCATTTGCCTTGCAAAAACCTAAAAAAAAAGTTATTGAGGAGAAGAATGTTTTAAAAAGCAAAATTGACCAGATGGAAAAGGAGATAAGAAAACTCTCTGAGGAAAACAAATCCTTCAGACAAAGAACAGAACTCAGGGAGATTGATGAATTTATGAGAAATCAGGACTCAATACTTCAAAACCAAAAAAATTAAAAATTAAAAGAAAATGTGAAACATCTCATTAAAAAAACAACTGATATGGAAAACAGATTTAGGAAAGATAATTTAAAAATTATTGGAATACCTGAAAGTCATGATCAGGAAAAGAGCCTTGACATCATTTTCAAAGAATTACTACAGGAAAATTGCCCTGACATCCTAGAAGCAGAGGGCAAAATAGAAATGGAAAGAATCCACCAATCCCCCCAGAGAAAGAGATCCCCAAAAACCAACCCCTAGGAATATTATAGTCAAGTTCCAGAACTCCCAAGTCAAAGAGAAAATATTACAAGCAGCCAGAAGGACACAATTCAAATATCGTGGAGCTGCAGTCAGGATCACACAGGACTTAGCAGCAACTACATTAAAAGCTCATAGGGCTTGGAATATAATATACCAAAAGGCAAAAGAGCTTGGAATGCAAAATTGAATGTCCTCTTCCAGGGAAAAAGATGGAGTTTCAATGAACCAAGGGAATTTCAAATGTTCCTGTTGGATTGGCCAGAGCTGAACAGAAGGTTTGATCCTCAAATACAGGACTAAGATGAAGCATAGAGATTGGAGGAGAAGGGGAAAATATGAGGGACTTAATGAGGATGAACTGCATGTATTCCTGCACAGAAAAATGACACTGATAATACTCATATGAACCTTCTCAGTTAATAGAGCAGGTAGAAGGAGCTTTTATAGTTGAAGCACAGGAGAAAGCTGAATTTGAAGATAAAATATGGTGTAAAAATGGAGTCAATAGAAAAAAGGGAAATGTAATGGGAGAAAGAAAAAGGAGAGGGGGAATAGGCCAAGATATTTCATATAATAAGATTTTTCTTTATTACTATGAGCTATTGCAATGATATGGAAGGGGGGGAGGCAAGGGGGAATGAGGGAATCTTTACTCTCATCAGAAGTGGCTAGGAGAGGAAACAGCATATATATTCAATGGGGTATAGGCATCTGGAGTAAGAAGGAGGGGGGGACAGGGGGAAGGGGGGGATGTGAGTGATGGAGAAGAGGATGGCCCATGGGGGGAGAGTGGTCAGATATAACACGTTTTCTTTTTAACTTCTTGCAAGGGGCTGGGATTGGATGGCCTGTCCCAGACCATAGGGCTAGGTGGAAGCTGGGACTAAGGGGTGGTATGGGGTCTCAGGGCCCCATGGCCAGGGATCTGTCTGCTGTGCCACTCAGCTACCCTGAAAGGAGAGAGAAAATATAGAATATGGTAGTGGAGAAATACGAAAGGAGGGAGTTGCAATCAGCAATGGCAACGGTAGAAAAATATGGAAGTATCTTTTGCTATGGACTTATCATAAAGAATGTGATCCACCTGCAACAGAGTTGTTGGTGTTGGAACAAAGACTGAAGCACATTTATTATTATTATTATTATTTGGGGGAGGGTGCAGAGCAAATGGGGCTGGGTGGCCTGCCTGGGGCCACATAGCAGGGTGATTATTGGGTGTCTAAGGCCAGATTTGGACCCGGGTGCTCCTGGCTCAAGGGCCAATGCTCTGTCCACCACCCAGCCACCCCTACTATTATTACTATTTTATTTTTATTTTGGGTCCTTTTTTTCCTTTTTTTGATTTTTTGCAGGGCAGTGGGGTTGGAGTGGCTTGCATGTCACACGGCTGAGTGATCATTGGGTGTATGGGGCTGGATATGGGCTTGGATGCTCCTGGCTCCAGGGCTAGTGCTCCGTTCATTGCACTACCTGTCCATACCTACAATTATTACTATTATTTTTTAATTTTAATTTTTTTCTCTCCCCTTTACTTTATCACTCAAGCTAGTCTATATTTTGGGGGGGAGGGGGTATTTTGTTTACTCTTAAACAAGAATATTTTATTAATGTATAAAAAACATTATTTGTGCAAAATGAGAATAAATAAATATTAAATATAAAAAAAGTTACTTGCATCCTAACGTTTCCCATATACCCATACTATCTCCAGGAAGAACCGCAAATGGATGTTCACTGGAAAAAATATCAGAGAAACTCTTTAGAGAAAGGATTTCGTGTCATAGATTTCAATCTTGAAGGGACCTGAGAGGCTATTTAATTCAACCCTCTCATTTTACAGATGAGGAAACCAAAGTAAACAGAGGTTTAATAATTTTCTCAGAATCACATAACCAGTAAATATCTGAGGTGAGATTTGAATTTGGGTTTTTCATAACTCCAAGTACAGTATTAATACAATATAGATGCACAGCAATAACTAGTGAAATACCAAGTTCTTTGATTCCATGATAGGCTTCAAATTCCAGGATATCTACTCAGCTTTTTTCATGGTGATATAACTATGTTACTACGACTGATTACATTGATTATATAATGTATTTTTTCTCCTTATCTCTTGGAAATAAGTCAATGAAATACTCATCTTTCTTTTTTGTGCTATCTTGTTCTCCTTTTGTATTCTTTGCCCTAACATGGTATTGGTTGGGCAATTCAGCATGTGCTCTGCTTAGTAAGGAAAACTTGCAAAGATTTCTTCAAAGCAAACTTGAAAAATTCTCTAAGTATTGGGTACCAACCATGGAAGTCATATGTTTCAAATGTCAAATGTCCTTTCAGAAATGATCTAGTCTTTCTTATTCCTTGTAATAGATGTAGATGCCCTAAAAACATTCAACTAAAAAAATTAGGAAGAGGTGGATGAGGAGTTTCCTGTAATTTATAGAATCTGACTTTGATGGTACCATTAATATATACATAGATAATGCCTGCCAGCTGAAGCTCGGCAGACTATTTGTAATTCCTTGATTCTGCTGTCTCCTGTTTCACTGCCTTTTCCAGACACAACCAAAAGGGTATACAATGAGTTGAAAGCACTGGAATGGGGGTAACTGAAACCAAATAATTACAAATGGTGGTCAATAAAAGAGTAATCAAACTCTGTCTTAACTATTTTGGTCAAAATTGATCAGAATATCGCAGGAACAAAGACATCCCACATCATAAAGTTTTAGGAGGAAAAATATTTACATTGATCTTTCTGTCCCATATGGGCATGACAAATAATTCTTTTAGTTTCCAAAGCAAAGGGGTTCTAGTCACAAGAGCACTTGCCATTTGGACTGGATACCTTTAAAAAAAATGAATGCAAGGAATTTCAAATACTTAAATAGGGAACTTTTACAATTTCATTTCTAATTCTAAAGTTGGAGTTCAAGAATCATATTTGAAAGACCCAAAGGGGAAAATGGACTGAATTGATTACAAGTACATTTAAAGTTCTTGAAATATCATCACTGTCACCATCAACTAACATTTATCAACAAATTCTAGTAGTGTAATAGGATGAGATGGAGGAAATAAAATGACACTCTCTTTCCCACAAAAAGACACATACAAGGACATGCCTTGAGGCATAGAGGTAGGGAATGCTGTGGTTAGCCATTGCTAGAACTAACCCCACTAAAAATGTATAAACTAGATGAGATTTATCTTCAATTTCCCCAGTTCCCCCCCTCCACACATACACACAGCATCTCCTCTATGAGCACCCAACATCCTCAGAGTCTCTTTATTTTCCTTCAATTTCAAGGTGTTCTCAGGAAAAGATCTGATAAATGAATTCTCTCAGTGGTATAAATGAAAGATAACAGATTAATGTGTTGCCCTTCCCAGAAGAATTTGGAAAGAACAAACAAATCTAAAGAATGAATCTTTTAAAATGTACTTTTATCTATCAGCAAGCTTGTCCTAATTCTGATTTCACATGACATTCCTTTAGTTACTTGGATATCTATCTTATTTCCCTTTACTTTTTGTCTCTAACCTACATATCCCCAGTTCTTTCCACCTTTTCTCATAGAGCACATTCTCTGAGTCCTTCATGAATTTATTTTCTCTCTTGTGGATACTAACCTGCTTATCAATATTCTTCCTGCAATATGGTTCCTATAGTGTGGTTTCTTATAATAATACAGATGAATTTTGAACTCCCTATCCCAGGGCACATGGATTAACTTTTTTGGTTGGCATGTCACACTATTTCCTTCTATTGAATTGAATTGTGCATTGCTAACTGGGGATATATCTTTTTTCAGATGACCAGTCATCTAGGTACCCTACTCAAAAAACCATTTTGGAAAGCAATTTGTAATTATGCAAATAAAGTGAATACAATGCACATAACCTTTGAATCAGAGATTCCCTTACTGAGCTTATACCTCAAGGAAGACTGATAAGAAAAAGTTCCTATATTCTCCAAAATATTTATGGCAGAACTTTTTACGGTAGTTAAGAATTGGAAACAAAGTAAATGCTCATAAACTTGGAATGGCTAAATAATATGTGGTACATGAATGTAAGGGAACATCTCTGTGCTATAAGAACTGTTATGAAAAGTTTATATGAACCAATGCAGAATGAAAAACGAACAGAGCCAAGAAAACAATATGCACAAAATAATACAAAAGGACTATGACAATGAAAATGGAAGAATTTATACATCAAGAAAATAAAAGTATATATATATGTATATATATATATAAAATACATATAAACAATAGTAAAAGATAAGATCAAGAAAAATATGAATAAAGATAGATAATATGCAGACACCTCTAACCTTATTCCTTCATTATGGTGGGAGGTCTACAAGTATTGCATATTATTTACAGGTTACATACTTTTTCAATGTATTTTCAGTTGTTTGTTTTTTTTCCCCCTTGCTAAAAAAAAAATAATGCTATTTGTTATATAGGAATGTTTTCTAGGAGTAGCACAGGGAGAATGGGGGGAAGAAGTGGCTTGGATACTTGAGATAATATAGTGATGTAAGAAATAGATATCATGGGTGGCTAGGTGGCACAGTGGATAAAGCACTGGCCCTGGAGTCAGGAGTACCTGGGTTCAAATTCTGTCTCAGACACTTAATAATTACCTAGCTGTGTGGCCTTGGGCAAGCCACTTAACCCCATTTGCCTTGCAAAAAAAAACCCTAAAAAAAAGATATCAATAAAAACATGTTTAGAGAGTAAGACCAATTGAAATCCTGTTGGACACTATTATTTTACATATTATCTACCTCTCCCAGTCTCATGTTATCTGAAAATTTATTAGACATTCCATCTGTGTTATTATCCAAATCATTAATAAAATTTTCAAATAGCCCAAGATCCCGGGACACTGCACTAGGGCTCATTTTCAAGGTAACATCAAAAAATTAATAATTTAATCTTTGATTCTGGACAGTCAATCAATTCACAATGAGTACTTCTAACTAAACTATCATCTACTCTTATTTCCCTTAATTTTTTCAAGAAACACTTTTCAGCATAATGGACTTTAGCAAATTTTTGGCTAAAATTTAGGTAAACTATTCTGTACAGAATTTTCTTGAAATGCTATTCTAGTGATCCTGTCAAAAGAAGTAAAAAGTTTCTCTGCTAAGACCTGTTTTGTTTTGTTTTTTTAGATTTTTGCAAGGCAAATGGGGTTAAGTGACTTGCCCAAGGCCACACAGCTAGGTAATTATTATTAAGTGTCGTGAGGCCATATTTGAACCCAGGTACTCCTGACTCCAAGGCCAGTGCTGTATCCACTGCTCCACCTAGCCACCCCCTAAGACCTGTTTTTAATGAAGTCATATGGCATCTGGGTGTTACCCATTTCCTTGTCTAGATCTTTGCTAATGATCAAATTTATAAAGCATTCTAGAGTTTTCACAGAAATTGAAGTCAAGTTCTCTGATCTATCACATGAAGACTCTACTGTCTTCAGTGAACCACTGTCCTGTTCCTTCAGTATCAGGATCTTTTAGTATCCTAATCTTCTGGGACTCTGTCCACTTGGGAAGTAAGACACTTACATATGAGTACTCTGTCCAAAGGAATATAAATATACTTCATAAAGTATCTTGGAGTTCAGAGACTAGATTTTTTTTCTTCCCTACTTATTTATTCTATCATAGTTACCATCTTCCCCTAAGCCCCCCCCCCTTCCAAAATACTGGAGCAATTAACTTTTTTGGCTCATGCAGTTTTCATTTATGATTTCTCGAAATATAACTCTAAAAATCTCATTGGAATTCAAATGGAGCTACTTGACTATGCCTTCAAACTCAAAGCACTCTGGTTTTCACTGTTTGACCAATAATAGCTTCGTTTGCTCGTTTAGATTTTAGTGGCTCAGATTAGTGTAAATAGCAATCATTTCTGTTCTGGTTAGAAACTCTGAGAGTTTTCCCCTCTCAGACTGATTCTTTTTTTTTTTTTTTTTTTTTTTTTTTTTTTAGTTTTCACCAGGCAAATGGGGTTAAGTGGCTTGCCCGAGGCCACACAGCTAGGTAATTATTAAGTGTTTGAGACCAGATTTGAACTCAGGTACTCCTGACTCCAGGACCAGTGCTCTATCCACTGAGCCACCTAGCTGCCCCAGACTGATTCTTTAGTGAAGACAAATTGGGCTATCTTTTGCCTCCATTTTTATCTACTGTTTAATTATTGAATGGGTGTTGCCACAGACAAACTAAGGCTTAGGAAAGACCTTACCCTAAAAAGTGCAAGGTCTCCCACTTCATCCAGAATCATCATCAGTTGTCCTGATCTCTATCTTGTCACTGCTCTGATGACTCTGGAGGAGAGAATGAGGTTAATTACTTTGAGAACTTCTCCCTCACTTAAATCCAATCCACTTGCAAGTCACAACATCCTCCTACTGATTGTCATTGTTCCTTTTTGAGAATGAAGGATGAACAACAATAATTTTCTGGGAACTCACCAAAGGAGGTTTATGAAAATACCTATCTATATTAGTTTTAACAATCTTTTGGTAGTTTTTTGTTCTGTCCTTCCCAGTCCAGTACTCATTCTCATTGGCAAAGAAAAAAAGAAACAAAATAATGACTGCCATTGTTTTTAGCATTCCTAGTCAACTTGAATTCATTCTGAATTTTAGCTCTCCTGACACATTTTCACAGTACTCAATCACTTTTTTTATTCATCTTTTATTAATTTCCTTTGCTTCCATATTCTGTATGTCTTTAAAATCTAAATTAGTCAACAACTTCCCTATACACATGCTCTTTTGACTACTTATATATTCCTCCTCAATGCAACCTTTTTCTTTGTGTTTTTAGAATCTCTTTCTTGAGAGTTTTCCATTCCCCTTTACTGACTTCACCTATGGAATTTTCATTCATCCTTTCCCTGAACCTTTTGAATTGAAGTCCTTTTCTCAGTTATTTTTAACTAATACTTTAATCCTTCCAGATGACCTAAAGAGTAGTGATACATACCTTGAGTCAAAAAGTCTGTATTCAAATCCCAATTCTACTATTTAATAACTTATATGTCCTTTTGGGGTCTTAGATACAAATAGAGGAGGATGAGACTGATGATCTTTTAGACCCTTATGTATCTCTAAATTCTATAACCTCTGGTATCACACCACATAGGCAGTCATATACTGAATCTCTGTTTTTGGATATTATATGCATCAAGCAGGTCCCCTTATCCATTCAAATAAATTCCTCCTCCAGTGAAGAACTCTGAGTAGATAAAGAATCCAGTAATGCATATAATTTCAAGGGACAATTTGAGTCCCCCTGGCTATCCTACAATGCTTCAGGAGATCATATAAGTTCCTCTTAGTCTAATGAATCAAAATCCTGAGAATTTACTACAGGTATAAATAAAAGTGCCACTTAACCATTGAAAGAGAGGAAGAGAGGGGAAAAAAGAGTTAATAAAGAGAGGATAGAGGAAACAAGTTAGATGAGGCTGTAGATGGGGAAGAAGAGGGGCAAAAACAGACCATATGGTTTCCACTTGACCCTTATTAAACTGATCTCTGTAACACTTATTGCCTATACCTTTTCCATATATTTACTCCCTGATTTGTGTTGTTACTTAACTGCGGTAGATATTTGCTTTGCCTCCTTGCATTACAAGCTTCTCTAGAATAAGGACCACACCTATGTCTTGTATGTTTGTATGTCCCTCAGGATCTAGTTCAATATTCCTGGCACACAGCAATGTAGTAACTGCTAAATGAAAGAATGAATGAAATATCTCACATCCTCTTCTCACACACCCACCATCATCACCACCAAAGCACAACTGTCCCAGAAAAGTGAAATGAATTTAGGTTCTTTGTATCAAAATGGTCATTAAGTATATGGGTCAAGAGACCCTCTATTATGTATACACACACACACACAGGCAGCCAGAAGGGAAAAAAATTCTAGTCATATTTTTAAGTTGTTTGTTCTTCATTTTCAAAGAGAACCAATGGTATCATGAAATGATTGTTTGACTTGTATGTGAATTAGATTTAAGTGAGTCACAGGTGCACAAAGTTGTCAGCCTATCTCTCTTTCTTAGTCAATAAAATTCAGGGGCAGGATAAAAGTCAAGATTACTGGAGAGGTCCTTGGATTCAATGAATGACTTCGGAAATTTTACTGTATGACCTAAGCTCTAAGTACTCCACAGAGCCTGCTTCAGCCTCCTTCATGACCATTGGAACCAAATTGGTTTCCTCCACCCATTCTGGCAGGGAGAGTCTTCCCAGGCTTGGGGGAGGGGTAGACATTCCCCTAAGTTACCCAACAGGTTTGAAGCCTGTTGGCTACCTTCAACCTGATTTAGCCCAACTACTGAGAGAGCTTACCTAGATATGGCTACTGTGCAGGCTCCAGTTTCTTGGAACTACATGTAAGGGTTGGCCACCAAAAGATAGATTGGCAGTCCTTAAAAGAGCTCGGCAAAGCTTCATACCAGAAGGACTAGTCTTCCTGACTATTCCATATGTCCCACTCTTAAGTATCCTGAGACCATATGACCGTATACCAGGCAGACAAGAAAAAGGAGTTCTATACTGCACAGAAGGTACTATGAGATGACTCTAGAAGTCTGCCAACTCTGATATTTCATAATTCTGTTTCAATGAGATTATTCATCCATTTTTTGTTTATACTACCATTAACAAAGGAAAAAATGACCTTTCTGGCTTACTTTCCAGGATATCTGAACCTTCAGATATGAATGTGTTATTTAAATATACTTTGTACCTCTAATCATTGCTGGTTCATATTCCTAAACCTAGGCCATGCTGAGATTTTTAAACTAAATCTTATATGTTAAGAGAAGCCAATCACCTAAAGTACTGTTTCATCATGCTATTCCTCTGCTCAATAATATTCAAAGACTCCTTATTATTTAAAGGATACTTTTTAAACTCCTAAACTGGCAAATTAAGGGCTTCCACAATTTTAATCCTTCACACTTTTCCAACCAAGTAGACTATTAGTTACCCCATTACAATAATTTCTTCTTCAGCCACTGTCAAATATACCATGTTTAGTTTACTCTCCATTCTGCTGTTCATGCCTACTCATCCTTTCTCCATATTTAAGATCTACTCATTCTAAAATTTGAAACAGTGGAGTAAGCTACAAGATCTGAATTGGAGACCCAGCTCTGAAATTTTGTATCTGTGTGATCATTAGAAACTCAAAGCCTCTCTGAACCAAAGCTGTTGAGGTTTTTTTTTTTTAATCTATATAATGGGCATAATCCTCATGCTACTTTTCTCAAAGAGTTGTATTTTTTGAGTAAAGCCCTTTGTAAAACTTAAAGCAAAACAAAAATGTGAGCTATTGTGACTAATTTCCATCATGAAACCTTCTTGACCACCTCAGCCTACTGGTGAGCTCTAAGTTCCCTTTCTAGTTCTTAATTCTGCAATTCTATAAGATTCTATGATCTCATAGGAGTCACAACTTTTCATCCAAAATCAAATTATGGACTAGACCAATCCTTGAACAAGACCAAGAATATAAGAAGTGAAACCCAAGGTCCAACCACAACTAAATTTCCTAAGTAAATGATCATCAGGCTACTCCTATACCTCTTTGACCTAGCACTCTGTACCTCATCCTCATCCATACCATTCCTTTCTTGGACAAGGTGTGCCCGAGTCAACATTCTTGGGTTGCAGAATGCTTCCCAATGCTGTGCTGCATTCATTCAACAGCAAGGGGATGGGGGGAGAGCTGGAGAGTGGAAAAAAAGTGATGCTGGCTTCTTGTTTTGCTTATGTTGTTAAAAGCCGTTCTTATGCCGCAGTTCTGGAATAGGTCTCCTCTTTCTTTGAAAGCATGCTGTGTGATAGACTGTCATTTGTCCCCTGCCTCCAGAAGAGCCAGCTGGCAGCTAAGTGCTAAAGCCAGTGACTTGCATGTGTTTTTCTGACATTTAACAAATGGGAACAGCTTGCAAATCTGCATTAACTCACTCTGTCTCACAAATAATCAGGGCCTACGCAGTGTAGACACTGGGAACATTAGCTGAAACACAAAAGAGAGTGAGAGGCTGAGGGGGAAAAACAAGTCAGCAAATAACGGATGTTTTAACGAAGGGATGAATATAACATTTTGGTTCAAAGGGAAGAGTTTTGATGTCAATTTGTTTTTCAACAAGCCACTGCTAATGGCGCTAAATCTGTCTGTCAGAGCCCGGCTCTGCAGCTGAAGTCGTCTTGCCTGCGCCTCCCAAATGCTGATCTGTCGCTTGCTTCCATCTTGCAAACATCATTTCAAACTCCTTCTGCTTCAGAGGCAAGGAATCTCAAAGGAGCTGAGTTTGGCCGAGAGGGGACTTTTTAATACCATACCACACGGTTACATAGCCTTCCCACTCTATGATGTTGACTAAAATGTCAGACATTTTAAGGAAGAAAAGATGTAAGAGTTGAAATAGTACAGCTTTTCCAAATCATTACACACATATGCTGAAAAATTAAGTTGTACATATATGTGCATGTTATGTGTGTACTTTTCCATTAAAAAAGAACAGTGTACGTGTATTTGTGTGAATGAATATCAGTGGTGATAGAGCCACACTTACATATTTCCATAAATTGAGACAGGGGTTCCAGCTCACATTAGCACTGTGAATTTGGGACAAATGAGAGAATTTTAGACCTATTAAAGGTGATTTGGCATTTTGCAATAGACACTATCCAATCCCCACAAGTTTCATTTCATTTAAAGGATAACTGTCTGTGATGCTCTAACTTCTAATCTCAAGTCCCCAAAGACAATAAACACCTCAGCGTGAATAAACTGAGAAATGGATACATAGGAAAGTGCTTTTGGCACAGGGTTGAAAAAACTGTCTGCTGGGATAAGCTCGATGTGTCCCCTCTGTCTTTATACTATTTTTGAGCATGAGAGGATAACAAATAATAAAATGCTGCTCTGCTGATACTCTACCCCTACCCTCTGCTTCTGGACCTTCTAAACACTCTTTTTCTTACACTGATGATCAAAAAAGTTAGAGAAGGAGAACAAAAGCAAAGAATAAGTCTAATCAAAACCTCTTTCTGCATCCGGGCAAAACAAGCTTGGGTTAGCATTGCACTCAGTGAACAAGTGTAGGAAAAAGCCATAAAGGTTAGATTCCTTTTATGGCATAAAGTCAAATCTCATTTCCCTGGGAAAACAAAAGAAAAGGGGATCTGTTACCAAATGAATAAAAACAATTCCACATATAATCTCCCAATCTATCACACAATTCCCCCCCAAAAAAAGCATTTTTAAAAATTAAAATTGAATAATAAAATTGAATAAAAATTAAAATTGAATGGGTATAATAGGAAAAGGGCATAATAGGAATCATGAGTTCTATTATGACTAGCTAAGTGACCTTGAACAAGTTATTTCTGCTCTTTGCATCTCACTTATTTGTAAAATGTCAAAGAAGAATTATAATATTTGATGATCCTATGAATTTAGATTGGAAAACCAAAGCTATATCCAATGTCTATAATTTAATACTGTGTTCAGAACCTATTTTCATCTTAGAGATAATCAAGAAAGGAGCTGGACAGTATGAGAGAAGATTCTTTTGGTATTCCAACTTCTTGCTGATCAGATTTTAGATGTATCATTGATCATTAGGAGTTCCATTAAGATCTGTCACAGAGAATTTGGGAAGAATTTAGATAACAACATAAAAACAGCAACTTGTTTGCAAGTTAGTTATTAGAATTGACAGAATCCTGAAATTATATCTTAGTCAGGGTCACATATAGAATAAACACTAGTGCAAGGATTTGAACCCAGATCCTCTGACTCAAACAATTCTTCCCACATCATGCTAGCTACATATTTTGAGGACAAGCTTATGGTTGGTCTAGCTTCTTTCATGCAGTTTTCCAAAACTTCTCCATCCCATACTTGGGTCCCCCCCCACAATTTCATTGACTTCCCATAAAACTTACAAGCTATATTAAACAATTTAGCACTTAAATATCAATGGTCCTATATTTCATGCTTGTATATCGTATAACTATGATTTGATTCTGTACTTGAAGGCAATACCTATGCTTTCTATTTCATTTGCATCTCTTATAGTGCTTAAAATGTGTTCCAAAAGGGTTGATCATGAAACCCAGCATTATCTGAAGACTTCAGAAAACAACAATAAAATAGCTCCATCATACCAGAAGGTTGGAAATCCTGGACTAGAAGATGGGGAGGGAGCATAATGGGTGCTTGATAAATGTCTGCTGATCAGTGTATCAACACCATGGATCATTTGGGCCCTGAGAACAAAGAAATACACTAGATGGTAGAAGAAAGGCATAAGAAGAGATCAACCCTACTCCCAAGGATCTTATAGGGAATTTGAGGTGAGACACATGCCTGTACAAGAAAGAATTAGCTCACTTTAAAAAACGTGTTGTGTGAACAGGTCCAGAAATTAGAGTGTCATCTGAAGGCAAATGTGCCAAAGAATAAAGGGGAGATCAGATGGGGGTCCAGTTAATCAGGACATTTATACTTTGCCTAGAGTCAAAGTGCCAAATAGAGGAAAGACAGGCAGAACATCTGGATTGTCTAGTGCTCTGAATGCTCTGAGCTTTAGATAAATGCCTAGAGAGACAGATGAATAAAAAGGCAGGCATCTGCCAACAGATGGGCACATGGACTGACAGCACTAAGTGCTAGAAGTAAAAGGTCAAGGGGGGAACAGAGGATAATGTGGAAAGAGTTCTCCAGAAAACATGTAAGCAGTCCATGACCTGGCTCATTCTAAGGTCAGATGAACCAAGCCTGCAATTGACTGCTTTAATGGAATTAGACCATTATAAGAATGAGTTATTCTTGTCTAATACATAGAATTTTGAGAGATGAAAAATTTCTCATGGGAAAAGTCTTTGTTTTTCCATTGTCTCAGCAACCTGGAGTAGAGGCAGCTAGTTGTTACAGTGAATAGAGAGCATTGAACCCTGAGTCAGAAAGACCTAAGTTCAAATCTAAACTCAGACATTTACTAGCTGTATGACCCTTGACAAGTCACTTATCCATTTCTTGACTCAGTTTTCTCAATTGTAAAATGGAAATCATAATTATACCTACCTTACAGGCTTGTTTTGTGAATCAACTGAGTTATTAGCTACATAGCATTATTCCCTTCTTTTTCCCTTCCCTGAAGTAGGTAAGAATCTTCCTTACTGCCTGTCATACACCAGAGCATGCTAACAGACTAAGGAGGAAAAATAATACTTTGGATCCCTAGTAGAAGAGGATATGCCAAAAGGCCCTGGAAAGGAAGAGATCAATTTCCCAACTTTGCTCTGACTTGGTTCTGAGTTGCCCAGGCCAGTTCCTATTATCTTTATGTCTCAGCTAAGGATTCAATCCATTCAATCCCTTGTTTGTCTATAGGTAAGCTAGAATCCTAACTTTAAGAAGTTTGTCACAACTTCCTCCTCCTAAGGTTTTTTTTCTCCTCTTGACACTAATCACCATTTCCATGGCTTACCCTGAAATGTGAGGCCAGATTGGAGTAGTACTTGTGGAAATGACACCTTGATATGAAAGAGAACATAGTATTACCTTCTCCCTGCTTTGTCCTTTCTCCTTTTCCTTCACAGAGAATAGCTGAATGAGTTCCATCTTAACCTTCCTAGGCTTCAAGTAAGTTGACAGGCAAACCAGATTTTAGCTGACACTCTCCCTGCCCACTTGTACCTAATCTACAAGTTAAAGGAAGAACATTCTGAAGAGAAGCCTACTTCCTACTTAGCTGTGAGCATCTTTTAAATTGGAAAATATCAAATTCCTAAGGCAAGATCAATTGGTCATTTGTATCAGCAACAAAAAGAGAAATATCATAGATGATAAAGTACATGTATGCCACTAATTGCTCTACTGTCTTCTTTCCCCTCCCAAATAGGCAATTTCAGGAAAAACTTTAAGTAGATAGTGAAGTAAAACTTTTATGTCATGTGGGTATGAGACTTATCTGACAGTCTCTTAGCTGATCTGCATCTCCTCCAATGACATGCCATTTCACTAAACAGTCAGTCTTCAATTTTTCAATGAACTTTTCCTGAATTTTGACAGGGTGGTACAACCTAATGATCTTATCCAGAAAACAGGAAGTCTGCAGTAGACCTAAGGCATGTTTTGATTTTTAAAAAAACCCAAATGGACACTATTCTTGTGGGTTGAAGAGTCTTTCATGTCTTTGCTTCTTGTGGCTTCCTAAGAACTATTCCTAAAGTTGGCGATGTCATTAGTTCCCTGTGTGGTGTGTTGTTTTTTTCTTGAGAGGTTCCCCCCCCTCCTTTTAATGAACTGTCAAGGCTAGAGGAATGAGCTTATGATTCACTCTTGTCACTTCTCAGGGGACTTTGTTTCTCAGTGATTTCCCTTGTCCCACTAATACATGCATGACATGGGCCAACCACATTTTCTTTTAGAATAAGACTGTCAGGATCTATTAATGATGACCACAGAATGTTAAAGATAGAAACTGAGATCCCTTGGGTAGTAAGACTTCATAGTAAATGTTACTTTAGGGAAATTTGATGCTTTTTTTTGTTCTTTCACATTACAATACTGATTGAAATATATTGGAATGGATTAAACTAGTTCCTTCTCCCCAAGATTATCTCCAGTTTATTTTGTGAGAATATAGCTTATTTGTACATAGTTGTTTGAATATTGTCTCCTTCTGTGAGTTCCTTTTGAGTGCAGGATGCAAATCTCAAGTCAAATCATCAAGTATTTATTAAGTATTTATGTGTCAGGCACTGTACTTAGCACTGGGGATAAAAAAAAAAATCCTGCACTCAAAATAACACATTGCACTTTTTAGACTCCATTCACTATATCTGTAATGTCTTCCTTCTTCTACATCCATTGTAGAATTCATGTCCATCCTTGTAATTCACATGCCATCCTCATGATGCCATCTCTAATTTCTTTGGAGATCACCTTGATTTATAATTTTCCAATGCCTTTCTCATTTAATTTGTTCATTTGAACTATTTGTGCTTGGACCTTATCCTTAAAATCATGAGGTCATAGAGGCACTAATAAAGGACACAGAGTCAAGGACTTGGATCCAAAACCTGGCACTGTTATTTTCAATCTTAGAGATATTAGACAAGTTACTTACCTTCTCTGTCCCTCAGACTCTTCACCTAGAAAAAAGGAAGAATCAATATAGGTGTTCTCTAATGTCCATTTTAATCCTTAATCCAACACTACTATTGAGAGTATTTTATAGTGTGTCTCCTCCAGTGCCTAGAACAATGGGTAATTGTTTAAATGAATGAATTGTTTAGATTAATCTTTGTAGAAAAAGCAGCAAATGGAATAAAAATATATTTAGGCTATTATCAAAATGTATCAAAATACACTATAATTTGACATACCTAAAAGGAATGACTCAGGAATGCTTACAAAATGCAACTTTGATAACTTTGTGGCATAGATTCACTTCTACTCTCTCCCTTGGGAATTATATCTGTCTGAGACCTCAAATAACTCAACAGCATAGCCCAGAATATAAGACTTCTCTTGAAGCATATCAAAATAAAATTGTATGACGGGGCAGCTAGTTGGCACAGTGGATAGAGCACTGGCCCTGGAATCAGGAGGACCTCAGTTCAAATCTTTCCTTAATATTTATTTAACTGTGTGACCCTGGGTAAATCACTTAACCACATTGCCTTTCAAAAATTCAAAAAATAAAATAAAGTAGCATGAATGTGTGTGTGTGTGTGTGTGTGTATATGTAAGAAAGTCACTCAAGAACACCAAAACCATGTAGCCTCATTTCTCTACTACATTGATGTCTCATTTGACTCTCTCTATTCAATTAGCAAACAATAAAAACAAAAACAGTATAGTTTCATTAGTTTTAAATAGAATAGGGAATTCTTTCTGCTTCTTTATGTTGTCTTCAGACAGCCTGAGCATGAGATAAAGGATAGAGTACTCCTCAAGGCTATCAGCAGCAGCCACTGCCTTCTCAAGTCCATCAATAAATTGCTCTATCTTCCTTATGGTGGAAACATGAGGATCAGGAAATCTGAATTCAAGTCCAAATATTATTATTAACCATTAGACTTTTGGCAAATTATTTAACACTTCATGGTATATTTCCTCATCTATAAGAGAATGAAGTTGTGTCAGTGGGTTAGTGGTCTTCTAAAATTCAATGGAATTTTATTCTAGGAAACCTATTCAAGAAAAAATGTGATGAGATCTTTTCATCAAATATTAAATAATTAACATACTATGTAGCACTGGATTTGGATTGAGAAACATGATTATGAATTCCAGATCTAATATTTACTAGCATCTGTAACCTTTAATGAGTCATATAATCCTAAACTTAATTTCCTAAACTAAATGAGAGAATTAATCACTAAAGATTTATCACAAAGAGAACATGTGAATTTGGGTTTTCTTTTCATTTTGATTAACTTTTCTAAAGTGTCAGAAAAGTCCTTTTGCCATATCTATCCTCTCCTTTACCTTCTTTTTACCTCTAAATCATCCCCCTAGGTCAATGAACTTGTCTCAAATGCACCTATCCCTTTCCTCTCCATAGTGGTCTATATCTACATATAGATCTTTCCATATCTACAACTATATAGAAACTATACTGCTGTGTTCAAAATGTTGGGCATCATCAAGAAGATTAGAAACAAAATTGAAAGAAAAGCCTAGGATGATTCATACAAACTAATGCAAAGTAAACTGGCCAGAACTAGGAGAACATTGTACACAATAACATGATCAACTCAATACAGAGATCCAAGACAATTCCAAAGAAATCATAATGACAAATGTAATTTGTCTCCAGAGAAATAACTGATGATGTCAAGTGCAAATTGAAGCATAATTTTTCACTTTATTTTTCTTGCTTTTTTTGCAATATAGCTAGCATAGAAATATGTTTTGCATTATTTCACATTTGTGCCTCACATTTTCACTTAAAATTATGCTTAAGTAAATAATATTTAAAAAACAAAACTGAAAATATGGTTTTGTCTTCAGACCAAATCATGGCATGTTTACCTTTAAGATAAGAATGTTATTTGCTGAATTGGTTTCTTAATCCCAAGAAAGTTAAAATGATACTGAAGAGAATCCAAAGGAAGAATGACAATAAAAGAAAATCTGTAATAATATGACTAGACTCTGTGAACATTTGAGGGGTAGGAACAAGGAAACATGGATTTAATCACCAAATCCTGGAATACTAGAAGTGGGCAAACTTAAAATTTGAGGGAAGCAAGTGTAATCAAATGCTTTCTACTTTGTACAGTCAACTTAGATTCAACACTCCCCAAACACTGATACAGTCAAACTGGGCAAATGGCAGCCCAAAAAGTTAAATGAATTCATGGATGATAGATGTATAAAAGGTTATGGAAAGAAGTAAAAACATCTCTAGGAAATTTCTAATTTTTGAAGTTGACTTCCAGAACATCACAATGACCTCCTATAACCTTCTTCTTAATGTTCCTGTAAGAATCAGAGCAAAGACTGGGTAGTCTGATTTAACATAAGGAGTCTGATTTAATACTCAATAATATTTATTATATTATTAATGGTGGTTTTCTATAATCATTTCAATACTGACCATTGTATATCTGTATATGATTGAGAAATTGAGACACTGAAATGTTAAACAATTTGCCCACAGAAACATAGATTATATCTGAGGAAGGTTTAAATTCCTGTATCTCCTATTTCAGTATTAACATTTTACACCTTTGTGCTTCAAAACAGACAACAAATACATTTGAAAAAGGACTATGCAGTACATTTATTATGTTCATGGATTTTTAAAAATTCTATATACTGATAAGTATTTGGTTAAATTATTTGTAAGTGCTAAACTAATAAACTCTTCTTGGCAATATATTACATTTCCATTGTTGCCAGAATACTATTATGTACTCTTTACTTATATTTTGAAAACTTGACTCTTAAATAAATATTTGTCAATGGGAAGAAACAACAAATGAAACCAAAACTGAAAACCAGCATTGGAGGAAAGAATTCCAAATCTCTGCTTAGAGTAAGAGACTTTTGCCATGTTAAATTCACAACATGAAAAGGACCCTATTAGGACCTGATTTTTCTGTCATCAATTGCCTTGAGTTGGTTGAAACCAGCTCTGGGAAGTAGACTAAGAAAGAAAAAAAACAACAAACATATATTATTCAATTGGCATTCTAATGAATAAAAGTCAGCTTGGATACCACATTCCAGTCTTATTCCATGAAAAGCCTTAGGGATTAGGGACAAGGGATAAGGAGGGATTTGAAGATTTGGGGGGTTTTTTTGTTGTTGGTTTTTTTTTAGGTTTTTGAAAGGCAAATGGGGTTAAGTGGCTTGCCCAAGGCCACACAGTTAGGTAATTATTAAGTGTCTGAGATCAGTTTTGAACCCAGGTACTCCTGACTCCAAGGCCGGTGCTTTATCCACTACGCCACCTAGCCGCCCCAATTTGAAGATTTTAGGAAGGAAAAATAAAAACAATTTTCCAAATAGTCAGGAATCCCTATTCCTGATCAGTTGGAACCAGGTTCTAAATTGTACTCAAGACCCCTTAGATAGGTCAAAAAAAAAAAAAAAAAACTTCTTTCTTTCAGTAACTGGACCAAGGTAAACAATTAAATATCTCTCAGTAGAATGGGGAAAACAAAAAAGCACTGGGTTCCTCTAATTCCAGCTTTCATTTATTTGTGTGTCCTTAGGCAAATCACATTGTCTCTGTCTTTTCTCACTAATTTTTTAAATTTTAAGTTGAAATGAATCCTAAAGATCATTTAGGTCCATTCCATTATTTTAGAAATGTATAAACTAACCCTTCAAAGAGGTTAAGTGTTTTGCACAAAGCCACATTTCTAGTTAGTGGCATAACTAGCTCCTCACTTCCAACTCTTATAATTCTTAGTTCCCTTCAGGACTCAGTTCATATACTATCTCCTAAGAAAACTTTTCCAAATCCCCTCAGCTTTTAGTTATTACTCCTTTTCCTCAGACTGTCATATTTGCAGTTACCTGTTTACATATTGAATCCCCTATTACAGAAGAGAATAGAATATAAGTTACTTAAAGGCAGACTTTTTTGTTTATATATTTCCAGTACCTAACATAGTGTTTAATAAATACTTATTAGACTAGATAATAAGTAGGAACTTAATAAATGCTTATTGGACTAAACAGGAACTTAGGGAACCCAGAGACTACTTGAAGAGATGATATAAATATCTAGGAAAAGATATAGGGCAGTGGTCATGTGTCAAGTGAGAGGTTCAAAAATACATGCTATAGAATTCTAGTTGAGGATGAGAAAATATTAAGCTAAATTACTGACTATTAAAAATAGTCAAGAATATAAAGATAACAGTCCCTTTAAAATCCAGGACCTAGATGATATGTGATATGTGAAAAGAAGAAAGCAGATCAGTCTCAGTGGCTTAAAAATTAGAGAGTTGATAGCATATTAGTGGAATAGTAAAGAGACATATATATTATAGCATACATATACACACATGAGTATAAATAATATGTATATATAAATATATGAAAATAAAAGCAATTAATATTCCATTGTAGAGGTAGCTGGGTGGTGAAATGAACAGAGCAACAGCCCTGAAGTCAGAAAGGCCTGAGATTTGATATTTGATCCAGATATTTGATACTTAAGTAACAATGTAGCCTTGGGCAAGTCACTTAACTCCATTGCCTCATCAAAAATATATCAACTGAGTCTCAAACTATATGGAATATTTCATATTCAGAGTCTTACACTTCTTCAATAAAAAAGGAAGCATATCTACTCAGCTTTTCTTCTGCATCAAACTTGATCATTATAATTACATAGACTTTAGGTTCATGGGGTTTTGCTATTGTTGATGTTTCCATTCCTTTCATTGTATTCACTGACAATATTATTTTTCCTGTTTCTATTTCACTCTGTACCTGTCTTCCATACTTTTTGCAAATTCTTCATAGTCATTTTTAATGATACAGTTACAATCAATTATATTCATTTCCCATAATATGTTTAACCATTCATTCTCCAATCAACGAGTGTTTACTTTTTTTCCAGTTCTTAAAAAAGAACATTTAAAGGTAGATAGAATTCTCCACTTATATAAGATATCATGGTTATTATATTCAGGGGAAGATTGCCCAACTTTCTTTCTTCTAGTGTTATGGATTTGATGTGGCATAGTATAGTGGAAAAAAAAGTACAAAAGTACATTAATTCTGTCGTTAAGATTCCTTATTCCCTTGAGAGATTCCAGCTTCTATATTCCTGCAATCTGTCAGGAGGGAATGCTCTTTCCCTTACTCGGTTGGAAGTATACAGTGTCATAGCTGTATATTACTGTTTGTGTAGTATTAGACATTTATAAGAGGGAGGGCACTCTTTTAAATATTTTTCCTAATAAGAAGAATGAGGAAAGGAATATAATCCCAGAAGAAAAGGGAGCATAATGAGGTGATTAAAGGGAACCTAAAAGGGTCAGTGCCTATCATCTGCAATTATTGCTTGTTTTCAGTTTTCACCTTTGAGATCCTTCTTTCCTGTGGCTCCTCCAAATAGCCTCATCAACCCCTTTTGTCTCACTGAAACTTTGCACAGACAATGCCCTTAACAATACTCAAACTTGATTTAAGATGGTTATTTCTTTGAGGCCCTTTCCATTAAATAGTCTTTTTTTCATAAGATTTTCTTTTGCTTTCATGTAAGAAATTACACTTTCTTGAAACTCACAATAGAAATAAAACATTATTGAAATGCTGGATTAAGCTAGATAGAAGGGGTAAGATAAAGTTAAATGTGACTGGTGACATCATCACTGACAGCTGCTGATGTTTCACTTCTCAAAGGAGGAATTTTAGTTTTCTTTTGTGGTGAAATCAACAGGACATCTTGGGATAATGGTGTACTGCTTGAATGCAGGGAGATGAGAGAAGACAGGACAAGATCAGAAATAACCAGCAGTTCAGTGTGTCTTAAACACAGAATGAATGAATTGGTGTCATGTGAAATAAGAATAGGATGAGTTCACTCCCATTTTTACTTTCAATTTCCTCTGAAATGTCAGAATGGGTATGGGAGCAAAAGTGAATCACCAGTCAGCCAGTCAACCTTCATAAAGATGAATCAAGCTAAGGAGATCTGATAAGAAAACTTGTAAAATCCATCCCATCCCCAACCTACAAGGGGGAGAGTTATTGTATCTTCCAAAATCATATATGTGATAAAATAACCAAAGGGAAGACTGACTGCTCAAACTTCACCCAATCGCATTGGTTGAGTAAACAGAGATCTGTGGTACAAACAAGTAACCATAAATTTAAAGTTAGTATTTCAAGTCTATATCTAAAGAATGATGGAACATCATCCCTTTCTGATTCATCTAGAAAGGATATATCATCTTTTTCTACCGATCTAATCAGGAACACTTTTGCTATGTCCATTTTTCTTTTTTAAGGCACAGAAAAGAACCAGTACTTCTCTTTTCAGCCCCTCTTAGTATTGGGGGGATGTAGAGATAGGCAGTGGAACACAAAAAACCCTGAGATTCCGTTCTAACATGCCACCCAGACACACCATTTCCCAATGGTTCATTTCAAACGCTGTGCACTAGTGCCATCTAGTGTTTTCAAGTATATTTGCATGTAACCTTAAGGAAGTGTATGTAGTATGTATAGCTCAGGATTTTGTTTCAACTCAATAAATATCTATCAATTGGCTATTATTTGCAAGACTTTATTGTAAGTGTTAAGAATACAAATACAAATTAATATATAAATTCTACCCTAAAAAATGTATAGTTTCATTTTAAAGACCGACCAGATACATGTAAAAATAGCTGTAATACAAAGCAGAATGTGAAGTACAAAGAAGAGGTATAAAAACAGTGGTGCTGGGGCAGCTAGGTGGTGCAGTGGATAGAGCACCAGCCCTGAAGTCAGGAGTACCTGAGTTCAAATCTGACCTCAGACACTTAATAATTACCTAGCTGTGTGGCCTTGGGCAAGCAACTTAGCCCCATTGCCTTGAAAAAGAAAAAAAAAATTTAAAAAAAGTGGTATTGTCTGCACTTCTCTTTTACACCAGAAAGGAAAACCAAATATCAAGAAGGAAAAGTCACTTATGGTTTGGAAGTGGCAGTAGACAGGGAAGAAAGAAAGAAGAATCTGGAAAGATTTCATAGAAGAAATGACATCAGAACTGGGTCCTGAAAGAAGGGATGGATCTTAATCGATAGAGAAGAGGGCTGAGTGACTGAGGTCCACTCTATTCATGCACGAAGTGTACACAAAGGTTTGAAGATAGAAGAAATAGAAGAGGTTGAAGCACAAGGAGTCGTTCAGTTTGCTGGGACGCAAAGTATAAGAGCAGTGTGAAATAACACTGAAAAGGTAAGTGAGAGGCAGGATTTGGGAAGGTTTTAAAAATGAAAGAAAGCATTTACTTTATTATTTCTAAAATGAGGAACCACTGAAGGTTGTCTCCTGTTTCAGTTTGCTTTTAATAGAACTCTAATCTGATCCAAGTGAGTGTATTTGGAACATAATGTAAGATTTTTATATTTTACTTATTTTAAATAGGTAATGTTTAATAATTGCCTTTTGGGAGAAAGGTATCAATTCTTTCTTCCATTAATTTCTCTTTGATCAGAAGAAAACTAAATTGGTTTACCTCCGCTTTGTTAATTGAAATCTAGGTGTTTTTTTTTTTACTGGTGCTGGAAAACCAATGGCAGAACTAAGCAGAGGAAATAGAGTGACAGAGGCAGACACTGAATGAAAAATAGGGAAACTTCAATGGCTATCAAACCTACAGTATACATTCCTTAGTCTAGCATTCAAGATCCTCTACATTCTTACCCCAATCCAATTTTCTTTTTGAAATTACATTTTACGTTTTTCAAGCAGCAAAAAATATACTTCATCATACTTAGTCCTTCCTTCTTCTATTGAGAATAAAAGAAAAACAAAATCCCTATAAAAATATTTAATCAAGAAAAAGTAAATTTTTATTTTGGTCATGTCAAAAAGAAAAATATGTCACATAATGCATTGGATGCTTCATCTTTCTATCAAGAAGAAGGGTAGAATGTTTGATCATCTGGATTTGTGTCAATAAAGTTATCTAATTTTATCTCCCATAACATCCTTTTCAAAACCTACAATCCAATCAAACTGTTCTACTGACTACTATGAAGCATGTGATATATATTATATATATATATATATATATATTTACCATTGCTAAAGCTATATATAATATTTAGTCTACTTAGTCACCTATACAAATACCTCCTTTCTTTGAGATCATATCAAATATCAAATGCAACTCTAGTCTACAGTGATTTAATCTCTCCTCTGAAATCTTTTATACCAATCATTTACACCATAAGCATATGCAATTTTGCAATGTTTTTATATTATTGCTTGTTATATTATTATTTAATTTTTCAGAATTTTTGCCACCAACAGATCATGAGTTCCTTGAAAATCGAGATGACATAGAATTATATGTTCCACAGAAACTAAAATAATGTTAAGCATAGAGTAAGAGTTCAATAAATAATCATTAAATAAATGAATTCTTCCTTTTTGATTCATATGGAAAATTCTAAGATTTAAACTGTATGAGTGTGTTATGATGTGTGTGTGTGTGTGTGTGTGTGTGTGTGTGTGATGGACAATGAAGTTAAAAAAATTGCATTTTCAGTCTGAAGATCTAGATTTGAATCAAAGTTATGCTACTTTATACCCATGTGAATTTGAACACAAGTTCTCCTGGGCTTTAGTTTCTTCATTTGGAACACAAAAGGGTATGAATCTGTAGTTTCTTCCCATTCAAAATTCACAATTCCCAAACTATTAAAGAATCTCTTCCAAATCTAGTATTCTAAAACTATTAAAGGAACTATTAATTAGAAGAAAATTATTTTTGTGGTATAAGGGAAAGCCTCTTGGTCTACCTACAAGGGTCTTTGTAAAGATATAATGATAAATAATGTACAAATGTTTTGAAAAATATAAGTTCTATACTAACCTAAAGCTACCAGAGTTGGTAAGGATTAGAGTTGTTTATAACATGACTTTATTGATCTTCATTTTGACGGAGAAAAAAATTTGTGAGGCTATAGTTAAGGAAATAGGCAGAGAAGACTGAATCAACTGGGGTTCCTTATTGCAAAATGCTGACCATAGACTATATATTTTTATCCTTTACTAGACATAATCATTAATATAATAGAATGTAGTCAGAGACATCTAAAACTGACAATTACAGGTCTTATTTTTCTAGGTTGATGGATCTGGTAAAGTGATTAATACCTGGCTGATTTCATGTCAAAGAACAGACAGAAATGAAACTAAAAGTGGTAGGAACAACCCAGAAAAATTTGGGTTTTTTTTTTGTCCTACTATTCATTGAAAAGCTGGAGAACAATGAAAGGTACCTAGGATGGTAAAGGCTCTTGAGTTTCCATTAAATAAGATTAAGATGAAGAAAACAGAAATTTTGATCTGGAGAAGACAAGAGTTAGGGAAAGGCAGAAGAGGGAGAAGAAGCTATCATGTAAGCTGTCAAAAATAGCAAAGATAGTTATCTAAAATAAGAGAAATTAGATCTTTCCATTTGACCCAGATGACAAAACAGGGAACAGCAGAAAGAAGCTTCAATTAGACATTTCAATGAGATTAATTTGACTTGTAAAAAATTCTGAATGATTAGAATTATGCAAAAATCTAATGAATGCCACAATGTTGATTATATTGCAAAGTTTTGTTTTGTGTACCTGTCTAATCTCTCCTATTAAAGTTTTTCTTGGATTCTACTTCTGTTCCATAATTTCTTAAGATTCTCATTTTTAAACTGGTTGTTCCTATGTTAAAGCTAAATTTGTCTCCTTGTAACTTCTACCTATTATCTATTATTCCTAGTTTTACTTTCTTAGTCAACAAGAAAAAATTAAAACCTCTCTTAGATGATAACTCTTTAGATTTTTGACCCAGGTCCTTTAGTCTTCTCTTGTCCATTTTAAATACTAAAGTATCATCAATCAATTCTTAGACTGCATTATATTGAATCTGCTCGTGATTCTGTTTGTCTCCTGATCATATTACAGAATAGCAGTCCCCCTTATAAAGAATTGCATCCAAAACTAGACACAGCACTTCAAATACTTTCTAAGGTAGAATTTAATGAGATTATCATCTCTTTATCTCTGAATTATGCACTTTTGTTTATAAAAATCAAAGTTCTTCATCTTTTTTGACTGTAGCCCACTTGATTTAATCTATTAAAATATTTCAAATTCTATTCTATTATTCAACAGATTAGATACCATTCCCAGTTTTATGTTGTCCCCAATCCTGAGAGTATGAACTTTAGGATAGATATTGCTTAGAGAGTAAAATTCATTTTTGAGTGATGGATTATTTTGTTACAGAGTTGTGAAGACCTGGGGAGGTAGAGATTCATGAACAGGCCAGTACTGATTATGAGGTCACTAATGGTGCAAACTGTAGGAAGTATAAACTGATTGGAGTCAAGGTACCCTAAGGCTGAGAAATACTTTATCTATGAGGGAAGTATACATTTTTGTGGGCTGCCAGGGTCCTGATTAGGCCTCAAGGGACACTAAGACATTTCAGAGGCTCAGAGAAAACTAACACAGATTTAGGACCTGCCCTATTAATTATACTCTGCTTTTCTTATATTGTCCACATAATTTATGGATTTATTCTCTCTTGCTCTGAAAATAAATGTTCCTGTTCAAAGTCTAAGTTGGATCAGGTCTGGAATCAGTAAGAAGACTCTATGTGGTTATAGGAAATTAGAGGTATTGAAGAGGAAAGGGTGGAGGATAGAATCCTCCAAAGCATTTCAACATGGGAGAGAGCAGGTGGAAGCAGTCTAGGTCAAAGCAATCGCAAAGTGAAAGATTGTCAAGTTTCAGTTTCTTTTGCCACAGATCTAGTACAGAAATATATGATAACCCAGCTATGACCCTGTGATGACCATTAAAAAAAGTTCATTCCAGAGTTCGTGGCATTAAAAGAAGACAATAAAGAAAATAAAAAATTTATAAAATCTTTGGAGTTGAGACTAGTACCTAATATGTTTCATACCCAAAGTGGATAATTTTTAACACCTCACTTCCTCTATATAAATATATTTTCAATAATAATTATGATACTCTATTAATATTGTATCTTGCTCTGGTGCTTCTTCTAGTCTGTATGGTAAATTTGTAAGTAGTCAATATAAGGTAGCTATAGTAAGAAATAAGATTGCAGAGAAGAACCTGAAGTCACACACCAAACATCCCAAAGATCAAAGGTACATAATTTGTAAACTATGTCAAATATCAACTAAAAATCATATTCTGTGCTTAAATCAGGGGAAGCTCTCTAGTCTTTTCATGCAAGGACTTTTGGTCCTATGATATGTAAATCTCAGACAAGTTCCAAACAACTGCAGTTAAGACTAGTGGAACATCAAATGGTGCTGATACTTTTAAAATAGTGTGGGCATGTAAACTTTAAATTTTTCCTGACAACTTTGAGATAATTTGACTATGTCAACAAACTAACCTTAAATTGGTACAGATAACAGTTCATTCCTCCTCCCCTCAAAACCCAGTATATATGACCTTAAACTCCTGAACCCCTCCCAGCACTCTTCCATCTCCATTGGGTCTTTGCTGGATAATGCACCTAAAATCTAATCCAGGGCTATGTGAGTAATTCTCTGTGCTTCTCCTCATCATCATCCTCTTTCCCTATGCCACCTGTTTTTTTTAACCACACCATTCCCAAATCCACACTGCCTACCTCTATGTAGCCCTTTTATCCCTTATTATGCACTGTCTGTGCCATTTGCCCTCTATGCCTAATTATTAAAGCATGAGTGCAACCTCATTTCCTACTTTCATAATGGTTCTTCCCATTCTCTGCCAATCCGGGTATGACTGCCCCCATTTCATAGTTCCATAAATTTAATTAGTAATTTAAAAATGAAGCATATCATAGAAATAATGAACAGAAAAGAAACAGTAAAAGTTTTCCTTCATTAAACTTTATAGATATATAGAGACAGATAAATGTTTGTATGTATGTCTATTGATAATCAAGCCAATAAAAAATAAAATTAATACTGTGGTACAAAAAAGGGGGGAGTAATGTATTACTATTTTATTATATTAATGCATATAATAAAAAAGAAATATTATATCTACATATTGGTTTGTCACAGTAAAGAATAATAGCATTACAGTATGTTTCTGAAATTTAACTTCTGCACATTTGTCAATGGCTTTGTAAGAATTGATCTCCTTCATATATTAGTGTTCAATAGACAATATAACCTGCTTTGTCAATCTATCTTTGCTCAGAGTTGATTGAAAATGCTTCATTCTTCGTTCCCTTTGAAAAGTTTCTATTATATGAACATTCAGATATACAATAGAACAAATCTTAAACATAAAGATAAATTTGGCAGAGAATCATAAGTATAATATTTTATTATTGAATTTTAATATGATTGAAACATTTGCCAAAGGAACAATTTAAGTAAATTCTAAATTATACCACTGATTCATCATTTTATTTTTTGATTCTCTTCAGTTTTAAAGAGAATTAACAGTTTAAAAAAGAATAAATTTTATCTTAAAGATGTTATCCAAATTCAGTAAAATATTTCATATTAGCAATTAAAATTTGCACATATCAATACCAAAATATTATATGTTTCAGTGTACATTGTTTTACTATTTTAAATTTTAAAAATATTAAGCATCCAAGTGGTCACATAGAATGACATAATTAAAGTAAGTTCTTATTCTTATTTATGATCACTCTGATATCATTAATTATAAATCTACTGTGTAAAGGCAGGAACATCCTGTCCTAAAAGGGTAGGAAATATGAACCATGCCTAAATCAAGCTTGAAAAGATCACTAACCTTTGCTTGAATGTACACACACACACACACACACACACACACACACACACACACACACACACACATTTTTTATGATTCTTCACCATTCCCAGATGCCTTCCTCTGGATGTACTCCAGTTTGCTCTCTTAAAATATAGAACCCATAACTGAACAGAATACTTTAGATTCTGACCCTGGCAGACCATTGTGAGACCAGTAACTCTCTACATTTCTATTCATGTAACTTAAAATTGCATTAAGGTTTTCACCAACCGTATCACACTCTTAGCTAATATTGGGTTTGTGGTCAACTGAATTCCCTCAATCTTTTTCACATGCTGTTAAATGAGATCTCCCTCCAAACTTTGCTAACTTAACAAAGTTGTACCAACAGTCAAAATTTTTAAATGTCTTAAAAGAGTTATATACAACTGCTATTATTATTGACATGCAATTTTTGAAGTCTATATTGAGAACTTCACTTTATATTTATAAATCCTTGTCATCTTGTTAGTTTCAAGCCATCATTCTTGCCTGTTGATATTTTATAGCATCTTGTTTCTATTATTGAATGTATTAATTAGCTCGCAAAGCTTTGGGTCAGTTACAAATTTAGGAAGTATGTTTTTATCCAAGTCATTATTTTTAAAGTGGTTAAAGGGTAATGACTAGGTGCAGACTCCTGTATCTATTCATTACTTTCTTCAGTAATTTCCCATGCATTCCTTACATTTCAACTTTGGAGATCTTTTTTCTTGTTCTAACTAATATTTTGGATTTCTGGTTATATTTTCATTGTGCTCTCATAAGGTAAAGCACTCATATCATAGTTGATGAGGAGAAATTGAAAAAGTCAGACAGAGATGATGTTAACCTCACAAACACTATACCTATACAGGAATGTTTGAAGACCTTTCAAAGTCACAGAGTTGGAAGGATCCTCAGAGGCTTCCTGGTCCATTCAAATATCTGAACAAGATTCTCTTATGTAACATATCTAACAAATAGAAAATCCACTAATTTCCTAAGTAGTCTGCCCCACTTTGGGATAGCTCAAATCCCTTATTCCACTGTACATCATTTCAAAAATTTGGGGTAAGAAATTATGCCCCCTTTCAACTGTCCAAATCTTTTCTTTTTCCTCCAAATTTTTGTTACTACTCATACATCATATTAGAAACCTTCATTATTTTAGACATTATTTTGTCCTTCCTAAAATCTGGAAGTTAAAATTTAACACAATACTCCTGATGCAGTCTGAGCAGGGTACAGTTCAGTTAGTCTGTCACCTACTTCAATAATCCTGAATGCTATGTATCTTTTTTTTTAATATTTTTAAATCTGTTTTTATAATAATGATAGTTTTCACTATATTTCTCTTAATGCTTTGATTGCAACCTCAAGAAAGCATGATTGACTTTTGAATATGAAGAGATGGGGAGTTCTGGGAACTACTTAAAATTCATGGATTCTCAGAACAATTCCAATTATATTTTTTTAGGTTTTTTTTTTAACAAGGCAATGGGGATAAGTGGCTTGCCCAAGGTCACACAGCTAGATAATTAAGTGTCTGAGGTCACATTTGAACTCAGGTCCTCCTGACTCCAGGGCCAGTGCTCTATCCACTGTGCCATCTAGCTGTCCCCCAATTACATTTTTACTATTGGATCTCAAGATAGATCAAATTTGTATTTGCCATAGTTGTAGCCAAAATATCAGTTTACTATGGCTAAGATTCTGAAAAAAAAAAATGGAGAACATTTTATAAACTAAGAAAATCCCTTATATTAGATTAAACTGAAACACCCAAGGTTTTCTTAGATTTCTGACTTTTCTTTTAGTATAAGTTATTCATAACCACCGGTTCATATACCCTGGTTTCAGGAAGGTTATCATCAGACTCAGCTGTTGCAGTAAATCAATTTCTTAGAGGGGGGAAAAAAATCTTGGTAAAGTAAGTCTTTGTGAAACTAGATCACCTTTGCTTGGCAAACATTTTAAAGCAAAAATAGGAGCAGTTGAAATATGGAACTCAGCATGTTTTTTCTACGTATCTTTCATTCTTTTCAAGGCTTCATTCCTGTCACTCTAAACTTTTTCCTCCGTATCAGCAACCTTCTCAACCTAGAAGTTCACTCTGGGTTAGCCAGTCCCTTCTCCTAATTGATTGGTTCTTCCCATTTTAGGAAATGTACCCAGGCCAATCATGTCTTATTTCTTCTCTGAGTTCTAGTCATGACTTTCCATAATTTTTTTTTAGGACATAATTTCTCCATTATTCCCCAACCTAAGTGACTTTTCCCTTCTCATTTCCCCAGCTCCTTTCATCTTCCTCTTATATGTTGTCTTCTTCCATTACAATGAATGTAAGCTCCTTGAAGGCAAGAATTGTCTTTCTTTTTTGCTTTTATTTGTATTCTCAGGACTGGAACCAAATAAATGCTTGATAAATATTTTTTGACTTGATCTAATTTTCACCAAAATTTATACATTAATTTCAGAATTAGAATGGCTATATTGCCTACTCTACATAATCCTATCCTGAAGGAGTTGATCTAGTGAACTGACTTTTTGCAGTGAGTATGTTTCAAATTGCTCTGTGGCAAAATATCTACCTAGGAAAAGATTGCATTCTTTAGCAGCTTTTATTTTGATATCTACAAAGTAAAGCATGGGATTTCAGGCTACTGATTTGTAGCCAACATTCCAAGTTGAGATGGTGTATGGGAAGAACTGAAGTAGCTAATCAAAATATAAGAGTAATAAGAACAATGGAACAACTGTTGGTTACTCCCCATTTGGGCAGTCAAATTGGTCTACTTCTTTTCTTTCCGTAGCAGCAACTATCTTCTGGCTATACCTTTGCATGGTCTCTCCCCATGTATGGAATCTAATCCTGACTTGCTTCTGTCTCTTAGAATTCTGAGTTTCTTCATTTCTCTGCTCAAGAATCACTTCTTCTTGAAACCTTTCCTAATTTCCTCAAGTGCTAATGTCCTTCTCCCCCAAAATAACTTTATACTTAATTTACCTTGGCATCTAGTGTGTTTATACTTAAATATATGTATTTTTTTCCTAATAGAAAGAAAGCTTCTTGAGGATGAAGATTGTTTCATTGTTGTTTTTTCTCTTTGTTTTTGCTTTTGTATCACCAGTTCTTTAAACAGTTTCTGGTATATAATGGGCATTTTATAAATGCTCCTTTAAAAAATGATTGATGGTAATATTGTGGATATGTAGTGTGTCGTGGTGTAAATTCAATGTGATTATAATGGAGTCAGAAGATCTGGGTTTGAGTTCTAACTTTTCCACTAACTACCTATGTGATCAGACAAAATCCTTATGGGCCTGTTTTTCCATCAAATTGGGATAATAATACTTATATTACTTCTTCACAACATTACTGTGAGGCTCAAAAGAGATACTCATAACTCTATTTCTATATTAAGTTTTGCAAAATCTTATCCATATAATAACCATTAAAATAAAGCACCACATGTATTAATATCCCCAAGTTCCAGATGAGGAAACTGAAATTCAGAAAAATAAAACAATTTGCCACTGATCATACCATTAATATAGAGATTGGATTTAATTAAAGATTTCCTGATTCTAAGCTCATACAATCTTTAGAAAATATAGATGCTGAAATATTATATATGTTATATAAATAATTACTAAAATAAATTAATGTAAACTACCAATAAAATACTTTTTATGTTGTTACTTATCTGATCATAGTAAGAATTATGGAAACATATTTTGATAGTAACATTTAGTATTATTCCAGGAAAATATAAGTCCCATGTGGTTGTAAATCATTTCATTATTTTTCTAACTATGGCATACAGCACATAAAATGATCATTGAATGAATGAATGTTTATAATATTCTCTTGTACTTTTTTAATGTACTTGGGATCAAGTAGGTTCATTAAATTTAAGGTAGGAGCATAATTTGGAAATAGCTTTTTAATAATGAATTATCTTTATAAAGGACTTGTGTTGGTTACAGAATAAAAAATGGGAACTGATTTCAGAAACTATCCTCATACAGATTGAAAAGAATATTTGATTTTCAATGAAACCATGAACTTTTCGGAGAAGGGCTGAATCTCAAGGTTCAGAAAAGGAACTCATAGACCAACTAGTATAGCCCATACCTGACCAAAAACCTTTTCTACAACATGTCTTAGAAGTACTCTTTCATCCTTCCTAGAGAACTTCCAATGTAGAGGAAACCTTGACTTCCTGAGGTAACCAATACTGGAATGCTCTTGGAAAGTTCTCATATTTTTTTTTAACAGTTATCTCCTTCCAGCCTAAATTTGTTCTCTTTGTACCTTGCACCCATTATTCTAATTTCTATATTCTTGGACTAACTAGAATAAGTCTAGTCCCTCTTCTGGGGGACTATTTCATCCTATTTCATTCTTTTTTTTTTTTTATTTTTTGCTTTTTGCAAAGCAATGGGGTTAAGCGATTTACCCAAGGTCATCCAGCTAGATAATTATTGTGTCTAAGGTCAGTTTTGAATTCAGATTCTCCCAACTTCAGGACTGGTGCTCTATCCACTGTACCATCCTATTTCTTTCTTACTTGTATTTTTTAAAATTTTCCATTAAAGGTCCATCCACCACATCAAAGAAATCTTTGTAAGAGTCCTATAACATTGGATCATGACATATAGAAAACTTTAGAACTTCAAAGACAATGCTAGGAGAATATAATCCCAAAAGGTGCTATCTACCAAGCTTTGAAAAGTTGTCTGTGGACTAAAATAAGAAAAAAAAAATGGAGCATCAAGATATGTGATGTTTTGTCTACCACATCCCAAACTGGATAAAAAGTCATATCTTGGGGTGGCTAGGTGGTGCAGTAGATAGAGCAACAGCCCTGGAGTCAGGAGTACCTGAGTTCAAATCCGATCTCAGATACTTAATAATTACCTAGCTGTGTGGCCTTGGGCAAGCCACTTAACCCCATTTGCCTTGCAAAAACCTAAAAAAAAAAGTCATATCTTCATTAAATAATATGAAGTTTACTTATACTTGTAAAATATTACCATAGAATCACAGTGTACTTCAAATTCTTGAATAACATACAAAAATCTCTAGAGTCATCAAATCAATTATTTTTGTGGTTAAGATCTACAAAAATTTCCATAACCTACTAGTCTGCTAATCTGCTATTTGTACAATTTCTTACTAAAAAAAGTTTAGAGATATCTCTTGAAAAAAGATGTCTATGCAAGCACTAATTGCACAAATGGAAAACTGTAGATGTGTGACCTCCGTTATTTTATAGAATGAAAATTGAAGCCATTTTGATAGTAGTATATAAATATAAAAGAATGTGGGAGTAGTAGATAAAAATCAGACCTTTAAGTAAGGATGCCCTGAGTTTAATCCTACTTTTAAAATGTATGGATATGTGGCCCTATTTATAAGTACCCAGGCACTTAGGCTATAAACTGCAGAATCATAACCAAGCTGCATTAGTAAAGAGACTTTCCTTCCTGGAAGTTACCTACACCAATTAAATCACAAGTCCAATACCCTTCTAAAGCCAATGAGTTCAGTGTTTCCAGTGAAGAATCACTATTTGATCCAGGAATATAGGTGTAAAAAGAAAATAGAGATTAATTAAAAAGAAGTTACAATACCAAAAAAAAAGGTGATAGAGAAGTTAAGGAGAGATTAAAAAAAATGTGGACTGCTAATTAATCTTAGCAAGCCAGCTGCCAGGTTAAGCAGAGGTCCAAAAGCGAAAGAAAGAACCTAAGCCTCAACTGAAATCTCCTTAAATTCTCCCACAAGGTCCATGGGAAGCGGTGATGACTTAGGAGTTGCCCAAGTCCTGTATTGGAGAATTTACCTTTTGGGGAGGGATCAAGGGTCTCGAATTCTGGTCTGGGTCTCAAATATTGTATCAGCACCTGTGTAACCTAGCTTGCCTTATCAATGAGAACATGGCCAAAGCAGACTGGAGGTCAAGAATGATAGAGGAAGAGTACAAAATTTTGTTTCCAATTAAACTAATTTCAATATTCCCCTATGCTCATGGTCTTCTGCATCATTCTATTTCTCTCATATGTTTAAATGGAAGAGAATTCGGAAAGCTAAGATGGGACTACAATAGAGAAAAATATACCTTATTCAAAACAGATCAGATAAAAAGTCTAGGACATATTGAGAACATATATTGATATGTTCTCAACGAATTTGAGGGACATGATAGAAAATATTTTAATGAAGAAGAAACAATGGAGAGGAAAAAATCTGAGAAGAGTAAAATAGAGAAGTAAGATATGATGATGATGATACAGGGAAATGATGTAGCTTTACTGCTGTAAAAGTCTTGTTAATTGTGGAGGGCTGTTCGCCCCTGTGATGTAAACTGACCCCTCTTGTTAGTATCTTGTCCCCATTTTCCCCTTTGCTTTAACCTTGGCCATAGAAGCTGGCATGACAGGAAATGACACGTTGAATTTGGGGGCCAAGCACCTTGGAATAAGACATAGCTTGCCATTGGAAGATACCTGGCCCAAGGTGTGAGACCACTCCCCAAGCACCACCCTCTGTCCAACCTATCATAGAAGGGGATTAAACAGGAACCATTATCCCTTCAGAGTTTTCTTGCTTATTCTGGACTCCTATACAGAAGGACTGGGCTTTTTCATGCTTCTCCTTAACCCCCGTGGAGCACTGTGAGCCTCATTAAGTGGCTAAACTAAGCCAAGCCTCAGGGCTGCCTGCCCTTTTCTCTTTCTCTTTTTCTTTCTCTTTCTCTTTCTTTCTCTTTCTCTTTCTGCCTCTCTGCCTCTCTGTCTCTCTGTCTCTCTGTCTCTCTGTCTCTGTTTCTCTCTATTTCTAAATGTCTCTCTCTCACTCAGACTTCACCTGGCCTGCCCTCAGGGTGCTTACTGTTTTTCTTACTAATTTTGACCTGTGTACTTTGTAATAATATTTTGCCATGATAAAATCTGGAGCACTTTTAGCATCCCAGAGACTACAAATTCCTTCATCGTTCCAGTGGCCTTAAATCTTCTGTTTCAATCTCTAAATCTTTAATAATAGGCAACAATGAGAGATTTTTAGTTATTGATGCACAATCTGAATCACTTCTAAAATTAAAGCAGCTGATAAATTCTTTGCTTCTTTTCCTGATAATCCCTTTTTTTCAAAAGTAGAAGCAGTTTTTTTTTTCTCTTTAACACTAAGGAGGAACTGGCTGATAAAGTATAACTTATATGAAAGTTGAGAAGAGAAATCCTTTTTAACATTTTTGTGTACATCAAATGAACTGTCACACACCTTTGATTTTGGAAGAGCAAATTTTAAAGGAGTTCCAAAAAAGAATCTATTTAGATTCCCATGGCCTAAAGTTCTATAGGCAAAGTTAAAATTTAAGGGTAATAGAAAACTTTCTAAGAATGAAATTGCCACACCCAAAATATTTCACTACATAGAAAAGGAACTATTGTTTAAAGCAAATACTGAGAATACAGAGGGCACTTTTCATCAAATATCTATTTATGGCCATTATATGATTATCATGATAATCAGAAGTAAGTACATTGGTATCTGGTCATAGATAACAAACAGTAATAGAAACTCTAGTCCTTTAGAGTTATCCTAAGAACCCTGGAGTTTTCAGCTATCCTTTACTAAGGAGGAACCAGGCATTGTTAGTGAGAGTTAAGGAAGTATTTCTGGTACTTCTATTACCTTCATATTTGTAGATAGATAGATAGATAGATAGTAGATAGATAGATAGATAGATAGATAGATAGATAGATAGATGTGGATGTATATGTAGATATAGCAAAAAAGAAAAAGATATAGATCCATATACATGTGTGTCTATACATGTGAACTTATATATATAGATGAATGTTTATGTGTATATTGTGCATATGTGTTTTTATGCATGTCTATATGTTTGCATATACATACCTGTGTATTGTGTGCATGTACTCACATATTAGGGCAATTCTCTAACTCACAATAGCTAGAGTCAGGTCATTAAAAGGTGATCAGCAACTACTCTTACCAGGATAATCTTAGTACATTTGTTCCTTCCTTCCTTCCTTCCTTCCTTCCTTCCTTCCTTCCTTCCTTCCTTCCTTCCTTCCTTCCTTCCTTCCCTCCCTCCCTCCTTTCTCTCTCTCTCTCTCTCTCTCTCTCTCTCTCTCTCTCTCTCTCTCTTTCCTTTACCTTCCTCCTGCAGGTGCTCTGCCAAAAGAATATAAATTTTAATCACTAAAATCTCATCTCTAAAGATATTTTGAGATTTATGGACTAGATTTTTTTCTTAAAGGCCATGCCTTAAAAACCTAAATCACTCTGGTTATCATTAATTGGCCAATTATTAAGTCCCAGACCAAACCCCACTAGATCATTGTTTGGGCCCGGATTGGCCAGAGTGAATGTAAATAGCAATTGTTTCTATCCTGATCAGAAACCCTTAGGGTCTTCCCCTCTGAGGTGGAATTTTTTTTTTGACTAGATAGGCCATTCTTTGTCTCATTTCTTATCTAGCTTATGCACTGAAAGGGCCCATCCAGTTAAAGACCTAATCTTAAAAGTCCAAGGGCTCCCACTTCATTCAAGGTCATCTCCAGTCTTCCCGACCTATGTCATGCCATGGAACCCAGATGAGATAATAAAGTAGATTAAGAACTCTTAATTGACTTATCAGATCAGATGATGAATAATGAATAGATAAAGGTGCAAATATATGTTTCAAAAGTTCATGTGAAGAATGTCTGTTGACTTTAGTAGTCTGAAAGCTAAGCATCATTAAACAAGTATAACATGGAAACAAAATAAATCTAAGGTCATCCCAAACTACATAGATAACACCCAGAATCAGTCAATCAACAAGTACTTGAGTTTCTGTTATGTCTTGGTCTTTGTACTGGCTTCTAAAGATGCAAAGATGAAAATGAAATTATGTCCCTCTTTAAGGAACTTACATTTTATTGAGAGTGAAAAAAAGGCATAAATACATATAAAATAGAGGAATAATGACCAGATCTGAGGTTTGAGCTCCCAGGTAAAGAAACTCCCTCTACCAATGCAGGTTGGCTTCATCTCTATCTTTTAGTTTCTTATAGATTCTCAGAACACTTGAGAGGTGAAAGGATTTGCCAAAGGTCACACAGACAAAAGTGAATTTGAACCAAGGTCTTACCTGGTTCTAAGACTAGCTATCTATTCACTCTGCAACTCAGTTCATACAAAATTTATATTAAATAAAATATAAGATAATTGGGGAAGGGCAAAAGACTAAAGTAACTAAGGGAAAGGAAAATTAGGAAAAGATTCTGTGAGGAATATGGGAGTGTCTGGGTTCCACAAGAATGTGAAGGGAGAATTGTTAGTTGATGTTACAAAGACTAGGTCTGTCAGTATAGTTGCCTAAGGACAGGTATATGAGTTAAAACAAAAGATTTAGCCCCAACCTGATCAAAAACTGAGATTGAGCCAGGTCTGCCCCACCTAATCCTGAGATTAACCTAGGGTCTGCAACCTTCTCCTTTGCTCAGTTGTTGTTCATTAGTATAATGAGCAGGGCAGGAAAATTGAATGTATCAATTAGATTTTGTGACTCCAGCCAATGATTGGCATGAAGGGGCAGGAGCAAAGCCTTTCAAAATCTATATAAGACCTAGCAGTTCTGGATTTCAGTGCTCCTCTCCCCTTAAGAGAGAGAGGTATACCATTTATTAAGATATATTAATAAAAAACCATTTTAATCACTCTGGACTTAGTGTTCATGAGATATTTATAGCAGTTACATATAGAAGATAAAGTTTAAGCAGAGTTTGAAAGGAAATAATGGATTCTAGGAGTCAAAAATGAGAAGAGAATGCATTCTAGGCACAGAGAATGGTCAGGGCAAAGGCACAAAGATGGGAGATGGGATGTCAAGTGTAAAGAACAGTAAAAAGGCCAATTTAGCTGTATCTTAAAATGTATGAAGAGATGTAATATATAACAAAGCTAGAAAAAAAGTTTGGAGACAGAATGATGAAGAATGAAATGAGCAGAATATGGACAATTTATACAGTAACAATAACATTATAAAAACAAACAACTCTGAAAGTTGTAAGAACTTGCATCCATGATTCTAGAGAACTGACAATGAAGTATGTTATCTATCTCTTGACAGAGAAGTGATGGATTCAGGATACAGAATGAGATTTTTTTTAACATGGCCCCTGAGAGAATTTGTTTTTCTTGATTATGCATACGTAATGTTACAAAGTTTTTTCTTTTTTTATTGGAATTGGGGGTAGGAGGGAGAGAACAGAGATTTCTGTTAATTAGAAAAATAAAACTTTAATTTAAACTATGCCAGAGGAGTTAGTAATTGATCTTACATATAGGGAGCCACTGTATTGGATAGAGAAGTGACATGCTCGGACCTGTCCTTTAGGAAAATTAATTGGCACCTGTGTAGAGAATGAAGCAGAGAATGGAGACCCCTGAGTCAAAAAGACCAATTAGAAGACTACTGTAATAGTACAGGTTCATGAGTTAAATTAGTGACTGAATTAAATTAGTGACTGAATTAAATTAGTGACTATATGAGATAAGAGAAGACAAACATAAGAGAGGTTATGGTTATGGAATTGGCAACTGATTAAGTATGTGCTAGTAAGAGAGTACAAGGAGCTAAAGATGATACCAAGGAAGAAAATCTGATTCATTTGAAGGATGGTGGTGCCCTTGACAGGAAAAGAGATTTTTTTTTCTTTGGACATGCAGAATTTGAGATATTCATGGCCATCCTGTTAGAAATGTTCAATAGGCAGTTGTTAGATGCAGGACTGAAGCTCAGGAGAGGCTATGACAGAAATGAACACAACACTCCATATGCAATCTGATGAGGGTATATAATAAAATAAACCTTTCAAATCACTAGTGCAGAAAATATCTCTAAATGCAGCCTGATTACATTAATCTTATTTTTCAACTGTTATATCATGCTGGTAACTCCCATTAAACTAGTAGTCTACTAAAACCCTAGGCATTTTTCTAATGAAATGTTAGCTAGCCATTCCTATACCATATAATACTTGTGAAGTTGATATCAAAATCTTAAATTCAAGGGATATACATCTGTAGATATAGATACATACATATATACATGCATATGTATATAGACACACATAAGTATATATATTATACATAATATATATGTATATATATATATATATATATATATATATTTCCCCACTAGAGACCTCCACCCAAAATAAAATAGAAAAAATTACTAATTTCTATTCTTTGGGTCTGGCTGTCCAGCCAGATCCAAATTCATCTAACTATGCCCTCATCTACCCATTTTAACCATAAGGATCTCACAAGAGACTTTGAAAAATGTTTTCCTAGCAATTATGCTGTTTCTATAGCATTCCCTTTATTTATCAGTCTACTAACTGTCAAAAAAATGTGAGCTTAGGGGCGGCTAGGTGGTGCATTGAATAGAGCACCAGCCCTGGAGTCAGGAGTACCTGAGTTCAAATCCAGCCTCAGACACTAAATAATTACCTAGCTGTGTGGCCTTGGGCAAGCCACTTAACCCCACTGCCTAGCAAAAACCTAAAAAAAAAATAAATCTAACATTTACCCTTCTCCAGTCCTGAATCACACTCGTATTCTCTACCATCTCAAAAATCATTTAAAATAACTCAGAAATCACATCACCAGTTGTTTGGAGGTTTTAAATTACACTAGGATATAATTCATCTAAGCCATGTTACTATTCAAGGGCAGCTAAACATACTTTCTCTACTTTTCTTGGTCTCAATTTCTAATAGCCATTTTATTTCTGCCGGAAACTATTCTTCTCAGCACGAGAAAAGAGAAGCAAAATAAGAATCAAATACTTCTCCCTTCTCTCTGTCCTTTTAGCATAAATAAATTCACACTGAACAGTAGTTTTTTCCCTTTTTTATCAGTTAATCAACAGATATTTATCAAGTACCTACTATGTTCCTGTAAGTCTTAGTCTTTCCCTCAATATAGTTTTTCCAAGTCTTTTTTTTGGCCTAAGTATTCCTACTATTCCTCAGTTCATTCTAAGCCTTAATATATTCAATAGCCTACCAGTACTGTAAGACTTCCATTTTCAACCTTGGTTTCCTCTTTTCATGTCTTGGCTTTAAAAAATATAGGCCTCACAAAGAATTGGAAATCAAGTAAATGTCCTTCAATTGGGGAATGGCTTAGCAAACTGTGTTGTATGTATCTCATGGAACACTATTGTTCCACTAGGAGGGATGGGAATTCAGGGAAGCCTGGAGATTTTGCATGAACTGATGCTGAGTGAGATGAGCAGAACCAGAAAAACACTGTACACCCTAACAGCAACATGGGAGTGATGTTCATCCTTGATGGACTTGCTCGTTCCATCAGTGCAACAATCAGGGACAATTTGGGGCTGTCTGCAATGGAGAATACCATCTGTATCCAGATAAAGAGCTGTGGAGTTTGAAGGAAGTTCAAGGACTATTCCCTTTAATTTAGAAAAAAAACATATCTTATTGTCTGATCTTGTTATCTCTTATACTTTTTGTTTCTTCCTTAAGGATATGATTTCTCTCTCATCACACTCACTCAATTTGGATCAATGTATAACATGGAAACAAAGCAAAGACTGCCAGATTGCTTTCCCTGGGGGGCGGGGGAGGGAAGTAAGATTGGGGGGAAATTGTAAAACTCAAATAAAATCTTTAATGAAAGAAAAAAAATGAAAAAAATATAGGCCTCAAAAAAAATCTCTGCTGGTTGTTAAGTCCCCTTTTTACTAATACCAGAATCAACTGATCACCTTAAATAAAGTCTCCAATTCTTTCATTTAACCTAATTTACAAATTTAAATATCTCAGTGCCTTTTGTTTTTAATACACTTCATTTCTGGATATGCCAGTATCACCCTCAACCACCAAATATTCTCTCCTTGTAACAGAAAAACTATTAAGGAAAACTAACCGAGTGAGTGATTCCACCTGACAATTATAGTTTTTAAAATAATTTCCTGTGTATCTCTGACATAACAGTTAACCTTTATATAAAGCATTTTAAGACTTATAAAGTCCTTTATCTATCACATTTGATGCTCAAAATAACCCTAAGAAGTAGGGACTATTATGATTCTCATTTTACAGATGAGGAAACTGAGGCAGGGTTATTTATTTATTTATTTATTTATTTATTTAAGTGGCTTGCCCAGTCACACAACTAGTAAACATCAAGTCATATTTGAATTCAGGAATCCCTGATTCCAGATCCAGCACTCTATCATTCCCTACACCACAATACTGACTCATATAATCATCTCATATATTCCTGATATAACTTATAGATCAGTCTGTCTATTGTCTTCCTTATGCCCTGGAAGCAATTCCATTTGTTAATATTCTTCCAAAAATACAGTAGTCTGTTTTGGCAAGTCCCTAAACCTCTTGCTTTTGTTTTTCAATCTATCTAAAAGGAAATAGAAATCTTTCCAGTTTATTTGTCTCCCAGAGAAGCTGAACAGGTTAAAAGCAGAATTTTTTGGAGTATTTTGAGAACTTTTAAGATTTACTTTGTGCACTAGTGTCATGCTATCTGGCTCAAATAGAAATAGAGGTCACCAAACTGTACATAAGGATCCCCATGAGTCACATATTGACTTAGTTTTAAAATGTAATATTCTCTATGTTTTATTGTATTTTTATTCATTTTGTTCTATAATTCCCAATTAAAAATTTTTTTTTAGGTTTTTGCAAGGTAAATGGGGTTAAGTGGCTTGCCCAAGGCCACACAGCTAGGTAATTATTAAGTGTCTGAGACCAGATTTGAACCCAGGTACTCCTGACTCCAAGGCCCGTGCTTTATCCATTACGCCACCTAGCCACCCCCAATTAAATTTTAATCTGATTGAACCACACTTCATAACATTGTAGACCATTGTGTATTTGAAATTGTTGTAGTTGAATATTAGGGTCACTAAAAATGATCAGTGCTCTTTTTATTTGTTTAATCACATAAAGGTAAAAGGGCTCTGTCACATTCAGACAGGATTGAGCACTGAAGAACAATAATATCTGTGGACCTACCATGATAGAATGACAATCTCTGAGAGTAGAAGAGTGAATCTAATAGCATCCTGCAAGAAAACAGATTAATCAATGAATTTATGCCCAAATGTCCTTTACTTTTCTACTAATTTCTACTAATACCACCCTTTTTGCAGTTTCCTCAAAAGCTAAGATGGGGTTATTTCTATATCTATCTAAAATTGATATCTCATTGAAAAGTGAAAAACTAAGTAAACCAACTAAATGTTTTGTCTACTTATGTCAAACATCCAGTTGTTTCCAGATAATTGGATATTTGGCCTTGTATGGATGGGCCATCTGTATGATAGAATGATTTTTTTCTTTTTTTCATCAAGATGTTTGGTGACTTGAGTTGGGCAGATGGTGAGTCTGCCCCAGGAATAAATGGGAGTAGCCACTGTCAGAATACATAAAACTGACAACCTCTATGTTTATTTGGTTGGGTTTTTTTTTCTCCAAGCCTTAGCCACCAACAAAATGTCATCTAACTACAAAATGATGCAAGACAAAAAATGCTATTTTATAACATAAACTCAAAGGCAACTATATTAAGATTGGTGTATATGTTAACCAAGATTTCATCTGGTTACAGGTTGCATAGATAATAGGTAAAGTAATACAGTAATGTTTAAAAAGATAAATGAACATTTGACAACAAAAATAATTTCTGGATAATAAGCTGGGTTATAATAATTTTAGGACTTCAATTTAGTTACCTATTGGCAATTGCATTTACTTTGAATTTAGATCTGTATGTGGCTATTTCTTCTATTGTGTCTATTTCTACCATTTATTAATAAATGGTAGAGGGGCAGCTAGGTGGTGCAGTGGATAAGCACTGGCCCTGGAGTCAGGAGTACCTGAGTTCAAATCCCGCCTCAGACACTTATTACCTGGCTGTGTGGCCTTGGGCAAGCCATTTAACTCCACTGCCTTGCAAAAATAAATAAACAACAAATAAATGGTAGAGTTTTGCTTTGTTTATCCAAGGGAATAAAGATGTGATTGATTACCAATTGTGTGGTAGTGACAATGCCAAATAAATGATCTGTTCCTCATTGTCACCAACTCCCCCCCTTTTAATGTGCTTTAGTGCACAGATATGTGATTTTTCTCCTTTAATAATAAAAGCTTTTGACATTGACATTCTGAGATTTCAACTAAAATATATTAATAATAGCAACTTGATTGAATGATCACTACCTGTGCTCATGTCAATGTCTTATCCTTACTTTTTCTTTTACAAACTCCTGAGGACAGCAGATGTCTTTTTTTGGAGCATATAGTAAGGGTTCCATAAACAGTTATTGATCTGGCTCTTGAACTAGCTACTCTCCAACTAGGTTTTCAGATTTCATAATATTGTAGACCATGAGTGTATTTGAAATCCATTGGTGGGTAGAATATTGGCTTTGTAACCAAAAAGATTCAGGTTCAAATCAATACACTTAATAGCTCTGTGACTGTGGATAGGTCTCTTAACCTCTCAACCTCAGTTTTCTCATCAATACTCTGGGGATAATGATGGCATCTACCTCAGAGTTGTTAGGAGATCAGTTGAGAAAATACATGTAAATGTGAAACACTTTACAAAGCATAAAATGCTATATAAACATTAGCTATTGTTATTATTACTTTGTCTATCTGTCTGCATTTCTTCTGTAACCCTCAGCCATATTAAACTTAATGCAGCTTTAGTTTTGAGCTATTGACTTTTTAATAGGTCAGCATTTGTCCAGACACACATATACATATGTACACACACACACACACACACACACACACATATATGTATGTCTATACAAATAGAAATGTATAGAATGATATGTGAGTGGTACAGACAATTAAGTGCTATGGAATTTTGAGAAGAAATAAAAGTATGTGAATTGGAGTAGTCTAGGGAGATTTCAAGGAGGAGGAGGGACTCAAGGCCTTAAAGATGAGTAAGCTATTTATGGATTTAAATAAGTGACTAGAGCATTCAAAGAGGGCAAGAGGTCACAGTCAGGTCACAGTCAGGTCACAGTGATGGAAGAAAAGACTAAAAATGCTGGAGACAGTCCTTCATGATTGGAATCACTGCTACCTCTATCTGGACCCTTCAGTTACTTCATTGCCCAGTCCATTAGTATTTGGTTGTCACTGTTGTCTCATATCCCACAACACCCATTTTCTCAGAATGATACCTTCATAGTGCCTAATGAAAGGTGTCTTTCCTCTAGACCAGCATCTTTACTACTTGGAGTTCCTAGACCATTCCAAACTCCCAAGTCTCAGAATAAATCCCACCTAACTCCCCTAGTAATCAGTTAAAAGAAAACAGGGAAAAAATTCTCTCCACACTTTACACTAACAACCCCTTAGCGCGTTCTGAGAAATTTAAAGTGACAGTGCTAAAAGCCTCTAGAGGTTGACTACAAAAGCAAATGGGAGAAAAGCTCAACCCACCCCTTACTGACACCCCAAGTCTGTTGACCCAGGACAGTCTGATTTAGACAGCTTAGTATTTCACTTATTTACTGCATAGGGGTGGTAGGAGGCAGCCACCAATCAAGAAAGTGGGATTCCAGCCTCTGGCAACAGAATACAGGGTGTTCTGTCTTCTTGAAGCTTGTATCCTCCTAGGAGCAAAAAAGAAAAGCCATTGGCATTCTTTTCAATCCTCAGACATCCAAGGAAAATGACAAGTGTTTCCTTTTTCTAAACAAATTAAACAATATTTCTTGAGGGCCTACAAAGAGATGTCATCCTAGTTGCAATAAAAAAATGGCTGACATTTCTGTGGTACTTTCCAACTAAAATGCACTTTACATACCTGATTGCATTTGATGCTTCCAACAACTTTGTGACCTAGGTCATAGTACAAATATTATTTAATCATAATTTTACAGACAAGGAAACTGAGATTTGTAAGATTAAGAGATTCCCCCAAAGAAATATAACTAGGAAATGATAGTCCTAGAACCCAGTTCTCATATCTTGGCTTCATGTCTGCTTTTGGAAGTATATTTCTGTTTCTTCCTTCTTACAACTTCCTCTGGGCAGAGCACATTTTTAAAATGAGTGTTTTTAACTCAGTTATACTTTGTTGATTTCTGTAATAAAGAACTAGAATATTTCCTCCAGATAAAAATATGCCTAAATAGTTCTTCTTTTCTAGAATTAATAACTGATATTTATAATACAATGAGATTTAGAAAGTAATTTACCTACATTTACTTCATTTTATTGTCATAAAACTCCAGTAAGGTTGTACAGGGGTCTTGTTGTTCTTCTTTTTTATTATGATGGTGATGATGGTGGTGGTTCAATATGTTTGTGATTTTATGTTTAGAGAGTTTTATCAAACTTCTCTCTACCAATGCTGATTGGCAAATGTTGCATAATTTATGACCTTGGAGAGTTGCCTGGGGGATTGCAAGGTTAAGTGACTTGCCCAGTGATATGACCAATACATGTCAGAGGCAATATGATTGAATCCAGATGAGGCTTTCCTGATTCAGAAACCAGCAATCTATCTGTCATACTGCCTTAACTCTTAAAACAGCTGTCATTATTTCCATTTTATAGACGAGAAAATTGAGGACCACAGACATTCAGATCTTTGTAAATGCACAACCAATGAGTCAGAAAGGATGAACATACTCTAGTCTCTCCTAATTTCACATATGATGCTTTTCTACAACACCATGTTCTCTTAGTAGGCAAAATAATACAATATTCTGAGTAAGTAAAGTTCACTGATAATCCAAAAGGTTCCTTTTAGTTACCATTTATCATAGATTCTGGGTAGGAGAAAGGACCTTAAAAGTGAACTGGTGCCTGTGTAGGAAAGCCCTCAATAACATCTCAGATAAATGATAATCTATCATCTTCCAAATGGAAACTTTCAGTGAGGGAGAAGTCTTATTACCATAAGATGATCCATACTATTTTTGTATAACTCTAATTGGTAAAAAAAAAAAAAAATCCTAAATTGAGCTGAAATCTGACCAATTTCACACCTTTGCTTATAATTCTGCTCTCTGAAAAGAAGCAGAAAAAGTCTAATCCAATCCACCTTCCACATGGCATTCTTTGAAACACTGGAAAACAGTTGTTATGCCCTATTTCTTCTATTTTCTAGGCTAAGGGGTCCCCATTCCCTTCAAATCTGACTTATATGGTCTAGTTTTGAGGTTCTTCATTGTGATGGCTCCCCTCTTTTGCATAAATCATGATTATCAGTGTCTTTAAAAATGGTGCCCAGAAATCATTACAGTACTCTAAATGTGGTTTTATGACTCTAGAGTACAGTGGAATCATCATCTTCCTCATTCTGGACACCTTGCATATATTAATTATATATCCTAAAATCATGTGTGGTAGAGATCATGTGAGATAAAGACTAGAAGACAAGTTCAAGTCCTATCTCTGACTCATATTAAATGAGTAATCTTGAGTAAGTCATGTAACCTCTAGATACCCTCAGGTAATTCTTAAAGAATACAAATTGCAATTTAATTAAAAAAACATTTATTAAATACCTACTATGGCCCAGGCACTGAACTAAGTAATATGGATACGAACAAAAGAAAAAAGACATCCCTGCTTTTAAAGTACTTACAATCTAAAGGAAAGACAGCACACAAAAGGAACCTTAAAAAATGGTAGAGATCCAAGGTGGCAAAGGGAAGGGAGGGAGATCATCTTGTTTTATGAAGTTGAAACCAAGAAGGGCTGCAATTAAAAAGTGGAGCAAGCTGGAAAGACCAAAAGTTGCCCTCTAAGAGAAAAGCTTTTGAAGGAGTTTAGTGCTCAATTCTCTACTCTTCCAAGCAGAGCTACATTTACACTAATAAATGAGAGTTTTCTCCCAGGAAATTCCCTATGACGATGAAGTCAGATGGGGCACAAAACAAGAAAGGTTAGCCTGGGGGGTGACCAAGTTATGCTGTTAACTCATTCAACTTAATGTTTACTAAAATTCCAAGTCTTTTTCTTTTCTTAACCAAAATAGTCATGTTGCTGTTTTTGTCCAGTCATGGCCAACTCTTCATGACCCCATAGACCAAACTATCCATAGGGTTTTCTTGGCAAGAATACTGGAATAGTTTGTCATTTCCTACTCCAGTGGATTGAGTGACTTGACCATAAGTGTCTGAGGCTGAATTTGAACTCAGTTTCCTGACTCAGGTCAGCACTCTATCTGCTGAGCTACCTAGCTATCCCATGTCTCAAGGCATATCTTTATTTATGCAGATGATTTTTTTTAAGCTTAAGAATACCCTTTATTAAATTTCAACTCATTAGAAATGATCAATCATTCAATCACTTGAGACCTTCTTGGTTACTAATTATGTCATCTAATACTTTCCAACATCCAATATCTTCCCCAAGTTTCATGTGCTCTGCAAATGTGATGTTTATAAGCTATGTTGATCTTGATATATAAATATAGAAGAAAATAGGACCAAGGAAAATCCTTACTTCAGTCAAATAGATAAAGAATCATAGAATCTCAGCATTGCAAAAGACCTCAGAGATAATTTAATAATAAATAGACAAGAGTTTCTTATGCAGCCCAATTTATAGCTATCTAGTTTAGTCTCAAAGACTTTCAGTAAAAGAGAATTCTCTGCCTCTGGAAGCCCATACCCTAGTTTTGAGATAGCTCCAAGTGTTAAGAAAATTTTCCTTATGTCAAATCTACATTGTCTTTACACCATCCATGTCTTGTTCCTAGTTCTGCTTTCTATCAGCAAGTACAAGTATTTAACTTTTTTTAATATAAAAATTTTTTGAATATTTTTGGACTATTATATTCTTTCTCCCTATTTATCCCCCACAACAAATATATCTTCTTTATTCCAAGCTAAACATTCTCAGATGTGAACTTGAAGTTCTTCACTGTCCTGGTTGCCCTACTCTGAACCCTCCTTAATTAATTAATGTATTATCTACAATGTTGTTGCTCAAAATGAATCCAATATAAAAAATATATTGTGACCATGGAAGAGTATAGTTATACCTTCCAAGCCCTGAATACAATCTCACTCTTAAGGAACCCTGAGATAACTTTCTGACTTCAATATTGTATTGCTGGGTTTAAAGTCTACTAAAACCCTCAGATCTTTTTTGGACTGATTTGAATGGACATAGTTTTCCCAGATTATAAAATTGACTTTTTAACTCAAGATAAGAGCTTATATTTATCTGTAATTAATTTTCTCTTAGTAGTTTCAGCCTAAGCATCAAGTCTATCATAATATGCTTAAATTTTTACTCTATTATCTGATAAGTTAGCTATCTCTCCCAGTTGTATGTCATATGAAAATTTAATAAGCATTCCATATATGCCTTCATCCAAGTAAGAAACAAAATTGCTAAATAGCACCAGGCCAAGTACAGATCTCTGGGGCACTTCCCTGGAGACCTCCTTCCAAGGTGACATCCTTTAAATTTGATATGCATCAATTAATTACTACTGTTCTTTAGACAAAGTCATTAAACTAACTTTAAATTCACCCACACTTGCTTTTCTTGTACACAAGGATAACAAAAGAGATTTTTTTCATTGATTTACTGGAATACAAGTATACCATGTTTATATAACATTTCCATAATCTATCAATCTAGGGGTCTAGTAAACCTGTCAAGAAAGAAAATGAGGTTACTGCAACATGGTCTGATCTTGATGTAACCCCATGCTGGCTCTTGGACACAGAATCAAAACATGTTAGAGATAAGAGGAAACTTAGAGATTATTTAATCAAATTCTTTCATTTTATAGATGATGAAACAGCCAGAATGAGGAAGCAAATTCCCTGTGGTCAGATAGTTAATGCAGAGCAGAGCTGGGACTCAAACTCAAGTTTTTCAACATCAAATCGAATGTGCTCTTCATTAGATCACAATTCCTTCTTCAATAATTCCCACTTCTGTTTCTAAGAGCCCACAAACTATTAACTCAATAATAGGGAGGAGGAGGAGGAGGAGGAGAAGGAGGAGAAGAAGAAGAAGAAGAAGAAGAAGAAGAAGAAAGAGGAAAAAGGAAGAAGAAGAAGAAGAAGAAGAAAGAGGAAAAAGGAAGAAGAAGAAGAAGAAAAAGAAAGAGGAAGAAGAAGAAGAAAAAAGAAAGAAAAAGAAGAAAGAGGAAGAAGAAAGAGAAAGAAGAAAAAGAAGAAAGAAAAAGAAGAAAAAAGAAGAAAGAGGAAGATGAAAAAGAAGAAAGAAGAAAAGAAGAAGGAAGAAAAAGAAGAAGGAAAAATAAGAAGAAAAAAGGAGAAGGAAGAAGAGGAGGAGGAAGAACGAAGGAGGGAAGGAGAGAGGGAGGGAGAGGAGGAGAAGAAAAGAAGGAGGGAAAAGAGTTTTAGTATTAATCATAGAACTTATTTTGTTGTCTGAGATTGTAGTATTGATAACATTTTATAGGATTGTCACTCTTGTATTTTTCTGTTAACTGTTCTTGCTTCCATTTTCTGTAAACATCTTTTTTTTTTAGGATTTTGCAAGGCAATGGGGTTAAGTGGCTTGCCCAAGGCCACACAGCTAGGTAATTATTAAGTGTCTGAGATCGGATTTGAACTCGGGTACTCCTGACTCCAGGGCTGGTGCTCTATTCACTGTGCCAACTAGCTGCCCCCTAAACATCTTTTTTTAAAATATAAAAGTCATCCATGAATTCCCTGTGTAGCCTTGGTGATCTCTTTAGATATATTCCCCTTTTCTTTCCCATCAAAATCCTACGTCTTATTTTGTTCTTCAGAATAGTCCAAGCTATTTGAACCTTTAGAATCTTACATCCTTTAGTCCTCCTTATTCTTTTTCTGAACTAATCAACTCTCCTAAAATATAGGGTGTGCCATACATAATATTCTCATCCTTGTTGGTATATTGGTTTACTCCAAAGCTTTCCTTAATTTCTATCTCATCAAAAACTCAGTTATAGTTTAATACCAGGTTCAAAATAGCATCTTCCCTTGTTTGCTTCTTCATCTTTCTTTTTTCTTTTTGAAAATGAAATTATCAACAATGCAAGGTAAGAATTTTTCAGCGATTCTACTTAAAGTAGAGCAAAATCTCCAGGAGATTTCCAGATGGGAGATTGCCCTCATCACTTGTCAATTTTATCTGCTTCCTTGAATTATTACTCATTTCTTCCTTCTGGTCAGGTAGTTTGTGCTCTCAGCACAAAAGCACTTCTCTTAGTATTGCTTTTCAATTCCTTGTTCAGTACTCTAATTCTTGATTTTCCTCACAAAAATATATGATCTAGAATGCTACTCCATCCCTTTTATTTGCTCTATTTATTTGCTCCATCCCTTTCTATTTACTCTATACTTTCTCATTGCTGCATCCCAGGCATATTTTTACTTTTAAGGTAAATTACTTATAAGGTTTATTAAGATTTTTAAATCATTTTGTTTATTTCCATTTTTATGATCACATAGAAGAGAATGAGTATTTTTGCTGCTCTTCTTCATGTAAATTTTTTTCTAGGATCTCTCACAGAAACTCCTCTTGCTAGGATCACACATTTAAAACTGGAAGTAACTTTAGAGGTCAACTAAATTAACTCCTTCATTGTGCAGATAAAGAAACTGAGACCCAGATAAGGAAAAGTGAATTAAGGTCATATGGACAGTAAGTGGCAGAATGAGAATTTGAACCCATGATCTCTGACCAAATTCATAGTTTGCTTGTTGGTTTTTTCCTATTATGAAACCCTCTCACATACTATTTTTCCTCACATTTATCAGAACACACACACAAAAAAAGGATAAAAATGATCCAAGGTGCTTACAAATTATAAAATGGCTAAGAAAGCAGCAATGGGTTCCATTCCATTTTATACCACACATTTCTCACTTTCCCCATTCAAGGTCCAGGAAAAAGAATAACAGTACTCCATTTATACACCACAAGAAACAGAGCATTTTACAGATCCAGAGAAAACTCTCATATTCACAGAAATCACTGAATGAAAAAGAAAAAAAAGAGTAAGAAGATGAGGAATGAAAAAGAAAGGGAATGAGGGAGAAATATGAGATTAAGAAGAGTATATCAAATTTAGTTTTTAATTTTAAAAGGAGAATAAAAATTAAATTCTCCACAAGAAAAATAAATCAAGGGAACTTTTATAGGGTGACTAATACATTAATAACCTACAGGAAGGACTGAGTTCTCAAGTGGAGCCTAGTTCAAGGACAAAGAGAAAGCTTCTTTTCTTTCTGATACAGACATTGGATCTCTAATAACCTCACTGCACAGAAATCCAGGATCTGTATTGCTAAGAGGGCCTCATCAGCATCCAGAAAACTCTCCTGGGTCCATCTTACTAAGGTCTGATTATTGACTAATGTGCCTATGTGAATCACCTATTTGTTTTATTATTTGCAAGCAAACATACAATTATTCCTGAACTAATTGGGAGATTTCAACTTTTCATTCTTGCAGGGCTTTAGTCTCTTCACAGAACTTTTTACAGCATGCTGCATGATAAAAGAATTCTTTATTTTTTTTTGCAAAAAAAAATGTGTGTGTGTGGTTTGGGGATGTATATGTATATATACATACATTTACATATACATGTATATATACATATATGTGTGTATATAATATGTGGGTTTTTTTAAGGGAGCTTCACTGGATGTCATTTCCTCTAAGAAGCTTTTTCCCCCTTTCCATTAATGGAACACTCTAATTACTGTATAATCAAAAAATAAAAGTGAGCAGCAAATAGCTGCCTGACTTCACCACATTAACAGCATGGTGCAGAATATGTCTTAACAGTCCAGTGAACTGTCAGTGGCAAAAGTAATTGGAAATTGGTAGGCTATTTCACTATGTGGGGGTGGCAGGAGTTGTTCATGAGCTTTGTTAATAGGCAAATCATTCTGGGGCAAGTTGGGATTCTGGAGTTACTTTATAAAGATCTTTCATAATGTAGAAAAAGTTAAGCTGCCCCTCCAAATATTCCAATTATAAGTTAAATGGCTTGGCATTTGGGGCAATTCCATCTCCTGCTAATTCACCAGTTAGGAAATAGTCTCTCTCCCTGAGCCTGGGGTTAATAGAGTGCACTAGGGCCATTCTTATCAAAGGGTGGGAAAAGGATGATTAATTTACAACATAAATAAGTGCATAGAAAAGGGAAAGAAAACTGATTCTGAGATCTGGATTCATTCCCTTCTCCTGGAGAGTTGTTGGAGATTATATTCTGTTATTGTTTTAAACTGAACTTTTTGAACCTCCTTAAGCAAACATCCAATTCTAGGCAGAAATCACAGCATGGATGAAACTATATACAAAAGAAAATGCTTCAGGAGACAAAATTAAGAGACATACAGGGACCATATTCAGTGGAATTATATGACTGTGAGACTTCCATTCATATTCCTGGAGAATTATTTGGCGAGTTAATTTTTTTTACTCTCTTTTGAAAAAGAGAAACATGAGGTGTTAAGCAGCCGTATTGATAAGCATGAATTATCATTGATATTTGTCTTCCATTTAATCATAATAATGTTGGTAGTGATAATAATATCCCTTTGTAGCATACTCACAATGTGTTTCTAAGCAATGAAGAAAAGCAGCAGGTAATACTAATCTGCTTATCATGTTAAGAAAGGAAATAGCTCTTCTATTCCTAGACACTATCTCTCTGATTCTAGGAAAATCTCTTTTTGTGGAAATCTATCATTAAATAATATACGGTATCCAAGGACTATTACCTTTAATTTAGGAAAAAAAACTGATGTCTTATTGTCTGATCTTGCTACCTCTTATACTTTATGTTTTCTTTAAGTATACGATTTCTCTCTTATCACATTCAATTTGGATCAATGTATACCATGGAAACAATGAAAAGACTGGTAAATTGCCTTTTGTGGGGGGGGGAGTAAAATTAGGGGAAAGTTTGTAAAACTCAAAATAAATAACATCTTTATAATACAAAAAAAAATATAAGGTATCCCATTATCTTTAATAGATTAAAATTGGTTTTGGGGATGTCCTGTTTATGCCCTGAGACATTAAATGGTACAAGCAAAAAGAAGCTGCATAAGTTCTTTCCATCATTTGTTCTTTTAGAGGCAACTAGCACCTTTGCATCCCCAAAACAGAAATATTAACAATACTAATGAAAAGGAAAATGTGAAGGAAATCCTTAGTACCCTTACAAATTATTTTCTGGATAATGTTCTACTTCCTAGGTACTCTCCTCCCTTTTAACCCCAGAACCTTCAATCCCCAAGCATTTCTAGGACCTGTCCTTTCAGTGTCCCATTTTTTTCTCCACATAGAGATCCATCTTACCAAAGTTGTTAGGATACTCAGTCTTGTCTAGAACCTGATTTCTGAAGGAAGCAATTTTTCTACCTGGTCCCCAAAGAATCACTTAGGAGCTTCAGGCTTCATCTGAGATTTCAGTCCTCTCCTTCTTCTTTGAAGGTAGAGGATGAGACACCTGAAAATCTTATTCTTGCTCTTGATCCAATGAATTAGAAACCTATTGCTGTCTTGGGTTCCAAAGAGTTTTGCTGAACAGCAATTTGCACAGTCATTTTGTTTCTTCTCCCAGGAGTTTTCAGTGACTTGAACATTGGAAATCTTTTCATGATTTGACTCCTGTCTTTCTTATTTTATTTCTAGATAATATGCCTGAAACAAATTGGTTAGTTGATAGCTAAGGTTAAGGTTTTAATAATGAAGAAGAGTTTAATGGATCATTCAAAAGGATATTTGCATTTTAACCAGAGATTCTAGGAAATTCACTTCCTAATTCTAAACAATGAATATCTAATGGTAGCATTTCTGGCATGGTACTAGCTTTGTGGCTATATTTTGAGAGAGAGTAACTTTTTTTATTCTAGCGTACAGTAGCCTTTTGTTTTTTTGTTATGCTTCCCAACTGAAATCCTGCTTAAGAGCCAGAGAAGACAGAGAACATGGAAAACAAAATGAGAGTACTTTTTTAAAAAGGAATTATCAAATGGGTGGGATTATGTAGCAACCAATTTCATAAAGATCTGGCAAGTTGTTGAACTTTAATTGAGACAGTTTCCTAAAGCAGAAAAAAAGAGGAATCAACTGAACCAGAAAAAAAATTGAACTCCCTTGATAAATGTAGAGAAAACTAATAACAAAAGATGTGAGAAGGCTAAAGCTTTTAATATCTTTTCTACTTTTATCTTTTCAGAAAAAAATTCAGATGGGTACAGTTGAGACAAGCAAGTCTCAGATGCGAATAAAGAATGAGAAGTCAAACCAAAATAGCAAAGGACATGTCAGTTAATACCAAAACAACTATGAGTACTCACATCATTAAAATCTCAAGATGATCACCACTGGTAATTAAAAAATCAATGGCTATCTTTCTATAGTCACAACCCACTCTTTTTAAAGAAAAATGAATCCCAGAAAATTTGCCAGACAACTGGAAAAGGGTAAACATGGTGCCCATCATTTTAAAGGGAATAATTAAAAATCAATAGATTTTTATTGAGGACCTGCTACTTAGCAGTACACTGCTAACACAATGATAGACAACATAGATTGGAAAAAGTATATGATATAGACCCATCCTAACTGTGCTTACAGTAGAATTTAGGAGACAGAAGGAGATAGGGAGTTCAATGATATATGAATTCAATAACAATATAAGACTACGAGAGTTGCCTCATCTGTAATCTAGAATGAAATATTTATGATGTCATGCCAAAAATGTGGTATAGACAATCAGTACAAAGAATTTGGAGAAGAAATTGCTATGTGAGTAATCAGGGAAGGTTTTATGGAGGAAATGGCACTTGTATGGCTTTGGAGAACAAACAGGCTTTGGATAATCAGAGGATAACCCAGTGAATTAGAGGCCAGTAAGCTCACAATTAGCACCTAAGAAGATGTTTTAAGAAGCTATCAATCGGGGCAGCTAGGTGGTGTAGTGGATAAAGCACCAGCCTTGGAGTCAGGGGTACTTGGGTTCAAATCTGGTCTCAGACACTTAATAATTACCTAGCTGTGTGGCCCTGGGCAAGCCACTTAACCCCATTTGCCTTGCAAAAACCTAAAAAAAAAAAAGAAGCTATCAATCAATTTGTAACCATTTAGAAGAACATGAGATTCTACTAACCATCAACAAAGCTTGGAGAAGAGCAAATCATTCCAGGTCAATTTGATTTTATTTTATGATAGCGTGGCAGATTATATAGGAAAGGGGGGGAAGGGATAGAGGTGATTGATCTTAATTTTTAAAAGGCTTTAGACTCTGTCCCAGTTGACACTCACTGACAGATGAGGAATGTATTGTTGACACAATAATGCTGTATACTGAGGAGTTCAATAGTACCCTTGGGGAATCATTCTTGGAACCTATTGTATTCATTATCTTTATTGATAACCTGGATAAAGGAACTAAAGAATATGTTCATCATATTTGAAAACAGCACAAAATTAGGTAGTGTTAATACCTTGAGAAGACAAGAATAAAACGCAACATGACCTTGACAAATTAGAAAAATGTTCCTATGAAACTCTATACTAATCAGTAGAGATAAGAGCAAGGTAATATACTTAGAGAAGGGGGGAAAAAAAGAAAAAGGGGTGGAATAGTAAGAAAAAAAATTTCTCAGATCTTATGAGTTGATCACCAACCACATACAAATCAGCAAGATGATCCATCTGACTTAGACATATGTTAGAAGAAACAATAAAAATTTTCTTTTAATCTATAGAAAACTTACAAAGCTACTCTGGATACACTTTAAAATTTTATGAGGAGGAAAAAGAGTGGCCAAAAATGACAGTGAACATTGAAAACAGATCAGAAGAAACAATGTCAAAAGAATGAAATAAAGTTTTTAAGTGTTAAGAATGAAAGTTTCCAATGTTACTGTCTAGAGGATGGCTTCAGTATAGACATTACTCTTCAAAACTTGAGATTCCTCTATCCAAGAGTAGAGAAGCAGAGATTTTTAAAAGGGATCTTATAATCCTTTTAAATATGATGGTATGATTTTATAATATGAAGAATTCCATCATAATGTTCCTCAATGTCTGATCAATTTTTCTCCATGCCCAGGAAATTGGTCAAAAAAGGAAATAGGCTTAAATTAAGCCATAGAGAGTTTCTTTACTCTAAAGGTAGGATTTCCCTCCACTCCCCACCCCATAAAGATGATGGAAGTATATTAAAGGCTATGGTGATCTAGTAAGGTCTGGGCTAAATGACATTTTAGAAACCCCTTCCAGTATGTTTTCATTATATATCATATACCAATGGATGATCCTTTTTGTTCATTTCCTTTCTGACTCCACCTTTGCTATTATGTTCTGTTAAAGAATGGACTTACCTATCCTTAGACACTTGACACTTGCTAGTTGTATGACCCCAGGCAAATCATTTAACCCCTCATTCCCCACCCCTACCCCTAATGGACTTAAAAAATACCAAGTGATTAATGGAAAGTATGACATGACAATGCCCTTATATAACCAGCATCAAGGGGAAATGTTAAATATAATTAACATTACTAATAATTAACATTAACTTTTCCAAGAATCAAAACTTGATTTTCTTTATTTTTGATGGAAAATTTTCTAAAATGGTATATATGCTGTTCTGCATTTTTTATTTTTTTCCACTTACATGTAAAGAGTTTTCAACATTCATTTTTTGTTAGACTTTGAGTTCCAAATTTTTCTCCCTTCTTGGATATTAAGCATAATATAACCTTTTCATGATGAATCAGTTTCAACATAATAAACCTCCATTCTTTGTACTGTGCTGTAATAAACATCCCAACTCTGTATCTTCTTTTGAATTTTCTTTTTCTCCTCCCTCACTGTCAGGCTGTCAGCTATTACTTCTCTTATCACTATGCTTTCTTCTCTCCCAGCCCCCACTTTCTTCTTGTTTACCATTTCTAAACTGCTGTGGACTGTGAAACCAGAAACTGAGCTTGTTAAGAATTTCATACAAAAAAAAAAGTCAATAGAGTAATGGCCTGAGGGCCTAGACTGGGGGGGGGGGGGGAGGGAGGGACATTTTCTAGTGTTCAAAGACCCTTTTCCCATATTTCCGGTTTTGAGGCTGTGTTCCAGAGGGCTGAGGTTCCTAGAAGTCTGACCTCTGGATAAGTGGTCTGTTACTGTGTATATTTTCTATGGGGAGTTATAATGTGCTCACAGTCCCCAGTGGCTGTTACGTTGAAAATAGAAGTGTCAACACCGGGGCAATAGTAATTTTCTGATCCTTGAGGGAAGTTATTCATTTCTGACAGTGCAAAAGGAATTATTAGGGGATGCATTCATTCCATTAGTTTAGATGCCACTTAGGTGGTAATGTTTTTGTTCAAAATGATCTTTTGAGGTTTGGTCCTTAATGACAAATATCTTTCCCAATCATTAGAAATTCTTTGTATTATTTTCCAAGGATATGAGATAACTTATCATGTTATATCTGGGGAATAATGCTCTTAGGATTTGTTTTCAAATTATATAAATCAAATCAAAAACAAGTATTTCTGTAGAGTCCATTGTGCAGAATACAGAGTATCATGTATCCCAACTGGAATCATGTTACTTTAGATTCAGTGAAGGGCATTATCATAACCATACCCAGTTTTCTTAAGTCCCCAACCCAGAAGAGTGAGAACCTGTTAATTAAGATCAATATACCTAATGGCTCAATAGACCAGTCCAAGGAACAGAGCAATAATCAGCAAGTAGTAAGAATATCTTTGATCCAAAACATCTATATATACTTCCCCCACCATGATGGTCATATCAAACAATGCTACAGAGGAACAGACAAGGAAAACTATTGAACAACTACCACCAAAAAAACAAATGGGAAGAACACTTCAGGTGTGTTTTGCAGTGCAAAAACATATCTCTAACCCCCAATGAACTCCATTATTTTTAAGTCTTATTTTGCATAGAGGTCCCCAGAAGCCTAGGGTTCCCACAGATCCCTGGATGTCCTTGACAGTCTTTCAGGGGATCCATAAAGTTAAATCTCTTTTTATACTAAATACTAAAACATTATTTGCCTTTTTTACCCTCATTCTCTCAAGTGTATAGAACAGCTTTTCAAAGACTACATAACCTATGAATTAAAGATTTAGCTGCAAACCTGAAGACTCAGTTAATATCTTATCTGCAGAGTTGTACTTTTGCCTTACAAATGACTTCTCTACAGACATAGCTGAACTTGCTATTTTGCTTGTATTTATCTAGTATCAGTACCAACTAATCATCATGAGAGTGTGAGTGTGTATGTCTGTGTGTATGTATGTAATTGCTTAGTGACAAGCACAAATGATCTTGAAATACTCATAGTATAAAATAACTTTTTTGAATCTTACAGTTTATCCTGGAACAACAATTGACATTCACACAGATAATGTAAAAGTAATTAATGGTGAGTAAAACTGCTGGTGCCTTAGCACAAATCAAGGCAGAGGCATCAAACTAAACCAGGAGCAAGGAAATAACCATTTATTAAGTGTCTGCTGTGTGCTAGATACTGGGCTAAGGGCTTTACAAATATCTCATATGCTCCTCACTGCAACTCTTTAGGGTGGGTGCTATTATGATCTTCCTTTACAGTTGAAGAAACTGAGGCAGACAGAGGTCAAGTGGCATGCCCAGGGTCATACAGCTAGTAAATGTCTGAGGTTAGATTTGAACCCAGGAAATGAATCTTCTTGATTCCTGACTGTCATTATCTATCCACTGAGCTATCTTTTTAATATTCCATAACAAAATGGAAAGTATACCCAAAGCACTCCTGCTAAATACTTATAAGTACAGTGGTTGTCTGGAGGACAAATACTTATATGATTGAATTGTGAGCTGTACTCAACTGCTTTTCTCAAGGAACACTATTTTTACTTTAAAAAAACTGATAGATACACTATGGTTATTCAGACATGGGTATCTGGCAGACATTTTCTTGGAAATGAGCAAAGTGAGCCTGTCACTTCAAGAAAAACAACTGACAGTATTTGATGCCAGTGATAAGATTCAAGCTTTCAAGCAAAAATTAGAATTTTGGAAAATTTGTATCTGCCACTATGAGTTTGACAGCTCTCAGTACTTAAATAGTTTTCTCATGTTATGGGTAGTGATATTAACAAATGTGATTTTTTTGAATTGTATTATGAAATGTGTCAACTTTTAGATGCTCTCCATAACTTGGTGAATCAACATTTTCCAAATGACCAATGCATGAAACATACATAAAAGATCCATTTGCTCCTACCAATGCAAAAAATCCATTCAAAGCATGACAAGCTAAATGATTTTGATCATCAGAGAACCAAAAAGTTTACTAAATGTGGTTTCAGATTCCATACTGCAACTTACCACTAAGAAATTACCACCAGTCAAGTTTTGATATATTACCAAAGAAAAATACCTACAATTATCTGAAAAGTCTATGAAAATGTCCTTTCCTTTTTCAATGTACACTTGTGCTAGATTTTTCCCATTAAGTTCAGCTAAAGCAATTGCATCACAACAGATTGAATTCTTACCATCTGAGAACAAAATATGTAAAGCAACACTACTTTTCTTTTTTAATTTTTTTAGGGTTTTTTTTTTTGCAAGGCTAATGGGGTTAAGTGGCTTGCCCAAAGCCAAACAGCTAGGTAATTATTAAGTGTCTGAGGTTGGATTTGAACTCAGGTACTCCTGATTCCAGGGCTGGTGCTCTATCTACTGCCCCACCTAGCCACCCATAACACCATTTTTTAAAAAAAATTTTCAAATTATTTTCAAAGCTTTTTTATAAAAACATGTTATGTCAACAGATGTTTATTGTTCCTATTTCAATGAACTAATAAATATTGTAATATTTATCCATTTTAACTTTTAATACAGTAAATATTGGTAGCCATAACTCATATAAACAAAAGCTCTTTAAGGTTCTCAGAAATACTGAAAAATGTAAAGAGATCCAAAACCAAAGTTTGAAAACCACTGCTCTAGGAAGACATTCCACATGAAGTTCTTTGTTTCCAACTCACTTTGGCTTACATTGAATTGCTACAATGTCTCTTCTGTATTCTAACATTAGGGTAGGGTGATTTCACACTAGCTCAAGGACATTGGGATAAGTTGTTGTTTTCTTTGTGACCCTATTTGGGCTGTTTTTGACAAAAGTACTAGAGTGGTTTGCCATTTTCTTCTCTAGCTCATATTACAAATGAACAGGGTTAAGTGACTTGCTCAGGAGCACACAGCTAGTAAGTGTCTTAGGTCAGACTTAATCTCAGGAGCATAAGTCTTCCTGACTTTAGACCTGGCACACTATCCATTGTACCAACAAGCTTTCTCACTAGGATAAGTAACCCTATTGAGACTTCAAATTTTTAAAAAGAAAAAGGCATATATTTGAGGAAAAATCTGCCTAAATCTACAACTAATAATTGTTTTCCTCTCTAATACTGAAGATCTTTAAGAATATTAGGAGAATTCATTTTTTTGTCTTTGACTTTTGGAGGTATATAGAGCAAGGAACCACCGAACAAGTTCTCCTTAGATGCCTCATTTTGGTAAAAAAGGTGAACTATATTCATATTTGAAGAGAGGTCATGCCTTAATAGGTTGTAACAAGCTGGACTTCCTTTGAGGATAGACACATCCTCTTTTCAGATCTGATGTCTTTGAACAAGGAGGATTAGCTCCTTGGAGTCTACAGGTAGAAGAGGTACCTTGGTCTCTTTTTCACTAGGAACAAATAGGAAGCTAAGAGTGTGTGCATGATCCTGCTATTGCTACTTTCTCTTTTGCATTCATTCTTTCTTGACTGAAGGTGGCTTTTTGAAGGTGACTATGAATTTGTGAGCTTCAAAAGGTCGGGAGAATGGCCCACCACAGGTCCAGAAAGAAAATCCATAATGGTTTTTGTGAGCAGCAACCCTAGTATCAACAACCCAAGAAGATTTTAGGAAGTACATGTTGGGATCCAACTGTGATACTTCCCCTCAAAAAAAGTTAGTACATATCATGTGTCAAGAAATTACAATGGAAAACTATCCAGTTTTCTGGAAGAAAATGAAAACGTATCCACCAGTAGTAACCTTCTGAAAGAAGGCTCAAAATGAAAACTCCCCAGAACATTCCAAAAGGAAAATGATATAAACCTATAACCAAAAGTAATTTATCTAAACTGAATATAATCCCACAGGGGAAAAAATGATTCTTTAATATCTTAGAGGACTTCCAAACATTCCTGCTGAAAAAAAACTCAAGTTAATTAAGGACATTGTAAGAATAAAATATTTGAATTCTAATGGGAGGAAAAAAGATTGTTATAAGCATTTCCTGAGAACTATGATGTCAATAAAGGTCACAGATGGGGTCAAATAAATTGAGAGGGCCTGAATGTGATTTCTGTTATAGTTTAATAATCTTAAAAGAAAAATGGGAAGGTAGAGAAAGAAAAAAATACCCTAGGGAAGAAAGATGCAGAATTTAATATTTCAAGTAAAAATTTATGCAAACAAAAAGGGTAGAGAAAATAGACATTAACCTTGCTTTGAACTGAGACATTATTTAAACCTCATTTTGAAATGATAAAATGAAGTGAGCAGAATCAGGAGAATAAATTATAACAACAATTCTGAAAATGTATGGCCTTGATGACCTTTCGCTCTCTGGAAATTCTTCTTTTTAGTGAATGATGTAGGTAAAACATGAATGTACCCTTCTACTGCTCAGTTAGGCTGATTACTCAAAGAATACTATGTTTCACTTGAATGGGTCAATCAGCAAGTGGCCTGGGGAAAGCAGGTCACTAGGCTGCAGATCTGGCTCTTCAGTAGGTTTAGTTGTTGCTGATCTGAACCAAACAGACCTATTCTTGGGCACTGTTGCTACCATACTGGGTAGGGCAGATCACTCTTGTGTTCTGTCAATCACTATGGCAAGTTATACTTGCAATGAAAAGCTACTCAGGCAATTATTCGGACTGGCCTTTCACAGAGTCTCTGTTAGATATGCCAATTCTGTGGACTCCCTGGGCTGAATCTTTGATTGATAGTTGTTATCTTCATCAACCTCCAGATTCTGACTTGGCTGCATATTACAGAACTTTTTGAGACATAATGTCACCATGCTTTTGTCAGCAGGGACAATAATGCTTAGCCCTAAGACTGATAATAATAACTATCATTATATAGTCCTTACTATCTACTAAGCACAGGGCTAAGGGCTTTACAATTATTTTCTCATTTACTCCTAACAACAACCCTGTGAGGTAGGCGATATTATACCCAATTTACAGATTAGGAAACTGAGTCAAACAGAAGGAAGTGACTTGTCTAGAGTCACACAGAGGGTGAATTAGAAATCAAGTCTTCCTGACACCAGACCTAATGCTCTGTGTATTATAGTAACTCTTGTTAAATTCACCTTCAGAGCTCCATCTCAGTCTTGTCTTTTTCAATACTCTTACTGTATCTAAGGTGGCTTTCTTCAATGAAGAATACCACTTTTACTTTATTTTTTGTGATCTAACCATTTACAGACTACAGTTAGGTCTTTTAAAGATAAATAGATGGGACAAAGGAATTTTTTGTGCCTAGGGATAAGTTCATTAATCTCTCTGTCCTCTTTATAAGCAATAGAACTTTTAAAACCTCAGTCTCCTAAAGAATGAAAAGTTTCCTATGCATAGAAAAGGAATTTCCCTTTATATTTCAGTATCTGTTTTTCTCCTGGTATTCAGTTTTGCTATAAATCAGTAGTTCAAAGGATTATAAAAGTTAATGATATTATTACTAGTATTGCAGATATTAATGGTGTAGAAGATATCCAAAAGAAATAGAAAATTCAGACATTTTTGTCTAAGAGAAAAAAGTCATAAAGATTAGCAGAAAGACTGTTTTAGTAGGAACAGAAATGATATCCCCCAAAGCAGAATAATATTTATTAAGTACCTATTGCTTAAAGAGTGCTGCTATAGGGACGGCTAGGTGGCGCAGTGGATAGAGCACCTGCCTTGGAGGCAGGAGTACCTGGGTTCAAATTCGACCTCAGATACTTAATAATTACCTAGCCCTGTGGCCTTGGGCAAGCCACTTAACCTCACTGCCTTGAAAAATCTAAAAAAATAAAAAGTGCTACTATACTAGCTAGTTTAGATTTTTAAGGATATTGGTTCTTGCCCTCAATGAGTTTAAAAATATATTGAGGGGGACAAGATGCCAATTTCAAGAAGTCAGAACTTAGGGGAATATTTAATACCAAACCTAAGGAAATGAATATGAAAAGAGAATGTCTCTGTCTAATGTCATCTACAAGTTTCAAATTAGGAAAAAGAACAAAAAATAATCATATATTTCTTCTTGAGATTTTACATTACTTTCAGAGCTTTTTTCAGATTTAGTAAACTAGTACAATATAATGCAGTTTCTCTCTAGAGATTACAAATTGATAAAGTTGTTTGTTTTGTTTTGTTTTAACAAATATTACAAATTCCCAAGAGATTTTAAAATCTTTTTTAAAAGTTGCATTTTTGTACAAATTTGAATTGGTACAAAATTGAATAATAGTAATTAAAGGTCATTTAAACAAAAATATCTATATGTATAATTTTATTTTGTTTTCTCACTATCTTTTCTAATTGAGTTATGTTTGCAAACAATCACACTGCAATGGCAATGGCGAGTTAACATGACCTGGTTAGAAAGTATCTAAACTGACAGACTATACTTCAGAGGTAAAAAAAATTTCCTGTGCTGAAACTTCATATCCTCAAAAAAGATAGTAGCTTTTTGACACTAACCTCCTGGTGAATTGCAATATCATGCAAATATTGAAAGATATTCAAAATTGACTTGCATCAACAAACTTTGAAAGCAATGCAAAAGCCAAGTTAACTGAATGCATTTTTTTGTTTTGTTATGCATAAGGCATATGTTAATTTCTAGGTACTAGTGAGAGATGCAGTTAATTTACTCTGTAACTTTTGGTTAGTTTCTTAACCTCTCTGGGACTTTCACATAAATATTTGTTGAAATTTGTTGAAAATATTTTTCTTTCTAGTCTCTGAAATCTCTAGGTTTACTGAACCATTTGATTTTGGGTTTCTAACCATATGCTAAAGCAGGACTGTTCAAAACATGGCTCACCAGTCACGTGAGGCCCACAATGTGATTGTATGTGACCTGTCTGTGGGTTTTAATTTTCATGAGTAAAAAAATAAAATAATAATTTGCATGGAATGTATATTAGATTTTTTAAAATTCTATCACAAACAATCTCATTGATGTTAATTTTCTTTGGTGTTTTTAGTTTTAGGAAAGGAACATGTTGTATGGCATTTTCAATCGATATGTGGGATGCATTCCTTCTGTACCATACAGACTAGTTAGTATTCATTGACCCTTATACTGTTGTGTTGTCTCTTGTTTTGTTTGCTTTTGTCATTTCAATGACCCATGTTCCCCACTTTCTAAGAAGTGAAAAGTACTATGACTTCTTGTAGCACTTGCTAAACCTAAAGTAAGATTAAAAATTAACTATTGTACTAGTATTCTGTATTTTTTATTTTGGGTATGGTTCTCGAATAATTTTCTTATTTTAATGCAACCCTAAAAGATCCTAAAGTTGGACAGCCTTGTCCTAAAGAAAAGAGCACCTTTTACTATGTAATTGCAGAAAAACCATATATTATCTATTTCCTACTAGAAAGGATCAATTTTACAATCTCTTAAAGAACACAAGACCATTTTCCCTCTCAAAAGAGAGAATTATATTTAATAATAAATGCTGAAGCATTTAAATTAATGCATTAGCACTCTCAAAGTTTTAACTCTGAGCAACAGGTAGCTTCAAACCACATTTTTCAAACCACCTTAGGACTTCCTTCTTTTGTAGAATTTTCAGTTATCAATTCAAGTTTGTATCAAAATATAGCTTTTTTTTTAGGTTTTTGCAAGGCAAATGGGGTTAAGTGGCTTGCCCAAGGCCACATGGCTAGGTAATTATTAAGTGTCTGAGACCGGATTTGAACCCAGGTACTCCTGACTCCAAGGCCAGTTGCTTTTATCCACTACACCACCCAGCCGCCCCTCAAAATATAACTTTTTAAAAATATTTTAAAATCTCTTGGGAATCTGTAATACTTGTTATAAAACAAAACAAATAACCTCATCAATTTGTAATCTCTAGAGAGACTGTATTAAATTGTACTAGTTTATTAACTGAAAAAAAAATAGCTCTGAAAATAGTGCCAACAGTCTCAAGAAGAAATGTCTACCATTTAAAGGAGAAAGTTTATCTGGTTAAAAGAATAAAGTTAATATGCATTTATGCACACATATAATGAAACTAATAAGCAGAGGTCATCACTTTTTAATCTGATGCTTTGTTATTACAAATAAAAATTTTTCTCTAATCATAATTTCTGTTGAGAAATGGTCAGTGGACTTATTAATTTTACTATAATTAGTAAAATAATAATAATAACAATAAAACTGCATTTCTTCCAACTGATCTTCCCAATTAATCTGAATTAGTGAATTTAAGATAGGACTATGGAAGAAATGCAAACTATTATTGTGCTTAATTATTTTGCCTCCTTGCTCCTCTTCCAACTCTTTAAACTAGTAGATATAAATTCCTAATTCTGGTTCTTCTAACTTCTTCCCAAATGAAGTTTTAGGAATCTGCTTCCCTTTGAAATAATTGACAGCATGGCAAAGACTTGAAAGAAAGTCACATCATGCTCTTTGCATGATTTAAGGTGCTAGGGATGCCAGGAGGGCAAGTACTCATCTGTGAGCTGGTCTTGGCAGGTATGTAGGAAAATACTGATAGCCACATCATTTATTTGAAAGTGCATCCATGTGAAACTTTTAAATCAACACTTGCATTTAGTTATGCCTTGAAGTATTCCTGTTTATCTTTGTAATCAGTTGCAGTCCAGTGGAAGTACATGTGCTATTACAAATCAGGTTGAAAAACAGAAATTGGATGAGTCTAGACTATAATTAAACTGGAGCTAATTTTTTTTTACAAGTGAAGTCCTGCATGTCTTAAAAATAAAAAAAAAATAAAAAGGAAACAAAACTCTACCACAAAATAACATGATAGACTAGTCCAAAGATGAAATTGCACTATTGTTTAGTTCTTTTTTCTTTTAGAAGGGGAAACTACTAGGGAGTACCATAAAGCTAGATGTCTTCTGGTAATTGAAATGATAAATAGATGGGACTGGGCAAAACCAGAGGTAGTTTGGGGTTTTGAGCAGAGTACTGCATTTACAATCTCCAACTTGTCTTGCTTAATGTGTGACTCTGGCTGAAATAATAGTCTTTTTTTCTCTTTTATATAAATCTTTCTCTGCATCTAACTACCAGGAGAATATTATGAAAACATTCAGAACTAACATTAGAAAGCAAACATAGTTGAAAACTGAACATCAGCATTGTAGAAAGTACCTCTAATAGTTGAAAGAGAAACAAAAAAAAATCATTGCAACCAATATTATAAATAATACCCTTTCTTTTTGGATCCAATGTCTAGGGGTACATAATCAGGAGGAAAAAGCCACCTGACTTAATTAATTTTTTTTTCTCAGAGCCTCATGCATTAGTGAGACAAAATCTATACTCAACCATTAGAGGATGACAGATATGGTAAGAGAGAGGGGAAGAATAAAAGCTTGGGGTCTGAGCTTCTGTAATGCCTGGACATATTTATTGGGTTTTTTCCTAAGTTTTTCTGTCTGTTTATCCAATAGAGGTACCATGCCAAAGTGCAATGTACTAAGAGAAAAGTTATAAAGTAACAGATGCTCTTTGGATCCAACGAAGTTGGTCAGAAAAGGTAGAATAGGGTTATATAGGCCTGAGCTTCTCAGGCTTAAAATCTAGCGGAAGTTCTTAGGTTGCTATTGAAACAAGTCTTGCCACAGATCTCTTCTCTAGACTGCTGGTGATTAACTTGTGATACCAGAGAACTCTGCTTTAAGGCACCTCCAGCCTCCTGGTTCATTATCCTTCTCTGCAAGCTCCCAAGACAGAATTCTTTCACCCTTGTAACTGATATTTTAATTTACAATGACCTATCTAGTTTATCCAATCACATTTATTCCTTAAATTAGTAATTAACTCCTTGTTGGTTGGTTGCTTGGCTCTTGTCCTTTTGCTAAAAAAGATCAAAAGGGCATCACTTTGTGAGAGACAAGTTACAATGTATCCAACTGTGGTTTATCAGACCAATATGAGCTCAGAATGAGCTACCACAGGTCAGACATAAATAATTCATATGAACACTTGGGGTGGGTACTCTAAACTTACTTATTTCACATTTTCTTTGAGCTACTTCCATTCTGCCTTGCTTATTGAGGACAGAACTCTCTCTTCTGAGGGCATGCCATGCTGGGAGGTCTTGTGCCAGTGTCTCCCATGCTGAACAATCAATCCAAAGTTCTAAAGAGAGATCTTGGATGTATTCTTGTATTGCTTTTTCTGACCCTCTGGGAGTGTTTTGTCCTGTGTGAGTTCTCCATAAAATAGTCTTTTTGGCAAAGCATGCATTTTGGCATTTTAACAACATGGCCAACCCACTGGTCAGATATACAAGCATGGTATACAGACTTCTGCTCTTACCTGTCATTTTCCCCTGGAGTTGTCGGGCAGCACACACCATATCAACTGTTCCTCTCTGAAGCCACACTAACTCTCAGATAACCAACTACCTTCCAGGTGAAGGTATGGGTTTCAAGGAGGAGACTACTTTTGTTGTAAGAGCTTACCAAGCCTTTCTGCTCATCCTCCTTTGGTGTCCACTTGTCATTTAACTCACACATATGGTTCCAAGAAGCTGTAGATGCAGAAGGGGCAATATTCCAGTAAAACCACTTTGGCAGATGGGTTAAAACATGCCAAGATGAGGGTAACTGAAAGGCCTCAAACCTGTAGGTGAATTGGGGTTGTGTCTACCCCAACAATGTTAAGATTTCCAACAATGGCATTAGAAGATGAGAAAATTTGTTCCAGGGGCTGTGGCTTGGAGCTTGAAAGACATCAAAGATGAGAAGGTCATCCACTGCATCCTGAATCATTACTTGTGATCCTGATTTTTCTTTTGCCCTTGGACTTCTATGACTCTAGAAGAGAAAGTGAGGCTGACAATTCACACATGAGTTAAGAGCACCCTGGGAGGTCACTGATTCTCTTCATAAGTGAAGGATAAAAAACTGCTTATAGGCTGGACCAGCCAACTTCTTGTAACATTCAGCTGCCATCAAGGACCAACTGACCTTCAAAAACAGAATATACTACTTGATTCCTTACTAAATGATCTCATTTTATGCCTTCATATTTGTTCCACCAGCCTCCCTGAAAAATACCACTATCACTCATCCAACTATTTCTACTAAAATAAAGGTTCATGCCTGAAACCTTTGGAAAATTTCCCAAATCTCTGTTCTATCCTAAAGACATCCATTTGTTTAAGATTTTTAATGTAATAACATTTATTAAATGTTTGCTGAAATGAATTAATTTGAGATATTTCACCTTTCATGCAATATGAATTAGAACTGATAAATTACTGCTATAAAAAGAAAGAAAATAGCTAACTTAAATCATGGAAATCATATATGCAGTCAATTATTATAGTTAAAAAAATGAATATCTACTCCAGACCCCATTCTGAGCTATGAGTCACGAGCGAAGTAAAAAAAATATTTATATGATTTTTTGCCTTAGTGAAGTTTATGGTATGGGTAGACAGACTAAAAACCCCTCAAAAAAACCAATAGGAAAATATTGTTTAATACAAGTGATTAGTATAATTCAACAAGGGCAGTTCTCTGATGTAGACTGGTAGTTGAAGAAGATGTCATTTAAAGAGATAGGAACTGAGGAGGATTTACCATTGCAATCATATGCCACAGCTTGTTCAGCCATTCCTCAATTTATGACTATCCTTTTGATTTACTATTCTTAACCATCACAAAAAGAGCTACTATAAATATTTTTTTTCATGCAAATAGGTCAGGTCCTTTTCTCTTTTTATGGATGTCTATGGGATATAGACCTAACAAATGGTATGCTGGGTATGCATAGTTTTATGGTCCTTTGGGTATAGTTCCACTTCAGATTTATTGAATTGCTTCACTACTCCACCACAGGACATTAGTGTCACAGTTCTCAAATCTCCTTCAATAAACAACATTTTCTTTTATTGACATATTAGTCATTTTGATAATGTGAGAGGGTATCTCAGAAGTGTTTTAATCTATACTTCCCTGATCAATAGTGGTTTAAAGTATTTTTTGTGTATAGTTTTAATTTCTTTGACTGAAAACTGCCTGTTCATATCTTCTGACCATTTATCAATTAGAGAATGACTTGTATTTTTATAAATTTGACTCAGTTTTCTATATAATTGAGAAATGGGACTTTTATTAGAGATACTTGTAAAAAAATTTCCCTCAGTTTTCTGCTTTCCTTATAATTTTGGTTATAGTGACTTTATGAAAAAACTTTTTAATTTTATGTAATCAAAATTATGTTTTTACAGTTTGTAATGCTCTTATTTGATCCTAAAATCTAATCCAACAGATAAAATATTCCACGTTCTTTTAATTTGCTTATGATTTCACCCTGTAAAATCTTGGTATATGGTGTGATATGTTGGTTTATACCTAGCTTCTGCCATATTGTTTTTCAGTTTTTCCAAAAATTTTTTTGTCAATAATGAATGTTTGCGATTAAAGCTTGGATCTTTGAGTTTATCATATACATATGATCAGTTACCCTAAGGTACCTAATCTATCTAATATAATCTTTTCAACTGATTTACCACTCTATTTCTTAGTCAGGTTATTTTGATAATTACTGTATAATTCAGTTTGAGATCTGGTACAGCTAGATCACCTTTTTTCACAATTTTTTCATTGATTTCCTTAATATTCTTGAGTTTTTGTTCTTCTAGATGAATTTTGTTTTTTCTAGCTTTATAAAATAATTTTTTGACAGTTTGATTAGTATGACACTGGATAAATAGATTAATTTAGCTAGAATTGTTTATCTTAATTATATTGACTCAGTCTACTCATTATCAATTAATATTTTTACAATTTTTTAGCTCTAACTTTATTTTTTCTTTTAAATTTATTTTTTATTCTCATTTTGTACAAATGTTTTTTTACATTAATAAAATATTCTTGTTTACAAGTAAACAAAATAGCCCTCCTCCCCCATGAATATAGATAGATTTATTTGGGTGGAAAAAGTAAAGGGGAGAGAAAAAAATTAAAATAAAAAAAAATAGTAATAATTGTAGGTATGGCCAGGTGGTGCAATGGAAGAAGCACCAGCCCTGGAGCCACGAGCACCTGAGTCCACAACCAGCCTCGTAAACCCAACAATCATCCAGCCGTGTGACATGCAAGCCACCTGATACCCACTGCTCTGCAAAAAACAAAAAAAAAAGAAAGGAAAAAAAGACCCAAAATAAAATAAAATAGTAATAATAGTAGGGGTGGCTGGGTGGCAGACAGAGCATTAGCCCTTGAGCCAGGAGCACCTGGGTCCAAATCTGGCCCCAGACACCCAAAGATCACCCCACTATGTTGGCCCCAGGCAGGCCATCCAGCCCCACTTGCCCTGCACCCTCCCCCAAATAATAATACCAAAAATGTGCTTGAGTCTTTGTTCCAACACCGACAACTCTGTCATGGGTGGATCTCATTCTTTATGATAAGTCCATCACAAAAGTTATTTCCATATTTTTCCACCATTGCCATTGCTGATCGCAACTCCCTCCTTTCTTATTTCTCCACTACCATGTACTCTATTTTCTCTCTCCTTTCACTATGACTCTGCTATAGGGTCGCTGAGTGACGCAGCAGACAGATCCCTGGTCCTGGGGCCAAGAAACCCTGAGCCCCCATACCACCCCTTAGGCCCAGAATCCACCTGGCCCTGTGGTCCTGGGCAGGCCTTCCATTCCCAGCCCCTTGCAAGAAGTAAGAAAGAAAATGTGTTATATCTGGCCACTCTCCCCTCCATGGTCCATCCTCTCCTCCTTTATTCACATCCCCACCCCTTCCCCCTGCTCCCCGCTCCTTCTTACTCCAGATGTCTATACCCCATTGAGTATATTTGCTGTTTCCTCTCCTAGCCATCTCTGATGAGAGCAAAGGTTCCCTCATTCCCCCTTGCCTCCCCCCCCCTTCCATATCATTGCAATAGCTCATTGTAATAAAAAAAATCTTATGTGAAATATCTTGGACTATTCCCCCTTTCCTTTTTCTTTCTCCCATTCCATTTCCCTTTTTTCTATTGACTCCATTTTTACACCATATTTTATCTTCGAATTCAGCTTTCTCCTGTGCTTCAACTATAAAAGCTCTCTCTACCTGCTCTATTAACTGAGAAGGTTCATATGAGTATTATCAGTGTCATTTTTCTATGCAGGAATACATGCAGTTCATCCTCATTAAGTCCCTCATATTTCCCCCCTCTCCTCCAATCTCCATGCTTCACCTGAGTCCTGTATCTGAAGATCAAACCTTCTGTTCAGCTCTGACCATTCTAAAAGGAACATTTGAAATTCCCCTGATTCATTGAAACTCCATCTTTTTCCCTGGAAGAGGACATTCAGCCTTGCTGGATAATTCATTCTTGGCTACATTCTAAGCTCTCTTGCCCTCCGGTATATTGTATTCCAAGCCCTACGAGCTTCATGTTTAGAATATATCCTCCCCTCTATATAATTTTATAATTTTCCATGATTTTAGACAGAAATAGGAATCTTGACAACTAATTGTTTCAAGTCTATGTCTTTTTTTTCATGGCCTGAAGTATGGCTTATGTTACCTTTAGAGTCCTGTGTTATGTTACCTTTAGAGTCCTCTCTCTTCACTCCCCTCCCTCTGCTCAATGTAGCTGCTGCTAAGTCCTGTGTGATCTTGACTGCAGCTCCACGATATTTGAACTGTGTCCTTCTGGCTGCTTGTAATATTTTCTCTTTGACTTGGGAGTTCTGGAACTTGGCTATAATATTTCTAGGGGTTGGTTTTTTGGGATCTCTTTCTCTGGGAGATCGGTGGATTCTCTCCATTTCTATTTTGCCCTCTGCTTCTAGAATATCAGGGCAATTTTCCTGTAGTAATTCTTTGAAAATGATGTCAAGGCTCTTTTCCTGATCATGACTTTCAGGTATTCCAATAATTTTTAAATTGTCTTTCCTAAGTCTGTTTTCCATATCAGCTGTTTTTTCAATGAGATATTTCACATTTTCTTCTAATTTTTCATTTTTTTGGTTTTGAAGTATTGATTCCTGATTTCTGGTAAATTCATCAATCTCCCTGAATTCTATTCTTTTGTCTGAAAGATTTGTTCTCCTCAGAGAGTTTTCTTATCTCTTATTGCATCTGGCAATTTTTGCTTTTTAAAGCATTCTTCTCCTCAATAACTTTTTGAACTGTTTTGTCCATTTGACCTAAGCTGGTTTTTAGCATGCTATTTTCTTCAGCATTTTATTGGATTTCCTTGACTAAGCTGCTGACTTCATTTTCATGTTTTTCCTGCATCTCTCTCCTTTCTTTTCCCAGTTTTTCTTCCAACTCTGTCATTTTATTTTCAAAGTCTTTTTTGAGCTCTGTCATAGCCTGAGCCCAATTTCTGTTTTTCTTGCAGTCTTTAGATGCAGGAGCTTGTGCTTCCTCATCTTCAGACTGAGTATTTTGGTCCTTCTTGGGCTCATTTGCAAAATATTTCTCGATAGTCTTCTTTTTGTTTCTCTGCTTGCTCATTTTCCCAGCCTGGGCCTGGTTTGGGGTGTTTCTTGAGCTTTTGGGACACTCCCACAAGGGTCTCAGTGTGTGAGGTTCTGTCCTCCCTCCTGGTCTGTGAATGATCATAAGCACCTCCCTCTGCCACGGGGCTGAGGTGGGGGCACTGCTGTTCTATGGGGGGGTCCTAGACTGCGATCAGGATATGAATGTGGTCAGAGCCCCAGAGTTCTGTTCCAGAGGCAGAGGACAGAGCTCTGCAGTCTCTCTCTTCACTCCCCTCCCTCTGCTCAATAGGCTCATGCTCTGGGGGCTCCTGCTTACCAGCTCTGCCTGCTTCTGTTTCCTGGATCAGGGCTGGGGAAAGACTATGCTGCTTGCTGGGTGCCCTGAGGGCTGGGCTCCACGTGCTGGCTCTGGCAGAGGTCCCCCATTGTTCCCCCACTTTGTGCCCGGTGCTCCTCGGGGTGCAGCTCAGGAGACTCCCCTGCTGCTGTGAGCTGAGACTCCCAGCACCCTGGGGCTGCCTCCAGGAGGCTGAGGTTCTTTGGCTCTGGCGGCCCACCCCTCTGGCGGGCTGTCTCTCCAATCCCAGGGAGCAGAGCCTTTCTGCTCTTTTCCAGGTTACCTTGAGTAGGAGAATTGCCTCACTGGGTCCCTTTGTGGGTTCTGTCTCTCGAAAGTTTAGTTAGAGTCCTTAGCTGATGAATTTTATCAGAGAGCTCCTAAGACTCGATCCCTTCTTGTCGCCATCTTGCCTCCCCCCCCTCTAACTTTATTTTTGTGAAAAAGTGTTTTATAGTTGTGTTTATATAGTTCTTGGGTTTGTCTTGGCAAGTAGAGTCCTAAGTATTTTATATTATCTACAATTATTTTAAGTGGAATTTCTCTTTCTATCTCTTGCCACATGATTTTGTTAATAATATATAGAAATTAATATGCTGATGATATATGGAATTTATCTTATATCCTGCAAGTTTGTTGAAGTTGTTAATAATTTCAACTATTTTTTTAGTTGATTCACTAGGATTTTCTATGTATAACATCATCTCTGTGCAAAGAGTGAAAGTTTCAGTTTCCTCCTTGCCTATTCTAATTCCTTCAATAGCTTTTTCTTCCCTGATTGTTATCTAGTATCCTTGCTTAAACTCTGATTGTACTAGGAAGCCTTGTAGCTTATATCCATTATGGAAAATGCTTGATTACAGTTTTAGATAAATATCATTTATCATTTTAAGTTGTTCTATTTATTCCTTTGCTCTCTAGTGGTTTTTGTTTCTGTTTTTGTTTTTGTTTTTGTTTTTGTTTTTGCAAGGTAGTAGGGTAAAGTGACTTGCCCAAGGTCACACAGCTAGGTAATTATTGTCTGAGGCCAGACTTGAACTCAGGTACTCCTAAATCCAGTGCTGGTGCTCTATCCACTGTGCCACCTAGTCACCCCTCTGGTGTTTTTTTAATAGGAATGACTGCTGTATTTTATCAAAGACTTTTTCTGCATCTATTAAGATAACCATATGATTTCTGTTGTTTTATTATTGATATGGTCAATTATGCTAATAGTTTTCCTAATATTGAACCAATGCTATATTCCTGGTATAAATCCCTACCTGGTCATAGCGGGTGATCCTTGTGATATTTTACTGTAATCTCTTTTCTAAATTTTTTGCATAAATATTCATTAGGAAAATTGGTCTCTAATTTTCTTTCTTTGCCTTGTTTCTTTCTGTTTGGATATGAGTACCATATTTGTGTCATAAAAGGAATTTGATAGGATTCCTTTGTCTATTTTTACAAATAGTTTATATAGTTTTGGAATTAATTGGTTTTTTGAAAAGGTTGGTAGAATTCGCTTGCAAATCCATCTGGTTCTGGGGTTTTTTTCTTTAAGATGCTTATTGTTGATGTATTAAATTTCTTTTTATAAAATTGGATTATCTGATTATTTTATTTATTCTTCTGTTAATCTGTATAATTAATATTTTATAGATATTAATTTCATTTAGATTATCAAATTAATTAGTACATAATTGGTCAAAATAACTCATAATAAATTGTCTTAAGTTCTTTTTCTTTGGTGATGAATTCACCCTTTTCAATTCTGATACTAATAATTTGATTTTCTTCTTTTTTTCTTAAATCAGCTTCAAAGGATTTTTGTTGTTTTCTTTATAAAATTATCTGTTTTATTTATTAGTTCAATAGTTTTCTTCTAATTTTGTTAATCTCTCCTTTTATTTTCATAATTTCTAATTTGATGTTTAATTGGAATTTTATTTATTTATTTAGTTAGTTTTTAGGTTTTTTAGTTTTTTTTAAGTGACTTGCCCAAGGCCACATGGCTAGGTAATTATTAAGTGTCTGAGGCCATATTTGAACTCAGGTACTCCTGACTCCAAGGCCAGTGCTCTATCCACTGTGCCACCTAGCCGCCCCTAATTGGAATTTTAAATTTGATGTTTTTCTAGGTTTTTTTAAAGTTGCATGCCCATTGACTTGCTTTTCCTTTATTTTATTGATGTAAGCAATTAAGAGTTATAAATTTTCTACTAAGTAATGCTTTGGTTACATATCATAAAATTGGGTATGTTATCCCATTGTTCTCATTTTCTTCAATAAAATTAGTTTCTAAGATCTCTTCTTTGACACACTTTTTATTAGGATTAGATTATTTAATTTCTAATTGATTTTAATCTCTCTTTCCATTGTCCATTATTGAATATAAGTTTTTGCTTTATTATCTGAAAAGGATGTATTTACTATTTCTGCCTTTCTGTATTTGGTTGTGAGGCTTTTATATCCTAATATATGGTCAGTTTTCATGTAGATGCCATACACTGATGGCCAAAAGGTATACTCTTTCTATTCCCCCCTAAATTTTCACCAGAGATCTATCATATCTAACTTTTCCAGAATTATATTTACTTTGTCAACCAAAAGAAGTGCTTATGTTTTGGTTAGATTTATCTAAATCTAAGAGGGGAAAGTTGAGGTCCCCCACTAGCATAGCTTTATTACCTATCTCCTTCTGTAACACATTTAACTTCTTCAAAAATTTATGACTTCATTTTCTATGGTACGTTTCAGCAAGATACAGCTTCCTTCTTTATCTCTCTTAATTAGATCTATTTTTTCTTTTGCTTTGTCTGAGATCATGATATCTACCCCTGTTTTCTTTGTTTCAGCTGCAGTATACTAGATTCTTCTCTAGCCCCTTACTTTTACCCTGTGTATATATCTCTCTCTCTCTGCTTAAAATTTGTATCTTATAAACCACATATTATAGGAATCTCATTTTTAATCCATTCTGCTACCTGCTTCCATTTTATGAATGAGTTTACTCCATTCCCATTTATGGGATAGTCATGATAACTAATTGTGTGTTTCCCTCCATGTTATTTTTTTTTTTGGTTATCCCTCTTGCTTATCCCCCCCTCCTCCTCATAGCCCCCTCCTCCTCATAGCTGTTATACTTCTAATCATCACCTTCCTCAATATATTCTCCCTTTTATCATTTCCCCCTTTCTGCTATTTTTTCTATCTTCTTTTACTTTGTTTTATGAAAAGATAGATTTTATTTTCAACTGAGTGTTTGTCTTTGAGGCAATTTGATGAAAGTTTAAACTTTTCCCGCCACTCCCCCCTACCATCTTCTCCTCCATTTTAATAGCTTTTATGTATGATAATTTACCCCCATTCAATCTTTCCAGTACTATTTTCTTTCTCATCCCTTTATTTTTTTTTGGTGCATCACCCATCAAAATCACCTTATAGCCACATCCTCAGTCTACATATACTTCTAATTGCTTTTATACTAATAATATTATCAGGCTGTGAATATTATCTTGCTATATAGAAATATAAGCAGTTTAACCTTATTGAATTTCTTTTTCTATTTTTTTATATATCTTTTTTACCTTTTTATGTTTCCCTGAAGTCTTGTTTTTGGAGGTCAAATTTTTTTTATTCAGCTTTGGTCTTTTATTAGAAATGCTTGAAAATCATTCAGTTTGTTAAGTATCCATTCTTTCCCCCTGAAAGTTTATATTCACTTTTTTGGGGTAGATGATTCTTGTTATAATAGTAACTCCTTTGTTTTCTTCTATATCCTATTATAAACCCTTCAGTTCTTTAATAAGGAATGTCAAACCCTATGTGATCTTGACTATAGCTCCAGGATATTTGAAATGCTTCTTTTTGGCAGCTTGCAATACTTTTTCCTTGATCTGTGAGCTCTGGAATTTGACTGTGATATTCCTGGGATTTTTCATTTTGAGATCCCTTCCAGGTAGTGATCAGTGCATTCTTTCAACTTTGCCCTCTGGTTCTGATTTATCAGGTCAGCTTTTTTAAAAAATAATTTCTTGAAAGATATTGTCCAATAATTCTTATCTCTCTTGGATCTATGTTCTAGCTCAGTTGTTTTTCCAATGAGAAACCACATTTTTTCCTATTTTTTCATGTTTGATTTTGTTTTATTGTATCTTGATGTCTCATAAAGTGATTAGTTTCCATTTATTAAATTCTAATTTTTAGGGAATTTTTTTTTTTTAGGTTTTTGCTAGGCAGTGGGGTTAAGTGGCTTGTCCAAGGCCACACAGCTTAGGTAATTATTAAGTGTCTGAGACCGGATTTGAACCCAGGTACTCCTGACTCCAGGGCCGTTGCTTTATCCACTGCGCCGCCTAGCCACCCCGGTAATTATTTTCTTCAGTGAACTTTGTAATTTCCTTTTCCATTTGGCCAATTCTATTTTTTAGGGACTTATTTTCCTGGGTAAAATTTTTATCTATCTCTACTGATGTAATTAACTCTTTTTCCATGATTCTCTTGAATTACTCTGATTTGTTTCCTCATTTTTTTTTCTTTTACTCTAATTTGCTTTTGGAAATTCTTTTTGAGTTCAGGAATTTTGGGGGGGACCTAAATTCAAATTGCATATTTTTTTTGAGTCTTCACATGTAGACATTTTGACACTACTGTACTCTTCTTTTGCTTTGATCGTTCCTATCACCATAATAGCTTACTACGGTCATGCTCTTTTTCTGCTTTTTGCTTCTTTTTTCCTGAATTTTTTTGTGACTTGGAGTTTTTATGTATACGTTGGCCTCTGGTTCTGCACTATTCCAGGGTTTTTGTCCTGGAGCTCTGGGTCTTAACTTTCACTGGTCTTTAGGGCTTAAATACTCACTTTCTTTTCTTTTTTAAAAATATTTATTTAAGGGGCGGCTAGTGGCTTAGTAGGGGCGGCTAGGCAGCATAGTGGATAAAGCACCGGCCCTGGAGTCAGGAGTACCTGGGTTCAAATCCAGTCTCAGACACTTAATAATTACCTAGCTGTGTGGCCTTGGACAAGCCACTTAACCCCATTTGCCTTGCAAAAAAAAAAAAAACCTAAAAAAATATATTTATTTAAGCTACTTGTTTTCTCTGAAGGGCAGACTTCCCTTTTGGTTTGTGTTAGGAACTGGGGACCTCCCCATCAGCCTCCCCTGGGTAAATGGTTTTAGGATGGGTGGGTGGGAGGAGGGGCAAGGCTATTACTAGGTTGCTATGGAAACAGTCTTTCTACTGATAGGCCCCAAGGATGCAGTCTCATTTTGGTCTGTCCCTGGGTAGAGTTTCTCCAGTGGTCAGCAGTGGGGTCAAGGTCTAGCTGCTAGCTTGTGCGGGGATGAGGTCATTGGGGTGAGACTTTGTTGTGCTGCACAGACTATTCACTTGCCTGGGGGTCTACTGGTTTATAAGAGGGCAGGGCCTCACTGATGGATTGGCCAAGACTGAGCCTACTGCAGGCCCCCAACTATGAGACTGGCAAGTGGCTGTTGCTGCTGCTGCTGCTGCTCTTAGAGCTCACTCCTCTCCCAAACCAATGAAACACACCTTACCTATTGAGCTGGTAAGTTGTTTCCCTGCTTCTAAATCTTTCTAGTTGTTCAGAGGGGAATATGGAAAGGTTTCAGAGGGTTCCTTCCTTTTTCTGTCATCTTGACACCAGAAGTCCTCCCTAGTTTTCAATGAAATGGCTTTGCATTGCATTAATTTTGTAATTGAATTTAAAAATGTGCTATCATATTATCTGTCTCAACATAAACTTGCTTTGAATAATAATCTTCAGTCTCAATAACAGACTATATGATCTATCTCTTCCTATATACATTTATATTGCATCTTTTAAAGAAATGGACAAAGAAAGAGCAGAACAATATAATATAACAATAAGTACCTGCTATGCACAGAACTCTCTGAAAGTTATTAGAGAAAACAAAGTTTAGGTAAAAAGTGATCTTTACCTTATGGAATTTATTTATATGGAATCATAACTTGGTAAATATTATATAAGTTCATTAGCAAGCTACAAAATTCTTGGCTAGGCCAGGTCTGAAGGGAATAATCATTACTAAGCAGAGTGGAAGTGTCCTAAAGGGGGTACCCTTTAAACTGAATTCTTTTTTTTATTTTACATAAACAAGTCCTTTTTATTTGCCCCTCTTTCTCAAAATGTATACAGAAAGCAAAATTACCATTTAGTCAGATCTTCACTTTTGCCAAGTATTATCTTTTCCTAGAAATTTTTCAAATTTATGAGTCTTTAAACATTAGATTTTAATATTCATCTTCATCAGAATCCATTACTTTTCTTCTGTTGAACTTAACTGTTATTTTCTTTTCTGTCTGCTGGCTTACTTTTTCAAGAATTTCTATCAACCCTGGTTCTGATACCTTTCCATTCAGCTGCCCCTATCTTGCCATCTGTATGAAGTAGTTCTCTGCATTAGCCTTTTCTGGCTTTACAAGTGCTAAATTACTTAATTTGGCCCGTGCAGACTGATCCAAAACTTGAGCTAGAATATTATTTCTCATCTCTGCTTCCCTGTGTTTTGCCTCCTGTTGGGCTGGGTCACCAGGAGAATCCCCGTGCTTAGCCTGCAGCTCAGCCAGCCTCTGCTGCGCAGCGCCTCCAGGTCTTCGTCCGCCATGGCGGGCGGCAGCGCAGCAGCCGGGGCCCAGGCGGCTCCTAAACTGAATTCTAAAGAATGGATAGGAATCTATAGGTGAAGAAAGAATGGGGATGGTTATCATAGGTCTGAGAAATAGCCTAAGTAAAGGTGAGAGGCATGTGAGAAAATATTACAGAGATTTCTAATTTGGCTGAACATTGTGTATCAGAGATGAGAAAAAGAATATGGGGCCATCATTTTTGGGTGATTAGTCTATCTTACACAAATTTTTTTTCCTAAAAGTGATCATAATTTTTCTTTGATTTCATCTTTTCTTGGATTAATTCAACACAAGAGAAATATGCCTTTTTTAAAAAAAATTTAACTTAATTTTTTTCAATTAAGAGTTTATTTTATTTCTTTCTCAGTCACCCTTCTCCCTTTGAAACCATTGTAACAAATATGTAGCCCAGCAAAACAACTTTCTTTACTGGTTATCTCACAAAAAGGTTCCAATCTGAATCCTGAATCTATTACATTTATGGAACAGGTGGGTAACATGCAAATATACTTTTGTCAGGGTGTAAACATCACTCGTACAAAAATATTCATAGCAGCTCTGTTTGTGGTGGCAAAGAATTGGAAATTGAGTGAATGTCCATCAATTGGGGAATGGATGAACAAATTGTGGTATATGTACATTATAGAACACTATTGTTCTATTAGAAACCAGAGAGATGGGAATTCAGGGAAGCCTGGAAAGGATTTACATGAACTGATGCTGAGGGAGATGAGCAGAACCAGAAGAACACTGTACATCATAACAGCATCATGGGGTTAATGATCAATCTTAATGGACTCGCTCATTTCATCAGAGCAACAATCAGGGACAATTTTAGGGTATCTGTGATGGAGAATGCCATCTGTATCCAACAAAAGTATCATGGAGTTTAAACAAAGACCAAAGACTACTACCTTTTAATTTTAAAAAATATCTAATAATGTAATTTTGCTATCTCATATTTTATTTTTTCCTTTAGAATATGATTTTTCTCTAAACACATTCAATTTTGATCAAGGTATAGCATGGAAACAATGTAAAAACTATCAGACTGCCTTCTGTGGAGGATAGGGGAGGAGGGTAGCAAGATTAGGGGAAAACTATAAATTCAATAAAAATAAAATAATTAAAAAAACAAAAAATATGATTTTTGTCTAGGGTATATTCAACCTTGATGTAAAAAGGAGTGTTTAACAGTTTGAGTCATTTATTCAAAATTTTGTTTAGGACCTACCAGCTTGATTTTATTTCCTAAATCAATTTCTCTTGATTCATGCTAATCTAAATAATTATTCTTCTAAATTCTTCCCCTCTGTTTTGAATTTTCCCATTTTTTCCTAAACTTAGATGGTTGTCTAAAAAGTTCTCTGAAGTTTCATCTATTAGAAATAATAAGTCTTTTTAAAATGTAGGGCAATCAAGGGGGTCCTAAGAAAGTCACCTGCATTGCAATTCTTTCCCCTTCTAGTCTGAAACATTGTCTGAAGTTGAATATTCAAGATTCATTATTTTGGGTTAAAATGTGCCTTTCCAAATGTCTGTAGGAAAGCACAAATTTCCCACAGAATGAAGGTGTCATTCACCCTTTAATGTGATTAGTCTATACTGGTTCTGATGAACCATATATGACCTGTAGGTCAAATATAGTCCATTAATTTTTTGTACAAGTGCAAGCTAAGAATGTTTGCCTATCTCTGATCAATGAGATCACTTATGACAGCAGGAGAATAGCTATAAGAGTCTTGTATACCTAGAACAAAAAAGAGGACCTTGAACAGAAAAAAGAACTCAGAAAATAAAGTAATGAATTTCAGTATTTCAATACTTCAATATATTAGAGACAAATTCTTCCTATTAGCAACTCTGATTAGGTAATCCTCAGTCAAGATTTTTGCACTGTTCCCTATTCCTCTAAAACTCAAACTGGCCTTAGGGTCATATATTATCTATTCCATATCATTAGAATGCCACCACATTCATCATGAAGCATTTATTAAGAATCTGAATGTAATCAACACTGCACAAAAAGGTCCCCATAGATCTGTCCCTGCTAATATGTTGAATGACAGACAGCATGCAAAGGCCTTGAAAGAAATAATGATGTGTTGGATTGAGGAATAGATATTTAATGGGGGGAGGGGTTCAAAAGAATCAATTGTACAAGGACAGGATAGGAAAGTCCTGGCTGGACAAGATTGTACTTCTTGAGGTATATAATAAGTGCAGTATATGGGCCAAATGTGCTGGCATACCTTGGGGAGGTAGGAGGAAGAGGAGAATATCTACAATCAACCCTTTTCCTTCACACACTATATACATATTTATATACCTTTTAACTGAACTTCAAACTCAATATGCATGATCCAACTACTGAAAAGCTAATTCAAACTGAAACTACCTGCATTGAAAAGCAGATTGTTAATAATGGAGTGGATTAGTCTCCCTTATCTCTTTCATGATCAGACCATATGGAATGTGTTTAGTTCCAGTTGCTATATTTTAGGAAGTACATTAATAAACTAAAAAGCTTCCAAAGAAGGTTACTGGAACAGTGAGGGGACTAAAGATCAGATCCAAGGGGAGCAATTGAAGGAACTGGGGCTATTTAGCCTAGAGAAGATAAAACTTAGGGGAAGTATATACCTCTCTTCAGATATTGGAGAGCTGTCACCTGGAAGAGGAAACAGATATGTTCTGTTGGCCCCTAGGAACACTGAGGTGGGGGAAATTGCACAGAGGTAGACTTCAGTTCAATTTAAGGATAAACTTCCTACCAATTAGAGCTGTCCAAAAGTAGACCAGCTTATCTCAAGAGATAGTAGGTTCCAAATCATTGGAGGCCTTCAGACAGAAATTGGATGACTATGTTTGTTGTAGGGTGAATTTCTGTCCATCATGGGTTAGACTGAGGTCCCTTTTAGCTCTGATATTATGTAACTCTAGCAGCCTACAATCATATATGATCACATTGACCCAGATAGAGAAGTAAAGGAAGTAGATCAAGCCCAATAAAACTATTAACCTAATGCAAAACAAATAGTAAGGTATTTATCTATTGATACTATAGGTTTGATACAGTACTAAGAATTACAAACTCCCAATCTTCTGACTCCAAGTCAGTACTCTATTGCTATTTACTATCTGTGTGATTTTGGGCAAGTCACTTAACCCTGATTGCCTCATATCCAGGGCCATCTCCAGTATTTTTGATTCACATCTGGTCACTGGACCCAGATGACTCTGGGGGAGAAAGTAAGGCTGGAAATTTAGCATAGCACACCCTTACTCAAATCCAATTCACTTGCTTGTCATGGCATCACCTCCTTGATGTCATGGTCTTCTTTGAGAATAAAGGACAAATATCTTCAAGAATTACAATGGGGTTTCAAGCCCCTTCTAGAGGAGAGTCTAATTCCAGTGTAACCAAAGTTTAATGAGAAATGAGGACCTCTAGGGAGGAAGTACTGCAAATTTGAGTCTTTTATCTGGGTTGCTGGGTTAGTTGTTGCTAGGCACAGTTAACAGAAAGTTAAGCCTGGTGTCAGGAAGATCTGATCTCAGACATTTCTAGCTCTGTGATTCCAAGCAGGTTACTTTACCTTTTGTCTACCTCAATTTTCTCAACTGTAAAGCAATGATAAGAGGATCTATTTCATGGAGTTGTTATGAGAATCAAATGAAATAACATTTATGAAGTAATAGGTGTTTAATAATTGCTAATCAGGAAAATTTTTTTAGAGCAAATATGTCTGATAAAGGTCTCGTTTCCCAAATATATAGAAAACTGGGTCAAAGTTTTAAGAATACAGTTCAGTCCATACATCAGTTGAGTGAAATGAGCAGAACCAGATAAACATTATACACACTAGCAACAATATTGGGTGATGATCAACCATGATGGACCTGTTCATTGCAGCAGTATAATAATCAAAGTCAATTTAAAAACATTTGTGATGGAAAATATCATCCATATCCAGATTTGATTCTTCTTTCACAACATGATTAATATGGATCTATGTTTAGCATAATTACACATGTAGAGCCTATATTAGATTGCTTTCTGTCAGGGGGCAGAGGGAGGGAAGAGAGGGAGGGAGAAAAATGGAAAATGCAAAACCTTGTTAAAAAATGATTGGTGAAAACTACCATTGCATGTAATCTACATGAAATTTTTTTTTAAAAAGAATACACATCAGTTCATACTTGATAAATGATCAAAGGATATGTATGGACAGTTTTTAGATGAAGGAACTTAAAACTATCTATGAAAAAAGCTCCAAATCACTATTGATAAGAAAAATTCAAATTGAAACAAATCTAAGGTACTTACAACACTTCTAACAGATTGGTTGATATGAAAGAAAAGGAAAATAACAAATAGAGAGAATGTGGGAAAACTGGAACTCTACTGCTAGCTATGAACTGATCCAACCATTCTGGAAAACAATTTGAAACTATGACCAATGGGATATAAGACTCTCTGTATACTCTTTGATCCAGCAATACCACTACTAGGTCTATATCCCAAAGGGATAAAAAAGGGGGAAAGGGCACATATTTGTACAAAAATATTTATAGCAGCTCTATTTGTAGAGGCAAAGAATTGGAGTGCCCATCAATTGAGGAACAACTGAACAAGAAATGATGAAAAGACTGATTTCCCCAACAACCTTATACAAACTGAGGCATAGTGAAGTGAGCTGAAGAAGGAAAACATTGTATACAGTAACTGCAATATTGTATCATGATCAACCATGAATGACTTAGCTATTTTCCACAATATAATGATCCAAGACATTTCTGAAGGACTCAAGATGAAAAATGCTACCTAGAGAAAGAACTGATAGAATTTGAATGTAGACTGACACAGATGATTTTTCTCTTTCTGTATTTTTTGAATATTTTTTTCCCTCTGGGTTTTCTTTTATAATATGACTAGGATAATTATATGTTTTATATGAATTAAACATATCAAATTGCTTACCATATCAGGGAAGGGGGAGATGAAGGAGAAAATTTGGAACTCAAACTTTTAAAAAGAATGCTAAAAATTATTTTCATACATAATTGAGGGAAAATAAAGATTATTTTAAAAATAAATGCTAGTTAAGGAGCTGCATGATGTAACCGGGCGGTTGGAGCATCTTCAGTTTTTCAGTTGTCTTTTACCTCAAGAGAGTCTACTCTCTCCCACGCAGCAACACTGGTCACTTTTGACTCTTTTAGGGATGGTGGTGAATGGAAAGGAATGTTCAGAGGTAGAAGGGACCCTCAATTTATATGCCAGCTTCTTTGGATAATTCCCAGTTTAACTTAATTCTGGAAATCTAGGCAGAACACACAGTTAAAGCTTCCTCTGAGCTCACTATTTCCCCAAGAGCCACGTGCTAATTTTCAAGGTGCTTCAGCAATATTCTGTGGGGAAAGCAAATGCTCATCAAAATGGGGGAAAATCCTGAATCTTTATTTCCCCTGAAGCTTCTTAAGCTCTTGAAGTGCAAAATAGACAAAGAAGCTCAAATCATGCAGAGGAGCTGCTCACATTTTAAAAAGCAGACTGAGAGTGGCAGCCAGCACTAGTTGGGCAGAGAATCAGAAAGTAAGCCACTTCTTCAAAAAGGCAACAGAAAAGTTTGTAGCTTATTTGGGGAGATGTGTTTATTTTAAATGTGGCTTTGTGAAGTGGGGGGAGGACTGGAATGGGGAATAGGGAAGAAGATTGCCTGGGGTCACAGAATGACCCTGCCCCAAGGCAACTCTCTGCCTTTCTCTCTTTTGAAGTCCAGGTTTCAGGATTCAGGCCAGCTTAATGATGTATCCATCCTTTGTGTAGATGTAATTTCTGATTGATGGGACATAGAGAGGGACGGAGAGTGAGAAGGAAGAGTTTATGAATTTGCCATAAGATTTAAATCATGACAGGGGCTCTGCTAGTCTCTGTAGGCATAACATTGAACTAGATGGAGACAGGCAATATATTTGTTGATGTTTCAGTTGCTTACTCATTTCATTATATCTATGCATACTCTGTTAACAACCTACTGAACCTGACTACTCCTCTCCACCTTCTTTCAAATTCTGTTATATAAAACAACACAGAAATGGAAATTTTGGCTTTGATGATCACAGCTATTCTACTGAGTCATAGTTAAAACTGGACTTATTTGTCCATTTTCTACCAAGTTCCTTTTATGATATGTCCCAAGTTTATTTAAATATTTTTAAAGTGCTTGCAATGAATAAAAGAACAGATTGGTATATTAAAATAAATAAGGGTTACAAACATTGCTAACTGCTTGGAAGAAACCATTAAAAAGGCATTACTTTCAATATAATTTAGTTGAATAAATGAGTCTCTATGGTCTTTGGAGCCCAGTTGTGCTAAGTTCTATGGTAAACAAAGTTAAGAGAATACCTGGTCTCAGTCCTTTAAAATGGAAAGGTAGATGCTACCAAGATTTCCCATGTTCCATGGCAAGAACTCTCATTCTCCATCAGGATAATTAACAGAGGTGCTCCACAGAATCCCTGGCAAACTCCACAGTCTCATAATCCTCAGTTTCTTTTTAGAATTGATAATAGAAGAAACCAGTTCCCTTTTTTCCCTCCTCTCATCATGCCTACACCTTCTCAATCTGACTGATCCAAGCACTCTCCCTTCCCATGTGGACCCTCCAAGAAACTTAAAATTGTACTAGTCAGATAAAGTTATCTGTCAAGGCTTTGTCATCTCAATCCCCACTGACTTGTATTGATATTAAGATCCAATGTACCAGGGGCTGCTAGGTCGTGCAGTGGATAGAGTGCTAGCCTTGGAGTCAGGAGGACTTGAGTTCAAATCCAGACTCAACACTTAATAATTGCCTAGTTGTGTGATCTTGGGCAAATCACATAACCCCATTGCCTTAAATTAAAAAAAAAAAAGATCCAATGCACTCTCAGTCTGTCCAGCTGGAAAGAGGTAAAGGGCATCTGTGTCACTTAACATCTTAGTTCTCAGTCAGCCCAGTGCTTCGCATGCCTAATAAATGGAGGCTCTTCCTTAATGCCACAGACACAGTGAAATTTTTTCTCTGCAACCTGAACTTATTTCATCTGCATCTTATTTCTTTGGAGCTTGAGTTTCCACCTTTTGTAGAGGGGAAGTGCATTTTTTTTCTGTCTTCCACTCTGCTGTTTTTCCCATCAAATACTTCTCCCCATTAGGCAATTCTGTTGCCAAATTCATCTGCTGCTGCTTCTTCACAGGAGCGAGCATTATTGACATGAAGTACTAGATTTACCTTGCTAACTCCTTTTGCCTAGTTTCATATTGGGATATCTGAGGGAAGTTATTTCAGCCTCACTCCTCTTTTCCTTGTCTGATGTAAAAATGCTATTGAACCCTTTATTTTAGATCGGAGGCAAAACTATGAGCATCAATGGACCAATTGACCCTAAACCTCTGTGTTGAAAATATGTTCTCAGGTTGATCCAGTCTCCACTTTCAAGGAACAATGGATTCCTACAGTATAAAGTACTCTTTCTCCATTTTAAGAAATTTCCCCCCAAAGCAACGACTTACTGATTCAGGGAACTATGAATATAGGAGATTTATAATTAGAAACAAATTTTGTAATCCTTTATACTGTTCCTTTTGTTTCATTGTTAAATGTAAAATTTGAATGATCTCCTCATTCCCAACCCCAAACTTCAGGTTTCCAGCTACCTGACCTTGCCCATTGACACTGGTGTGACATATTGAACTTTAAGGTCACTCACCTTGGTACAGGAAGGACCAGTATTCAGTTTTGTCCATTGTCGAATACCTTAGCAAGATGAGAGACCCTTCCCCAAGAGCTACCTTTTGTCTAACCAACTACAGAAGTGCATTTAAGAAGAAGCACCACCCCTTCTTTCCTTTTTCTTGACTTTACCTTCCACCTTGCAAGAATGGCTTTCTTTCTTTCCTAGCCTACCTGCTCCCAACCTAGGCCCTGCTGGAGCCATGGAGCCCCATGCCATGTATCTGGACAATGCCAACTCTCATGGTTGTCTGTTTCTCTCTCTGTCTCTGTCTTTTTCTCTCTCTCTCTCTCTCTCTCTCTCTCTCTCTCTCTCTCTCTCTCTCTCCCTCCTGGTCTAGTCTTTTCTCAAAGTATTTTCTGCTTTTCTAGAATTTTTAATCTGTATGCTTTTTAAGTCTTGTAACAATAAATTTAGAGCAATATAAAATTCCAGGGTTTATGTGAATTCATTTACTATTCAAAGAAGCTCTCAATCTTCATCTGTCTCTATTGGAGACCTCAATTCTCATCCATGGCATTACCAGTCATCACATATTACAAAATGTCCTGCTGGAAGGCCTACAAAACTGGATATTTCTAAGATCTGCCTAATACATACCAGTGTCTCTACTCCCTAGATGGTTCTCCATTCTCCTGAAGCACTAACAGCGAAGCATTGCTTTTGCACCATAACCCGCAATTAGAGAGGCTGTATCTATTAGTTTTGTCTCCTAACCTGTCTCCCAACTGTTAATGTTTTGTTGCCATTTAGTTGCTCAGTGTCAGACTCTTTGTGACCCCCCCATGGACCACAGCATTCCACACCTTTCAATCCTCCACTATCTCCCAAAGTATGTCCAAGCTTATATTTGTGGCTTCCATAACACTAATATCCATTTCATCCTCTGCCATCCTCTTCTCCATCTGCCTTCAATCTTTTCCACTATCAGGGTCTTTTCCAGTGAATCTTATCTTCTCATAATATGGCCAAAGTATTTTCAATTCAGTTTCAATATTTGACTTTCCAAAGAAAAGACCAAATAAATTTCTTTAAATATTGACTGATTTGATCTCCTCACTTTCCAAGGGACTTTCTAAAGTCTTCTCCAGTACCACAATTCAAAAGTTCCAGGTCTTCAGCACCCAGTTTTTCTTACAATTCAATTCTCGCAGCCATATATTACTACTAGAAAAAACATGATTTCAACTATACAGACCTTTGTTGACCAGGTGATATCTCTGCTTTTTAGTATGCTGTCCAGATTTGCCATAGTTTTCCTTGCAAGGAACACATGTCTTTTAATTCCATGGTTACCATTGCTATCTGCATTGATTTTTAAGTCTAAGAAAATAAAATCTGGTACTACTTCTGTTTCTTAGGACCAGGTGCCATGATGCTAGTGTTTGGGGGTTTTTTTTAGGTTTGTTTTTTTTATGCAAGGCAAATGGAGTTAAGTGTCTTGCCCAAGGCCACACAGCTAGGTAATTAGTAAGTGTCTGAGACCGGATTTGAACCCAGGTACTCCTGACTCCAGAGCCAGTGCTTTAACAACTGCACCACCTAGCTGCCCCTAGTGTTTGTTTTTTTTAAAAAAAAATTATTTGGTATTTCCCCCAACCAAATGAAAAACAAATTTTTAACATTTGTTTTTAAAACACGTTCTCTCCCTTCCTCCCTCTCCCCCATTCCTCATTGATGAAGTAAGCAATTTGATATAGGTTATATATGTATAATCATGCAGAACATATTTCCATAGTAATCATGTTGTGAAAGAAAACAGACCAAAAAAAAAACCTCAAGAAAATCAAGTTTAAAAAAGTATTCTTCAACCTATATTCAGACACTGATGGCTCTTCTGCTGGGAATGGATAGCATTTTTCATCATGAGTTCTTCTGAGTTGTCTTGGGTAATTATATTGCTGAAAATAGTTAAATTATTCATAGCTAATCATCTTACAATATTACTATTACCTTTCACACAATATATTTTATTTTGTATCAGCTCATTAAATCTTTCCAGGTTTTTCTGAGAGCATCCTACATATCATTCTTATAGCACAATAATATTCTATCATAATCACATAGCATGATTTGTTCAGTCATTCCCCAAATGATGGACATCCCCTCATTTTCTTTCTTTGCCACCAGAAAAAAGCTGCTGTAAATGTTTTTGTACATATTGGTTTTTTTCTTTATGTATTTTTCCTCTCTTTTTTGGATATGAACCTAATAGTGGTATTGTAGATCAGAGAGTATTCATGGTTTTATAGCCATTTGGGTATAGTTCAAAATTGCTCTAAAGAATGGTTGCATCATGACAAATATGAAAATAAGTTAAACATGATTATACATGTATAATCTAATATCATATTACTTGCTGCTATGGGTAAGGGGAAGGAAAGAGAATGAGGCAGAAAAATGTGGAACTCAAAAGCTTACAAAAACATGAATGTTGAAAACTATTTTTGCATGTAATTGAAAAAATAAAATTAAATACATTCAAAAGCAAAAGATATCAAAATTTATTTTTTTAAAAATGAAATATATTTAAATGCTGTATTTAGAGTCATATTTGAGTTCAGATATTGACTTTGCTATTTAACTTCATGTCATACAAGCAGTAATATGTTAATAAATGTTTCACAAAAATTTCTTTTTTTATGATTTTTTCCAAGGCAATGGAATAAAGTGACTTTAAGTGCAGTTAGGTAATTATTAAGTGTCTATGAGCTCAGGTTCTCCTGACTCTGGGGCCAGTGTTCTATCCACTGCACCACCTAGCTGCCCTCTGTAAAAAGTTCTTAAAAACAAAAATTGATTCAGTTCAGAAGAGACAGAATAGTGCATTACTGTTTCATTTTTCCCACATCTCTTCCAAATGTTAGGGTTTTTTTTAATGTGTAGCTTCAAGCCAGCTTTTACACTTGCCTATATCATAGTCATAAAAAACTTCTTAATTTTTTACTTCCTGCCATCAGATTGATATCATCCACATATTCTGAGAGTGTTGATATTTTTTCTGATAACATTAATTTTGACTTTTGATTCATCTGTCGTTTCACATTATGTCCTCAGTATATAAGTTAAATAATTAAGGTGACAACATATAAATTTATTATTCTTTTTCTAATGTTAAACTACTAAATGCCTCAGGAGACAAAGTAAAATAATCTATTGCTTCCACCTCTTTAAAGACTTGCCACAATTTTTGTGATCCACACAGAGGTTTTAGTATTGTCAGGGAGGTAAAAGCAGATTTTTTTTTTCTGGTACTGTCTTGCTTTCTCCATAATCCAAAGATGTCAGGAATTTGGTTGCTTATTCTTCTGCCTCTTCAAATTCTCAGTTAATCTTGACAAAACTCTATCAGTCTTTGCCCTGCTTCATTTTGTACTCCAGCACCAAAATTACAATTATCTTTTGACTTCCTATTCTAATTCCCTATGATGAATGTTACATTTTTTTTATATTACATCAAGAAGATATTTTAGATCAACTTTGGTTTCTTTTGCATTTGTGTTTGGAACACAGACTTGTATAACTGTGATACTGAATGGTTTGCCTTGGGTTCAAACAGATATTATTCTGTCATTTTTGAGATTATACCCCCCCCATATTGCTTTTCTCACTTTTTATTGCTTATGAGGGATATTCCATTTCCTCTAAGGGATTATTGCCCACAGTAGTATTTGCATGATCACATCAATTAAATTCACTCATTCTTGTCCATTTAAATTCAGATACACAAGTTGTAGATGTTTAAACTTTCCATCTTCACTTTGAACAAATCCAGCTTACCTTGGTTCATAGACTTATATTCCAGGTTCCTAATTCCTATTTACATAATAAAACTTTCCTTTCATTACCAGATCTATCCATAGCTGAGTTAACTTTTGACTTTGGCCCACAACTCCATACTTTCTATAGCTACTTGTAGTTGTCCTTTATACTTCCCCAATAGTGTATTTCAACCTGAGAGGCTCAGTTTCTTATGTCATATTTATTTATTCTCATTTTTATACTTGGCAAAGATACTGGAGTTATTTGACATTTCCTTCTCTGGGGAATCACCTTTTGTCAAAACTCTTGGCTAAGTCTTGGATAATCCTGTACAGGATAGCTCAGAGTTACATTGAGCCATGCAAGTCTCTCCATTATGACAGACCTCCCAATTATTTATGCTAAATCTAAACTTCCTGGACCTGGATAAACTCTGAGCAGGGGATTGCACCTTCTCTGGGTCTCATTTTCCTCTTGGTGAGTTGAACTGGAGAAGGACTTGAACTAAATGTCTCTGAAAACTCCTTTCAGTCTTAAACATTTATTAATTTATGAATGGTGGGTGATCTTTCCCCCTTCTTTTCCATAACTTTTTCCATCATATTCACCCTTATATATTCTTCCTCCTTTTCCAAACTTCAAAGGATATCTCAAGAAGAATATTCCAAAGATTTATTCTTTGTGTTCTATTCAACATTTTCATCAACTACTTGGATAAAACACACATGAATGACAAATTTACAGGTGATAGCAAAACTAGAAAAAAATTAACAGACGGAATGACAGAAATTATAAAGATCTCCCACAAACCAGAACAATGAACCAAAATAAATAAGATAAAATTTATATTTTGATTACTCTGAAATTTCATCAGTATGATCTACACAATGCCATAGATTGCAACTCATATAGTCTCATCCTTTTAAACTCTTATTGATATGCCCCATTGCCTTCTTAATGAAGGGGGGTGAGAATTTGGAATTCAAAGTTTTGGAAACTAATGTTAAAAATTGTTTTTACATGGAAATAGGGAAAAATAAAATACTAAATAAAAAAAGAATAGTAAAAAAAGGGTAAAGAGATTCTAATCTAAGTGAATTCCAGTTCTTTTTTTCAACAACTTAAGTGATCTGGATGGAAAGATTTTCTTTTGTCTGATAGTGCTAACATGATCAAAAGCCCTTACCCACCCCTCTTTATAAAAAGTCTACTTCTCATTATAATATTCATTCTCTCATTAATTGCTAACCAATCAGAATATATTTTCACCAGCAGGGATACCCCCTTTTTCAAAGGTATTTAAGCATTTAACGACCTCCAAATGGAGTTTTTGATGAATGAAAGAACCATTGACCTCAAATTATTGATTATTTGCTAGCCTAATTAACTAATTGATTATTAATTACCCAGAAACTGTTTCTTGGGCTTTTCATTCATCCCAGAAGGGAATATATAAGAGAAGTTTTTAAGATGGCTAAAGCAAGATTTAACAATGGATTGAATATGTGCATAAATAAGGAATCAGGGATGACACTGAGGTTGCCAGAGTAGGTGACTAAAAAACTAGTGCTGCCAACTATAGTAATAGGGAAGTATAGAAGAGGGGAAATTTGGGAAGAAAGATAATGAATTGTCTCTTGGACATGTTGAGTTTAAGATGTCCACAGGACATTCAGTTCAAAATGTCCAAAAGACAGTTGGTGATATGAGCCTAGAGATCAGGAAAGAAGTCAGGACTAGATAAATTGAACTGAAAATTACCTACATGGTGCAATAATGAAAGCTGATGAGATCATCAAATAAAATAATATAGAGGAAGAAAAGAAGAGAGCCAAGGATATAATCTTGGGTGATACCACAGTTAGTGGGCTTAACTTGGTTGGAAAGGAAAAGAGACTGAAAAAGAACTTTCAGAAAAGTAAGAGGAGAATAAAGACAAGCAATATCACCTAAAAACAGAGAGGACTGAGTATCCAGGAATAGAGGGTGAGTGGCAGTGTCAAAAAATATCAAGAGGTCAAAGATAAGGGGCAGTTAGGTGGTGCAGTGGATAGAGCACCAGCCCTGTAGTCAGGAGTACCTGAGTTCAAATCTGACCTCAGACACTTAATAATTACCTAGCTGTGTGGCCTTGGGCAAGCCACTTAACCCCATTTGCCTTGTAAAAAAAAAGAGGTCAAGGATAGTAATTGAGAAAAGATCATTGGATTTGACAAATAAGAGATCATTAGTAACTACAGAAAGCAGTTTCAATTGAATGATGCAAGTAGAATGCAGAGTGCAGAGAGTTTAAAAGAGAGTGAAAGGAGATCAAGAGGAAGTATTGGATTAGAGGTGACTGTCAACTGAGTATATGAATATGATTGTTGTGATAAAGAATTCAGAAAGTTGATTTTAGAGAATCTTGGAATGTTGCAAAATGCAATGAGAACTAGAAAAAAATTTATATTGTGATATAATTATGAAAACAAACAACTTTGAAATATTTTAGAATTCATAATAAAGACCAACCATATCTTTTCATTGATATTTTATTTCATTTTTCCAATTACAAGTTATGAAATTTTTCAGCATCACTTGCATAGTTATATTACACAATTTTTTTTTTCACCCTCCTCAACTCCCTTTCTCTCAATGGCAAAAAGTCTAGGGAAGGTTGTGTTGTACCCCAAATCAGACATGAGACATGGAGACCAATTGAATTTTGGAATGGAATGTATTCACCCAAGGGTTGCTAGGGGTAAAACCCAAATCTAACAGTCCAAAAAAATAGAATGAGCAAGGTATGCATAGTATTTTGAGATGGGGGGAGGATACAGAAGCAGAGATAGTGGTTAGATATCAGACTTAAGGTATCAGATCTTATCAGACTATTACACAGATGTGACATAGTATAGAAAGGAGGCCAATAAAAGACGGAAGGGGGTCAAGGTCTAACATGCTTCCTGTGGTACAGGACAGTCACATACCAGGGAGATTTAGGTCAGGTGCAGTTTACTATCTCACAACTCTAACTACCTGGGAGGGGGGAGGCAGTTTTAAGAGGGAGCAGGAATATTGCAGAAACGGCAAAAGGATTAGGTTAACAAGAACATTAGGTGAGTCCCAAATAAAATTTATAATATGTTTCATGACTCTCAGGGTCAACTATTAGAGCCCTGTCAGGATGTTCCCAGACTTAGAGGCATTAGCCAAAGCTTCTTGGGACCCAGAAGTGTCAAGGGCCCTCTCTACACAGGGGTTACACAAATTAATATTGTACTTCAGTTGTATATGTATATTTGTATATAACATGTTTGTTTACATATTAGTTATTTTGTGTATGAGGAATTAGGACTAAGGGAAAAGAAAGTAAACCATGGGACTAGAAGAAAAACATAAGAGAAAATTTTAAAACGTGAACATAGTGTTCATTCAGATTTTATGACTTTTAGGGGGGTTTTTGGCTTCTGGATGTGGATGGCATTGTTCATAACTAGAATCCCCTAGTTCTCTGAACTGCTGAGAGGAGCTGCATCCACCAAAGTTGATCAAATCACAATGTTGTTCTTAATGTGAATAATGTTCTCTTGGTTCTTCTCCCTTCACTTAGCATCAATTCATGTAATTCTTTCCATGCTTCTCTAGAGTCCCATGATTTCTAATAGAACAATAGTATTCCATAGCATTCATATACCATAACTTGTTCAGCCATTCTCAATTGATGGGCATCCCCTCAATTTCTAATTCTTGACTGCTATTTGGAACATGGGGGACTTTTACCATCTTTTTTATTTCTTCTGGATACAGACCTAGTAGTGGTATTGCTGGGTCAAAGAATATAATCAGTTTTATTGCTTTTTGGGCATAGTGCCATATTGCTTTCCAGAATGGTTGGATTAGATCACAACTCCACCAATAGTGCATTAATAGGACCAACCATATTTTAAGAGGACTGTTACAAAACATGTTACCTACTTTTTTACCATGAAGGGATAGTTTCAAGGGGCAAAAAGAGGCATACATTTTCAAATTTGTTTTACCCCCGCCCTTGATGCCTTCTTTTACATTAAGTGGTAGTAGGAGAGGGGTCATATCAACATTTATTGAGTGCCTACTATATGCCAGTCACTGGGCTAAGCTCTGGCAGGATGCAAAAAGGGGGTGGGGGAGATAGTTCCTATTAACAAGGAGTTTACAATTTAATGAGACAACTTGTAAACAAAAATATACAAAGCAAGCAAGCAATATATAGGATAAAAAGGAAATAATTAACAAAGAGAAAGCATCAGGATTAAGAGGGTCTGGGGGAAGACTTCCTGAGAAGGGAAAGTTCTAGTGCAGACTTAAAGGAAGTCAGAGAGGTCATTAATCAGAATTGAAGAAGGAGAACATTCCAGGGATGGGAGACAGTCAGGGAGAATGCCTAGATGCAAGAGATGGAGTGTTTTGTATGTGGAACAAACAGGAGACCAGGGTCAATGGATCAAAATATTTTTTTTAATTTAAATTCATTAATTTTTATTCCATCTAAATGCAAGGATAGTTTTCAACATTCACCTATTTGTAACATTTTGAATTTCACATTTTCCTCCCTCTATCCTTTTCCTCCCCACCTCTCCTTGACAGGTAGCAATTTGTATAGGTTATCTGTATATAATTATGTTAAAGATATTTCCATATTAGTCATGCTATGAAAGATGAATCAGAAGAAAAGAAACAAAAAGACCATGAAAGGGTTAAAAAAATAAAGCATAAAACAAAATTTTAAAATGCAAAATAGGGTGTTTTGGCCTGAATTCAGACTCCATAGTTCATTCTCTGGATGTGTTTTTCCATTACAAGTCCTTTAGAATTGTTTTTGATTATTGTTCTGCTGAGGAGAGCTAAGTCATCATATTTGGATCAAAATATTTATTAAAGGATAACTGTGCCAGGCACTATGCCAATGCTCGGGATACAAATGTAAGCAAAAGCAAAAGCAGTCTTTCTTTCCAAAGAACTTATATTTTAATAATGGAAGACAACACTTAAAAGGGAATTGAAAAGAAGAAAAAGTCATGATTTCATATACAATTCAATTTTTGTTTTCTACTTAGTATGCAAAAATACACATTTTTATTTTGGGGAGTGTTTAATAAATTAAGAATTTTTAAAAAATTTAAAAAGAAGAATGGCACCATGATAGTAAAGATTAAAATGTGAGAAAGAAAAGTTAGAAACAATGAAACATGCCTAATCTAGGCCGATCCTTAAAATGGAGAGGTTTCATCAATGGGAGGAACTTATTAATGGAAGAGAGGAGCTGGCATGGCAAAAAAATATTCTAAGGTGATAAGATCGCAGATACTGAGCTAAGTTCCAGGTCAGAAAGACAACTGAAACATGGTGACATAGTAATGGTGATGCCCTGTCTCCTCCCCCCCACCAAAAAAAAGGAGAAGGAAGAGAAGGAAGAAGGACAAGTAGAACAAGAACAAAAAGGAAAAGGAAGAGGAGAAAAAGGAAAAGAAAGAGGAGAAAGAGAACAAGAAGAACAGCAATAACAAGCACAACAACAAGAGGAGCCAATGAAATATTTTAAAGGTATATGAAGGAACACAGAAGGAAGTCTAGATAAGCAAAACAGATTTGAAAGTAATGGGTTAAATTTATTATATACATTTTCCAAAAGTAAGGAGTGTGGAAAAGATATTCATGATTTCATTTACATTCTAGTAAATATTCTGTTTAGTATATGAAAATGTTCTTTTTTATTTTAAGGGATATTTGTTAAACTAAGACTAAAAAAATTCAAAATAAGAAAAGAAAACTGCAGTGTAGTCATTTGAACAGTAAATGGGTGCCATGTCAACAGAAATTTTATGAGAATAATGTATACACATATTGATGGTATCCTTGAAGAAATATGTGCTAGCTTTAATAAACAATATTCTATAGTAGACTACCAGATGAAATACAGTAAGAATTAATAGAAAATTCTGCACTTTATATTCAGGTCAAATAATCTACTACAAGCACAAGACAGGGAAAGAAGTAACTTCCCTACCTTAGCAATCTCAAAAGAAGAATAAATGCATTAAATCTATAGTAATTAATGCTTATCAGTAAAAAAATAGAAACATAACTCAATTTAAAAAGTTATGAAATAATTGCAATAGAAAAATCTAAGAGGAAAAATAGTATTACATGAAATACCATTCAACATCAGTACAAAATGCACAAAATAGCAGAGTCAATCTACTAAGGCACACTCAAGACATAAATGTAATCACAAAGTATTTTATAAAGAAATGAAGACACCAAGTTAGAGATATTTTTATTGCTTATGGCTAGGAAAATATTAATCTAAAATTATAATTTTCCTAAATTAATTTCTAGATTTAGTGCTATGTCAATTAAACAACCAAAGAAGCACTTTATAGTACTGGAAAAATAATAAAGTTTAATTGAAGGAATAAGTATCTAGAGTCTCAAAGGGTATAATAAAAAAAGTAGTTGTGAAGGAAGAATATAGAACTTGTAGATTTTATGATTTTTAAAGTATTAATCATTAAAACAATTTGATATTTATTTTAAAAAAGGATATGTAGAATAGACTAAATAAGGAAGAATCAAAAACTATCACACTCAATGAGCCATGATTCAATAAACACACAGCATTAATTACTTGAAAAAAGAACTCCCTATTTGACATAAAAATATTTTTCTTTTCAAAACATTTTAGCAGAAATTATGTTTAAACCCCCATATATATTGCATTATCTAATACAACATGCTTAACAAAATATAAAAGAACACACCATTTAAAAAATCAGATGATAATAAGATCAAGTACCTTTCACAACTATAGTCGCAGGTGGTAGAATTTCATAATCAAACAAAAACTACAGGTGATCAAAAGATATAAAAAAAGATAATTTAAATTAGATGAAATTGAAAAAATTTGGCAGCAACAAAATCAATGTAGCAAAGATAAAAAAGGATATCATGAATTGGGGAAAATCTCAGCATCTAAAATCTAGAAAGACTGTGATGGCCATGGCACACACAAATTAAAACAAATACATGAGGTTCAGTAGCCATTAGCATCAAAGAACTTTCAAAGAATAAAGTCTCAAAAAAAAGAAATGAGGGGCGGATAGGTGGCGCAGTGCATAGAGCACTGGCCTTGGAGTCAGGAGTACCTGGGTTCAAATCCGACCTCAGACACTTAATAATTACCTAGCCATGTGGCCTTGGGCAAGCCACTTAACCCCATTGCCTTGAAAAAAAATCTAAAAAAAAAAAGAAATGAAAACTATTTACTACTACATGAAGCATATCTCTAAATTAATAACAAATAAGAGATGGGGAAAAAAGCAAAACACTTTCCTCACAGTAAATTTGTGAAGTGGAATAGATTAATTGCCCTTGTTTTGGGGATGAAGAAGCTAAACTTCAGAAAACTGCAGTGACTTACCCACAGTAACTACCAGAACTCAGATCAGAAACCAGTTAACTTTTGATTCCATATCTTTTCACTTCCATCTTTTCCACTATACTTTTTTTTTAAGGATTTTTGCAAGGCAAATGGGGTTAAGTGGCTTGCCCAAGGCCACATGGCTAGGTAATTATTAAGTGTCTGAGGTCGGATTTGAACTCAGGTACTCCTGACTCCAGGGCCAGTGTTCTATCCACTGAGCCACCTAGCTGCCCCCCCCCCCACTATACTCTTGCAGCTCTGGAGTTCTAGACTGTTCTGCTTAGCTCAGAATATGACTGTGTGTAACCATGTGAATAGCTATGAACTCAAATATTCTGATACTTTCTAGTTAGGTATACTAATATAATGTTAGTGAAATTGTAAAAGTTTAAGTGTCCTGGAAAGCATTTTGTAAAGGACATATCTTGTGATTCAGAGATCCCATTTCCGGGCATTTGAAGAAAGTTGTGAAAAAAAGTTTACACATGTTTGAAAGTATCTAGAGCAGAACTCTTTATGTGGTAGCACAGAATCAGGAAACAAAGTAAGGAATCATTGACTGGGGAATAGCTAAACAAATCATGGTAGAGTTTATGGATGTGATGAAAATTATTGCATCATGAGATGCAACTTATTTTAAGAATCTTGGGAAGTCATAGTTAAGGTAAGCAGAACCAGGAAAACATTGTACATAATAAATATGAGAGTAAATGGAAAGAATAGTAATAACAAAGATGAACAAATTCTAAAACTGATCATAATATATATACCAAGTCTGGATCTAAAGAAGAGTTAAGAAAATGCAGCTTGAAGAAGTAGGGTGGGTAATTATAAAATATGATATATACCGTTACATGCAGTTGTTATGTTCATTGGTTTACTGATTCATATTTGTTCTTTTTCTTTTCATTTTTGTTACAAGGAAGTGCTTCCTGAGTAGAGAATTAGGGAGGGACATATTTGGAACTGAATGCTATGTGAATATAACCTAATCTCAAAGTCTATTTGCATTAGAGTCTCTTCATTGGTGGAGACTGATTTTCCAATGTTCCATGCCTTCATGAAGGATGGAGTTGACAAGAACTTGGGAGGAGAGAGAGTCTAGTCATCTTGCTTCCAGTTCTAGGAAAGAAGATTTGTAATTCTAAATTATCTTCTAGCCCCTGAAAGTAGAGAAAGACTCTTAGTATAAGCAGAAGATAAATGATCTGGCCCCTCAATCATGTCGTATCTTTAGTTTTCTACACCAGAGATTATGAGGAATTTTCCCTTAAGTAAGGTCTGAGACTCCTAGTTGAGCTGGGTTATCTTGCTCCTAAAGAGAAAATTCAAAAACAATTTATCATCTGGTTTATTTGAACATACAACATGCTTGCAGACACATGTGTGTACAATACATTCATACATTTATAAAATAGATAAATAAATATCTTCTCTGAGTTCTGTTTTCTATTGACTTGAATACCTGGTTTTATTCACTTTTCATTACTGTGTTCCCTGTGAAATTGGCATTTGGTAGAAGGGTGTCAAGCCTTCAATATAGAGATTGGGATATTCCTTCCACATTAAGGAAGAGTGATCAAGAGCAGAATTTAAACCCAAAAAATTCTGCTAGACTACTAATATTTAAGGGAGCAAAGAGGTGCATAGTTCTTTTTACCCTTTCTCTGAGGAGAACACAGTGATCAGCCTCTAGCCCCCAAATCCTGCATCCCCTCCTGGCAGCTGTGTTGTGTGTGAGAGGCTAATAAGCCCCTCCAGAGAGAGTAGAGGAGTTGAGATGGGGGAGCTATGTTGTACCTTGGAGCACCAGGAGAATTTTCATGGACTTAGAAAAATTCTGCTAATTGAGAACTGATTTTAGTTAAAATATTTCCTTTGGAAAAAATGAATTCCCTAAAGTGCAATGTGAGCTAAACTCAGTAATCTAGAAGTCTTTTGGGATCACACAAGCTAAAATGTACTCAGAATTGAAGTGTTATGATAATGTGTTTTACCATAAAATAGTACTTAAAATAAAGATTCTTATATTTTTACCATCAACTAAATTTTATTCAGGAATTGTTTTTTTCTTCATTTCCCTTTACAGATATATTCTAGTTTTACTTACAAAACAGTTAAAGAGGGAAATTTTTAAAGCATATGGCACAATTCATGGTAGTAAGTGATAGAAGTATCACAAAGAGATTCAAAAGCTCAGGAGAAAGAACTCTAGAGATAGAATAATGGGGAGAACATGAGGTCTGGAATCAGGGGACTTCAAATTCTGGGTCCAAATCTTGATTCTTGGTCCTTGATCATTTGTTACTTAGATGAACTTAATTATGTCATTTCACCTTTCTGGGTTTCAGTTTTCTCACCTAAAAAAATAGTTAGAATAGATCCTTAAGAATCTTTTTAGTTCTATGAACAAGAAATTCTTCATAAAAAATTCCATTCATATTAGTGGAAAGGATGGGTAGGATCAGTGAAGGTTGGGTAGGATTTTACTAGACAGATTCACAAAGGATACTCCAGTCAGTCAATCAACAAGCAGTCATTAAGTACTTATATGACAATCATTGTTCCTAAGCATTGATAGTTTAATAAAAAAAGGAATAAAGGAGCATATTCTCAAGGAGCTATATATATATTCTAACAGAAAGGTAAATTACCAGGAAGAGCATGAGCAAAAGAACAGGGGACAAAAACTCCAAAGCAAAGAAAGGTTAAATTGGGGTGAGGTTATAGGTGGTCTTAAATAGTAGGCTAAGAAATTTGCATTTTATTCACTAGGCAATAATGATCCATTTAAAAGTCATGTAGTTATTGATGATAGTAGTAAAGTTAAGGGTGGTGGTGGTAATGATGATGATGATGATGTGGAGGAAAAAGGTAATGTTGATGACATACAAAGCAAGTATATTTTAACTTGAGACATCTTTTGCTGAGAATTTCATTCCACTATATGGAGAAAGTATGGGTACTATTCAGCTCAGGGCTGAATTAGAAGTAAATCAAGGCACTACAGCAAGAGATATAAGACATGAGGGCAGTGGGAAGAGAATGTTAAACATGAATCATGCTTTCTGGGGATTCCCTGAATGGGAAGTTCTTTTTGTAGTATGAACAACATAACCAAATTCTAATTCAACACATTTTTATTGAGTTCATAGCATATGAAAAGCACAATTCAAAGCACTGCAAGAGATACAGAAATAAATTATAATGTCCCTTGCCTTGTTGGAGGAAGCCTAGGTCATTATATAGTGCACAAACTGTAACATAAATAAAATATATAATATAAAACAGTAAATAATTTCATGTATGAACGCATAAATGTACAGGATCACAGATTTAGGGCTGGAAGTGACCTCAAGGCCACCTTGACCAAATTCCTGAATTGACAGGAAAATGAGACTCAGGAAGGTTAAGGTCCTTTGACTCTAGAGCAATTCTTTCATGAATATTAGTCTGCTTCCATAGAAGGACAAAAGGGAATTTTAGAAATGGAAAGGACCATGGAAGATCATTCAGTCAAACTTTTTCACTCTGTAGCAGAAAAAACTGAGAGTAAACACTAAATGAATATAATAGACAAGGTGGTACTGGTTAAGCAAGGCTTACTGAGTTGTCTGTCAATTACTTCTTTGGAGTGGGGAAGAACTCAACTCACCTTCTTAAAAGCATGACTTTCTTTACAGAAAATCATTACTTCCTCTTTTCAAAGGGTAGAGCTTCCTTAGAAACTCATTTCCCTTCCAGGATATCACTTTTCTTTCAAACTTGGTATTGTGTCTAAATAGTACCTTCTAATCCTTGCTTAATCACCTCTTGGCTGCTTTTTTTTTCTGGTTTGCATCTCAAAGGAATCTAGTCTCCAGTATTGTTTTCTTTTCCTTTTATTGCATTTTCATCTTAGTTAAATGTATGACTTGCAAACTCATAGATATATAGCTCTGATAACTCCAAATTGAATTTGTTATGGCATCATTATACCCATTAGAATCATAGATTTAGAACTAGAAGAGACCTTAGAGGCTAATGAATGGGGAACCTGAATCTGAAAAGGTTAAATGACTTATGCAAGGTCACAGAGCTAATAAATAAAATCCATGTAGGATTTCAACTCAAAAAATTATGACTCTAAATCCAGCATTCTATACAATAAACCACCTAGTTGCCTCAGATTTATAAATCCTCAGTAATTTAAGTCTGTTCCACTTTGAGTTTCCTCTCTTTCCAATCTCCTGGATGCACTCAAGTAAACAGAATTGGCACAAATCCGGATAGCTATCTGGCTTTTAATAGAGTATCGCACATATAATGAGAAAACCTAAATCAATACTACTACAAGAGATAAGAGTTCTAAAGAGACTGGCCACTCCTCTCAGCATGACAACTGGTTGGGAAAAGAAACACTACAGCACTTTCCCTTTGATCCCACACTCCACTGGGGGGACTTGGAATGAAAAAGAAAATTTAAGTGGGTCATGGGAAGCAGGTCCCTGCTAACAGAGGAGCACAGAGAATTTCTACCTCAGTCTCATCAACATGTGTTGGTACAGGTAGAGTCTGAACTGTGGCTTCTACATTTCAGTATTACCAGGCCTGGAGATTCCTTTTCATTGCCCTTTCATTTTTGGTGAATTGAAAGCTGCAAGGGACAGCTTTCTACATCATAGGTTTCTTTTGGGGACCACTGTCTTGTCACTTCATTGTCTTTAAAATCAAGACCAATAAGGACTTTTACCAAATTCTCCCAAAATCAATGCAAATCTAGAAGTTAGCACAGACTAAATACCCACACACCTCCAATAGAATCCATTTAGCTCCCAGATCTCCAACATTCTCATTGGTCTGCAGCAAGGAGCTATATAAGAATGAGAGGTTCAAAAAAAGGTCTTAGTATTCTAGAAAAGGAAAAGTTTGTTTCTGATTAAAGAGACTAGGGAAGGCTGCATGGAGAAAGTAACACCGAAGATTGATAAACTTCTACCCAACCAAGTATTACTTTCTCCATGTAGCCTTCCCTAATCTCTTTAGTCAGAAACAATATTTTCCCTTTCTAGAATATATTTCAAAATTGGCATTCTCCTCTTCTCTATGCTTTTTTCACAGACTATATGACAACCCAGGAATGAATTCCTTTTTCAACTTCCTCTCTTAAAATTCTTAGTTACCTTTAAGAATCAACTCAGGTACCACCTACAAGAAATATTCCTTTATCCCTTAGTAACAACTAAGTACTCTTTTTCACTTTAAATTATCATATATTTGCTTTTCTGCATACAAGTCTGGAACATAACCTTCTTGAAGTTGGAGAATTTTGATTTTTGTCTTTGTAGCTATATAGGAACACCTTGAAAACAGAAGGCACTAAATAAATATTATTTCTTGATTTGATGTAGTGTATGATAAAAGCATATTCAAGTATATATAAAGTCAGATAAGAAAAGGAAAAGTTTGTTGGATTAGTAAACAGTACAGTTTGCTGGAACATTACAGGATATGAAGGAGAATAGGCATAGGTTGGAAACACAACATTGAGAGACTTGAATTCTGGATGAAAAAGTTTATTCAGTGAATTTTAAGGATCGTGGAAAGTTTTTTTTTTATGATCAGAGCTATATTTCAGGAAGGTTAATCCATCAGTGTAACATGAAAAGGAAGGGCCAAAGATCCTAAATTTAATAATTTTGACTCAACTCTATAATCAAATGTTATCTATGAATTAGAAAAGAAGATAGGCATTATATACTAAAGACTATGACTTTTAAAAGGCTAACTCTGTGGGTGCTTCTGTAGGTCTGTGATTTCTTTAATCTGTGTGACTCCTTCCAAAAATGCTCATTATACAGCCTTTCACCCACCATGAAATTTTCAATCATGTCTACCATAAGTCCTGTACTGAAGAGCAGTCCAACGCACTGGAGTTTTTTATTTTCCTCAGTTATTATCTTAGGGTGGGAGACAGTCTTGCACAGTGGATAGAGAACTGGTCTCAAAGCCAGGAATACTTATGTCCAAGATCCACTTCTGACACAGAATGAATCTGGGCAAATCTCTTAACTTTTCAGTCTTTAGGTAACTCTTTTTAAAAGACAAATCACAAAGAAGGTGCTGATATGCATTGGAAATTCTGAAGTTTTCCACATAAATAAAATCAGCAACCCAGCTCCTAGTCCTAATATCTTGGGAAGCTATTCAAGCCATCCCTTTGTTGTTTCTTAGCATTATTCTGGGGGTGGGAGTGGCAGGGAAAGTATGTTAGAAGAAAAAAATGGAGAACCATGATCATCTAATATAAGTGTAGCTACACATGCACTTATCTACAATCCTATAGTGCTTGGCATATAGAAGGCACACAATAAATGCTTGTTGATTGATTGTGATACAAACATATGGTAATTACAATACATTCTAATACCACTTTTGAAGGAAATGATCAAAACTGAGTAGGAAGAAAAAGATAAAAAGGAGGAGGTGAAAGAAGAGGAAAAGAAAAAAAGGGAGGAGAAATGATGGAAAGAATGGAAAGAATATTATAATGGGAGTTAGGGGATATATTTTTTAGGTCTGTGATTATCTGTAGGACACAACCTCTTTGGGAGTTTAATTTTTCATGTATATAAATACATATTCATATATGATGAGTAACAGGTTTTAAATTAACACTGAAGTTCCTTCTAATTTTAAAACTGTATGATCCTGACTCCTTAGTATAGGTCTTCTCTCTTATTTTGTTGAGAAGATCAAGACCATTGGTCTGAGCTTCCTCATCTTCTCTACATTTCAAAGTCACTCTATCCTTTCACTCTACAATTTTGCCCTCAACTCATAGAATGAAATGACCTTCTTCTTCTCCAAGGATAACATTCATCTGTGCCCTTGATTCTATCACTTTTGTCTTGAGCCTACTTCTCTCTCTCTTGGTGATCTCATCAACTTCCCTGAATAGAATTACTGTGTCTATGCTGATGATTCTCAAATCTACTTATTCTGTCCTCTGCTGACCTTCAATCTCATATCCCTAATTGTTTTTCAGATAGCCAAACTGATGTCCCATCAGCATCTTAAACTTATCATGTCCAAAATAGTATTCTCCCTCTAAACTATCTTCTCCTAACTTTCCAATTAATATCAAGGGCAAAATCATCCTCCCAAGCTGTCAAGCTCACTATATACCTATTATCCTTGATTGTTTGTTCACTCACACATCTCTCCCCAGCCAATCTATTGCTAAGGTATGTCAATTTCACCTTCACCTTGCCTCTTAAATATGTTCCCTTCTCTCTTCTGACATTGCTATCATTCTGGAACAGGTCCACATCAACTCAAACTTGGACTATTACAAGAACCTGATGTAGAGTTTCCCTGCCTCAAGACTTTCCTCACTTTAACCCATTCTCTATTCAGCTACTAAAGTGGTTTTCCTAAAGCACAACTCCAACTATGTCATTCCCAATCCTACCCCATTCAACAAACTTCAGTGATTCATATCATCTCTAGGATCAAATACAAAATCCTCTGTTTGACATTCAAAGCCCTTCAACTACCTCCACTTATAGCTTCCCAGTCTTCTCATACCTTACTATCATGTACTCTGAGCTAATGACAATAATGTCCTTGTTCCTAGAAGAAGACACTCCCTGTTTCAGCATCACTCATTATTTTCTGGCCTACCTCCAAGCCTGGAATGCTCGCCTTCGTTATTTCTTCACATCCCTTCCCAAATTTCCTTAAAGTTCCACCTAAAATTCCATCTTCTAACTATAAAAAGCCATTCCTACCCCCACCCCCACTTAATTCTAGTGCTTTCCCTTTTGTATTTCCTGTTTTTCTTGTATGTATTATGTTTGTGCACATTTGTTTGCAGGTTGTCTTCTTCATTAGTTGATAAATTCCTTGAGGGCAAGGACTGTACTTTTAGTCTTTTTATATGCCTAGCACTCAACACAGTACCCTTGCACAAAAAAGATGCTGAATTTATTGACTCTCTGACTTCCTGTGGTCTCCAGGATCTCAATTAGTCATCTATATGCTCTCTCTAGGATCTTCTTTTTCTCTACTAGTTTCTTCCCTTTTACCTACCAACAGCCCAAGCTCTTCCTTTTTTAAAAACCTTCCTTCATTCAAGTTTAAAACTCACCCTACATTCAAGCAATGTTTAAGTCCTGCTGATCTCAATCTAAAAGACTGGGAGGTAGATAGCATAATCAACAGAAATAAAGTAAAAAAGGGCAAAACAAAAATTTTTTTAAAAGGGCAGGTTTGGGGGTTTGGGGGGGAGGGGTGTGGGCAGGGAATGTTGGAAATTAATTAGAATTTTATTTTAGTCAGATTTAAAGTGCTAGAGGAACATCAGGCAAAAATATTGGATTAATTTTCAAAACACATAGAGATACTGAAGAAGGGAGGGCTGTGGTATTTTTTTTAATAGAGCACTATGATTAAAGCAGAGTCAGATGGACAAACATTACCCTTTTCTCAGAGGATTTGTTACTTTTCCAAACTTAAGCCAATGTTCTATGGGCATTTTAGCAGACCCTCAAATTATCAATCCACCTTTGTTTTGCTAGGTTTATTCAATTAATCTTTGCTTTGTTTGTTTGTTTCTCATTCAAACAACACCATAAAAATATTCACTTCCCTAGCAGCACTGGGAGAATTGAAGGGAAGTACTAGGAATGATACTACACATGACAAGGAATTATCTGTGTCAGTAATTACTGCTGTAGGATTCATAGCCTCAATTTGATGCCTTCTTCTTCTGTCAGGGATCTGCATGTCTAAATGTCAGATCAGGAATAGTTCTATGATTAAATATTTATACACAATCATAAATGTGCTAGCTGCCAAAGAAATAATACCATTTTTGTCCTGTGGGGTGTTGAGAAACCAAAATAGAGAATATATGTTGACCAGAATTTTGGATATTGTGTAGAATGAATAGGCTAAAGAGGAATTAATTGGAATAGACTATAGGATAGTGGGTTCTTACAAGATTTCTTCACAAGTAATCATCATCATCATCATCCTATGGTAATACAAAGCAATATAAACATGTATTTATGTAATCTTTTATGGAGAAAAATGAATGATGACAGAAAAGCATATTGAAGTATGGTGGAGTAGGCAGATATTAGAGTGATTTGATGGACAGATGGAAAAACTTTTTGCTCAACAGTATCTTTCAAGTTGATTATAATGTTCTATTCAATGCAATCTTAAGGATGTGATAAAAATCACACACAAACCCTTTCCATTTTACCCATGATAATTTAACTAGGTAGGATCATAATAGACTTAGACTAATTATGAATAGTTCTTTTAACTGGAATGATTTTGCATCTAAAAATCATGTTTGGATAAGTCAAAGAAACTAAGTCTTGCCTCAGAGATTGCCTATAAATAATCAGGCATATTATAAAGAGATTGATTCTAGAATCTGAAGCAAATGTGGGGTCCCCCTGAGAAAGTATTGCCCAAGAGGAAGAAGCAGTCTCAGTCACATCTCCTTCCCCTTCCCCTTCCTCCTTTGGCCCTTGAGAGGATGTTGGGTTTTTCATCTTCTAATTATTGTTTTATTGACTTTGGTGGGTCTGCTATTGGTAGTGTCTACTTTGGGACCCAAAGGTAAAATGGACATAGATTCATAACTCTACCAAGGACCTGAGAAAAACTATACTATACATAAAAGAATAAACTCCTCTATCAACTAGGAACTGCAAATGACCATTTTGCCACATAGGCTTTTCTAAGTTTGATTCAAATCTCCCTTGCACTTTTATTGTAGCATTTTAGTGAATTCTTATTGTAGCACTTTAGTGAATACTCCATTCTAAAAGTTACTTAAGATGTCTAATTAAATTGATTCTCTTCTGATAATCTTTGGAAAAAGCTTAAAAGTTTGAGTCAATGGCTCTGGAGAATCACCTTTCCCTAACTCCTCAGGGGTAGAGACCTGAGTGGTAGATGAGTCAAGTTCACTTGACTCAATTTATAAATGGGAGCTGAATTAAAGATGCCTAGAATTTTCATGGGCTAGATCAGTGATATCAACTCAATCAGAATTAGGAGCTACTTACTTAAAATATATATATATATATATATATATATATATATATATATATATATATATATATATATATGAGGATCACTGGGGTTCATATTAGAAACCCTTATAATAACATTTTATATGACCTATTCTATACTTTTTTTAGTTTATTAAAGATTTCCCACTTTTCCAATTTACATTTTAATCTGATTCTCACTCAGGAGTGTTCAATGTCACATTTTTATCATTATAATCTGTGGCTCTAGTATAGTTCATTGCACAGAGCAAGTATCTGATTAATTTTACTGCATCACAGACTCAGACTATGGACATAATAAAAATGGAAATAGTCAGTGCCCCCAGGGAGCTTAAATTTTGCCAGGTAGTATACAGATGAGAAACACAAAGGAATAAGAAAACATTAATAACTGGAAGATCTTGAAAGACATCTTGTAGAAGTGGCACTTGAGCTGGGTTTTGAAGGAAACTAAAGTTTCTGAGAGATAGAGTTGGTAAGGGAGTGAATGCTAGGTATAGGATAGGAATGGATTATTGTGACAAAAGAATGGAAAGGTAGATTGGAGTCAAGGCACTTAAGACCTTTAATGCTAAGCAAAAGAGTTGTATTCTATCCAAGAGATAACAGGGAACCAACGAACTTTCTTGAGCAAAGTAATGAAATGGTTGTGTGTATGCTTTAGAATGATATTTTGTGAATATGAGACTAGGAAAATGGTAGTGATATTGACAAAAATATAGAAGTTAGGGAGGACAGATTTAAAGGGAAAGATAATGACTTCTATTTTGCATATGCTGAGTTAAACTAACCATAAGATATTTAGAGACATCCAGTAGATAGTTGGTTACATGGAGGTTAGAAGCTAGATTGCAGAATTAAGAAGTAACTGGAAGGCAAGGAAATGGAAAAAATGAGTATAGATTCTTTCTGAAAGGAAAGTTATAGATAGATATATAGATTCCACAACCAAATTTATATAAACTTTATAGATGGCAATGAGTAAAGACTTTTAAGCATAGGAGAAACATGGATATGTTTATACACACTAGGAAAGGAATCAACTACTGAAAATGAGAGAGAAGTGCAGAAAGCTCAAAAGGGTAAATTTTTGGAAGAGATAGAAGGGGAAAGGATCCAGGAAACAAGGAGAGAAAGACATCTCTTTGTCACAGATTAGAGCAAAGGAGAGAATGGAGGATGTTCTTGAGGAGTTTTATGGTAGAAATCCGGAAGCTCACAATATTTGGTCTCTATTTTCTCCTAAATATTTGAATTAGCTACTGTGAAGAGTGCAAAACAAGAAATCAGAAAAGAATTGAAAAGTTTGTCATGAAGCAGTGGTCCAGAGTAAAATAAAAACCATAAATTTATTTTTGTTTCTTCAAAAAATTATTGTATTCATTTAATAAAAATTGATTTTTTATTTTCTTTTTCCTTTCCACCACTGAAAAAAAAGGAAAAGTGAAAAAAACTGTAGCAAACGTGCAGAGTAAAGCAAAATAAATTCCCACATTAGTCATATCTAAAATTATATATCTAATTCTATCACTGTTTTTGTGAAGAAGTGGGGGGAAGCATTTTTTATCACTGGTCTTTTGAAGTCATATTTGGTCATTGCATTGATCAGAGTTCAAAAATAATTATTTTTATATTTTGTTATCATATCAGTTGTCCTATTTTTGCTCATTTATCGTGCATTAATTCATACAAGTCTTCCCAGTTTTCACCGAAATAATACTTTTTATCAATTCTTATAGCATGATACTATTCTATCATATTCATATACCATAACTTGTTCAGTCATTCTACTATTGATTTCTAGCCTCTTAGCTTCTGATTCTTTTCAATTACAAAATGAATTGCTTTCTCTCTATATATACATATATATTTTTCATACATATATATATATAAATATATATATATATATATATATATATATATATATATATATATATATATATGTATATATACGTTTTGAACAGTGGGTCTTTTTCTTTTTTCCATGATTTTTTTTTTGGCTAAAGGACTTATTTCTGAGACAAAAGATATACAGAGTTTAATGACTCTTTGAGTTCAGTTCCAAATTACTTTCCAAAAATATTTGTACAAATTCACAGTTCCACAAACAGTACAGTAACATAGATCTGCTTTCCTGCAGTTTGATCAGCATCTATTTCTTCCTCCCAACCTTTTCTTTGCCAATTAAAGTAGAACCACAGATTTACTTTAATTTATATTTCTTATGAAATATTTTTGATCAATTATTAATTATTTGCATTTATCTCACAATTAATCTGGAGCATTTTTATATAGCTAGCGACAGTTTGTGTTTCTTGCTTTGAAAACTGATCATATTCTTCAATCATTTATACATGGGGAATGGTTCTTAGAGAGTATACATATATAAGGAATTTAGTTGACATAATTGTATGATTTCCTCCAGCACTGGTCAGCTGATTAAGATTACTAATAAGCTAATGAGGAGCTGAACTTGAATTGGGATTGGCAAGATATAAAAGGGTGAGAGAACAAGCAGAAAAGGAATTAAAGGCAGAAGATAGTGTGTAATAAACCTGGTGATCTCAGGATCAAAACTTCAACAGGAGGTAAGACCAGACTAGGTTTCACAAACTGTAACAGTAAGGATCCATGGAGTAAGACCAGTACTTACACATCCACTGAGGAGGAAGAATAGGTTCTGAAGCAGAGATGCTGAAAGTGAGATGGAAGAATGGAGGTTGTAATCACAGAATTCAGCATTTGGATCATTCAGGTAAAGTGGTTATGAATGAAGGTGAGGTCAATGATTTAGTTATCTGTGTGTCTAAGGAGTTGAGGTGCAGGTTATGAGGGTTGAAGAGGTTGATGAACTGAGAAGTCAGAGCTCTAAAGAAGTAATCAATATGGGTATAAAAATCCTCCAGTATTTGGACAGTGGTAGAAGAACAAAATAATGTGTTATGAGTCATGTGTTAATCTTCTTAAGAACGAATAATACCCCTATCTGGATAAGGGGGTAGACAAATGTGGCAAACCTCAAAGTTATTCATTATTAACAAGAGGATAAATATCTGAAGATGGTAGTAAAGTATAAGGAATATGCCTATTACTCTTCTTGATCTGATTTGTCTGAATCTTGAGAAGGGGAATTTCCAATACTGGAAGGGTGAAATGGGGTGCAGTGTCTTCTGGAGTTTTGATGAGTAAAAAAAAAGATGAACTAAGTGGGAGGGAGGGTCATTAACACTAGAACATGAGGGCACTATAGAACTAGATGGCAAAGCAGAATAGGAACTCAGAAAACACTGGGCTAGGATGAATAAGGAATGAGGAAGAGGGGAGTATTAGCTAAGGAAGAGGAGCTCCTAATTAGAGTTCCTTAGACAGAAGTTTAAAGAAGGGTCCTATTAAAATACATGTATGTTCCAAGGTAGTCTTCAATAATATATTTTCCCAGAGTAGCTTGTCTGATATGCTCAGGTCCTTTAGAGAAAAAAGTGTAGATAACTTTTACCCAACAGTTCTGATTATGAGAAAACTGGGGAGGGGTTCATGACAGCATTATGTCAGTGTAGACAGAAACAGGATAATAGGATACCAGAGATGAGTCCCTGGAGATTTAGAAAGTTGAAAATGTCAAAGTATAATAGGTTTTTCAAAACTATATTTTTTGGTAAAAGCAACTGATTTCTTTAGAGAGTACTCAGCTTTCACTTATTAGTCACCTTGCTTCTATGTAAGAAGTCTAGACTCCCAGGTATCTTTCCCTATGTTGATTAAAAACTCAGGAAGACAATAGTCAGGATTCTGGAAGACTTGTCTTTCCAAAAAAGAAACAATTCATCAGATAGTTTTGTACAAGGATGATAGTTTTTGAGGAGCAATTTGGGCAACTTGGTAGTGTGCTGTCTTCTTTGACAGGCCAAAGGAAAGTTAATAATTTTACCTATTCTTTGTTTTTGCATAAACTTTCTCCCAGTTCAGGTTAGTTATTACCATAATGATCTCCACCTACAGCTTAGAGATGACATCTTAGAGAATAAAACTTCAAATGATTAACCTATATTTTCTGTCATTTTATTTTAACTATATTTTAAAGTTTTTACAGTTTTGGGATTCATAAAACTTTAATTGGAGGAGGCAAAATTAAACAAAAAAAATTTCCCTATGTAGCCACTGTTGGTTCTGCCTATGAGGAGTCATTGTTCAGACTTGGGAAAGCAAGGGTGGAAAGAAAATAAAAATTTATTAAAAGAAGTTACAACACATAGTAAAATGGTAGATAAAGAGAGACAGAGACAAAAGAGTAGTCAAGTAGAGCTGACTGGGCCAGCAAGTCAGAGAAGACTGGCTTCAAGTGGAGATCCAACCAAGATTTTCATGGTCTTGCCCCTTTATCCAGAGGGCAAAGGGTGCATTCCCTTCAAATCAACCTCAGGTACATAATAATCACCAAGCTGTATGACCTTGGGCAAGTCACTTAACCCCATTGCCTTAAATTAAAAAAACTACATTAAAGAGGCCATTCTTCACCTCATTTCTTCCTTACCAAGTTAGTTTCTTTTCCTCCACTAACCAATATGCTTAAATTTAGCAGGTCCATCATATGTGATTTGAGGTCATATCTCAGGAGGAAGGAGGAAAAGATGAAGAGTGGAACCTCTCCCCTGGCAGGGACAAACATGTTCGTTACTGTGGATATTTGATATTAGCTGTGTAACCTTGGACAAGTCAACCTAATATTGAGGCATCCAGGCTTTTCTTCAGTTGTATTGATTCACTGGACCCAGATGACTAGGGAGGAAAAAGTGAGGCTAGTGATTTAGCACAGCAACCCCCTTACTCAAATCTAATTCACTTATGTGTCATGACATCACCTTGCTGTCATGGTCTTTCTTACATCATCTTTCTTACGTAACCTTAATCACTGAATGGATGCTGCCTCAGTCATACTGAGACCTTTAATAGACCTTAGTTTAGAAAGGCCAAGGTCTCTCATTACATCCAGGATCATCTCCAATCATTCTGATTCACAGCTGGCCTGGACCTAGATGACTCTAAAGGAAAGTGAGATTGCACAGCCTTCCCTCACTTAAATCCAATTCCCTTGCATGTTATAGCATCACCTCCCTGATAACATGGTCTGATGATGGGGAAATCATTGGTGCCACTGTAAAGATGAAAGCTCTTTGAAAGTGAAAAACTGATGACTAGCCCTGGAAGCTCAGGATTTATTTTATTTTGCAAGCCTGAATAATTAACTGAAATAACATCAACCTAGGAAAGAATTTAGTTACAAGACCAGAAATAACACAGGAAAGAACTTATAGGAAAGAAGAGAGAAGGTAACAGCAGGGAGCCTAGGAGAAGAGAGGAGAAAAGCTTAGCTCAACATAAATCTACCTACATGGAGATGATGTCATCATGCAAAGAAGAAAAGAGAGAAAAAGAGTTTTAGTCTTGGAAGACCTTGCTTAATTATATTTCTACAGTGGATTGAACAATGGTGATGTTTCAGAAATGATTTAACACCTGGCTCCAGGTATTATCCAATATGTATGCCACAAGGAGTGGCAGTCTAAGGACTGTACTTGTTGTGCAAAGGTGGTGTTCTAGTCACTAGTCTTTCCTGTCTCAAAAGGCATGACCTTTAAGTTCAACAAGACAATTTTCCTGTACCCTGTTTCAGGTCCTTTTAGAGAATGAAGGACAAATAACAAGAAGAATTTGATTCATTGACCTCTAGGAAAATGAAACAAAGTGAAAGGAATTATCCCTGAGAATCTTGGCACTTCCTGGTTGAGGAATTTCCCAAACAATAACAAATGAAACTATTTAATTTTCCTATTTTGGCTGGGTTATTATATAGGCAGATCAGAAGTGGCTAAGAGGACTATTTACTAGAAAAACAATCTAATGTCTATAAACCATTAACCTCAACCATACTCAGGAACAATGTTTCATGGTTAGGAGGGAGGGTGGTGAGTGAAGAAGAATGGGAAGGTGTGGCCCAGTGCTCTGTATTTGGAAGTCACCAAGTGATGCTCTAAATATTTGGCTATAGCTTTTACTTCCTAGCAGCAGATTTAGTGTTAATGAACATGGGTCCAAATCCTGCTTCTATTACTTACTATCAGTGTCTGAATCTTCTACTTTGCAGGAGTTTCTATTCAGAACAAATGAAAATTTGATGATTGCTGATGTCAGACCAAAGACCAGAAGAGTGAGAGACAGTCACAAAATACTGGGGTCTGCCTTTTTTAAAAAGTCCTGTAATGATGAGTGACCTTTGACAGATGCTTTTTATAACAGCCCTGAGTCTTTTTCCTTTCTGTACTTCCATCTCTCTTTGGTACTTAAAGATCAGGAAAACTTGTAGGGGAAAATAAGTCTTTCCACTCTTCAGTGGAAGGCTGTGGCAGATTGTTGTATCTGGAGTTAAGCAGTTTATTTAATGAAGTCTCTCATGCTAACCTTATGACAAACTAGAAATGTGGGTTAGATTATTGTCCAGTTAAATAGATATGAAACTGGTTGAATGACTAGACCCAAAGAGAAGTAATCAGTGGATTGAAATCAGATTCAAAGAACTCTAGTAGAATATCTCTGTATTATAGATTACTCATCAAATTGGCAGATCACATGACCCTTAAAGGGATAGTTAAAAAGGCAAAATAGAGTCAGTGTCTCATCAAGGTCTCATCAAACTAAACATAAGAGGAAATTTAATAACGATAAATATAAAATCCTACATTGGTATAAAATTGTGGCTAAATAATTGTTTAGATGAAAGAGATCTATGGGCAGATCTATGGAGATCTATCTTGGTAGACACCAAGCTCAACATGAGTCAACTTTGTGACCTGGGAGTCAATTAAAGGTAATATAGTTTTAGACATCCTTAATTTCCTCCTCCTCTTCAAATCTCCTTTCAATTGTTCCCTTCCCCACTGTTTAAAAAAAAATTTCCCCATCCTTAAAAAATTTGCATTAAAAAGTACTCCCTTTCTTAGTCAAACTCCTTGAAAAAGCTATCTACATTTGCTGCCTCTATTTCTTTGTCTCATCCTCAACTCATCATCCAACTGAAATGGGATTTTTTTTGTTCCTTTTTTTAAAGTTTTAAACTTAAAAATAAAAGAAAAAATTACCATGTCACAGGAGAACATAATAATGCAGGGAACTATGAACACAGGGAAATAGTCTAATTGGAAATAAATTTTGCAACCTTTTTCTGCAATATTAAGATACTGTAATCATATATTGAGAATTGATCCTTGTAACATTCTATGCAATGTTAAAACATTTCCTCTTGACCTTTACTTTGCCCTTGGCCATGTACCCGCAGTGGGTCAAGTTAGATGGTAGATTACAAAAGTACTTGTGACTACCAAGGAAGGGTTCATCCTTCAAGTCACACTACCTACAGCAATCTACTCAATACAAGACAGGACCACTCCCAAAATACCACCCCTGCCTTGGATCCTGAAGGGGTATTTTTTTGTTTTTATTCTAAGGAGGAATAGGAGCATTTCTTGATTTCTCTTTTTGTCATTATCTCTCTCTAACTTTGAATGCTTGCCTGACAGGTTATATTGATGTACCCAAAACCACATGGACTATAAGGAACTCTTCTCTTAGCTATCTCTCACTTTCTTTATGTTATTGATGCAGGGAAAAGATATAAAGAATTGTGAACTAGCAGAAACAAAATTTGTTATCTTAAAGGCTGTTAAATCTTGTTAAATTGGGTGGAGATCCCCCACTCTTGAGATGTAAATCTACTACCATGGAAAAAATGTAGAGAATTATGAATGCTGCAGAAAGAAAATTTGTAATCTTAAAGGCTGTTAAATCTTGTTAAATTGGGTGGAAATTTCCTAATCTTGAGATGTAAATTGACTACCATTGTTTTATTGTTTAATGTAAAATTTGTATCCTTATCTCCTCAGACTTCAACCCTCTACCTAATTCCTGGTCCAATAAAGGGGAAAGGGAAAGGATAAGGGGAAAGACCATAAAAATCTGGGTTGGACCTCTACTCACTGGCTCAGTCAATTCTGCTTGACTGTTCTTTCATCTCTGTCTCTGTATCTCTCTCCTACCATTATCTTATGTATTGTAACTTCTTTTAATAAATTTTTATTTTCTTTTAGCACCTGCATTCCCAGGTCTGAGTCTTGATTCTTCAAGTGGCAGTAATTGAACCCAAGTAGCCAGTGGCTAAATTATGATGATCTTTTAATAAATCTGTGTTTTCTTTTACAACTGCACTTTGGCAGTCTTCACTTTGAGTTCTTCACGGGAAACTAGAGAATCCTCCTAGAACAATAAGATTCAAAATACAAAGCAACAAAGTCAAAGTTCCTACATACAAAGCCTTCAAAAAAAAATGAATTGGTTTCAGATCATTGAAAATCTCAAAAAAAGATTTTGAAAACTAAATAAGAAAAATAGAGGAAAAAATTGGGAAGAAAAATGAGAGTGATACAAGAAAAACATGAAAAACGAGTCATCAGTTTGGAAAGGGAGATGCAAAAAAACCCCTAATCAACATCTTAAAAAACAGACCAAGTCAAATGGTGAAAGAGGTCCAAAAAAAGTCAATTATGGGAAGAATGTCTTAAAAAGCAGAATTGGGGGAAAAAAACCACACAAATTCACCAAAGAACAAAAACAGAAACTCCTTAGAAAGAAAAATTGACTAAATGAAAAAAGTACAAAAGTTTACTGAAGAAAATTCCTTTAAAATTAGAATTGAGGAAATGAAAATTAATGATTTATGAAAAAGAAGTTTATGAGAGTTTATGAGAAAGAAATAACAAAACCAAATCAAAAAATGAAAAAAAAATGGGAAATATCTCAATGGAAAAACAACTGAACTGGAAAACAGATCCAGAAGAAATAATTTAGAAATTATTGGACTAACTGAAAGCCATGATTTAAAAAAAAAAGTCAAAAATGACCTTTCAAGAAATTACAAGGAAAACTGCCCTGATATTCTAGAACCATCGAATAAAATAGAAATTGAAAGAATTCACTTAACACCTCTTGAAAGAGAACCCAAAATGAAAACTCCCTCGAATATTATAGCCAAATTCCAGAGCAACTAATTTAAGGAGAAAATATAACAAACAGCCTAGAAAGGCACTTCTAATCTTATTGTATTCCCTCCTTTTCCCAATGAATCAAATAACTTGTTGCTATAAATGAATGGAAAGAAAAACCTGCTAGAGAAAAATTGTACATTTTATTCATGAACCTTGCAAGATGTATCTTATAAGATACACGTGAGGAATGAATTAGTCTTCAAAGTCAGGTAATTTATGGTCTTCAGAAACTCTTTCTCCTCCCTCTTGGATATTCATAGGCTCTCAGAGTTTGAGTTATAATCTAAGAGGTCCACCCATTCTATGACATGCCCCTAACATGATCCCCCCCATATCATACAACCATGATATGCTAATGAACCTCAATCATCACAGGGCGTGTGCAGGTTAATATTCAATTATCTAATTGTGCAAACTCAGTAGCATTAGGTCAAGATCTCTAGGTCACTCTTGACCAGTTGATTACAGGTTTGGGGTTTGCTATCCCTGGAATGAGATTAGGAAAACTCTTCCAGCCTTGTGATTGGATGGGTCATTCCCCCTTTGTAATGGATTCCCTAAGGGTTCCCTCCACACCCTGTGAAGACCAACACCCTACATTCCTCACACTTGTGTTTAGTTTCATTTATTAACTATTCTAAGTCTGATCTGGTTGGGGTTTTTTTAAATTAATTTTTCCTGGTTCTATATTGTCTGAAAGACATCATAATTTGGCTCCAGCCTACACTTCCATATTTAATAAATATTTCTCCCCTTTCTGTACTCTACCATAAGTATCAGGCAAACTCAATTTGCCATTCCACTAATTTAGCATTTAATTTCTAGTGCCTTTTCACAGGTTTCTCCCTAATACTTGAAATACATTCCTGCATCATATCTGTGTCTCTCAGAATCTTAAGCTTCACTTAAAGATCAGCTTTGAAAACTGAAAGATCAGTTTTGAAACATTTCTTTATTCTCTTATTTTTTAATTCTCTATCCTACAGTTCAATTTTATATTTATTTATTTAAAGTGAATTCCTCACTAGAACATAGATACCTCCTCTTAAAAAAATCCTCAATACCAGATACAGTGCTTTGTACATAGTAAACAATACTATTTTTAAATCAATTATTTAAAAATTGATAAGCATTTATTTTCCCCTCTCTTCTACTGCCCCCCACTGAAAAAAGAAAAGTAAAACCCTTATAGCAAATATGATCAAACAAAACAAGTTCTTTTATTATACAGGCCCAAAATGCAATATTCTGTTTATTTAGTCATTCACCTCTCCCTTTAATAGATTTTTGTTAAATTGAATCCCTTTCTATCCTATAGAGGACCAGACCCAGGGAGTGATATTCACATATAATTGGTGACTTTTCCCATCAAAGATATGTGTGGATTATTGCTCATTGTATGGATCTGTTGGTTCACCAGTGAACCCTGACCTAGGATAATCTGTGGCTCCAGAGGTGGTTGCAAAAGATTTCTTGGATAGAGAAGTATGCAGATTTCTAAGAACAAATATTGTAATTTTATCCAGGAAATTGTAAAACTGGGTCTCCTTTAACTGGATATTCATGAGATAAGTTTTTGCTATAAAAAGTCTGAGCTTCCAAAAATAAAGTTGGTAGGTTTTTCACTTTTTCACCTTTTGTGTTTGGATATGCTTTTCTACCCAACCTGACTCTCGGAAATTCATGTCCAGACCCACACCAGAGCTATCATGGGCGATACTATCCCATCTGTTACTCTCAGTCTTGGTAACTTCACATTCCCAATACTCTGGCCCTCCAATTGTTCAACTTTTCTTTACTCCATGATTTCTTTTTTCACTCTACCTCAGCTACCCATTGAGGAAGGTGATCATTTGGGCTTTCATTATATACTCAAAACTATTCTACCTCCAAGATTTTGAACTCTGAAATTGTTTTCTCTGATCACTATTCACTGTTTTTCTATATTTCTAGATGACTCACTCCTGTTAAAATTTGTTCCTCAACCTCACTGTGATCTTCAGACAGATCTCTTGTCATCTTCCATTGTTTATGGTTAATAAATTCTCAAGCCTGGGTCGCTCCCCCCACCTACCTTCTCTACTCTTCTCAATCCCTGAAGATTAGAGATCACAAAGAACTATGCCCACTAAAAATTCTCATTGACTGCACCACATTCAATCAAAGGTTCTTTGATTTAGAGCTCCATTTCATAAGTCATCTAGACCAATCCCTTCTTTTAACAGATGAGGAAAATGAAGGGCCTTTAAATGACTTAGGGTCAAATAGTTAATAAGTGACAGATCTAGCATTCTTTTTTTTTTTTCAGATTTTCTAAGGCAATTGAGTTAAGTGGCTTGCCCAAGGCCACAGGGCTAGGTAATTATTAAGTATCTGAGGTCAAATTTGAACTCAGGTACTCCTAACTCCAAGGCCAGTACTCTATCCACTGTGCCACCTAGCCGCCCCTTCTAGCATTCTTTCCACTGCACCATGCTGCCTCTATCCTTTAATTTATCTCTGACTGGCTTTATTATATACTTCCCACAATGACTATTTTAAATCTTCCTTTGCCTGAGTTTCACTGTCATCTCTCATTCAGAAAATTACCTTCTTTCTACTTCATTGAAAAAAAGTTGAGGTTGGCCATGAACCCTAGTTGTAAAAGATACTTCCACTTATTTTTCTTCATTAAAAAAAAACTGTAACTTTTTCTTTTAAGTCAAGGATTCATTTGAAGAAAAGCATAAGAGATTTGTTTCAGAGTCAGGATAACCTGGATTCCAGTCTGGACTCTAATAATAGCTGAATTGTAGGCAGGTCAGTAACCTTTTTAGTATTTCTAGGCAACTCTTTTAAAAAAAACTAAAATTTGGAAAACAGCTGACTCTCTTCATTAGTAAAGGACCCAAGAGTCCCCAATACTGATCATTTCACAAATTCTTATTTAGGTGGTTGTAAAAGGTTTCTTTGATAGAGAAGTATACAGATTTCTAAGAACAAATATTGTAAATTTACCCAGGAAATTGTAAAACTGGGTCTCCTTTAACTGGATATTCCTGAGATAAGTTTTGCTTACTATGTGCCCAGAACTGGCTAGACTGAGGATACATGTACAAGAACAAAACAACCTCTATTCTCAAGAAGCTTACATTCTAATGGAGAAGACAGCAAGTGCATATGAAATGCAAATATCTATGTCTCTATATCTCAAGCTTAATATAAAGTGAATAAATACAAATACATGCAAAGTAGTTAAATACAAAGTATTTTAGGAGGAAATTGAAATCAGGAAAGGCATGTAGAAGAATGTGCTTGCATCTTATGGAAGAGAGGGACTCTCGTAGATGTAAGGGAGAAGGAGATATATTCCAGTCTTCTGGGAAGGGAAATGAAGGCATGAGTAATGTATGCTTTTATATATATAATGAAGTCTTTGCCCTGGAAGGAGATTGTAATCAACAAGGAAAGGTCTTCTAGGAGAAATAAAATGTGTTCATGGTCATACATTATAGGTTTCTAAAAATACTCTGGCATGTTAATCCAGTTTAAACCTCATGATGACTCCAAAGTATTGTTGTTGAAGTTTAGAACTTCATTAAATAAATTCATTAAAATAAATTCATTAAAGAAATGACTCAGAAATAGGAGGGACATATAAGTTTTATTATGCAATTGCAAGGTTATTGAATTTAGACTGGTTTTTAGAGGATAAGCAACTAATGGGGAATATGCTGCGACTTATTAGGAAAATAGGGCATAGTGTCAGTGCTGGAAGGTTTAGAGGTTGGCACAGTTGTAGTTTAGTGGATTATGTCAAGATGCTCAAAGATACTAAGTTCATTTTGGATAACAATCTGCTATCTCAATATTCTTTGTTGCCCTCTAGCCTCAACCTGCCTGTCCTTATAGAATCTTCCTGGCTGCAGGTGTCCTATTTAGCTAAGATTTGGGTTCCCAGTTTAGCTTTTATCAAGCCATGGTCTAGTACGGGGAGGCAAACTTTCTCAGGGATAATGCAAGACAGTTTTTTTCTATAACATAATATTTCTCAGGATACACAAGATCAACATAGAAAGTACAAATTTAACTATTTGCTAACATTCTATTTTCTATATAGTAGTTACTCTGCATCATTATTATTTCCATTTCACAAATGATGAAACTGGGGACCAGAGTATTAAAATAACTGCTCCTCATGTTTTCTGTATCTGGTTTATTTGGAAAAATACTGAATTTGAGACCAGAAGCCCTAACTTTGGACTTGATTTTGCTAATAATTAGATAAACTTGGGAAAATTATTTTCCTTTCCTAGTTCTCCATTTTCTCATCTGTAAAATGGGTGGAAGTTGGTATAGATGATCTCTAAGGACTCTCCAGGTTCTTTTGTTTCATAAACCTATACAATTAGCAAGCAGTAAAGCCCAAATGTAAGATACCAGCTCCATGTCTGTCCCAGTTTCTCAATAGGTGAAGGGATATTTTAGGGAGTATGTTAACAAAAAGTCAGAGGTCAAACCTCTGTTATTAGAGGTCAGACCTGTAATTTCTGAAAATCAATTCTTCCTGTTTGATATATGGGGGGGTAGTGCGGGGGTTGCGGGGTCCTTGGAAATTGACAGGAGGGATAGAGTCGGAGAAATGAGTTGAGTCAACAAGTGGGTAAAGGCAGGAGCAGGTTGACTGACTGTCAGCTGCTTAGATTTATTTTTATAGTCTTAGAATCATATGAAACAAGCAAACTAAAAACATTCCTTGGTTACAAAAGTATACAATTTTCATCATTAATCACATAGTTCATATGGTTACAAGTTTGATCATGTAGTGGTTACAAGTGTGATTATCAATCATGTAATTAATTTTCTTGTCCTTGCTCAGACCGTGATGACCTCAACCTGCCTGTTGCCTAGTTTGTTGCTGCATAGTAAAGTTATTGATTAAACAGAACTTTCCTTAGAATAATCTTTGATATAATTTGTTTAATGGAATGCTTCTATGTTTTTGTACTGCATGTGTAATGTTTTCGATATGCTCCCTTGACAACCTATAGTGAGGGTAGCTATGCTTGTCCACCTGTCCGTTGGCTCCTTCAATAACTAATTTTCCTTTCAGCCCTTGTTGGTAGACCCTACGGTTTCTATCACTTTTTATTCTTTCCCAATAAACTAAGGCTGTTAGAGTTCACATATTGGTTACCTATACTAACTATTCTCTCACCATCTTTATCATATATTCCTGTGTATGATAAGGGGGACAAAAACTGTTAATTTCCCTGGAAATCTATCTAACCCATCCTGTATCTGGTTTCCCTATATATATTCTGACATCTCCCTGGAACTCCCAGTGCTGTATCTTCCAATGATTTCATAATGTTGAAGCCTTTTGTATGCCTCAGGGAGAGGCAATCCTGTTAAATTTGGACAGAGTTCACAATCTGTTTTATTCAAGGAATTTCTCTGAAATTCTTCCTTTATAGTCATTCCACTATTAGGATGAATAAGTTTTGCAATTAATAATAGACCTATAAATATGAGTATACATGGAATCCCTATATATATTGAAGAAGGAAATGTTGTTCCATCAGGCAGTGTGACTGCCCCGAGTCTTCTTGCCCCGATTGTGTCAAACAGCTTAGAGACCCTGGCTCCCAACAGGGTAGTAACTGAAATTTCATTTTTAACCTTCAATTAGGGAAAGCAGCTTAACTAGCTTCAACTCCACACTTGATTATCTACCTGAACTCATCATCTTTCCCCTCAAACTGTGCCCTCTTCCTGACTTCCCAGTCACTATGGCACCATCCCCCTCCCCTCCCAACCTCATTGTCTCCCTCTTCCCGCCCCCTCCAATCTGTTGCCAAGGTGTTTTTTTGGTAACCTCTCTGGCCTGAGCCTCTCTCTCCCCGACTTTGTCTCTGTCTCTCTGCCTCCTGTTTCCCTGGTTTCCCCGTGTCTCAGCTAAAATCACTTTTTTGCAGAAGTCTTTGCTGATTCCCCTTGAATACAAGTGCCTCCCTTTAGCTGAATATTTGCAAAATTTATTTGGGCAAAGCTGTTTGCATGTTCTCACATTTGACTGTCCCTAAAAACAGGGGCTGTCTTTTCCTTTTTTTTTCTTTTGATCCCTATTGTTTATCAGGGTGCCCGGTATATAGGAGGCGCTTAATAAACGGTTGCACGGCCAAACAGTTCCATTCTTGCACCCCGGGAAGCCGCGATGACCCAGGAGTCAAGCCACAAATCCAGCGGAACTCCACTTCCGGGCCGCGGCTTTCCCTTAAGTAAGATGAACGCGAAGACGCGCGCATGCGTACCTCTGCTCCGGGGCCGCGTTGGAGTTTTTTGAACTACGATTGGTCGGAGTCGGGCCCAGGGGGAGGAACCGGAAGCGCTTCCTGTGTTATGGTACGGCGGCCCGTCCGGTCCTCCGGTCCCGGCAGGCCCGGGTCTGTGCTTCGGCGCCATGGGGGAGGCAGAGAAGTTTTACTACATCTACAGCTGCGAGCTGGACATCAACGTGCAGCTCAAGATGTGAGGGCGGCCGCGGGCGGGGTTTGGGACTGGCCCGGGTGGCGGGGCCGGGGCGGCCCAGAGCCGGGTGCCCCGGGGAGGAGCGGGGCCAGGCCCTGGGGGGCTTCAGGCCGGGGAGGGCAGGCCTCGTGGCCTCCCTCGGGGAAGGAGCCGGGGGAAGAGGCCGTTCTGGTTCGGGTGGCCTAGAGGCCCCAGGGCTGGCATCGGCCTCACCATCCCGAGCCAGTGCGCCGCGGCTGTTGTGCCGCCTGACTCGGAACAGCCCCGGGAGGAAAGGCGCAGCTATTAACCCCATTGACTTGGGCGGCGGCACAGCCAGCAAGTGACTGAGGCACAGTTGAATCTCAGGCATGCCCAGACGCCAAGTGCAGCACTTCATTCCCTGGGCCACCCCGCCGGGAGCCATGACCTTGAATCCCCAGCTCCTTTCAAAGCAAGGCTCCTACTGGAGGCCCTTGCACTTAGTGGACTCAGCAACTACTCATCCCCTTGTGTTAAAATCCGACTCATCTGACAATTACCTCCAAACCCAGCCATTAGAATATATGATGCCACCCTTGATGAGTGGAGCTTTTTTCCGTTTGTATTCTAAGTATTTTAGCTTAGTGCCTTGTACATTTTTAAAAAATTCTTTTTGCAAGGCAATGGGGTTAAATGACTTGCCCAAGGTCACACAGCTAGGTAATTGTTAAGTTTCTGAGACTGAATTTGAACTCAGGTCCTCCTGACTCCAGGGCTGGTGCGTTATCACCACCTAGTTGACCCCCACATTTGTTTCTTAAAAGACAGACTCAATGATTTAATTGGTTTGGGACTTTCACGGAGAGGCTACTTCCTTTCCCAGATCATTTAACATTTTTCGAATTAATTTGATGGGAGCTCTGACAGATTGTCACTTGCCCAGGGTCACTGAACAAAAAAAAAAATGAATTAATAACATCTATCTATCTATTATAGCAACGTGCGTTTCTTAAGTGGTTACTTAGGACAAGACACTCTGCCAGGTGAAAAAAAAGGATTTAACAACTTTCATTCTTCCTTCCTTTACTTATAGCAATATGCATTTATTAAGTGGTTACTTGGGACTAGACACTCTGCCAGGTGCTAGAAATGCAAAGATCAAAATGAAATAGTCCCTGTTCTAAAAGCACCTATTTGAATGTAGCTGCATGCAAAACAGATAAATGTTATAGTAGAAATGGATGCGGCTAAAATTCCGCCTTTTGAGTTGATTCTTAAAGGAAATTAGGGATTTCAGTAGGCAGAGATGAGGAGTGTTGGGAATAGCCAGCTCACAGGCACAAAGATGAGATTGAGTGTAGTTTGTGAAGAATCCTAAGAAGGCAAGTTTCACTGGATCATTGAGATTGTGAAGGGGAATAATGTGTAATGAGGTTGGAAAGTTAGCATGGAGGCATTTTGGGAAAAACTTTAAATGCCAAATGGGAGCTTATAGTTGATCCTAGAGGTGGTTAATTGGGAACCACTGGAGTTTTATTATGAGGCAACCTGAACCCAGGTTTTCCAAATTCTGAAGCCAACTTTATATCCACTATACATAACTGACTTGTACAGGGTAGACATTCAATAAATTGATATTGAATTAAAGTAGATGTAAAAAGATTGGAATTTGCAAAGTGAGAATATGTAGAATTAATTTGGAACTTTGATGTCACTGAACTGTATGTTTTTTCAAGATGAATTTTGAGATACTATAGGGAAGTTACCATTAAGCAAACATTATTGATCATGTGATCTGTTATTATCTCAACATTAAACCAACTATGTGTGAGACACTATTAGTACAGCATACATATAAGTACATTATATGTCATGTACTTAATACAAAATTAAGTACACGTCATGTACTTAATACATATTTTCTATTCCCTTTCAAGAAACACTTAAAATAAATTTAATATGCACAGTTTAAAGTCACCTTTTCCTTCCCTCCCATTCCCTTGTCCTCTGATCCCCCAGTAAATAATATTATCTTTGTTACTTTCTAAATATTTTTCATACTTTTCCTTTCCTGTTTATGGTATTTGGCAGTGACTAAGATCACCAGTGAGTTGTTGTTTAGGAGCCCTGCCTAAGCTAAAAAGAAATTCTTGTGTTTAATGGTTTTTGTTTGAGAAACATTTCTAATAATAGCTCTCTTAAAGTAAAAAGAATATTTAATTATGGAGTTGGAATAGATCTTAGTAATCATCCAAATATTTTGTTTTGCAAGTGAGCAAGCTGTACCTCAGATAGGTCATATAACTCACTCAGTATGACAATGATTTAGTGACCCACTATCATTAGTAGAAGAGGTAACAGATTTGAACTCAGGTTCTCCTGACTCTAGGGCAGGTGCTCTACCCACTGTGGCACCCAACTGCCCTATTTTATTTTATTTTTCCAATTATTGTGAAAGTTTTTCAATATTTATCCACTTGCATGTTTATAAGGTACATAATTATCTTTTAACATGGTATAGGAAGGGCAAGCATTAGAGAAATTCAGATTCTGTACCTTTTTTTTTTTTTGGTCCAGATATGGATTGTGTTGCCTGTAACAGATCTCCTAGGGTTGCCCTAGCTCTCCGAACTGCTGAGGGGAACTGCATCCATCATAGTTGATCAAATCACCATGTTAATGTGCACAGTATTCTCTTGATTCTGCTCCTTTTGGTCAGCATCAGTTCATGCAGTTTGTTCCATGTTTCTCTAGACTCCAACTATTCATGGTTTTTTATAGAACAGTTATTATTCCTAACATTCTTGAATCATAACTTGTTTAACCATTCTCCAGTTGATGGGCATCCCCTCAATTTCCAATTCTTTGCCACTATAAACAGAGCTGCTACAAATATTTTGGAACATGTGGGAATTTCCCCATTTTTTAAAGATTTCTTCTGGAGATAGGCTTTGTATTGGTTTTGTTGGGCAAAGGGTATGATCAGTTGGTTTTATGGCTCTTTGGGCATAGTTCCAAATTGCTCTCTGGAATCACCAACAGTATATTTAATGTCCCAATCCTCCTACAACTTCTCCAACATTTATTGTTTTCCTTTTTGTCCTCTTAGCCAATCTGATAGGTGCGAGTTGGTACCTCAGAGTTGTTTTAATTTGCATTTCCCTAATCAATAATTTGGAGCATTTTTTCATATGATTACATATAGTTTTAATTTCATTTGAAAACTGCCTGTTCATATCTTTTGACCATTTATCAATTGGGAAATGACTTGTAACCTTATAAATTTCATTCAATTTTCTATGTATTTTAGAAATGAGACCTTCATCAGAACCCCTGACTGTGAAAATTGTTTCCCAGTTTTCTGTTTTCCTTCTAATCTTTTTTTTTTAAGTTTTTTTTTTTTTTGCAAGGCACAACAGGGTTAAGTGGCTTGCCCAAGGCCACACAGCTAGGTAATTTTTAACTGTCTGAGGCCCGATTTGAACTCAGGTACTCCTGATTCCAGGGCCGGTGCTCTATCCACTGCGCCACCTAGCCACCCCTTTCCTTCTAATCTTGGCAGTGTTAGTTTTATTAGTACAAAACTTTTTTAATTTAATATAGTCAGAATCATCTGTTTTGCATTTTATAATGTACTCTCTTTATTGTTTGGTCACAAATTTTCCCCTTTCCATAGATCCAGAAGAAAAAGCATTTCATGATCTGTTAATTGGTCTATGGTAAATCCTGTACCCATTTTGACCTTCTTTTGGTATAGTGTGTGAGAGATGTGGGTCTATGTCTAGTCCCATGGCTTCTGTATAGATGAGGAATTTTTATTAAACTAACTTCATGAATAATTTTAAGAAAAAGTCCTTTGCCTACAAAGTCTCTTCTCTTGAATTTAGTATTTTTTTCAATGATTATCGAATTCCTAATTCTTTGTTATGATTTCTTTTGCTTTTAGAGGAAGCTTGGAAGGAAAGAGAGAACAAAAGAGTTACAAAGCTGTCTTAGAAGATCCTATGTTGAAGTTTTCAGGATTATACCAGGAGACCTGTTCTGATCTTTATGTTACTTGTCAAGTTTTTGCTGAAGGGAAGCCTCTGGCTTTGCCTGTGAGAACTTCCTATAAGGCTTTTAGTACAAGGTGGAAGTAAGTATCTGTTTTCTCATGTGTTGTGGTATCTTGGAGTCCCATTTTTCTTGTTATATTTTTAGGTGGCCTATGCAGAGAAAGTTCTTAACTTGAATGTCCATTGTCTTTTTATAATTTAGAAATTCAAACAGGATCCTACTGTAATAGGATGATATTTTAACTGTTAAGATGTTTGAATATACCTAGTGTTCAGTGTATTAAAATACTCGATAAGCACTTTGGGTTTAGTTAAAAAATTCCAAATCATCCATACTTCAGATAGATTTTTTTTTTTGCTCCTGTTCCATATCGCTGAACAAAACCAATTAGGTGTTAGTTGCTTATATTTGTGGAGATAGATCTCTTTGCCTTTTTATCCATTTTGGTTACTGCTCTCTTTTGTTTAATTTCATCCTCAAAGGTGTCAAGTTCTTTTGCATAAGAATATGGTTGGGGTTGGCTAGGTGGTCTGCTAGGTGGCTCAGTGGATAAAGCACGGGCCCTGGAGTCCTGAGTACCTGGGTTCAAATCTGGTCTCAGACACTTAATAATTATCTAGCTGTGTGGCCTTGGGCAAGTCACTTAACCCCATTTGCCTTGCAAAAAAAAAAGAATATGGTTGGGGAGATAGTAAGAGGATGGTGTAAGTGAATGGTACACTGGACTTCTATTCAGAAAGACTTGGGTTCAAGTTATGCCTCAGATGCTATCTCTGTGAGCTTTAGTGATACTTAACCTTGCTGTACCTTGGTTTCCTCTGTAAAATGATGGGGTTGAATATGATGGTTCCTTAAATATGTGATCTTGTAACCCCCTTCTGCTTTTGTAATTCTACCTCACACTTGAGCAAAGAGAAAGTGAAAAAAAGTTCACTTTGCTGTAGGTCCAGTGAGTGCTTTTGAAAACTGGTCTGTTTGATAATCATACAAAATGCATGGACACAAGATAAATTCTTTGAGTTTCAGAAAAAGTAAGAAAAGGCAATTAAAATTACTAATTTTATCTGCTCTTCCCTCCTTTTTAAAAAGTAGTGATAGGCAAACTAGGATTGCAATTTAGGAAATATTTTGCAATTAATGGGGCTTAGTCTAGCAAAGTAAGATGTTTTATGTGACAGGATTAAAGTCAGGGTAAATACCTTTAGAATCACTGTACTTTGAATTATGAAGGGGCAATAAATACTTAATGCAAAGTGAGATGATTTTTTAAATTTTTGTTCTTTAAAATTCAGTTCTTTGAAATACTTTGCTGAGTCATGAGAAGGCATGACTCTTAATACTAAAAATTATGAAATATTTGAATTGAACAAATTTGTATCTGACAGATAAACAGTAAAATAATTGATATAAACTTTTTCATATAGGATTATATAATTTGAGCTGCAATGGACCTTGGAGATCATCTAGATCAGTGGTTTCAAATTCAGATTAAAAACAGAGGCCAAACATTAGGATCTTTATGATGAACATGTTGACTTAGATTGCATTTTTTCTTATTTTGTTGAATATTTTCCAATAACATTATAAACTTATTGTGGGCCAAATGACCTGATCAGCATGTTTGATACCTCTGCTTTAGGTCAACCCTTCCCCCAATTTACAAATGAGGAAATTTGCTTAAGGTCTCAAGGACAATTTGTGACAGAGCCAGGACTGAAAACTTACCAGTCTTTCCATGGTACTGTGCCATTTATAGTAAATAAATAGTCTATAAACAATTGTAAAGAGAGAGCCCCCCCCCCCCCAAACATATTTTGTCTATACTTTATGATTTTTCCCATTAGGAGATAATTTTTTGTTTGAGAGTGTCAGAAATCCCTGTTTTCTGAGTGATTGAATACAACAGATTGCATATTTATCATCTAGCTCTGTTCTATAGCTTTTAATGGCTATAACCTATGAGTTGAAAGAGGAGGTTTCACTTCTTGATTTTGCTGCTGATATGTTCTTTGACTCTAGTCTAGTTAATTAACCTCACTGCAGTTTTTCTCATTGGAAAAAGAGAATAATGCCTATTATTACCTTTTCAGCCTGGCTTACTGTGTAGGTAGAAATTAAAGAATTCATTTAATTACTTAAGCTTATCTATAACTTTGAATGATTTTCTGAAGGTATGTGCCTTATTTTTTAAGAACTGCTCAGAGACCATTTAAATTTTAAGATATTTAACAACTTTTAGAATTCTCCATAAAATTGACTGCCACCTATAATTATCTCATGTTCTTGAAAGGTTGGTGTTATATATAGCAGTTAGTAGTTTATTGTTTTGTTGTGTTTTTTTTTATTCCATTTGCATTTAAACAAATTGCAGGATATTTTCTTTTTTAACCAGGTGCTGTTAGCCAAATTTCCTTTGTATTCATTACATAGCATTGAGATATGCTCCTATGAGAATAATTTTGTATGAACAGAAGTTTTTTCCCCAAATCATTGAGTGTGTCTTCTGTGTATTACTTTGTGATTATAGTAATCACTTGCCTGGTGTTCTTTTGGGACTGTGGAAAGCTTCTACTGATTAGGGGAGTTCTAATTATCAAATGATTCCAGTGTTAAGTTTCAATGCTAGAGGAAACTGTCAGAGAGTAATTTTGGAGTCAGAGGACCTGGATTTGAATTCCAGCTCTATACTAACTCTCCAATTTAGGACAAGCTCTTCCTATTGTCTCCAATGTCTGTTTTCTTATCCTTGAAGTGGCAATCTTAGTGTTTTCCAAGACTGATAGGGCTATTGTAAAAGGCAAATGAGGTAATATATGTAAAGCACTCTGTAAGTTATAAAGCACAATATAAATGTCAGCTATTAAAGGGAAAGAATAGAAGGTAAGAAAAGACTTTTTTTTTTGCATTTTTAGGAACAGACATCCCTGGTGAGATTAATATATGTGAAAATGCTTTGAAAATGAGAGTATCTAAAGTTATTAATGATAATTAAATGATCTTTGGTGGAAAAGAGCATGCCTTAGTTAAAGGAACAGCACTTATCCATCTCTGATATTTCAATAGTTACCATAGCAGTATCCTCTATGTGATAAAGGAGAGATCTTTTTTCCCTTTTGTAGTGTTTCATCTACCTTTGTGGAAGCACTATGAATCATAAAATGTCCTATTTCTGTTTTTTAAAAGTTTGTTTAGCTTTTATAATAACTTGCCTTCAATTTGATTCTTTTTAGCATTGACCTAGCTTTTTAAGGCCAACTTCTTTGGTTCTGTTCCTGTTTATAATCACTTTAAGTGAAAACTCATATAAATAACAATATTCAATTCCATTTTATAGTTGGAATGAATGGTTAAAGTTACCAGTGAAATATCCTGACCTGCCTAGGAATGCACAGGTGGCTCTGACCATATGGGATGTATATGGCCCTGGAAAAGCAGTCCCTGTAGGAGGGACAACAGTCTCACTCTTTGGAAAATATGGGTAAGTACTTTCTTTGTCTCATCCTCTGTCAAACTTTTTTTGGCTCCCTTGTCATTGTCTTTGGAGAAGAATGGTGCTTTAAGACCCAGCATGTGCTTTAGTTGCTTGCATGCTGGGAAGTGGATTCAGGCTCAGTGCATTTTCTCGTTATTCACAAGAATGAGAAATTACTGAGCCAGAGGTATGCCTCCTCCAGAGTGTCATTGTTTCCCATTTTCTCCTACTCAGGAGGGCTTTGGTTGCCATGGCAAAACAAATGCAAAACCCTATATTACCTTCTCTATCTTATTGACTGACAGCCTTTGAGAAACTGATAAACAGTCCTTTGGAATAGGCTGAAGAGATTTTGGCAGCAGTAGTAACCACTTTTCTATATTTTTCCCACCCTAACTTTTTAAGAGGTAAAACATTTTGCCTTTTTCAATCTGGGTATAATCAGTAAGCTACCTATATCATACTGTGGTTCTTACACAAGAATATAATTTTAGAACTTTCTTTCATTTCAATTTTAGCAATTTTAGTACTTTGTTTCAAGATATATTCAAATACATTCAGTGTCAAAGTGACCTTGGATAATTGATATGGGACAAATGATGTTTTCATTTTTTAGCAGAGAAAAGAAATTTTGGGAAGTGAATTGACCTGCCTATAGTCACCAATTAAGTCTAGATAATTTATCCTCATTTAATGTTTGAGGGGCTTCCACTAGAGCGTTTGGTAATGTGCTGGAGGCAGAGCTAAGTTTTTAAAAGTCTAGTCCATCTGCTGGACTTCAGTAGTTCTCAACCTTCTGTATTGGGCTTTGACAAATATGGCTATATTTTTAGTTCATTGAGCCTTTTATCATAATTCACTTTCCTGGATGTGAAATATATGATTTTTTTTTTCCTGCACATCTTCCTCCACGCCTTAATTCATTGAAGCACCTTAATTCAATGATGCTTCTGCTAACATTTTATTGAAAAGAAAAACTACTTTGTCTTCCAGTTAATTAAGCTAAAGCATTTACTATCTCATTTCAGAAAGTTTCTAAAATATGAGAATGCATTATTTGTTTTTCATAGAAATGTAGCTCAACCTCAAAAAATTCTATAGACATTCTAAAAGTTAGTATAAAGTAAACTGGCCTTATAGTGTTAAGTAAATTAAATCTTTAAGTAAAATTTTCAATTGAAATTTTCTAAATCTTTTGCCTTTTCTCTTGCCTGGTAGAGACAGTATGAATTATCCCTAATAGTCCTACAAGGAAGCCTGAACACATCGAACTATAGAGACAAATGATAACTTTTGGAGACTGTATTAGTTCTGAAATGTTTATCTCATATTTTTTTCCCCCCCTTTAGTTCTGACCCAGTGGAACTGGCCTGTTCTTTGGTGATACTATAGCAAATTGACATTGCTTTTGTATAACAAGTATATGACATTGTAGCATAGTATGGTTGCTATCGCATAATCCAGTGCTACTCTGGGATTGCTATTTAATTATAATGTACTGTACATGTTTGGGAAGCACAGTTTTCTTTACATTTCTTTCAGAAGATGTCCTTAAAACATTAAAAATGCTGTCAAGCAATTGGACGCTTAAAGAATATTTAAACTTGTTAATTTGCTAATATCTATATCTATATATATCTATGTCTATATATCTTTATATATATGCCTGTATGATAAGATAACATATTTTTAAAAATCTGCTTTCCCTTATTGATGCATATTTCTTTACAATTCTGCCACTTTGACTTTAGCAGTTATTCTTCCATGACTGAGTGTTCAAGCTGAACCAGAGCTTTTCAGTGAATAGCTAAGAAATTATTAGTCTAGTTTATCAAGATAAGGCCAGGATAACTTCTTTGCCCTGCAAGTGAAATGATAGCTTGGAAGATAGCAGAAGATCTCTCCTGCAGATATTGCTTTCAAATGTGAAATTTGAAGTCAGTGCTGCTGCTACCATAGAACAACTTGGCACTAAGAGCTGGAGCAGTAAAGCAGCTGTTGCTGGAGGTTGGACCTGAGAGTGTAGGAGAGCCCACCTGCCGTGCCTGGTTTTCTGTCCTGCCTGGCAAACTTAATTTCCCAAATGGTTACATTGCTGTCTTCTTCTTCTTCTGCTATGCTACCTGGAAGCTGGGAGGCTCTGAGCTGAGGTTCTATTAGTGTCACTAGAAGGGAAGTCATCATTTTCAGTCACTTGGCATAACCCCTTCCCCCTCATATAGGGACCCTTAAGTTACTTGGTGAATCAACTTGCTGCCAAATACGCTTATTTCTTATACATTTGAGTTTAGCTAGTCAAAGTACTCTGTGTTGGGAGCTCTTTGTTACTGCAGATACATTTATTGGTTATTAGTCATTTCTGTTTTATGTGTCACTGATAGGTTCTAATTTTCAGGTAGAAAAGAGAATCCTATTTTATGCTATTGAAAAAGCTGAGGAATTATTTATATAAATCACAGTTCTTATTTTTTCCTCTTTTCCAGATTTTACTTAAAGTTAAATATCCAAAGGTTAGACTCCTCACCATCATTGCTTTGTATGTTAGTTGAATCTTTACACTCCCTGAGATAGTCACTATTTAGTAGCTTTTGTGGGAGCAGACATGGCGTTTTTTTCTTATGGAAATCCATATACCAGGTGGTGCCCATTTGTTTTTAAACTTGATACCTAAGGACATTATTACTTCACTACATTATTTTCATATCTAAAAGATTCCAAGGAAATCATTTTATTTCTCTTATGAAAATCTATAAGGAAACTACTGCTCTCTTATAATGATAGTTAAAAGTACATATTTATATGTATGCCAAGTGTCTTTTTAAGAGAGGCAATATGGTTTAGTGCAAAGAGCACTGCATTTGAAATCAGAAAACCTACATTAGAATCTTTATTACCTATTTTCTGTTTTAACTAGTCAAGGCATTTAATTTTGCTGAGGATCAGTATTTTGAATGGGGGTAAAACATACCTGCTTGAACAAACTCAATGAGATATTGGAAATTCTTATATCAATTAATCATTTTTTTAACTAGGAATAGTGAGTACTAGACATTCCTTTGGAAGTAGGAGAAAATAAATATAAATTATTTAATAGTATATAATATATCATTTTTAGAAGTATTTTCTTTTTCAAAGTACAAAATGTAAAAATCTACATGATACCACTGTTTAATCTACCTGACATTTACAAGTGTTTGGTGAAATGGGAACTATCTATGCCCTAGAACAAAATTTTTTTAGTCTTTATTTTAGGTGGCTTAGAATTTTAAATTGGGATACATTTGTAAGCTGTTAGTGATTGAAAGGGAAAGCAAACTAATATTAAGGCAGTAATTTAATGTAGCAACCCTAATCATTACAAAATCCTTTGCCTCCTGCTAACCTGCTAACTACTCTTACAGTTGTTTGGAAGTAGCTTCCCAAATGGAAATTGATTAATTAGAAGAGAGTAGGTATATTTTGTTTCAGAATAAACATTCTGAGTTTATTAGGTACTTCATTATTTTATTAGAAATGTATCTTCATTTATGAGCATTCTTTTTATATGGTGTAGAATATAAGTCATCTATAATTTTCTTATCCCTTTGATTATTGAACATTATCTTGTCCTTTGAGGATTTATGGAATGAAACATTTGGAGCCTTCCTCTGGATCTTTTAATATTTTGTAGATATCAGTATTAATATTTGAGTTGTCTGTTATCTTTCACCCTTGACACAGGCTTTTTTGGTCTTATATGGTCATCATTGGATATAGGGTCAATTTTGATAAGATACACCATTTTTTCTTTTGGAAATTAGAAAAAATTTGTTCAGATGACTCCAATTACTTACCATTGTGATATTTCAGATGGGTCTGTGATTTTAATCTGAATGTTTTTTTCTCTTCTCGCAAAGATTACAAAACCTCCACATCTTAGTAGATATTTGTCATCTATATCTTTAGCTAAAAAAAATCATCACCTGATGACCTTGGTGATAGTTTCCTTGAGGCGGGGGGGGGGCACCTCCATATATTTAGTGAGAAGAATTTATTTTTTCATAAACAGCTAGTATATTGAGTACCAAATATTTTCAGATCACTGTTATTTCCTAGTTGAGTTGCAAAAATAAAGACAAAATCCTTATCTTCATGACCTTAAGAATGTAGCTAATGTACAAATATTTTGTATTTTATTTTATCTCCTTTAATCATGGTACTTTTACATTGGATAAGATGTTGAACTAGATTACCCTGAAGTCATTTCCTACTGTAGTGTGTGGAAATTTTAAGGAAAGAATTGGGTTTGGAGTCAGAGAATCAGGTTTGATTCCCAGGTCTTTTACCCCGTGATCTAGAGCAAATTACATAACTTCTTTGGGTCTTAATTTACCTGTTTCTAAAAAGGGGAAATTAGACAACTAAGCTAGAGGATTTCTTTATAATAAAAAAGCTTATAGATGTTGCCACTGTCATACTTAAGTGTGCAATTCTCTTTAGTATTATCCAACTCTTTAGTTTTTAAATGAAATATCAGTGCCCATGGAGGGGAAAGTGGCATGTGAAAAACTATGGCTGTTACATGATTTGTGATTGCTTTGTTAATTGCTTTACAACTCACTGTGGACCTAAAAACTTGGCAGTAGAGACTCTCATTTCTTCTCTGTGCTTAGGAATATAAACTTTGCCATAATCAGCTGCATTCATTTATTTCCTCTACTGATACATGTGCCTTTCCCTTAGCATGTTCCGTCAGGGAATGCATGACTTGAAAGTCTGGCCTAATGTTGAAGCAGATGGATCTGAACCTACAAAAACTCCTGGCAGGACAAGCAGTACGCTCTCAGAGGATCAGATGAGTCGATTAGCTAAGGTAAAAAAGAAATAATTAGAACAGGTGGGAAACTCTTTACTATGTCTTTTCAAGGAAAATTATTAATTATGAGACAGACTTCATTGAAAAGGGGGTAAATGTGGGGAAACGGTTCTCTTGTTTTACGATTCCTTTAAGGATGCAAATGTTATAAATTAGATAATCATTTTGATTTTAGAAGTTAAAGAAATATCTTCCCTTTTCCATTCCAAAGATGTATTTTTTAAACATTCTAAATTATTTGTAGTAAGTTGTATATACTGTAGCTATTTTTTAAATTCCTTTTTAAAATTGGAGGGGATTTGTAAGTCCCTTCCAGCTCTGAGATTCTAAATTTTAAATATGTGTATCCCTAGCACCTGGTGCAGTGTCTTGAACATAGTAGGAATTTATTATTTGATGAAATGAATTTGAATTTTTTTTGTTATTTTTTTCTTTTTATTTTCATCCATTTGTACATGTATATTTCCAAGTTACAAAGCCTCCCTCTACCCTTCCTTCCCACCCCCCTCCCCTCGGTGGGAACAGTCAGGTTAGCATTTTATATACATATTTTGTTAAATATATTTACTAATTAGTAGTTTTTGGTATGATGAATTTGAATTAAGGGAAAGAGATACATAAGAGATAATTTTTATAAAGTGTTCATCAGTTTTGGTAGGGGTGTTTTTTTTTCTGTGTATTTTGTTTTGTTTTGTTTTTCTTCTTCTGGTTGGGGATACTATAGTCCATAATCTTGTCAGATATGGTTGTCCTAGCTCTCTGGACAGCTGAGAGGGGTTGTAAATGAATTCAACAAATTCCATCAAGGTTGTAAATGAATTCAACAAATTGAATAAATATTTGTTAGCATTTCCTCCATTTAGGCAGGGCACTGTTAACTAGATATTTAAAACCCTCTTAAATTTTGTTTGAGAAGAAAATTTCCTTAGGCTGTTCTGCTAACATGTTACTTTTATATCCTGTCATTGATATGGATGACTATTTTTATCTCAAGAAAGCTTCTACACCATATGTTGTTAAAATAGTTTTTCAACCTGGTGTTTCAAGGTTCATATGGAAGAAGCATTAATCAAGAAGAATGAGATCTAGAATTGGTTAGTATTTGTGCTTCATCTTAAAATTTTTGTTGATTACTCCACTTAATTGCATTTCTCTTTTATGGAAAAGATATCAAAGCCACCTAATGATCAGACATTTTATTTAATATACTGTTGTCAGTGTTTAAAATTTGGTTGTCTATTAGCTTGCCTGTTGAAGGCAAGGATTTTGAGATTTTGTTCATTCTTGAACAAGGAGTATAGAAAGTTCTGAAGTTATAATCATGTCTACCTTCTCTTCCAATGACTTATCATAGCAATAAACTCACTTTTCATTTAAACTACTCTATGTGTCTTTTATCAAGCTAGCTAACCTTGAGTTTCTAATAGGAAACTCATTAGAATCAGCTCATTTATTGCCTTCAGTTATTATAATACAAGCAAGGTTGAAGCTCAAATACATAATAAGAGAGTATAGTGAAACAAAATCTCTTAAATTGTTTCTAGAGATCAGCACTATGATCCATGTTATAGGCAAAGTTTTAAATCCCTGGTCTTTGAGGGGGAAAAAGACTAGGAAGAAAAATAGACTGCTCTGTACCTGCCCCGTTAATCTACTCTGTTTCTATATTAAAAGAATTATTTAGATTCTAGCATGAAATGTTTCTAATTATTTTTGATGAAGGAATCCATACTAATTTGTTATAACAACCACCTATGTGACTTTTTCACTCTTAGCTCTGTTTAAAGAATGCAAGTGTTCATGTTTCTGGTGTGGTGCTATTTTGTATATGTTACATTACTTTCTTTCTTTTGGTGGGGAGTGGGGAGAGCTGACGCTTAACAAAACATGACTAGCCTTCAGAATTTTGACTTTCCTTCTAAAGTTTGTATTGAAGCTTGTTTAATACATAGAAATATTCTCATTTTTATGTATCACAGTTCATTAGAATTCTTACAAATGACATAATAAACAGTAATGAGAACTGGCTAATTGTTGAGGACATTTAGCCATGTTCCCATATTCTTTTTTTTTTTTTTTTTTTTAGGTTTTTGCAAGGCAAATGGGGTTAAGTGGCTTGCCAGGGCCACACAGATAATTATTAAGTGTCTGAGACCGGATTTGAACCCAGGTACTCCTGACTCTAGGGCCAGTGCTTTATCCACTGAGCCACCTAGCCGCCCCTCCCATGTTCTTTTAATTAGCAATGGTCTTAATTTTATACTGGACATTGTCAGTTAGCAGTACTGTAAGAGAATGTGTGTAATACCTTGAATTGATACTCTTGAATATTCGAGTACTTCTGTTATCAGTAGGTAATAAATTTTCCACCTCGTTTTTTTCTAGTCTATAAAATGGACACACACACACACACACTTTTTGGTGTTGATTAGAGTCATGCACTTGCCAATATACCTTGTTCCTACAAGTAGCATGCTATTTTAAAAATTTCTAAACTGATTGAATTTTTTGGATCATGCTGTGCTTTTATATCCTTCATTACTATTGAGTGATGTCCTCTAGAAATTCAAAGTCAGTAATTACTTTTTTAGTAAAAATAAAATGCTTCATTAATGCAACACTGCTGAAGGACTTCCTCTCTCTCTTTGAATACTATTTCTTGGTATTTTTTACCAACTCTTTCATTGATTCTTATATAGAAGCTGATCATGCTTTCTGAGATTTTGGGAAAACTAAATGTTCTCATTTCAGAGGAAAAAAGTTGCTTTTAAAAATAGTTTTCTATTTCTGATTGAAATCAATGCTTTTAAATATACTTGGCTCAAATATACTATGCTTTTAAATATATTACCACATTTGATTTTCACAATAAATCTGTCAGACAAAATGTTATTATTTAGTAAATAGTAGCTTAGAAGTCCTAGTTACTACTACTACTACTACTACTACTACTACTACTACTACTACTACTACTACTACTACTACTACAATTACAACTACTACTTCTACTGCTACTGCTACTGCTACTGCTACTATTAGCTAGCCCTTTTATAGTGCTTTAACGTTTGTTAAGCACCTTAAAAATATTATCTCTTTCTATCCTCACAAGAATTCTAGGAAGTACTGTTATCCCCATTTTACAAATGGGAAAGCTGAGGTTAGCAGAGGGATTAGTTAGAGTCATACAGCTGGTGATTATCTGAAGCTGGATTTGAATTCAGGTTTTTCTAACTGGCACCTAGGTGACTAGAATTCTGAGTCTGGAGTTCAAATCCAGCCTCAAACATATAATAGCACTTATCTTCTAGGGTTCTAGTGAGTATTCAAGAAGATAATATTTGTAAGTTAACAAATGATCCATTGTAAGTGTTGTCTAAATGTTAACTATTTTAGGTAGCTATCGTTAACAGGTAACAACAATGTTAAAGTGCTGAACCTAGAGTTGGAAAGTTGTTAAATCATTTCCAATTCTTTATATATCAGCATTTGGGTCCCCCTTACCCTTCCAGCCTTTGTGCCATCTAACTGCCTCTTTTGAATCTCCCCTTAGACATTTACTATCAGTGTTACTCTGGCATGTTACTTAACCTTTTTACTTATAACTTCTTTCATCTTTACAAAGAGAGTAGTAATGATAACTTGCAGCATTTGCAGAGTTGTTGTGAGCTGAAATGAGATAATGTATATAGAGTTCTTGTTGAACTTTAAAGTCCTATATAAATGTTAGTTATCAATAAATCACTTTTTTAGAGTCTCAATTTCTTTATCTGCAAAATGCAAGGGTAGGATGAAATAACCTTTAAGATTTCTTACATCTCTAACCTATCCTTTGATTCCTGTTTTCCCTTCAGAAAAGTGCTTGTTAGAGAGTCAGTCAAGAAGTAGGCATATTTATACTCTTGGTGATTTTGTGAATTAGTCTAACCATATTGAATTTTTTTTTTTTAGGTTTTTGCAAGGCAAATGGGGTTAAGTGGCTTGCCCAAGGCCACACAGCTAGGTAATTATTAAGTGTCTGAGACCGGATTTGAACCCAGGTACTCCTGACTCCAGGGCCGGTGCTTTATCCACTGCATCACCTAGCCGCCCTAACCATATTGAATTTTGACCCAACCATACTGTACATATATCCCAAGGAGAGCAGTGGCAAAAAAAGAAAAGTCTAATACATGACAAAATATTCATATCAGTCATTGTAGGAGCCAAAAAACTGAAACAGAGTGCCCATTATTTGGGGAATGACTAAATAAAATGTAGTATATGGCTCATAAAATATCATTGCACCATAAGAAATCAGAACCAACACTAATATATAAACTCAAAATGATTGCAGCTACCAGTTTTGGTTTTAGAGAGAAGAGAGAGCATATCTTCATCTTCTAGGTAGAGTGGTAGGCTGTGAAGGTATGGAATGATTTATCGTTTGTTTTGCTAAGTTTTTTTTTTTTTTTAGGTTTTTGCAAGGCAGATGGGGTTAAGTGGCTTGCCCAAGGCCACACAGCTAGGTATATTAAGTGTCTGAGACCGGATTTGAACCCAGTACTCCTGACTCCCAAGGCCCGTGCTTTATCCACTATGCCACCTAGCCGCCCTGTTTTGCTAAGTTTTTTTACATAGCAAGAGAAGATTCAGTGAGAGGCAAGGTATCATTGGAAAATTATTTTGATATTTAAAAAATAAACTAAAACTTACTAAGAGAAGAAGAACAAAACTGAGATATCATCATTGAATTCTGCCATTGTCCTACTGACAGTTTTTATTGGTAAGGGTTGTTGTTTCTGCATTCAGACTCCATAGCTCTTTTCTCTGGATATGGGTGGCATTTTCTATCACAAGACTTTTAGAATTGTCCTTAATATCTGAACTACTAAGAGAAGATCATAGTTGATCATCACATAATGTTGCTGTTATTGTATAAATTGTTCTCTTGGTTCTACTCACTTCACTCAGCATCAACTTATGAAAGTCTTTCCAAGCTATTTTTTTGTACTAATGATGTCTTATAGAATAATGGTACTCCATCACATTCATATACCATAATTTGTCTAGCCATTCCCCAATTGATGGCATTTCCTCAATTTCCTGTTCTTAGCCACTACAAAAAAAGAGGTGCTATAATTATTTTTATACATGTGGGCCTTTTTCCCTTTTTTTGTGATTTCTGTGATAGAGACCTAGAAGTGTTATTGCTGGATCAGAATATGCACAGTTTTAATGCCCTTCATGCAAATTTCCAAATTGCTCTCCCAGAAAGTTAGATCAGTTCACAATTCTACCAACAGTGCATTAGTGTTCTAGTTTTCCCACATCCTCTCATTTTGATGATTTTATTTTTTTCTCATATTGGTCAATTTGATGGGTGTGAGGTGGTACCTCATGGTTGTTTTAATTTGCATTTCTCTAATCAATAATGATTTAGGACTTTTCCCATTTCTTTTGATAGCATTATCATTGTAGTAATCCAAATTCCCAATCTTTGTGTCATCCTTGGCTTGTTTTTCTCCCTCGGCTCCCATATCTAGTGCATAGCCTAATCTTTTTGTTTTCTGCCCCTGGACCTTTTCTCTTAACCATTCTCATCTCTTCACTCACATAGCCTGTTCACAGAAATTTAATTCAATTTTTAGAGTCCTTTTTTCTTCCGTTTTGCAGATTTTTGATTTTCTTTTCATAAAAATTTTTAGCCTTTATGTCAAGGAGAATCTGATTCATTAAGTTAATTATATTAAAGTGTAAATTATCTTAGTCTCTGACTGTAATGAATATAATTTTAATTTGTATGTTTTTAGAGTTTATGGGTAAATTCCTCAAGTTCTTTCAGTTAACTCATTAACTTAGTTTTTTTCCCTTGGGAAATATCCTTTATTGTGACCTTTAGGTTTGATGCAGTTAATAGCTTTGTGTGAAAGAAAAGTAGAATTATTATTATTATTATTATTTAGGGTTTTGCAAGGCAAATGGGGTTAAGTGGCTTACCCAAGGCCACACGGCTAGGCAATTATTAAGTGTCTGAGACCGGATTTGAACCCAGGTACTCCTGACTCCAGGGCCAGTGCTTTATCTACTACGCCACCTAGCTGCCCCAAAAAGTAGAATTATTCTACCTTAAAGTTAGATCTTGATTGCTTTTTTTGGGGAATAGCACTTGTCTATCAATCTGTGGCAAAACGATATTTATAGTGTCATTTTTCTCTTTCTAATAAGTATATACATATATATATGTATATATACATATATATGTATATATATATATATGGCAGGTTTTGACTATCATCTAGGCTGTGTGTAGAATGTGTTACTCAAATAACTCAGATCAAATTCTTATTCTCATTCCTTTAGGATTTCCTTCCAGGCATGCAAATCAAAGCCCTGCCATGTATGCCTGACTGGTGTGACTCTTATCTATGTTCTTCCAAAAGTTTGTCTTTGGAATCCTGACAGTACTAGTAGATCATTGAGTTATGTAATTCCCTACAATTGTCATATGACCATGGCATCTTTTCTTCCCAACAGATGATTCCTTAATGACACCCTTAATGCCTGCTCTTCTTTAGAGCTCCCCTTGGTAACATAATACAGCCTATTCATGTCCACCATATACTTGTCCTCTTGAGAGTATTAGTGATACTGATGATATTCCATATTTTGCTGCCATAAGCAGTACCAGTAAAATGTTTGTATTGAAAAGATACATGGGTCTTTGCTTACAAGAGAAGTTTGAGGTCAGTAAAAATGAAATGGCATCATCTTCATCAAAAAAACATTACATCAAAAACACTACATCAAAAAAACTGTAGAATTGCCTAATTTTTTTGACTATGTATAGTCTTTATTAATTTTGACCATTTAATTTGGTTTTTGCTGGCTATTTTAATAACAATGGACATTAAAGAATCCTTTGGAAACAGTTTTTACCTAATGTTACGATGGTTGAATCTTACTATTGAATTGCTTATTGTTGTCTAAGGCTTCCCAAAACTTTAATTCTGTCTTGAGACCTACCATCACAAATAGACCAAATGAAGGTTTTTTTTTTAAGGATTTTTGTAAGGCAAATGGGATTAAGTGGCTTGCCCAAGGCCACACAGCTAGGTAATTACTAAGTGTCTGAGGTCGAGATCGGATTTGAACTCAGGTACTCTTGACTCCAGGACTGGTGCTCTATTCACTGCGCCACCTAGGTGCCCCCAACCAAATGAGTTTTTTCCAGTTTCAGATTAAGCCCTAAAAAAGCCTATTGATTTATGTTCTAATATTATTACATAAACCAACAGTACCCTTTTTCTCTTGATCTGGTCCTAGACATTTTCACTTTCATGAACATATAGTTTGAATGTTTTTGGGAATGCAGGGATAGGAAGAATGAGCTAATTTTCTAAATTACATAGTAATTGACTTTTTGGACTATATGAAACATAGATACTGTTTTATGCAGTTGAAGGTCTGAATTGTAAACCCACTGAGTTGTTTTGTCTATGTGTGTGTATACTCAGTAAAGAGCAGTCATCTCAGTATTTCATGTAGAATTCTTTTTTTAATTTAAATTTTATTTTTTTATTTTTTATTTTTATTTTTTTCAATTACATGCAAAGGTAGTTTTCAACATCCATTCATTTACAAATTTATGAGTTCTAAATTTTTCTACTATCCTCCCTTCCCACTCCCTTTACCATACCAAACAATTTGACAAAAGTTGTACCTGTACAGTTGTATTTAATATATTTCCATGTTAGTCTTCATATAGAATTCTCTCTCTCTCTTTCTCTCTCTCTTTTCTTTTTTTAGTTTTTAGTTTTTAGTTTTTTACAAGGCAAATGGGGTTAAGTGGCTTGCCCAAGGCCACACAGCTAGATAATTATTTTGTGTCTGAGGCCACATTTGAACTCAGGTACTCCTGACTCCAGGTCCGGTTCTGTATCCACTGTGCCACCTAGCCAGCCCGTCTTCATATAGAATTCTTGCTCATTCCTTCTTCACAGAATTGTCAAAAAGGGATCACATTTAAGAAAAACCATTTGACATTGTTTAGTGATAGAGACATATGCCCGTAAACACTATTTTCTTTCTTAGTTCTTAGTGCTCTTTATTTATTTTTTAGATGTTTACTTAATACTTAATTGACTTGTGGTATACTAGAAATAGTATGGATCTAGAAATCTAGATATTTGTGTTCTATGCTTGCTCTGTTAAGGCTATTTCCTCTAACCTTGAGCCAAGTGGTTTAATTGTCCTGAGCGTGCATTTCCTCATGGATCACTCATAATTCATAGGTTTACAGGTTAACAGGATTGGACTTTTCAGAAGCTATCTAGTCCAACTCTTCTCTTTTACAGATAAGGAAACAGAGACCTAGAGGCAGTTAAGTGATTTGGCCAGAATCACAGGTATTCCAGCTACTCTGACTTCAGATCCTTCACTTTTTTATACCATACCATAAATATTGATTGTGAGGATGAAGTAAAGTAATGGAAATATTTGAAAATTCATTAAAAATTTTAAGATGTCTATAAATATAAAGGATTACTTATTCATTAAAACTCTTCTGTTTTATCTTTTTTGTCTTCTCTCATCTACCACTATTCTTCCTTTTCAGGATGTACTAGTTTTGTAGGTACATTTTTTTTTGGCCTTTTGTAGACTAGAGTACAGTTCTACTATTCTTTCCTTCTCTCCTTCTGCCCTTGAAAATGCTTCTGCCCTCCCATTAAATCTGATAATACATGACTAGTTCTCCAAGCAGTTTTGTGGACATGTTATTATTTGGTTTTTAGGGATTCTTTCAATTTAATGGCTTTTCAAACCCCATACTGTTTAATTCTTGGAGACTTAAGGGATGGAGGCACAATAATTATGCCATTATTTCTGTGACAGTATGCTGCCCTTCAGTGTTTTATATTATGACTGTTTGTGAATTCCATAGAAATAAATCCCAGGGCCTAGAATGAGGCATTTGCTACTTTCTTGACCTATCTCTTTCTTGGGATAGGCACCCTAGTGAGGATTACTTCTTGAGAACCAATTTCAAAACAGATTGTGGTGCCATTACCCTGCTGTTTAACAGAATGCAGATTTTTCTGTCTGGAAAGATCTAGGTCATTGACATTTCTAGCTTATAATAAAATGTAAATTTTCATGACAGGAATAAATCACACAACAGCATTCTTTCTTGAGTTTTTACATTTGGTGGTAGACTTTAGTTTTCATGGAAAGAAGACAGCTGTAGATGATCAGTTCCAAATTTGAATGAAACGGAACTGTTGCATTCTTTATTATAACTCTTTTAGGAACGTTTTGACAGTGTGTGCAATGAGGTGAATGAACGCATATAAACCTGTGTGTGTGTGTGTGTGTAGCTATATGTCTCTGTGTGCACTTTTTTTATAATTTTACATTTTAAAGTACCCATTATCTCATTTGATTTGAACTTAATAACAATTTTGTGAAGTAGGGGAAGTATTTATATACCCATTTTTTTCTGTCGGAAAATCTTTTAATACAGAGAGAGGTTAGGGGACTTGTCCAAAAATCTCATAGATGGTTATTGGTGAAGCCAGAATCATGAATCCTGACCCCCTACACCATTGTTCTTTTCTTGATTCAATTTATTTAAGAAAGCATTTATTGACTGCTTTCTATGTGGAGTGTACATATTAAGCAAAATAAGGGTGTTAGAGATGAGTAAAATAACCTCTTTACTTAGAGGACTAAGTAAATTGTGACATGAATATATACAAAATTTTAGAATAGAATAGAATGTAATAAGTTTCATAGTAGGTAGACATGAAGAGGATACAGTAAAAATAAAGGCTTGGAGATGGAAAAATAAGATTGATTGATATGAATTGTATGTGAAGAAAGACAAAAGGACATACTGTGGAGAGCCTTCATTCCTTAAATTTTTGTGTCCCTTTCTTTCCCTACCTTCCAGAGAACTTTTATATACAATACAAAAACTTTAAAGAAAAACAAAAGAAGATAAACAAGTAGCAGAATAGATTGATATATTGAAAAAATTTTAAAACCAATGCATTTCTCAACATTCCTTGATCTTCTACATCTGCAAAAGAGTAGTGTTCTCATTGCTCTCAGAAGCTATGCTTATTCCTTGTTATTTGACAACAATTATTGTTTGTACCTCTTGTTCTTTACAATTTTCATTAGTGGTCATTATATATATTGTTTTCTTGACTTTGCTTCACTTTTTATCAGTTTGCTATGTTTCTGTATTTTTCTGTATTTTTATTTTTCCTTTCCTAAATCTCAGTGAAATTCCTTATGTCCATGTACCACAGTTTGTTTCGACATTCCTTAGCTTGCATATCTGTTTTGTTTCTAGACTTTTGCTCCACAAACTGCTCTTATATATTCTGGTGTATATGAGAGTTTTTTTTTCCCCCTTTTTAATCGGTGACTTCCTTGAGATATATGCCTAGTAATGTAATCCGTGAGCCAAATGCTATGGACATCTTAAGCTAATCTATTAGTATAATTCTGAATTCCTTTCCAAAAAATTTCAGCTTATTTTCTTATAGAATTTCAGTTTTTTTTTCTATTTAATAAAAATGTTTCTTTTAAAATACTTTATTTTTCTTTTTGTAGCTCACCAAGGCTCATCGACAAGGTCATATGGTAAAAGTGGATTGGCTGGACAGACTGACATTTAGAGAAATAGAAATGATTAATGAGGTGGGTCATCTTCCTTATTTTCTTATTAATAAGTAACTTATTAATTAAATCTTAAACAGCACAGCCAATTAAACTTTATTTCTTATATTTAAGGTATTTATGTTTATATATATATATCTGCATGTGTGTGTATATGCACACACTTTTTTCTTACACATCTTCATAAAAGTTTAGAGATCAGCAGCAATTGTATTATTTTATTTTTAAAATGTGTTTTTGTTAATTTTTGTATTTATATTTCTTTATTGGTAGTATTGGGTGGTCAGATATCCTGCATATATGTGAATGTTCTACTTTGTCTTTTTAGGACTTGTTACCTGGAAATCTTTTTGGAACACCTGTGATTTCTTTCTTTGACTTTAGAACCAGGAAGGGGACAATGTATGTTTCAGACATCTCACATTATGGAAAGGGTGTCTGTAAAGTTTAGTATTTATACCCAATTTCCTTGTTCGCATTCCAAATAAGCTTAGATGACCATTGTCACATAAATTATCCCTTTGTCTTCAGTTCACACATTTTGTTGCTGTTTTCTAATATACTTTTTAGAGAAATCTAGTGAACCTTGGAATATTACACAGTAACCTCAGCGATTGTTTTTGACCATCTCCATATGAAAATGGCATGGAAAATTCTTAGCAAAGGTTAGAATTAGTGCTGTTATGTTCAGAATTTTTTTTTAACAGATTTATTTTTGAATATGGTGTCACCATGTACCAGATGTTAAGCCTAACATTTTGTGTCTGGAGAATGGAAGTAACAATTATATTAATCAAATTAGGAGGGAAGAATATCAGTTCTGTAGTATGGCCCAGCCTATAATGAGCACCACAGGGTACAGAGAGACTTAATTTAGAGTCTCATCATCTGGAAAAGGAGATGGTAGTAACTTTAAGTAATCTTTTTCTTATAGTGAATTCTTATAAAGATGAGTTTTTTTTTTCCTGTTCACTAATTCAGTGCTCTGTTTTTCTCCACTATGGTCTCAGATGTTACTTAATTGGAATTTGAGAATAGGGGAATTTTCTTTCCTAATCATTTTGAAATGTTATTACCACTAGATTTTTTTGTAAAAATGAATTCCCAATAAATATTTGTTATCTTCTTATATACTGATCTCATTTTAGTTTAGTAAAATTGAGCGGCTAGGTGGTGCAGTAGATAGAGCACCAGCCCTGGAGTCAGGAGTACCCGACTTGAAATCTGGCCTCAGACACTTAATAATTACCTAGCTGTGTGGCCTTGGGCAAGCCACTTAACCCCATTTGCCTTGCAAAACCTTAAAAAAAAGTTTAGTAGAATTGTTTTTTTCTGTTTTCTATGTGTGTTTTTAAATGTTGAATTTAGGAAATCCTGTTTTCTTATTTTTCTTTATTCAAGATTCCTGCCTCAAATTCTTTCAGCAGTCTTTCCTAAACTAATATTCAGTTTCACATTTGGAATTACCTTTGTGATTGAACTGTTAAATATCTTTGCTTTAAATAACTAATCCTAAGAAGTTTTTACTGTAGGAAACAGAAGTCTTTCTATGTTTCTATTTATATAAAATACCTCCGAAGTGAGATTTGAGAAAGAAGTTTTTGTAATAATAGGAACTAAATGTTTTGATGAATGTGCTGATATAAATAAAAATTATACTCTTACTGGTAAATATTTTTTTATTTAATATTTAGATCCAAACTTTATATTAATACAAAATATAAAGGTAACTACCTTTATTTTATACAGTTTCTCTTTTTTTAATAGAGTGAAAAACGAAGTTCTAATTTTATGTACCTAATGGTTGAGTTTCGATGTGTCAAATGTGAAGATAAAGAATATGGTATAGTTTATTATGAGAAGGTATGTACCTTAGACTCATTTATGGCTTCTTTAAAACAGATTGAGGAAAAAACATTAAAAAAATTATTGACATTCCTGCTGAGATGAATTATTTGGTTGCAAGATAGCAGCAGACAGCTGTCAGCAACAGCTGTTTATGTCACCTACAAATCAAATAGTATAGCTACAACAAGATTACAAAAGCCAATCATTACTGTAATGCAGTTCTAGATTATAGAATTCAATAAGAATGCAAGTGATTAAAACTTTTTGATTTATTGTTCTTCAAATTGGCAAGGAAGACATCAGCAATACTCATAAAATTAAATACTAATGATTCGTTAAAATGAAAAACCATACATAGTTTTTTGAATGCTAAATTGAATGAGAACAAGGGATTATTTATAATTTTATTTCTTTTATTATGGGAAATAATTTTATTCACCCTTTAGAGAGTTTTACTGATAATAGTACTCTAAAAATCATTATCTTTCTGGAAATGTGTCCAAAAATTTTGAATAAATAGCATAATATTAATGTTAATATTATACTGCTGTAGTTATGAAAAAAGCTGCTTTAGAAATGACAAATTAACTATGCTTTAATATTATTTTTCCTTAAGTTGTTTAAGATGGTGCTATTCCTTTCCAAATTCCTTAACAGATTTGTGATGGAAAGCTAGAAAGGTGTGTGTGTGTGTGTGTGTGTGTGTGTGTGTGTGTGTGTGTGTGTGTGTGTTGGAACTTTAGAATTAAAATATTTTTTATTTCTCTCTTCATTCTGTTTTGTGCTTTATTTTGACTATGTATTCTTGCTTTTAAGTTAAAGATTCTGAGTAATAGACTTAATGAATCCTTAATGACAGTTCAGACGAAAAAAGATCGAGTGCTTAATATTTAATATTTTATAAACAAAGTCTACACTAAAGAGTGAAATGTTAAGATGAAAATGACTTCTCAGCATGACATAATAATGTCATGTACCAATGTACTTATTATATTCTACTCTTTTTTAAATTTGAAAAATAAAATTTCTTGGTCTCATGTTTGTAATCCAATAAAAGATAATGAGAATAATGTGGTAACACATCTGGAGAGAAGGGGGGGTTTTGAAAGTGTACTTCAACAATATTTTGACCCCTTTGAAAGTGTACTTCAACAATATTTTGACCCCTTTCTACTGCTCCCTGGAAGTTGTTCATAAATTAGTGGCTGTCTACCTAACCTGTCATTCTTCTACTTAGTGTAAAGATTGCTAGTCCAGTGTATTGAATCTAATGGGAATAGACTTTCTTGTCACCTGTCTTTTGTGACAGATAGTCTAAGTGAAGATTACTTGTCACAGTTGGGTTGATAAATGTGTTTTCTGGTGTTGTCACTGAAAACTAACCTGGTAAGCAGTGACTATAGGAATTTGTGGTTTTCTGTAAGACTCAATTACTGTACTGAAGTCAAAGTATAAATAGTTCTCTTTTTCAACTTTTCTGGATTTTATTGCAGGTTGACTAAAGAGTATAATATTATCGATATATCAGTATAATAGCTTGGCATAAATTTAAGAATTGATCACAAAAACCAATAATAAACACACAGTATTTATTATGCTGCTTTACTCTCCTGACTTGGGGATTTAAAAGCAAGGACTATCTTGTGTTAAAGATAGTTTTCTTTAGAATTAATTCACAAATTCTTATCATTAAGATTTACATACTTTTGAGTAAATGTTTCTCTGAGGAGTTGTGCTGCTGAATCTTGAACTGTGTATGGATTGGGAACCATGTGAAATCAGCCACCACTGCAAGAAGTCCTTGTTTGAACCACACTTTATGTGTCACATTTTCTTTTTCTTTTCTTGAGCTCACCATATCTAATTGATTTCTGCAGAAATGAAACCAGCGTGTCATTTTAATTATAGTTCGAACTATTTTTCAAATTTCTTATATTCGGTACATATTTCTTTTTCTTTTCTAGTACCCCTTTTTATCCTTATGAAATTTTCATAAATAAATAAAACACCATTGCCCATGAATCTCAACTCTTTAAAATCTGTTGCGCATTTTCATTCATAGGCTTTGATTTTCCTTAAATTCATACCTTGTCCCTATGCCTCTCCCCCAAACAGGAAGTTAGAAACATTCAATCTTTTTTCTTAGAAGCCTTCTAATTGAAATACAGGAATTTTCATAATTAGCAAGAAATATAACATCATAATTGGGTCAAAATCCATTTATTGTTCTTCATTATTTCTAGAACATATTAAAGTTTTGTTGGTTTTTTTCAGTTTTGTATTTTCTTCCTCCTTTCTTTGGCATCTAGGATGGTGATGAGTCATCCCCAATTTTAACGAGTTTTGAGATAGTGAAAGTGCCTGACCCCCAGATGTCCATGGTGAGTTATATTTTCTAGGATGATTCTTTTTTTCCCTTATGCTGTTTTCAATATATATATGTATATGACTATATCAATCTTAACTCAACCTTATTAGAATACCCAAATGATTGAAGAAACTAGGGAGAATAAGAAAAATTTAAGTGGGATTGTGTTATCTCTTTTCAAATATTTTAAGGGCAGCTATGAAATAGGAATTGACTTTATTCTTTATACCTGTGGAGAGCACAGAATTGATTCTACTACAGTAAAAGTAAACCAGTGTATAGAAGCTGTTCACTCTATAGAAGGATAATTGACAAGAAATTAGAGTTTTGCAGGGATGAAATGACTTTCTTTACAATGCAGTGATGAAATTACCTGTTAGAAATTTTGTTCAAAGGATTGGATCTCTTACAAATATTTTAGAGAGAATTCTTGCTTTGGATGGAGGATTAGATGATTTTAGAGAATCTTGTCAACTCTTAAGTCTCTGATTCTAAGTAGGGAAAAACATCTTTAGCAGCAACCACCATATAGATGTCACAAAGTCTGTACTCTAAACCTAATGGACTTTTGTCATAAGACAGGCCCTTATTCAGAGCTGTTTTACTTATAATCAGAAAATTATAGAGGAGTAGGTAGGGCTGCTATAGACAGGCACATTTGCAGGAGCAAGAAATCACTACTGACAACTTGACAGTAATATTGAAAACCAAAAAAATGCCCCCCCCAAACTATAAAAAAGCAGAAAGGAACTAAAAAGAACAGCCCTCCTAGGGCCATTTAATATAGAAGAAAACTACCCTGTATATTTCAATAGCCCCTCAGGGTATAACTGTATTACAGCACAGTACAATAATTGATGTTCATAATAGTGACCCTTAGTCATCAAAAAAAAGGTTAAATTATGTTCAGTATCCCCTGCTTAGGGAGGCAGGCAAGTGTGTCATCTATATTAGAAAAATTGCTATCCAAAATGTTTAAAAGAAAATAAGACCTGACATTTAAAGGAGGAAACTATAATTTACTTATTTGCAGCTTCTTAACTGTTTTAGGCAGTGTGGTTTCGCTATGTTTCTGTGTGTGTGTGTGTGTGTGTGTGTGTGTGTGTGTGTGTGTGTGTTTCTCTTTTTTTCTTACGTTTCTAGAGTAGCAACTAGGTCTTCATATTAAGTTGCTATTAGCTTTCAAATTATAAATATGTATTTTCATCCCTCACCCATCCCACCCCTGAGATTGTGCCTTGTTAAGTATTTTTACTGATTTCCTTTTGGATTTTTAAAACACAAATTTATCTCAAGAGTCTTGATGTAGTTTTAAGCTTTAATAGCAGTAACATTTTTGCAACACCTTGAATATTAATTTATTTCAAAATTAAGATCAGTGGATTGATAGAGAAATAAATCTTCCAGTAGGTAATTTTAATTATGGGTGTTCCAGGAATTGAATCATTTAGGATGTGTAAGAGGGAATTCATATGGAAAACAAAAGTGGGTATTTGAATTCTGTGTTTCTTAGGGTAGAAATACACTTTTCCTATCATTGATAATGAAAATCTTTGACTAGAGAAATACTTCACAAAAGTATATTTTGAGGCTTTAATGTAGTCTGGAGATCACTGGACTGCAAGCTCTTTGAGAATAAGGATTGTTTTTTAATTAATCTTTGTACCTACAGAAATTAGCACAGTATCTGGCACATAGTAGGTGCTTAACAAATTCTTGATGACAGACTGATTTAAGTACTTAAAGGACTATTGTGTTGAGAAGGACTAAATTTGTTTTGTTTTCCAGAGGGCTGGACTCAGAACAGGAAGTAGTAATTGCAAAGGGCTTAACTTGCAATTTAAATTCAGTATGAGAAAAGATTCCCTACTTATCTAGAGGTTTCTAAAAGAGAAATGGATTACCTAGAGAGATGGTAAATTTCCTTTCCTAGGGAGTCCCCAGGCAGGGACTGAATTGGGCTAGTTTTTTTGAGGGTTGCTTTTTGTGTATTGATTGAACTAAAGGTACCCTGAATTCCCTTTCAGTTCTAAAATTCTGTGCTATTGTAAATCTGGAAGTTGTGTGGAGTCCTGTTCTCCCCTTTGTCTTTGTAAACAAGAGACATTGGTTCAAATCCCAGATCTGCTGTTTGATGACCATGTGACTTTGGTTATATAATTTAATTTCTTCTAGCCTCAGTTCCCTCAACTGAAACACTGAGTGGTCTGTTTCTTTTTAGATAAATCATTCTGTGTTCAGTAATTTATAGTTTTCTCCCTCAATTATCCCTATTTTCAAGTCGATGATGCATATTTAATGGGAACATTAAAGACTAAATAAATAAAATGATGTATTCTATAAAATTGTCATATTATGATAAATTGTTCTGCCTTTATCTTTACAACTTGGTTATTATAACTTACATATTCTTAATAATAATTTAAACTTATTTGAAGGAGAATTTAGTTGAGAGCAAACATCACAAGCTTGCCCGAAGTTTAAGAAGTGGACCCTCTGACCATGATCTCAAACCTAATGCTGCCACTAGAGATCAGTTAAATGTAAGTTAATGTTGTTTCTTATGTGCATTTTATAACTTTCATTGTTAGTGATTTTTTACAGAGATTTTAATAATTTAAAGTGTTGCTTATATATGTTTTCTCTTAAGTGTAATTTTAATATCATGACCTGTTTAAGCTTTTTCAGTTTCTCTTTTATTTTTCCTCTGCCTCCCAGATCATTTTCAAAGGTCCATTACATTGGTACAATTACAATTACAATGGACCGTAGTTGGTTCTTTCTCTTAAAAATATTCCTGAATATTTTTGCCACTTCATGAAAAAAATAGGACTTATTGCTTTATTTTTGGCAAGTTGTTCTGAAGTAAGCAGTACTTTTTTTTTTTTTTAAGGATTTTTCAAGACAAATGGGGTTAAGTGGCTTGCCCAAGGCCACACAGCTAGGTAATTATTAAGTGTCTGAGTCCAGATTTGAATCCAGGTACTCCTGACTCCAGGGCCAGTGCTTTATCCACTGTGCCGCCTAGCCGCACCAGCAGTACTCTTTCAAGTAAATGAGTAAAGACTGTGAGAAGCCTTTAAAAACCAGAGCATTTAGTCCAAGCAAGCTAAAATCAGGGACTAACAGTACTATTTATCTTATTCATAAACTTTGTGAAACCAAAGAGACATTTTGATGTAGTTAGTTACTACTACCTGACTGCATGGAGTCAGGTTTGCATCTACCTCCCTTACCTACCTTTGGGTTAGCCATTTCACCTCTTTAGACTTTAGTTTGCTAATACGAAAATGTGGTTGAACCAGATAATCTCCAAGGTTCCTTTTAGCTCTATAGTTATTTATCTTAAGTCTCTGATTCTTTTAAATGTGAGGGACATATTTAAATCTAAGATACTTGTATATCTTCCTTATTTTGGAAAGTATTCATTCAAATAATTTATCATTAAGTTAAAAAAATGGAATTTAGCTTTTAACAAATTAAATAAATTTTCATTATTTTTAATAGATCATTGTAAGTTATCCACCAACAAAGCAGCTTACATATGAAGAACAAGATCTGGTTTGGAAGTTTAGATATTACCTCACTAATCAAGAAAAGGTAAGCTGCATGTTTGTTTCTTTTTTTTTCTTTTTTTTTAGGTTTTTGGCAAGGCAAATGGGGTTAAGTGGCTTGCCCAAGACCACACAGCTAGGTAATTATTAAGTGTCTGAGACCGGATTTGAACCCAGGTATTCCTGACTCCAAGCTGGTGCTTTATCCACTACGCCACCTAGCCGCCCCCATGTTTGTTTCTTTATCAAGTTATATTAAAATTCTTAAAATTTCTGTGAAATACCCAGTTTCTCATAAAGCAAAATCTAAATTCAGTGTTCTAACTATTTAGTTATATTAAAGTTGCACTTTATATAAAGTTAAGTATTAATAATTAAGAACTGACTTCTTAAGAAAGAGTTTAAAGAATGGGTTCAATAACTATTCATACTAATAAATTTTTTTTAGAAAGATTTTATTTATTTTGAGTTTTACTATCCCCCCATTCTTGCTTCACTCCCCCCCCCACCTCCCACAGTAGTCTTTACATTGTTTCCATGATATACATTGATCTCAGTTGAATGTGATGGGATGGAAATCATATCCTTAAGAAATAAAAATAAAGTATGAGAGATAGCAAAATTACATAATAAAATAACATTTTTACCCCCCTTAATTGAAGGTAATAGTCTTTGGCCTTTGTTCAAACTCCACAATTCTTTGTCTGGATACAGATGGTATTCTCCATTGCAGATAGCCCATAATTGTCCCTGGTTGTTGCACTGATGGAATGAGCAAGTTCATCAAGGTTGTTGCTGTTAGGGTGTACAGTGTTTTTTCTGGTTCTGCTCATCTTGCTCAGCATCATGCAAATCCTTCCAGGCTTTCCTGAATTCCCATCCCTCCTGGTTTCTTTTTTTTTTTTTTGCAAGGCAAACGGGGTTAAGTGGCTTGCCCAAGGCCACACAGCTAGGTAATTATTTTATTTATTTATTTTTTATTTATTTTCATTCATTCATTCATTCAGCTAGGTAATTATTTTTATTTATTTTTTATTTGTTCATTCATTCATTCATTCATTCATTCATTCATTTTTAGGTTTTTGCAAGGGAAATGGGGTTAAGTAGCTTGCCCAAGGCCACACAGCTAGGCAATTATTAAGTGTCTGAGACCGGATTTGAACTCAGGTACTCCTGACTCCAGGGTTGGTGCTTTATCCACTGCGCCACCCAGCCACCCCACAGCTAGGTAATTATTAAGTGTCTGAGACTGGATTTGAACCCAGGTGCCCTCCTGGTTTCTAATAGAACAATAGCGTTCCATGAAATACATATAGCACAGTTTGTTAAGCTATTCCCCAATTGAAGGACATTCACTCAATTTCCAATTCTTTGCCTCCACATATGGGACTGCTATGAATATTTTTGTACAAGTGATGTTTTTACCCCTTTTCATAATCTCTTCAGGGTATATACCCAGTTGTGGTATTGCTGGATTGAAGGGTAAGCACATAATTTCAAATTGCTCTCTAGAAAGGTTGAATGAGTTCACAGCTCCACTAACAATGTACTTACTAATAAAAATACTAATAAATATGCACTCCCTTTTCTACTAGCTCTTTCTCTTTATATTTCTATTTTCCCTGAAAACCAGATCCTACCTTGAAAATAGGCCCTCTTTTCCAATTTTTGACTTGATGATCTTATCTTTTCTCATGGATTCAATCATCTTTATGCTAAATAATTCTCAGAAATGCTTATCCTAACCTTCCTACTGACCTCTAAAGTCACATCTTCACCTAAAACAGGTCTTTCTAAATGGATACCCTGTAGACTTCTTACACTCAGTTTGTCCAATAGTGAACTCAGTATTTTTTTCCTCAAAAGTCTCCTACCTTCCAAACTTCCTAGTATCATTCTTGACTCTCACTCTTGTCCCCTTTATCCGACTTACCAATTTGCTTGGACTAGGCTTTGGTTGGTCTGTCTGTCACAGGTCTCTCTCCACTTCAGTCTGTCCTCCACACCACTTTCAGAGTGATTCTTCCTTAATTTCGGATTTGATAAGTCATCCTCTCCTACATAATAAACCCCAGTGACTGACCCATAGAATCAAATATAAAACCCTCTGTTTGATGTTCAAAACCCTTTATAAATTGTCCTATTAACAGCAACCCCCCCTCCCAACAGTCCAGACTTCTCATACCTTACATATCTTTTCTCCTTCCCCTCCTACTGTACTACATATTTTTTTATTCAGTGACACTCTCCTTCATACTGTTCCTTGAATAAGATATTTCATCGCTAAACTGAGGTTATTTTCACTGGCTGTCCTCCATGTCTGTTCTCCCTCTTTATCTTTGCCTCCTAAGTTCCCTGTCCTTCAGATCTCAGGAAGTTTTTCCTGATCCTTCTTAATTCCAGTACCTACTTTGGTTGATTATTTCTGATTTAACCAGTATGTATAGCATATTTGTACATAGTGTACTTGCATGTTGTCTCTCACATTACATTCTGAGATCTTCAAAAGTAAAGATGATCTTTTTTTTTTTTTGGCAACTCCAGAGCTTATCACAATGCCTAGGATATATAGTGGGCACTTAATTAAATATTTGTTGACTGACTAAAATTATCTTTGATTTTATAGCCAGTTCTATTTATTCAACCTGCTTTCTACCTTTCTTGTTTTTCCCTTGTTTCACTTTTACTGTAATTATGTTAAATAACATATAGAGTTTGTTCAAACTATTATAATAGCCTCTTGACTAGTTCCCCTCTCTTTGGTCTCCTTTTATGCTTTAATTAATCTTTCTGATTATAGGTTTGTGTTTAGTAATCTAACAAGGCTCCCATTTTGAGCCCTCCTTTTGTTAGTTAAAGGGTAATCAGTAGCTTTTTGGGGAACTTCAATGCTAATAGCAGTTCTCTTAAAATTTATGGGGCACAGGTGTTGGATTGGGTTTGAGTTGAAATATACTTTGAATTAATGATTCTAGTCAAAATACTTGTATATTCTTCTCATCTCTATTCTGGGCCCATTTTATATTTAGGTTGTTTCAGACCTTAGACAAGTCCCTGATTCTTTTTTAACTGAGGCTTTGTTTTCTTTCTTTTTCTTTTAATTTTATTTATTAAGGCAATGGGGTTAAGTGACTTGCACAAGGTCACACAGGTAATTATTAAGTGTTTGAGGCTGTATTTAAATTCAGGGGTCCTCATGACTCCAAGGCTGGTGCTCTCTCTATCCACTCTGCAACTTAGCTACCCCTGAGGCTTTGTTTTTGAACTTCAGAGGAAGGACAAGCATTTTACAGCTGTCCGATTAGGTATGAGGACTTTCAGATGTGGTCAAGCAGCAAGAGATAGAAAAAGAAATCCATTTAAAAAATTGTAGATGATATAAAATACTTGGAAATCCATCTGTCAAGGCAAACTTAACTGTATGGACACAACTATAAAACACTTGGTACACAAAGTCAGATCTAAAAAAACTGGAAAAATATTATTTGCTCATATGTAGTCTTAGCTAATATAATTAAAATGAAAATTTTATCTAAATAAATCTGTATATTCAGGACCATACCAATCAAAGTATCAAAAAGTTATTTTATAGAGCTAGAAAAAGTAATAAAATTCACTTGGAAGAATAAAAATTCAAGTGTACCACAGGAATCAATGGGGAAAAAATGCAAAAGAACATAGTCTGGCTGTACCAGATCTCAAACTGTATTATAAAGCAGTAATTATTAAAGCAAACTTACTAAAGAGTTTGGTGGATCAGTGGAATAGATTGGCCATAAATTTCATTATAGTAAATGACCATAATAATCTATATATGATAAACCCAAAGAGCCAAGCTTTTGAAGCAAAAACTCTTTTTTTTTGACAAAAATTACTGGGAAAACTGGAAAACAGTATGGTAGAAACTAAATATAAACTAACGTCTCACACCATATACCAAGATAAAATCAAAATGGGTACAAAATTTACACATAAAGGGTGGTACCATCAGCAAATTAAAAGCGTGAATTAGTTTATCTGTTGGATTATGAATAAGGAAGAATTTAGGACTAAAGAAGAAATAGAGAGAATTACAAAATGTTAAACAGATAATTTGATTATATAAAATTAAATTTTTTTTTCACAAAACCAATACAACCAAAATTATAAGGAAAGCAAAAAACTGGGAAAAAATTTTTGCAACAGTTATCTTTGATAAAGACCTGATTTCTCAAATATAGAGAACTGAGTCAAGTTTATAAAAATACAGGCCATTCTCCAGTTAATAAATGATCAAAGTATATGAACAATAGAAATCAAAGCTATCTATAGTCACATGAAAAATGCTCTCAATCACTTTTTTTTTTTTGTAAGGCAAACGGGGTTAAGTGGCTTGCCTAAGGCCACACAGCTAGGTAATTATTAAGTGTCTGAGACCAGATTTGAACCCAGGTACTCCTGACTCCCAAGGCTGGTGCTTTATCCACTGCGCCACCTAGCCACCCCTTCTCAATCACTGTTGATCAGAGGAATTCAAATTAAACACTCTGAATTACCACCTTCACACTATCAGAGAGGCTAAAATGACAAAAAAAAGGAAAATTTTGGATGTTGGAGGAGATATGGGAAAACTGTGACTAATGCCCTCTTGGTGGAGTTGCAAAGTGATTCTGCCATGCTGGAGAGCAGGCTATAAAATCCAAAGTATTATACCCTTTGACCCAACAGTACCCCCACCCTGTATATCTACATCTATATCTATCCCAAGAACATCCAAAGAAAGGGAAAATGACCTATTTGTGCAAAAAAAATTTTTAGATGCTTTTTGTGGTGATTAAGAATTGGAAATCAGAGGAATGCCAATCAGGGAATGGTTAAACAAACTGTCATATATGATTGCAGTGGAATATTGTGTGAATGACAACTATTCTCAGCAATACAATTATCTAAGATAATTCCAAAGGACCCATTATGAAGCTTATTATCTACCTCAAGAGAGAACTGATATTGATTAAATAAAAATTGAAGCATGCTTTTTTTCACTTTAACTTTTTCCCTTTATTTCAATCTTGTACAAAATGACTAATATAGAAATGGTTTACATAATTGAACATGCTATATTTATTGCTTACCCTTTCAGGGAGGGTAATAGGACAGGAAGGAAGGGAATGATAGAATTTGGAACTCAAAACTTTTTTAAAAATGTTAAAAAATTAAAATAAAAACAAATTCATAGAACAGAATTACAGTACATAACTGCCACATACAGAGTCTTACAAAAAGATGTGTTTGTTTTAAACAAGTAGTCATTTCTTACTGAAATTCAGTTATATCCAGAAATATGAGAAATAAATGTTCCAAGTGATAGAAAGTGTGTTATATCTTTTATTTAACCAGTTTTTTTCCCTCGTATTTTGGAAAGATGGGCAATGAAACTTAAAGTCTCAGGACATAGTATGGGATTCTTATGATGATAAATACAGAATGAACTATATTTTCTAATGCTCTAGATACCGTTTTGAGTAAGCTAAATAAATATTGGCCTTGAACTGTCCAGAAGAATTATTTATATAGCCATATTTTATATTTTGATAGTTTAAAATGAGTTTTTTTTAAAACATTCTCTCTCATTATTTTTTCCCTTTGCTTCTCCCTCACCCTCCCTTCTCTCTCCAGTGTCCCTCCTTCTCCTCTTTTCCTATCCATTCTTCATCTCTCTGTTTCTTCCTCTCCATCTTTCTCTAACTCCACTTCCCACTCCTTCCCTCCTTTTCCCTGTCCCTCTTTCTCCCCTCCTCTTATTTCTTGCTCTTTTTTTGTAGTCCCAAGTTCTTATATTGTGAGACTTAAGACATCTAGTGTTCAACCACTGAAGTGAAATAATTTATTTTAGGGAGAAAAAAACAACCCATTCATTTCTTGGTTGTTGTATTTCAGCATCTATTGAGATAATCATGTTATTTCTGTTGGTTTTATTATTGATATGTTCGATTTTGTTGGATGTTTTCCTAATATTAAACCATTCCTGCCTATCTGGTATAAACCCTACCTGATCATGGTGTAATGGTCATTTCTTAGGAGAAATTTTAGTTTGGAAAACAAATTCTTAGTGATTTATCTTTCAGTAAAATTACTTTCCTGTTAAACTTTAGATCTCCATGTATTTTGTTTTTTTTTCAAGATAATCTGACTTTTTGAATGCAGAATGACTAAAGATCATGTTTTTTAGTGTGTGCTCTAATAACATATTTGCTACTCTATTATTGGTATTGTTTCCCATTAAAATACCTTTGAGGAACCATCAACCTCCATCAAAAATAGTTTCATTCCTGTCCATAAATATTTTAAAAATAAATTGTTATTGATAATTTTTAAAATCACCTACCCTACTCTACTGCTAGGAAATCATCAAAAAAAAAAGAAAAGAAAAAAGGAGAAAAAAAGAGTTCAGCCAAATTAACCAATATATTTAAAAGAAAAAATTATAGAGCACTGGACCCAGAGTCAGGAAGACCTAAATTCAAGTGTGACCTCAGACATTTACTAACTATTTCCCTGCTTGTCTCAGATACCTCATCTGTAAAATGAGTTGGAAAAGGAAAGGGTAAACCACTTTAGTATTTACCAATAAAATCCCAAATGATGTTTAGAAAAGTTAGACAAAACTGAAATAATTGAACCAAAGCAACAATTCCTTATCTGCTTCTATAAAGAAGTGGGGGGGGGGGGCTAGGTGGTACAGTGGATAAAGCACCAGCCCTGGAGTCAGGAGTACCTGGGTTCAAATCCGGTCTCAGACACTTAATAATTACCTAGCTGTGTGGCCTTGGGCAAGCCGCTTAACCCCATTGCCTAGCAAAAACCTAAAAAGAAAAAAGTGGGAGTAGAAGCCTCCTCATATTTCTTGGAGCCAAGCTTGGTCCTTATAAATTCCTAGGATTCAATTTTGATTTATCTTTATACTTGTTTCACTTATAGTCATTATTCATATTGTTTTCATGATTGTGTTTATTCCTATCCAGTAAAGTTAACAAATATTTATTAATCATTTACTTTGTGCAAAGTGCTATACTAGTAGGCACAGGGAGTATAAGTACAAGCTGAAGGAAAAATACCCTTAAAGATTTATGTTCTAAAAACAGAAGATATTACATAAGAGAAAGCTGGAAGGAACCTGGAGGGCGAGAGGAAGGAAGGTACCTAGCATGGTGTTTTATAGAGAAAGTCCAGGAGAGTTAGCAGTACAGCTTGGAGAGATTTTCTTCTGGCTGGCCTGATCATCCTTCTTAAAAGGAGGTTTTGGGAAGAACCAGCCAATCAGAAGGAGAGACCATAGAGGCAGATTGTATTTATGGTGTGTAAAATCCATGAGGAGAACATACTTTCAGAGTTTTCTGCAGCTTTATAGAGTACGTCTGGGAAAGTCGAGTGCAACCTTAGAAGGGACTGCTTTTTTAGTCACAATATTCATTGTTTCTCATGGAATAATAATTTTCTATTTCATTCATGTACCTCAACATGTTAAGTCATTACTTAATCAGTGCTGCCCATAAATCCTTTTTTTTAAAAAAGTTATTTATTTAAGGCAATGGGGTTAAGTGATTTGCCCAACATCACACAGCTAGGTAATTATTAATTATCTGAGCCCAGATTTGAACTTAGAGCCTCCTGATTCTAGGGCTGGTGCTCTATCTACTGTGCCACCAAGCTGCCCCATAAATTCCTTTTTTTTTTTTTTTTGCAAGGCCAATGGGGTTAAGCGGCTTGCCCAAGGCCACACAGCTAGGTAATTATTAAGTGTCTGAGACCGGATTTGAACCCAGGTACTCCTGACTCCAAGGCCGGTGCTTTATTCACTATGCCCCCCTCCCATAAATCCTTAATAGAACATCTAGGAAGTTTTCTTTAGATCTTTTAATTTGGCTGATGTACTATCCAGATCAGCACTCAGGCTCTCTGTTAATTTTTGCTTTAATACGTGATTTGCCCTTTCAAGCCATATATGTCCTAGGTGACATGTTTTTCCACAACATATTATATGTTGGTAATGTTGGTGATGTGCTTCAACCCATTTATAGTCACCATATATGTATTATCTATTGAGTATTGTTTTGAGCTTGTGATATTCCACAATTCACAGCCTTATATCATTATGGAAAAATAGTGTTAAAAAATGTGATTTTTGTAATCGGAATAGTTTGGGATTATTAAAAGAATTGCACACTTTACCAGATACAATTGAGCCTGGCTTCTTTCTCCTTATTCAGTCCTAGCCAGATTTTTGTGAGTTTATACTATATATGGAAGTGTTCCAAGGGTTCAATGCTGCTTTACCTGTCCTACTTTATCATCAACTAAGCAGGAGGCATTATCCCTTTATTTGACTTTTTTTATATAGATTTTAATCCTTTTGAATGGAACTGAATTTATTGAGTTCATCTTGTATTACTTAATACAGTACAGGCATTGTATTGAAGTTTGATGCAATCATTGCATTATCTTCAAAATTGGAACATTTGAAATATAGCAAATTCTACAAGAAATTACAGAACTAAGGATTGGGAAGGACCTACTCTAGAGTAAAATATCTCTTCTATAATAGCTCTGCCAAGTCTTTATTCAACCTTCATCTGTTGACCTCTAGTAAGGGAGAATCCCACTACCTCCAATAAGGTCTGTTTCTCTTTTGAACTGCCCCATTTTGGGGGGGATTTTTCCTAATTACAAACTTAGATTTCTTACTCCTCAGCTTCTACTTGTTGTTTGTAGAGGCTAAGCAGAATGAATCGTGTTCCTCTTCTGCCAGGCAACTCTTGAATACTTAAATAGCTTTTGTCATGTTCTTCCTTTTCTCATACATGGATTCCCATTATTCGCTTCTCTGTTTTGCATTCCTAACTCCCTCAGTTCCTCTGTGAATTTGAGACTCTTCCCCTGGCCACACTGGATCACCTTTCAAAAGTGAAGCACCCAGAAATGAACATAGTACTCCAGATGTGGTCTGATAAGGACCAATTTTCAGTGTAACAATTCACTTGCCTATTCCTTTAAACCATGACATTTTTAATGTAGCCTAAAGTCACATTAGCATTTTTGACTACTCTATAACTATTTTAATTTATGTTTAGCTGATTTTTAAAGGAACTCCTATCAAACCATGCATTATTTGTGCTATTCCTTTTTTTGTATTTGTGAAGCTCACGTTTTTCAAACCAATGATTAAGGTTTTACATTTATTATGGATAAATTATATCATTATATTTGGTTCAGTATTCTAGCCTGATAAGATAATTGTTTTGGTTTCTGAATTTGTTATCCATGTGTTAGATTTCTATTCCAGCTTCATGACATGCGCAAATAATTTTTGCCTTCCTACAAGTCATTGGTAAAAATACCAGACTGAAGTACCAAATATATCTAGAGATGGGTCTCTACTAGAGACCTCTTTGTGAGATGATAATCAGGCACCAGTGATCACTCTTTGAATTCATCCATTGAATTACTTCTGAATTCAAATAACTTATATGATTTAGAACTGAAGGGATCTTGAAGACCACTGAGTCCAATACCTTTATTTTCCAAATGAAGTACCTGAGACACAAAGAAGTAAAATGATTTGTCCAGGGTCAAACAGCTAGGACTGACTTAGGAAGAATTTGAACTCACTTCTTTCTAACTATATATCTAGTACATTATCAACTGTAGCACCTTGTCTAGTCCACCTCTATTTTTTCCGTAAGAATAACTGTGAGAATAATCTGGGTAAATTATATGTCTGTTTGTACTTATAGTTTAGCAGAAAAGAAATGGAGTCCCTGTTCTTGATGACACATGCTGTCTCTTTGTGAACACTAATTCTTTTTGAAATATTTATTTAATAATTTATAGTAAAATTTTGCCAAGAATTAAAACCATGCTTGTAAATTCACAGAGTCTTCTCTTCCTCCTCTCCCTTCTACCTCTTTTTGTGGTGGATGGATGGAATTCCATTTCTGTAGTCCTCGCTTTCTCAGAATCTTTAAGAGATCCTAAGACAACAATTTCGACTGATTACCCAATAATCTTTCATGTATGGGCTTGCTGGTTGGAATTTGTTGAAAGGGACCTGCATGTATGCTTGCTTTCTATTACTTTACTTTGTTTCAAGTCTGAAACAGTCGTTTTGTTCTGTTCTTTATAAAAAAAAAAAAGCAAAATTAGATTTGAGTACTTCTGCCTCTTCTAACATTCATTAATGAAATAAGCCTTCTAATTGTACTCTGAAGTACATTCTTCCTGAAGAAGGGAGGTATTCCCCTTAAGCTAATATATGAATCTTTTTATGCCTTAATATTAATAGAATTTATATCCGTATGGTTAAATCTAAATCTGTATATTGCATGCTTCATGCTTGCATGAGAGACACCATGTTGGAGAATAGTCTTTTAGTTCAGTTTTCACAACCAAACACACCAACAAATCAATGGAAATACTGTTTTTTTTCTAAATTTTCAGTCATTTTTGTGTCTGAAAGATGAATTTTACAAGCAAATTGTTTGTAAAAGTCTGCCTGTCGCCTTTTTATATTTTTATCATAAATATTCTCATTGTATAAATATTATTCTGATAAACATTTTATGGGGATGAGTAAAAATAGTGGGTTTTTTTATTTGTTTTTGCCAGTTTAGTATCTTGCTCTCTTTCAGTTATCTTAAAAATAGATTGAGGGCATCTAGGTGACATCATGGATAGAGCTCCAGTCCTGGAGTCAGTTGTATCTGTGTTCAAATCTGTCATCAGACCTTGACATTTACTAGCTATATGATCTTAGCAGAGGACACTTAACCCCAGTTACCTAGCCAAAAAAAAAAAAATAGATCTCTTTGTGTTTTCAATATTATTCTGCTTTTATCATGAATTTTTTTTTCTGTTTGTACTTGTTCTGGTTCAGATTAAGATGAATTGAGAAAAAGTTTTCACAACAGAAAGTACAAACAAAACTACATAGACACTATGCAGTTTGCAGGGACCTGTTTCTATTTGAGTTTGATACCATCGTGTTAAGGAATTAAAATCTACTTTATGTAATGGAAAAAGTACTTCTTTTTACCCTTTCTGGCCTCTCCTTTCTCTCCCATTACTTTTTTGTTTTTATGTTTTGCAAGGCAATGGAGTTAAGTGACTTTCCCAAGGCCACACAACTAAGAAATTATTAAGTGTCTGAGGCTAGATTTGAACCCAGATCGTCCTGACTCCAAGGCCTGCACCACCTAGCTGCCTTCCCAATGACATTTAGATAAAAAAAGATGAAATGTTTTGAATGCTTGTATCCTCCTACAGACCATAGTGGCTTGCACATAATAAACCCTTAAATCAGTATTTGTTGTATGAGACGTTATTTTATAAGCACTTCAGATCAATAAATGAGGATTGGAAGTTGGTTATTCAAGCTGGGAGTTTTAGCAGTTTTCCACAAATTGGTAAACATTACCACAAACATTTTCCTGCCTTAAATATACACACAAGCTTTGTTATGGTCATCTGATCTTGAGTTGAGTTATAATATAGGTATAGTTCCATTTTTTTGACTTTTTTTTTTCAGGAAAAGGGGGATTCCTAGTATTGTATTGGGTACTTAGCATGATCTGGTTTAGGTTTTGGTGGTTGTTGCTGTTCTTTGTTCTTGAAGAAGATCATCACCTCAGGGAGGTGATGCCTTGACAAGCAAGTGAATTGGATTTGAATGGGGGGTACTGTGCTAAGTTATCAACCTCACTTTCTCCTTCAGAGCCATCTGGGTCCAGTGGCTAGATATGAATCAGGATGACTTGAGATGGTATTAATTATGTGACCTTGGGCAAATTTGGTTTTAGATATGATTTTTCCCGAGGGCATATTACTAGAGTTCAGCAATATTTAATTGTTTCAGTCATTTCCAGCTCTTTGAGACCTCATTTGGGATTTTCTTGACAAAACTACTGGAATGGTTTGCATTTTCCTTCTCCAGCTCCCTTTATAGATGTGGAAACTGAGACAAACAAGATCAAGTGACTTGCTCAGGGTCACTTGGCTTGTAAGTGTCTGAATCAGAATTTGAATTCAGATCTTTCTGACCTAGATCTAGAAACTACTATGCCATCTAGAACCCAAGGTAGAGCTAGGACAGAGAGACTTTGAGTTAATTTGGGGTTATGTTTTAATTTGAGATATTTAATTCAGTTCATAAATTCTTTTTTTTTTTCCAGGGACTATGGATATTAGATGATTTGAAGGAGCAAGCATTTCCAGCTATGGAAATGGACTTAAGTGACTTGCTCAAGGTCACACAGCTCAGCAATTATTAAGTGTCAGAGGCCACATTTGAATTCAGGTTCTCCTGACTCCAGGGCTGATGTTATAGCTACTGTACATGTGGGTCTTTTCAAGAAAGGCTATTTATAGGAAATGGTGCCAGAAGTAATCTTTTTTTTTTTTTGGAAGCAATTTGGATTAAATGACTTGCCAAGGGTTACATGGCTAGTAATTGTCTGAAATCAAATTTGAACTCAGGTCCTTCTGATTCTGGGGCTGCTGCTCTATCCATTGTGGCACCTACTTGCCATTGAAATAAATCTTGAGGGAAACTAAGGGTTCTAAGAGGTAGCTTATCAGAAAGGAGTGAGTACATTTCAAGAAAGAGAAATTGACTGCAGTCATGGAGGCAGGAGATGTAATTCTGAGTTTCTGGAACAGCAGGTAGGTCAGTTGTATTAGAACATGGAGGCAAGAAGCAAAAATTGTATGGAAATGTATGCTGCCAGCAGATTATGAAGGATTTTACTTGTCAAACTGTAAAACTCTTAAATCTTAAGTAGAAGTAATCCCACAAGCATTTTGAAAATAGTAACCAGAGCATTATTATCATGGATTGGGTAAGTGACTAGAACATAAAAAGTTCTTTCTGGGGAAGAGAATAAGAGATGAATAATTACATTTAAGGAAGCAAATATTTATCAGTGTTTACTCCTTACAAGGTACCATGCTAATATAAACTGTGTAGGTTTACATTTAAAGCCTGACAGTTGATCTAAACAGTCTGATTTTTTTCTTTCTCTAATTCAAGAGCTCTTAACTTTTTTGTGTGTATCATGGATCTCTCTGGCAGTCTGAGGAAACCTATAGACACCTCCAAATGATGCTTTTAAATGCAAAAATAAAATATGTAAACTTAGAGAAGAAATTAAGGTTTATTTTTTTTTCCTTTAAGTTCACAGATATCCTGAAATTTATCTACAGATTGGGAGTTCATTGATAAGAAACCCTTCTCTTTTTTTTGAATGTTGTCTTAATTTTCAATTACATACAAAGATAGTTTTCAGCATAAATCTTTTTGTAATCTTTTGAGTTCTACATTTTTCTACTCTGGCTCTTCCCTCCCCCCTTCCCTATGAGAGTGAGCAATCTGATATAAAGTTATACATGGTACAATTATTTTCATATTAGTCATATTGTGAAAGAAGAATCAGAATAAAGGGGGGTAAAATCATGAGTAAAGAAAAAAACAAAATAAGTTTTAAAAAGTGAAATTAGTATACTTTGACCTGCATTCAGACTCCATAGTTTTTCCTCTGGATATGGATGGTATTTTCTAACACAAGTCTTAGAATTATCATTCATAGTTGATCATCACACAATGTTGATGTTAGTGTTTATAATACTTTCCTGCTTCTGCCCACTTCACTCAGCATCAGCTCATGCAAATCTTTCCAGACTTTTCTGAAGTCTACTTACTCATGATTTCTTTTAATTTTTTTCTTTGCAAGGCAGTGGGTTTAAGTGGCTTGCCCAAGGCCACGCAGCTAGGTCATTATTAAGTGTCTGAGGCTGAATTTGAACTCAGGTACTCCTGACTCCAATCCCAGTGCTCTGTCCACTGCGCCATCTAGCTGCCCAGTGTGCCACGTAGCTGCCCTACTCATGATTTCTTAAAGAACAGTAGTATTCTATCACTTTCTTATACCATAATTTGTTCAGCCATTTTCCAGTTGATGGGCATCCCTTCAATTCCCAATTCTTTGCCCCTATGAAAAAGAGCTGCTATAAATATTTTTGTACATGTGGGTCTTTTTCCCTTTTTTATGATCTTTTTTAGGATATAGACCTAGTAGTGGTATTGCTGGCTCAAATCTTATACATAGTTTTATTGCCCTTAGGACAAAATTCCAAGCCCTGGTCTTTTTAAAAAAATTATTATTTTTTTTAAATCAATGGTATAACTTGGAGTAAATATGAATTCTAGTCACATTGTGTCTTTGTCCTATGCTGTCCTTTAGCCTAGTAAGGCTAAAGTTTGGGAATTTATTATTATTATTATTATTATTCTTAAATGTTATTTCATAACTTTCAATTGTTCTCTGTTTTCATTCTTTATATATCTTTCCCTTTTGTTGTCCATCCTTTTCCTTTGACAGCTTCCCTGTTAACATTTGTAAAATTTAACATAAAACCATGAAGTTATCTATATCGTAGTGTCTTGAGCCCTTTGCCAACAAAGGAGATATATATCTATTGTGTATGTGTGTGTGTGTGTATACATATGTGTGTGTGTGTGTATGTATGTATGTATATATATATATATATATCTTACTAATCAATCTACAAATCTGCATATCTGGGGAGTCATATTTTTTCAGTTACTATGTTGGCCTGCTGAAGGTACAGAATAATATATTTCTATTAAATCTTCATTTTCAATGAAATGAGGAAGTTTTTCTTCTAGTTATTTATGAAGTATGTTTTATTTTGCTGCCCAACTTAAAAATACTTTTTGGAAATAAAAATATGTGCATTGAGTATCAGTTGGCAGCATTAGTTTTTTTATTTAATTTTTTGTTTTTGTTCTTTTTTGTAAGGCAGTGGACTTAAGTGACTTGCTCAAGGTCACACAGCTCGACAATTATTAAGTGTCAGAGGCCACATTTGAATTCAGGTTCTCCTGACTCCAGGGCTGGTGTTATAGCCACTGTGCCACCTAGTCACCCTTGGTAGCATTTATTGAACCGTTATATAGTTAATCTAATTTAATGTAGTTTGGAGTCAGGGAATTATTCAAGTAATGCCATCAGTGATGACAAGGACTTGATCTAGTGATGGAAATGTGTATATTAAATGATGAAGATAGATATTGTAAAAAATTGGTAGGAATTTACTCTGGATTTACTGTGAAGAGATAAGCATACGTGACTCCAAGTTTGCAAACATAGAGTAACAGGTTAGTGGCATGAATGATAAAAGAAAATTGGAATGGTTAGCTAGAAGAAATTTAGTGTTTATATTTCAGATTTTTATTGTTTATGTTATGATAATCTGGTAAAAGGTATTAAAGACTGATAAAAGGGTATTAAAGTCAGGACAAGTATTATTATTTGTGTTGTAGTCTGGGAAGTATTGTTGGGGTAATAATGAATAGATAGTTTGCTAAAGAATAAAATGATTACAGAGCATAATCCAGAACTAGGTAAGAAGATGAAAATCAATCAAAGGAATTCAGGGTATGTTTAACCCAAAGATAGAAAACTTCTTGGGAACATGATAGATGCTTAGAAGATAGATCTAATTTGTTGGTTTTTTTGAGCCTGGAGGTCAAGCTAAGATTATTAGTTGGAAGTTGCATATTGAGGAATTTAAATTTAATATAAGGGAAAATTCAACAATTAGAGTTGTCTATAAGTAGAACTCAAACTTTGTAGGGTTTTAAAGCAAAGGTCTGGCAACCACTTATTGGGTACATTACAGAGAAAACAATTTTCAGATATGAGTTAAACTAGAGGATTTCCAAGGTCCCTTCCAACTCAGATTTAGATGCTATGCAAAGTAGGTCAGCAATGAATATTGGGACCAAAAGAAATTAAATACTTTTTAGTAATCTTCTGTTTTATAAACCCAAAGAGTGCAGGTATTGGGATAAAAACTCTCCCTTTGATAAAAACTGCTGGGAAAATTGGAAGTTAGTAGGGAAGAAACTTAGATTAGACCAACACCTCACACTCTATATCAAGATAAGATCCAAATGGATACAGGATTTAGACATAAAAAAAAATAGTATAAGCGAACTAGAAGATCAAGGACTAGTTTACCTGTCAGATCTATGGAAAGGGAAGCAGTTTATGACTAAGGAAGAGATAGAGGACATCACTAAAAACAAACTAGATGATTTTGCTTACATTAAATTAAGTTTTTGCCCAGACAAAACCACTGTAACCAAGATCAAAAGAAATGTAGTAAACTGGGAAACAATCTTTACAACTAATGTTTCTGACAAAAGACTCATTTCTAAAATATACAGAGAACTTAGTCATATTTTTTAAAAATAAAGCCATTCCCCAGTTGACAAATGGTCAAAGGATATGCAAAGGCAATTTACAGATGAGATAGATCAAAGCAATCCATAGTCATGTGAAAGATTGCTCTAAATCATTACTTATTAGAGAAATGCAAATTAAAGCTTCTCTGAGGTACCACCTCACACCTCTCAGACTAGCCAATATGACCAGAAAGGAAAATGATCATTGTTGGAAGGGTTGTGGCAAATCTGGGACACTATTACATTGTTAGTAGAGCTGTGAACTCATCCAACCTTTCTGGAGAGAAATTTGGAACTACACCCAAAGGGCAACAAAAAATGTGCATACCCTTTGATCCAGCAATACCACTACTGGGTCTATACCCTGAAGAGATGATGAAAAAGGGTAAAGACATCACTTGTACAAAAATATTCATAGCAGCCCTGTTTGTGTAGGCAAAGAATTGGAAATCAAGTAAATGTCTTTCAATTGGGGAATGGCTTAGCAAACTGTGGTATATGTATGTCATGGAACACTATTGTTCTATTAGGAACCAGGAGGGATGGGAATTCAGGGAAGCTTGGAGGGATTTGCATGAACTGATGCTGAGTGAGAGGAGCAGAACCAGAAAAACACTGAACACCCTAACAGCAATATGGGGGCAATGATCAAACTTGATGGAGTTGCTCATTCCATCAGTGCAAAAATCAGGAACAGTTTGGGGCTTTCTGTGATGGAGAACACCGTCTGTATCCAGAGAAACAATTGTGGAGTTTGAACAAAGACCAAGAGCTTTTACCTTAAATTTAGGGGAAAAAAACCTAATATCTTATTGTCTGATCTTGCTACCTCTTATACTTATGTTTCTTCCTTAAGGATATGATTTCTCTCTCATCACACTCAATTTGGATCAATGTATACTGTGGAAACAAACTGACAAATTGCCTTCTGTGGCGGTTGGGGAGTGGAGAAGTAAGATTAGGGCAAAAACTGTGAAACTCAAAAGAAAATCTTTAATGAAAAAAAACATTTATTTAAGGCAATGGGGTTAAGTGACTTATCCAAGGTCACACAGCTAGGTAGTAATTATCTGAGACTGGATTTGAACTTGGGTTCTCCTGACTCTTGGGCCAGTGCTGTATACACTGCACTACCTCAACATTGAATACTAATATTCCAGGTAGGTGGTGTAATTTCTGACATCTGTATTATTTTCCTTTAAAGATCATTGATTCATTAAGTAGCTGTTCACAAATGATATTCTTAATAGGTACTGTATATTTCTATAATGATCTTGCTGAGTATTTTGTTTTATTGCCTATCTGAAGATGAATCAAAATCAAAATAAACTAAATTATAAGACACTTAGTAATATTTATTTATTTAGATGATACTTTTATATGTTCATTTGAAAAATGTATATTTGGGCTTTTGTGTTTATGATCTTTATTTTAAAGTAGTTATTAGAATACCTGGTCTTGCATTTAGATAAAATACCTGGACATAGTCACATTAATTAAATTGTCTGGAAACAAATGTAATTATTAGACAGGGGATTAGGTAGGAAATTAAATCAGTCAGTCATGTGGACTATAAAATGCAGGTTATCTTGGAGTTTCCATAGGATTGATTATGGAAAGTGGTTGTTGCAAGCCTTAGTGATTTTTTTTTTTTTGTTTTGTTTTTAGGCTTTGACAAAGTTCCTAAAATGTGTCAACTGGGATCTTCCTCAGGAGGCCAAGCAGGCATTGGAGCTACTGGGAAAATGGAAGCCCATGGATGTGGAAGATTCCTTGGAGTTGTTATCTTCACATTTTACTAATCCAACAGTGAGGCGTTATGCTGTTGCTCGGTTGCAGCAAGCAGATGATGAGGTATAGCTTACTTCTATTTTCTTTTTATGCCTTCCTAGAAACTGAACATGATGGGCAGTTGGCACAGGGGGGAGGCAGAGAGACAGAATGGATAGTGATACAGAGAGAAAAAGAGTCAGGAAGGAGAGCAAAAAGAGAGAAAGAGAGCAAAATGAGAGAGAGAGAGAGAGACAGACAGAGAGAGAGAGAGACAGAGACAGAGAGAGAGAGAGAGACAGAGAGACAGAGAAAGACAGAGAGAGACAGAGAGAGAGTGAGAGAGCACGATTCATCAGATTGTGTGTAGAGCAGGGGGTATTATCAGAAGTAAATTAAAATATTCCTCCAAGGACTCTTCAGTGAAATGAAAATTTACTCCCTGAACTGTTACCTGACATGACAATTCCTCCCATGACATTTACCTGGCAGCACAACTTGCACTGCACTGTCTGGAAAAAAGGAATTGTAATGAAAAATGGTTTAATGTAGCACCGGCTAGGGAATAATTCAGGTCCCCTCCATCAGTCAGAATACAACAAGCCACATTTAATTGTAGCCTTGAAAAGCCTCCAGGGTCCTTAAAGCACAGACCTGTGTGACCATGCTGCCTCTAACCCTCTTCTTCAACCCCCTGCCTCTTTAAACTTACAGTAACTCACCATTTCATGTATATGTATCTGTATCTGTATATGCATATGCATGTGTATGCGTGTATGTGTATGTATATGTTTATGTATATGTATATGTGGTTTTCCTGAAAGTAGTTCTAAATCCTTCTGGAAAGCAAAGACATCAAACTTTATGATTGCTATTTTATGTAGATTACAAGGCCATTGGGAGAGGACTGTCTCTTTTATAGACACAGGTCATTGCTTTCAAATTTTAGGAGTTCCCAATAATATTGACTTGCTCAGCATTTCTTTCTTCTCTCTTAATTTTTCCAGTGTGACTGTTCCCAAAGCCTTGCTAGCCTAATGACACTTCTTGGATAGAGCAAAATGCTTTGCTTGTTTAATGACCTTCAGAAATGTGTGTGTGTGTGTGTGTGTGTGTGTGTGTGTGTGTGTATGAGGTATAGCTGTATATATGAGGTTTATATGTATACACACACATTTGTGTGTATGCATATGTACAGGAATATCTGTATACATATATATTTTTTCTTTAGGAAAATGGCTTTTAGTAAAATATGCTGTTGTAGCTGAGTGGAGAAACATGCCTTTTGATAACTGTTCATTGAATGGTAAATGGAACAGTGGTCAGAATGCCAGACCTGGAGTCAAGATCAAATTTGACCCAGACACTTATTAGCTGTATGACCCTGGGCAAGTTACTTAAACCTGTTAGCCTAATTCCAAGCCAGTGTCTTTGCAAAGAAAATCCCAAATGGGGTTCACAGAGTCAGACACAAATGAAACAATTGAACAGCAGCAAAACTGTTAATTGAATAGGTTAGTTAGTCTTAGGGGAGACAATAGTTCTTTCAGTTTCTGAAAAACTATTATGTAAAAGAGGAATTATTTTACTTAATACTTACTCCAGAAGACAAAATTGGGATCAGCATGTGAAATGTGCAGAAAGGAAGCTATAGACTCAATTCTCCTGTGTAGAAACATTTCCCAATAAGTAAAACTATCAAAAGATAGCATATCCTGACTTGGGAGGTAGATGTCTCCTGCCTTCATCCAAATAAAACATCTTCAAGCAAAAACTTGGTGACAATTTTCTAGGTGTTTTGTAGAGTTTATTTCTTAGATGTAAGCCTCAAACCTACCAGAGAACACTGAAATGCTATATTTCTCTTTTCATGTACTGGACCTGTATCATTGATCTTATAGAAGATGTGATGGGTGTATAGGAATGAGACATATAATGAATGACAAGTACCTTCTGTCTCTTTTCTACTGATGGCCACTAGCTCTTTATGCTGATAAGTCCCTGTTTGCTTTCAAGGTTTTGATGTGAATTTCTCATGGAATCACCATTGTTCACTGAAGGTAGATTCCTCCCTCTCCCCTCTCTTCTCCCACAAGAATTTTACCAGTAACTTAAAGTTAAAAAGAAAAACCCAGACAAAACTCCAAATTTAGACTATAGAACTGACATTACACAGACCAGTGTAATCATAACCTAAAACTCACAAAAATCAAAAAGCATTTTGGAGTTGTAAGGGACTTCAGTGACTAGATAGCCCAATCCTTGAACAAAAGAGGAATTTCTCCTCTTAACATATTATACAAGGGATAATCTAGCCTCTTCTTGAAAATCCCCAGAAAAGAAGACTTCATTGCTTCCTCAGATAACCATTCTATCACTGGTTTGCAAGGAAGTTTGTTTCCTGACATTGTCAGCTTTTTTGACTTAGACCTTTTCCTCCTAGTTCTGCCCTCTTCCACCTTCTTCTGCCCTCCAGAGTCTAATTCTCCTTCCACCTGATGCTTTTTCAGATTCTTGGGAGCAACTTTCATGATTTGCTTGAGTTTTCTCTTTTCCACACTAAGCATCCCCACTTTTTTCAGCAGATCCTCATATAGAGGATATCCGAGGCTCCTTAGAATTCTATTTCTAGGGGCGGCTAGGTGGTGTAGTGGATACAGCACCGGCCTTGGAGTCAGGAGTACCTGGGTTCAAATCCGGTCTCACACACTTAATAATTGCCTAGCCGTGTGGCCTTGGGCAAGCCACTTTACCCCATTGCCTTGCAAAAACCTAAAAAAAAAGAATTCTATTTCTGTCCTCTTTTAAAGTGTGTTCTTAAAGTGTGGAATACAGAACTGAACACATTACCCTAAATGTGCTCTGAGCCAAATGAGATTATCACTTCTTTATTTTTGGAAGCCATAATTCTCCTAGGACAGTCCAAAGATGCAGTAAATTTTTAGTCTGCCACATCAGTCGTTTCTAAAGCCTGCTTACTGTCTTCCCAAACCCCTGAATCTTATTCATGAAAAGATGATGAATGACATTTCATTTAATTTCTATTTAATAAGTATAGATTTGACCCCGGGCCATCTCAGTGGCAGAATGGAAAGAACATCAGGTCTGAAGTTAGGAAAACCTGAGTCAAAATCCAGCCTCAGACACTTAACTAACTGTGTGCCCCCCTGGGCAAATCACTGAACCCATTTGCCTTAGTTCCTCATTTATAAAATGGAGACACTGGAGAAGAAAATGACAAACCACTCCAGTATCTTTGCCAAGATAACCCCATTAACAAAGTTCATGACTGAGCAACAACAGCAACTACAACAAAACAGATTTTTTGATTATGTCACATTAGTTTTGGGATAGATTTTAATCCCCCCCCCCCCCGAAGTCATCATTCCTTTGGACTTTTCTCATATATTTCTGCAACCTTTATTTCTAGGCATTATTAATCTTTTCTTCACCTGTAGGTTCCACTTCTCTGAGTTCAAGGGATGAAATGTGGCTCATATTCCCTCACTAAAGAAGTGTTCAGAGAAAATTGTATAAATTTATGATACCATAGGTATAATATACATATACATACAATGTAATAACCTTATACAGATTTCATTAACAGTCTGTAAAGGATCATGATATTTAACTTTAGATAGTTCATATTTATAGTATACTTTAAAATTTATAAGTCAACTTTTCTCACAAAAATCCTTAAGGTAGTGAATACAAATATTTTATCTTTATTCTGTGAAAGGAGAGATTAAGAGGCTTGCCTTTAATAATGTAGCAAAATATATCTAGCTGTGACTGAAATCCTGGTCTTTTGACTCCAGGATGGGTACTTTTTTCTGTTGTGGCACTTTTCCCAATATTCTAGTCTTTCATGATCATTTTGAAATAGTTTTATCATCTCTTATATTGGCTGTCTGTTCTAGATTTGTGTCAGCTGCAAATTTATTAGAAATACTTGGGTTTTATCTGAGCTATTTCTACATATACTACTATTTTAAGGCAGTATTGATGTACCTGATTCATTCCTAGGGAACTTGTATGATTATTAAAATATAGATAATTTTAAAGCTTTTAAATAGAACTTTTACTTAAATTGCTTGAGATTGAAATCCAGGTTGTTTTTTTTTTTAATGACATGCTTAAAGAAACAATTTTTTTTTCCAAATTGGGCAATGTAATGGGAAAATTTAAGAGGCAGGTAGGTGGATAGAGCACTGGCTCTGTAGTCAGGAGTACCTGAGTTCAAATCTGGCCTCAGATACCAATAATTTTCCTAGCTGTGTGGCCTTGGGCAAGCCACTTAACCCCATTGCCTTGCAAAAACCTAAAAAATAAAAAGTAAGAAAATAAAATAAGAAAATTTAATCAGCTACTGTTATAGTTAAGATACTTCCATACAAGTGAAGGAGGTTGTACTTTAGACATAGATTGACTATCAAATGGAATCTACAAATCAGATAAAGATCTTTAATTGAGAAAGATATGCTAGTGAATTATCTTTTTTTGTGAAGAACTTAATAATGTATTTTGAATTTTTGATATAAATAAGCTTCAGTTTTAGTTAGTTTATCAGATAGTAGGTCATATATTTAGCAGCAAAGTATATAGTATGATTAAAAGTAATGTAGGCTCCAGTAAAGGTGAGACAGGAAGTGTAATAATCATCATTAAATCTGTTGACTGCTTTAGCATTATGAGATGAACTTTTTTTTTAAGATTTTCTTTGTTTTTTTTTTAAAAAGATTTTATTTGGTCATGCAAGATGAACTTTTTACCTAATAATGTGAATCATATATATTTATTGAGAATTTTATCCATTATAGGTAATGAAAGATACTAAGTTGTCTTCTACAGTTAAAATTCTTTTTGTCTTTTGTTATAATTTAAAAGAATACTAAATAGATGGCACATTAATTTGCTCCAATATCTAAGCATGTGAGTTGGAATTTGTTATATTTCTGTGGCTTTCAGAGACAGTGTGGTATATAGTAGATAGAAAGCTAGTCTTAGAATAGAGAAGGCCTAGGGTTATGTAGTAAATAAGGAGTATCAGATTTATAGCTTGATTGCACCTATGAAACGTGCAAAAGACCTAGATTTAAGACTTGATGCCTAGATTCCTTGTGTAGAACCTATGGAAGAACATAGACAAGAATTGCTGAATTAGAGTGTATAGATTTTATAGGGGAATATTTACATCAATGAAATTTCAGAGTTTTTGGAATGATAATAACTAATGCATAAAATTTTAAGATTTGTTAAACCGTTAGCCTGTAATAATTTCTCAGATGGTAGTTAGCATACTCTTTGTCATACTTTTTCCTCAGTGATTTTGAACTTCTGACTGCTTCACTGTACAAACCCTTCCAGCCAGTGTCTCTCATGGTTTGCTTTTCCTCCTTCCATTGTGCTTTAAGTAACACTTGTATAATTAAATTAATTCCTTTCATTCTAAACCTGATCAGCCACAGTCACACTGTACCTGTCACTTTGGTCCTCTTTGAGGACGCAAAACATTTAGGGAGCAGAGAAGGGTCCAATATGTGGGGGGTGGTGGAATATTAGAGAAAGTGAGGATTATAGAGGGAACAATCTGTAGAAGATAGGAGGCCATGGAATCAAGGATGCATAATGGAGTTGACCATAGCAAGGTAATCCCTTTGTCAGAGATAACTGAAGGAAGAAATAATTGGGAAAGGTATTTGGATGATATGCAATGAGGAGGGGAAAGAGGGATAGCTTAGCAAATTATCTCAATTTTTTCTTTTTCTTTTTTTTTAAATTTATTTTTATTAAAGATATTATTTGAGTTTTGCAATGTTTATAATTTACATTATTTGAGTTTTGCAATTTTTACAATTTACAACCCCCCCCCCCGAAAGCAATCTGCCAGTCTTTACTTTGTTTCCATGTTGTACATTGATCCAAATTGCATCTCAGTTTTTTCAATGAAGAATGAGGAAGGCTCTCAACTGATAGGGTAGGGATTCAGAGTGTTATTTGAGGCCTGAGGAGGGATAAAAAAAATTCGAACAGCTGTTATGGTGATTGGAATCATGAATCAGTTAGGGAAGTATAAAAGAACTTTCTTGTTGCATGTAGGCCCAGTCGAAATTATAAAACACAAATTTTTAGCGAATTCAGTCAGCATGGTTTTAAGATTTTCTGAAGCAGTGTACATTTACAAGTGACTGGGAACTAAGGCAGACTGTGGGAGTAATCTAGGGTTGGAGTTTGGTAAAGTATATTTGATTTTTGAGTAAGAATTCAGTGTAGAATTGTACTAGTTCAATGATGGGATTAGATGGAAAAAGAGGAGAGTACAGCAATGTGGGAAAGAACTGAGGGTATAGGGAATGGAGATTTTGCTGAGGTTTAAGAACTAGAGAAGGTATCATGAAGCATAGAAAAAAGCAGATTGATGAAAGCTAATGATTAGATACAAGATTTTTGGAGATATTCACGTTTTAAGTAATAAGAGCATATGTGTGAAGTGTAATGAAGGGACTGGTCATGGGAACTAACAAGACTGAGGAACTAGGAAGTTGAGTATTTGAGGAAGTTTCAGTATTTATGTTGGTATGAGGGCAGGAGTTGGGATAGAGAGCAATCTTTAAGTTAGGCACTAAACTCATTTGGAAAGCAAGGAGAATGTCCTGGGGGTTCCGGGGATAGCAGCTACCAAGGATCTACATTGAGTGATAAATGTGAATCAAATGAACTTCAGAGTGAGTGGTAGAGTGGTACACTCAAAAGTAACAGAGGAGCAAGGTATATTCCAACTGCTTCAACTCAACCACTGATGATTTGAGGGGATTAAGAGTGTGTGGTTAAAAGTGCAACTTGTACTGTGACCAGGGATGAGGTGTTATCAGGATGGAACCAGGACTTAATGAGTGCCAGAAGAGGGATGGAGGGAAGGAGAAAGGGAAAATATGAACTCAGAAAGTTCATAGGTGAGGTACAAGTACTCTAAATGAACATTTGGAGTAGAGATGTATGTAAATTTGCACATCTTTCATTTCTCTCTCTTTTTTCTTTTTTTTGGTTTTTGCAAGGCAACGAGGTTAAGTGACTTGCTCTTGTTCACACAGCTAGGTTAATTATTATGTGTCTAAATGAGACTAAATTTGAACTCAGGTCTTCCAGACTCCAGGGCTGGTGCTCTAGCTGCCCCTCTTTCATTTTTCTTGAGTCACTGCAATTCTGCTTTGGATAGTACCTTCTTTGCTGCAGGCATACCATGTTGGGTAGTCCAGTACCATTGTCTCACAGTTGATTCTAGAGTTCTTCAGAGAGACCTTGAATGTATTGTTATATTGCTTCTTCTGATCTCCATGTGAGTACTTGCCTTATGTGAGTTCTCTGTAAACTAGACTTCTAGGCAGATATACTTTTGGCATTCGAACAATATTTCCTAGCCTGGCCAGAGAATTGTGTTCTTTGCAGTAGAGTCTTAATGCTTGGCACTTCAGCCTGAGAAAGAACCTTGGTGTCTGATACCTTAGCTTGTGAAGTGATCTTTTTTAATTTTCCTAATATTTCAAAAGGAAGCAATTTGGTTTCTTGGCATGATGCTGTTAAACTGTCCAGGTTTTGCAGGTATACAACAGTGAAGTCAACACCATGAAGTCAACAAATCCTTCAGTTTGGTAGGCATATTAATACTTCTTTCCCACAATTTCCTTTGGATCTAAACATTGAACTAGCTTTGGCAGTGTGTGTGTGTGTGTGTGTGTGTGTGTGTGTGTACCTCATTGTCAAGTGTGTACATAAGTGAACTTATTCACAGTATTCTCCATATAGATGGTTTGATGCTGGCTGGTGGGGAATTCTAGTGTTAATTGTTAGACCAAAATTAACACAAGCAGCAGAATATTGAACCATACTTTTTTTGTATCTCAGCCTCAGAGGCTGTATTGAATGCACGCTTGCCTAAATCCACAATCAAGTGTTCCCCTTCTTTACAAAATACTTTCTTGATAAAATTGTTTTCTGTTAACTTTCATTCTTTTTGTTTGTTGTTTTTGTTCAGTCATTTTGGTTGTGTCTGATTGTACACGATCCCATTTGAGATTTTCTTGGCAAAGGTATTGGAGTACCATTTCCTTAACTAGCCCATTTTATAGATAAAGAAATTAGGCAAATAGGGTTAAGTGACTTGCCCAGAATCACATAGCTAGTAAGTGTCTGAAGTCATATTTGAACTCAGATCTTCCCATTCCAGGCCCAGAACTCTTATCAACTAAGCCACCTAATTGCCCAGGAATTCTGTTGCTCTTCAAATGCTTTCTCTTCTTTTCTAATTTTCTTATTACTAACTAGGACACCGATATTATCTCTGTAATCTGGGCTTGCAAACTTGGTATCATCCTTATCTTCTCATTCTTACATATTAAAAGTCTATTGTCTAATCGTGTCACTTTTTTCCCTTTAATAGAAATTTTATTTTATTTTTCCAGTTACAGATAAAGAGTTTTCAACATTCATCCATTTGCAAGTTTTATTTCCACATTTTTCTGCCACCCCTTTCCCTTTCCCCTCCCCTCCCCTCCCCTTGGCAGTGAACAATCTGCTAAAAGTTATACATGGTACAACTATGTTTAATATAGTTCTATTTTACCAATGTGAAAAAAGAATTAGAACTTAGGGGATGGAAAAAGCCATGAGAAAGAAAGGAAGACCATAAATGATTTTTAAAAAGTGAACATAGATACTTTGCTCTGCATTCAGGTTCCATGGTTTTTTTTCTCTGAATGTGGATGGCATTGTCTATAGCAGGTATCTCAGAATTGTCCTTGATCTCTGAACTACTGAGGAAAAACTGTATCCATCATAGTGGATCATCTCACAGTGTTGTAGTTAATGTGTGCATTATTCTCTTGGTTCTATTTCATTCAGCATCAATATACAAATCTTTTCATGCTAAAATCTGTCTGCTCATGATTTCTTCCAGAACATAGTACTCTATAGCATTCATATACTGTAACTTGTTTAGCTTTTCCCCAATTGATGGACCTTCCCTCAATTTCCAATTCTTTGTCATTACAAAAAGAGTTGCTACAAATATTTTTAAATATGTTCCTGTTTTAAATGATCTCTTTGGTATATAGACCTAGTATTGGTATTGCTGGATCAAAGAGTATTCAGTTTTATTGCTCTTTGGACATAGTTCCAGATTACTCTCCAGAATGACTGAATCAAGTCACAACAGTGCATTATTGTCCAATTTTCCCACATTGATCCTCTCCAACATTGATCTTTTCCCTGTCTTCTTAGACAACTTGATAAGTCAGAGTAGTTATAATTTCCATAAATAATGATTTAGAACTTTTTTCTATATGACTATATATATAATGTATATATATATATAAAACACTTTAATTTCTTCATCTGAAAGCTACCTATTCATATCTTTTATCATTTGGAGAATGACTTTTCTTATAAATTTGATTTAGTTCCCTAATTTAGAAATGAGTCTTTTATCATAAACATTTTGAAAATTATTTCCCAGTTTTCTGTATTCCTTCTAATCTTGGCTGCATTGGTTTTATTTGTGTAAAAATCTTTTAATTTAACATAGTCAGAATCATCCATTGTGCAGTTTTTAAATTTATAATTTCTATTTCTTGTTTGGTCCTAAACTTCTCTTTCCATATATATCTGATAGATGGTGTATTTTTTGTTATCTTAATTGGTCTAAGGTTTTAGCCTTTATGTCTAAATCTTTTTGACCTTATTTTGATACAGGGAGTTTGATGTGGGCCTATGCCTAGTTTTTGCCATGCTATTTTCCTGTTTTCCCAACAATTTTTGTTAAATAGTGTGTTCTTATCCCAGAAATTTGTGTCTTTGGTTTTATCAAACAACAGATTACTTTGCTCATTTACTGTTTCTTTTGTACCTAATCTGATCCAGTGATCATGTCATTTTTATTTCCTTTACATCATCTCTCCCATATGTCTCTTTTCCCTACTCAAACAGCCACTACCCTAGGACAGGCTTACATCAACTCTCTGCTAGATTAATCCCATAGTCGTTTTACTCAAGTCTCTCCAAACTAATCTTATCTAGAAATTTTCTATCCCCACTCCCCTACCACACAGCAGTCCCCTGGTGACTTCCTTTTCCAACAAATATAAAGCTCTTTGTTTGATATTTAATGTCTTTCACAACCTAATCCTTTTCTTTCTTTGTCATCTTACATTTAGCCTTTTATGTACTCTATGATTGGCTTGCTTAGTGTTACATATACTTGACACTCCATCTTCTGACTCTGCCTTTATACTCTGACTAGCACCTCCCCCCTTGCCCCCCAAGTCTGCAGTGTTCAATCCCTTCCCTTCTAGTTTTAGTTTCCTTGACCCCTTTCAAGATCCAATTCAAATTCAAATTCCATTTATTGTAAAGATGTCTTCCTGCCCTTTATTGCCATTCTATTTGCAAGTTCTGTAGCTTATATGGACATAACTGTTTACATTATTGTCTCCCTCCTTAGAATGGGAGTTCCTTGAGTTCATGGTCCATATATTTGCTTATCTTTATAACTCCAACATTTGCCATGTCCCTGTTACATTTTTTTAGGTTTTTTTTTTTGCAAGGCAAATGGGGTTAAGTGACTTGCCCAAGGCCACACAGCTAGGTAATTATTAAAGCATCTGAGACCAGATTTGAACCCAGGTACTCCTGATTTCAGGGTGGGTGCTTTATCCACTGTGCCACCTAGCCGCCCCCATGTCCCTGTAACTTAGGAAGCACTTAATGCTTATTGACTAAGTGCTCTGAATGTTTCTGTTACATTTTGTATTCATAAGATATTGTGAAAGTACATAATATTATAAGATTTAATATAGCTCTTGTTCTCTTTCTCAGGATTTAAAATGTTATTTATACCCTTAGAAGTTAAATTATTATATACTTTGTGAAAATTTTTGTTAAAGTTTATTTTTCTTTCTCCTTTTTCCCTAGGATTTGTTGATGTATTTGTTACAACTGGTTCAGGCTCTCAAATATGAAAACTTTGATGACATAAAGAATGGTTTGGAACCTACTAAAAAAGATAGTCAAGGATCTGTATCAGAGAGTGTATCAAGTTCTGGAACAAATGCTGCAGAAATAGATAGGTATATATTATCAGGAATAGAATTACATTTTATAACGAATTGCATTTTATTATACTTTATCTTTTTTCTGTTTTCCTTCATATTTGCATAATCTGTATTTTCAGTTTGGAGTGTTATCAGTACATATTATGAATCTGTTTAGGTATTGCTGTTACTAGAAAAATAAATGAAAATGCATATATACGTTTGCAATATTCATCAAAATTTGTTTTTACTGTTAGCAGTTAGGCAGGGAAATTCTATTTCTTTTTCTTCTTTCTACTCTAGAGGAGATCATATTTTGGAATACTTGGAATTTGTAGAATCACCTTCATTTTATACATTAAAAAAATAAAAAATCCCAGGAAATGAGGTAATGTTTTGCCCAACATTGCGCATATAGCTAGTAGAAGAGAACGAATTAGAACTCAGGTCTCCTAACTGCTATTTTGGTGGGGGTTTTTTTTCTTTGCTATTAACTTTAGGTTAGACTCTATGGAACATAAACTTCTTGAGGGGAAAGGATTGATTTGGTTCTTCATTTTGAATCCCCAGTGCCTGGCATAGTTTAATTTTATATTTTACATTTTTCTTCATAGTTATATTGTCTTGTATATTTGAATTAAAAGAGGAGACCTGAAGGATGTTCATTTTTGGAATGAAAGAAAGGGAACTGTGAATACATCAGAGATTTATTTTTCCTTTATGTTCTTTTTTTCCCCCCTCTGTTTTTTGAAGAACTTCACATCTCCAGATGTATAATATTATATTAGTATTACATGTGATGTTCTGAAGGAGGATGAAGTCTCTAAAATAATAGGATTGATTTTAATTCTAATAAAAATGAATTCCTCTTACAAACAAAATTTGTTATATGCTAAATAGCTTAGTAGGTCTGATTTATATATTAAGTTTATACTTTTTCTTTTTTTTTTTAGTTCCCAAATCATAACTAGTCCTCTTCCTTCAGTGTCTTCTCCTCCTCCTTCATCAAAAACAAAAGAATCTGCAGATGGTGAAAATTTGGAGGTGAGCTAAGAGGTTTTATAGCTTCTTCTTTGACAATGTTGTGTTAAGAAGTTCTTAACAGATGTACATTTTAATGTTGGTCCTTGCAACACTGGTTTTGATTAATAAACTAAATATAACAAGTTCATTAAATAACTTGTTTTATGATGCATGTTTATGTCTTTTCCCATCAGCATAAATTGCCAGATAGACCTCAATGGAAGGCATTTTACTGGAGCTTTGGGCATATAAATGGATTCATAAGCAATATACAAATGAACTGTATGTAAATATTTTATTAAGAAAATTCAGGATATTTAAGATAAGGTATTCATGAACATTACTGTAATTGTTGTCAGTGCCCTGTGATCACATTATAGAGAGCTATGACTTTGGAATTATAATAATTATAAATAGCTGCTTTGTATAATTCATACAGAACCTAGGACCAAGTTCTATTAAATGACTAAACTCATTTTTTGGAGACTGTTTAGATCATTAAATATGTATTTAGTACCTACTATGTTCAAAGCAATGCAAAGATAATAAACAAGGCAATAAACTTTTTTCATTTATTCTAATTTTCCCAGCAGTTGCAATTGTCAGTAGTAATTGTTGGGCATACACATTTGGAAGCTCCTTTACACACTGTAAAATCTCTTCCAAAGTGACCTGAGAACTATAGATGGGTGTGTGTGTGTGTCTGTGTGTGTGTATCTCTACTGCTTCTACGCTGAGAGGAATCTGAAGTATACATAATTATTGAAATTATAGTAGTAGTAATGATAATAAATACCAGCTCTCAATATGAAAATTTTAATTTGTTATTCTCCCATTATTCACATTTCTCCAGTTCCACATACCTAGTGTTGAGACTGATATGTTAAGCAAGAAAGGAGTAGTCTTACTACATTGTCAGGGTTGTATCAAGGATTGGTCCCTATCCTTCTTAATTGGAGCTCAGGCTACCTTTGAAATTGTCTATTAGGGGCAGCTAGGTGGCTCAGTGGGTAGAGCACCGGCCCTGGAGTCAGGAGTACCCGAGTTCAAATCTGGCCTAGCTGTGTGGCCTTGGGCAAGCCACTTAACCCCATTGCCTTGCAAAAAAATAATAATAATAATAAAATAAATAAAATTAAAAAATAAATAAATGAAATTATCTGTAAATGTTGGTTACGATCTATTGTGTTAATTATTAGTATACTTAAGTATGGATTTTTGTGGATTACTCTGAAAATAACTGATTTAAGTATTCCTTCAGCTCCAAATATTGTATAAAGAATATCATGCTAGGTTTTGCTCTTTTTACTACAAAAAAATTTGGTGTTTAAATTGTCATAGATGAAAGTGACATATATTCTTTGCTTCCTTGGTAGTACTTTTTCCTGGTTTTCCTTCTATCCCTCATTCCTCCTTTGCTATATCATTTTCCTTTACTGTAACATCATCCATCTCTCACTCCTTTATGATAGTTGATCTTCAGTTCTTTCCCGACTCCCTCTTTTCTCTTTACATGTATTTGTCTCTTACTGATGCTCATCATAGTCTCTACGTATCTAGCACTGATCTTTCTATTTAAAAATTTTTAAAATCAAAAAAATTTTTAATTAAAAATTTTACTTGAGTTTTACAATTTTCCCCCAATCTTACTTCCCTCCCCTCATCCCCCCACCCCACAGAAAGCAATCTGTCAGTCTTTATTTTGTTTCCATGTTGTACATTGATCCAAATTGAATGTGATAAGAGAGAAACCATATCCTGAAGGAAGAAACAAAAAGTATAAGAGATAACAATCAGACAATAAGATACCTTTTTTTCTAAATTAAAGGGAATAGTCCTTGAACTTTGTTCAAACTCCACAGCTCTTTATCTGTATATAGATAGTATTCTCCATTGCAGACAGCCCAAAATTGTCCCTGATTGTTGCACTGATGGAGTGAACAAGTCCATCAAGATTTGAACATCACCCCCATGTTGCTGTTAGGGTGTACAGTGGTTTTCTGGTTCTGCGCATCTCACTCAGCATCAGTTCATGCAAATTCCTACAGGCTCCCCTGAGTTCCAGTCCCTCCTGGTTTCTAATAGAACAATAGTGTTCCATGACATACATATACCACAGTTTGCTAAGCCATTTCCCAGTTGAAGGACATTTACTTGATTTCTAATTCTTTGCCACCACAAACAGGGCTGCTATGAATATTTTTTTGTACAAGTGATGTTTTTACCCTTTTTTCATCATCTCTTCAGGGTATAGACCCAGTGCACTAATCTTTCTTAAGAGCTCCCAATTACATGTAAAATAATCATTTTTTGAATTTTGCATTCCAAATCTTTCCCTTCCTCTCACCTCTCCCCTTTTCTTAAGAAGGCAAACAGTTTGCTTCCAATTGTTTGGTTCTTTTTTTTTTTTTTAGGTTTTATTTTATTTATTTATTTATTTTTGCAAGACAAATGGGGTTAAGTGGCTTGCCCAAGGCCACACAGCTAGGCCAGATTTGAACTCGGGTACTCCTGACTCCAAAGCCTGTGCTTTATCCACTACGTCACCTACAGTATCGTGTCATTATGTCAGAGACAAGTTAGTCTGACTGTGATCAATCAGACCAGTACAAGCTTGGAACACTCTTACCACAAGTTGGGCACAACTAGTCCATATGAACACCTTGGGTGAGTTTTCTAAACTTATGCATTTCCCATTTTCTTTGAGCTGCTTCATTTCTGACTTGTCATAAGCATAACAGTCTTTCAGATGAGGGCATGCTATGCTGGGCAGTCCTTTGCCAGTGTCTCCTATACTGCACAACCAATTCCAAAGTTCTTAAGAGAGATTTTCAGAATATCCTTGTATCACTTTTTTTTTTAAGGTTTTTGCAAGGCAAATGGGGTTAAGTGGTTTGCCCAAGGCCACACGGCTAGGTAATTAAGTGTCTGAGAACAGATTTGAACCTAGCCGCCCCCTTGTATCACTTTTTCTGATCCCCTGGGAGTACTTGTCTTGTGAGTTCTCCATAAAAGTCTTTTTGCCAAGCATACATTTGACTTTTGATTATCTATGTGAAGTCTTTTAAAATTTCCTTATTAGTCATATTAAAGAAAACATAAAGTCTGCTCAGTCTGTATTCAGAGATCATCGGTTCTTTCTGGAAGTAATAGAATTTATCACCAAGGATCTTTTAGAATTGTTGTGGATTATTGTCTTGATCAGAGTAGCTAAGTCTTTCATAGTTTATCATTTTTACAAAATTTCTATTTCTATATACAGTGCAGAACTCAGCATATTTCATACTACACCTATTAAGGTCACCAGGGAGTATAAAAAACAGAAAAAACTAAAATTTAGTTTAAAAGCTGGCTTTCTATGGGAAAATATGTTTCAAGATCCTACTAGGTGAGCTCCAAGAAATTTCTATAAATATTCTGCTTGGCATCTTGGAATGGCTTATGCTGGTGTGGTTATTGGAGAAAATTTAACAAAACCTCTATTTGACCCATAAAAGCCTTCGTGTCTTCTTCACTTTACTTCCCTTCTTGCAGTCCATGATCCAGAGACATAGATCTTGTTGGTTGTTCTGCATATGACAATGCCTCTCTTCATTCTGGATCTTTTTTTTTTTTTGCAAGGCATTGGGGTTAAGTCTTGCCCAAGGTCACTCCGCTAGGTAATTATTGTCTAAGATCCTCCTGACTCCAGGGCTGGTGCACTGTCTACTGCACAATCTAACTGCCCTGCATTCTGGGTCTTTTCATTAACTGAACCCAAGGTCTGGAATGCTTTCTTTCCTTCAACTTCAACTTCTGCCTTCCCTAACTTCCTTCAAGACTCACCTTGTTAAATCTTACCATTTTCTGGAGACCTTTCTCAGCTTCCTCTGCTGCTATTGTCTTTCCTCTGAGATTACCTTCTATGTATATATGTCTTGTAAAGATATTGTAAAGTCTCTCCCATTTGAATGTGAATTCCTTGAGTCCAGGAGTAATGTCTTTTCTTTGTAACCCCAGTGTTATGTTTCATAATGTCTGGCATTAATTAAATGATTAAAAAAGGGAGGGAGGGAGGGAGGGAGAGAGAGAGAGAGAGAGAGAGAGAGAGAGAGAGAGAGAGAGAGAGAGAGAGAGAGAGAGAGATAATGCACACATGAACAAAGAGAAGTTGGTTGGAGAAACAGTTTTGCCAGAAAATAGCACCTATAGAAGGATAAGCAAATTCTGTTCCTTTATTCTTTTAGAAATTTCATTTGTTTGTGAGACTTTTACCCCTCTTGTGACAGACCATTTGGTTCACTACTAAGAAAATTATACAGTTGTATTTCACAAGCATTTTTCATGTTTATATAAATTGTACATACATATATGCATTTGTGGATTTATTATATTCATTACTATTTATTATAAATAGACAAATATAGTAATTTTCTGGTTTAAAATTCTTTCATTATGAATAGACTCCTATGTTCACAAAAATGTGGATCAAAATAGTAAAGTATCATGTGAACAGCATGCACCTTTAATAAAATTTACATGAATATTAAGTTCTATGTAAATTTAGGATTATACCTTTTGTTATTTAGTGACTATGCTATGTCATTATTGTTTCCTGTACAAATTTATGCCTAATTTTAGTTTAAATTGTCCTTTGAGATAATGTAAATTAACCATTTGGTTTTTGTTTCTGCATTTGATCAAGGAATATGTTTTGCCTGGATATTAAAAATACAGTCCTCTTAAAATGAATTCATTCTTTATTAAGGAGAAAGTTTTTATAATATTCTGTCAGATATGTAGAGGAAAACAGGCAGGTAAAAATGGAGCGTCTTTTTATTCCCTGATTAGTAACAATAATTAAGTAATTGATAATATTAAATCTTAGCATGTTTTTCTTTTTGTTTCTTTCAGCAAGACCTCTGCACATTCTTGATATCAAGAGCCTGCAAAAATTCTACATTGGCGAACTATTTATATTGGTATGTGAAAATAAGTTCAGTGTTTTTCATACTGGGCCTTTTTAGGGTCATTTCTTCCCTCCCCTCCCCCCACTGCTTGACATGAAATATGTTTAGAATACATGTATAATAAAATGATTTATGCAGTCTAATAAAGAAAAAATAACTATGCACAGTTATTAAAATCTGTGTACTACCTATGCTCTTTATCCCTCATTTTTCAGAGTTTAGACATAATTAAGAAATAGTCAATGTCACTGAGATGTTCCATTTCTGCTGTTAGATTTCCCTTTTTAAAAAGGTGTGGCACAGTTATTTAAAACATATTATAAGTCTGAATTATCATCTGCCAAAATTTCCTTTACTCTTTTGATCTATAAATCATTGAATATTTTCAGGGTAGTAGAAATCTCAGCACTATAGCCCATTTCTTAATGGCCGGGAGAGGTTGTGATTTTCCCAAAATTGATAACTACTTAAGGGCAGATTTGTTCCTAAATAAGAAATATATTTAGAGATTTATTAGAAATGAAATCATCTTTTGAGATCATCTAGTCTAGTTCCTTCTTTAAAAGATTAAAAAAGCAAAATTGAGATCATGATTTCTCCATAGTTACATGGTAAATGAGTGGGAGAAGTAAGTTTAGATCAGATTTCTCAACTTCTAGTCCTGTCTTTCTATTTCAAAAGCTATGGCAAATTATTTTTTTTATAAATTTTAAAATCTAAAGAATTTTGTAAGCTCTCACTTCAGAATTGTTTTCTTTTCTTGGAGGAAATGTGACATGATATTGAAATCAGTATGATCAGTTAATCATACTAAAGTTAGATTTTGCACATTTGTGTTTTATATAAAATTTTTAAAATTTTCACTTCCAGATTTCTCTCCCTCTCTCACCTATTGAGAAGGTTTAATGGTTTTTTACTATAAGATTTCCACTTTTCTTTCCCTTCTTCCTTCAATCTCTCTTTTCCTTGACCCTCTAGTAGACTGTTTAGGATTTGGAGCTGTTTCTTTTTTCAGGGTAAATGTTAAGAGTTTTCTAAATGGATTTGTTGTCTCAAGTATAGGACTAAATGATAAGACTATATCATTTGTTTTGTGTGTTTTCTTAACTTAGTTTTTTTTTTTTTTTGACAAGGCAATGAGGTTAAGTAACTTGTCCAAGGTCACAAGGGAAAGCTAGGTAATTATTAAGTGCCTGAGGTTGAATTTGAGTCAGGTCCTCCTGACTCCAGGGCTGGTGCTCTATCTACTGCACCATCTAGTTGCCCCGTTTTCTTAACTCTTAACAAAAGCACCAGTATGTATGAATCTGAGATTCATGGTCAGATACCTCAATTTTTAGATCTTAGGAGTACTTAATATTTTCCTTAAATTCTCTCCCAACTTCTTGCTCATTCTGTTTGTTGATGGTAAAATTCCTTTCAGAAGTAGCATTCTATAGTTTCAGAACTTTACCTTGAAATATCATTTTGAAAGGGAATTAAACAACTTAAATACATAATAAATTGGATATGAGTAATATTTTTCAGGAACAAGTTTTGATATGGGGGGGAGAATAAAGGGAGACAGGTTGGGAGAATCATTTGATACTTATTTATTAGCTCAAATCTGCTAAATATCCATTTTCCTGCTTCTCTCCTATTTACTTCTTAATGTCTCCTTTTCTTATGCTTTCTCTATTTTCTGTATCTCTTCAAAGTAATCTGTCCATTTCTCCCCTTCTTGCTCCTTTGCTCATCTTTCCTTTGTTTTATTTCTTGTCCTTTTCTGCGTCTTTATTTTTATTCCACTTAGTCAAGTATACCACAATCTATAACAAATTGAATATGAGCAATATTTTTTTTAGGAGCAAGTTTTGATATGGAGAGAATTTGGCAAATTTTAATTTTATTTCAAATTTGCTGTGTTCTTTTTTACAATATAGTTTAGATACTTGACAAAGATATTAAACCTATATTAAGCATAGCTTAATCCATTATGTAAAACATACATTTTAAACTGTTGTATTATTTCCTCTGGATTATTTTGTGTTTTCTTTTTCATGTATTGCTTCTTCCAAATAAATTAATTAGAGTTTCTACTGTAACAGAAATCCTTAGGATATAGATTGAGACAATTCTTTTCAAATACTAGTGTTAGTGTTTTTAACAAAGAGGGGAATTTTAACCCCCATTCTATAAAGTTTTAGGCATCAAGAATTACATATTGTTCTTTTAGTTTGTGGAAATTGCAAGTAAACTTTACACATTTTGACATTTGTCCTTTAACTTCTAAGTCGTTTTGAGGTAATGCAGGATGTTTTTCTCCCAAAACCAAAAACCAAATTGCCAGGGAACTAGTGATCTGCTGATATAATCTTACTGATGAGTTTGCCATCAATTTTTGTCCATGTTTCTCTTTTCAACTGACAGCCACCATGTGGATACCTTAGAATAATTTTCATTTTATATCTTATTAGAGTGCACTGAGACCTCTGAATTATGAATATTTCAGTTATAACTCTTAAATTCTTGGGACATATATGACTTAGGTCAACTAAGTGGTATAGTGGATAGATTAGGCCTAGAGACAGAAAGACTCCTCTTCCTGAGTTTAAATTTGGCCTTAAATTCTTTCTAGCTGTGTGTTCTTGTCCACTTCCCTTAAACCTAAATGGGTTAAGGGAATCTGTAAAATGAACTGGAGAATGAAATACCAAACCACTGAATTATCTCTGCAGAGAAAACCCCAGATGGGATCATGAAGAGTTGGAACATGTCTGAAAATGACTGAACAAGAGCAGAAACAACATACATTTTAGAAAGAGTGATATTTGAGATATTTGCTGTTAATTTCCCAGTTAGGAAAAAAACTAGATTTGGAATTTATATGAGTTGGGGGTAGCTTTTAGAAAAAAACTACTCAAGGTAAAGGAAGAATTGCATTAAGTTGGAAATGAGGAAAAAGTATACCCATATCCATTTAAAAGAGTGTTGTAACCATTACCTCTGGTCAAATCAAGACTGGTTCTTAGGCTATTCTGGCATTTCTGGTTAGATAGGTCTTAGTTAAGAGAACCCTTAGACCTAAGGACACTTTAATTGTTTTAAGTTATTTGATATAGCACATCCCTCATTACTCAGAATGTCATAGAATTTTAGAATTAAGAGGAGTCTTTAGTGTTCATTCAGGATAGTCCCTCCCTGAAGTACATATTCTTTATATAGCTATTTCTGTAAGAGGTAATTTTCTTTTGTCTGAATATCTTGAACAAACGAGGAAAATTCAAGGAGATGATATTTGAACTTACAGATGTCGCTGGTACTTGGTAAGATGAAACCATGGTTTCTGAATGGATATACCTAATTCATGAGAATTTAGGCAAAAGCGAAAGGAGGGAGAAACAGAAGAACTACTTTCATTGCCATCTATCTGGCAAGAAAGATGAAATAGGTGAGAAATTGGGAATAGATCACACACCTGGCAGTGAAGTTTGATCTAGTATTGTTGACAGACTTCAAATATCCAGGTGTCTTTTCTGGAAATAACTAATGATTTCTTGACTTGGCTTAGTGATAATTTAGGTCTTCTAAAGGTAAAGGGACTAATAAGGGGATTCTGTGTCTGATTCTTAATTAAAAGAGAGGTACTTTTTCCTGATCTGGTAATGATGAGAATATTGGGAAGAAATAAACACTCCATCCTGGAGTTTTTAATAGAAGAGAAAAAAATTAGGACATAATTCTCAAATGTAGAAAAATCAAATTTTAAAAACTAGACAGGAAAGATATAGGTAGAAATCCCATGGATGAAGTGAGAGATGAGTATTCAGGAAGGAAATTTTGAAGAAAAAATAGGATTTGCTTGAAGATGCACAGAGAATTTACCAACAACTCAGATCTTTTTCTTAAATGTGCAGAAAGGCAAATATTTTAACCGAATAAATATAAGTACAGCCTATTCCTTTAAAAACAGTTTCAGTAGTACGAAAGCTTAGAATGGACCAAAGCTGGCAAGGGAGGTTAAAGACAACAAAAAAAGGTTTCCCATCCCTTCTCTGCCAATATTAGGAGATAAAGAAGGATCAAAGAAGGGATAAGACAAATATCTGATGATAGAGAAGGCAGAATTGCTCAGTTAATCTTTCAGCTTTACCCCTCTGCATAGGAAGATAACCTTTCCACTAAAAGTAACAAAAATAAGATTAATCTGAGGTGTGATACCTAAGATAAGTAAAGAAATAGTAAGAGAGCCTCATGCTGTCCTTAATAAATTCATCTTTGAGGTCTAAAGGAACTACCAGATGTGATTGCTGAGTAACTGTCTGATGTATTGAGAATGCACACATGTGCATGTATGTATTTATGTGCATGTATTTTGTCATAATTAAAAAAATAAATGAGTGATGGCCCACTTTGATTGCAGGACCAATATGATTTCATTTTTCAAAGAAGGGGAAAAAAAGTCAGTGAATTGCAGGCTTTTAAGTTTGACTTCCATTTCCGAGAAAATTCTAGAATTGATTATTAAAGAAATGATTGGAAAACTTTTAGAAAGAGACATGGTCATTAGAATCAGCAAGACTCCACCAAGAACAGGTTGTGACAGTTTATCTTTGTCAGGATTACTAAATAGTAGATGAAAAGAATTCTTGGGACGAAGCTTACTCAGATTTTAGAAAAACTTGATATAATATTCTTGGGAAAAGGATGGAAACATGAATTGAACAACAATAGAATTGGTTGAACTCATAGTTGTCACTCGTACTTGGTAAGATGAAACCCGTGGTTTCTGAATGGATATACCTAATTCATGAGAATTTGGTTTAGACTTGGTTATATAGCTGAATTCATAATAGTTAATGGTTTGGTGTCACCATGGACAAGATGTCTCTAGAAGAATATTCATTCAAGAGGTTTGTTCTTGGCCTTAGACTGTTTAACACCTTATCAGTAGATAGTCATGATCTAAAAAAAAAATTGACTGATAAATGTATTATGTGAAAGTAATAAGAAATTTTGTCAAGAGAAATGTAAAATATTGCTCTTGGGTATAAAAAAAGAACTTGATGTAATAGAGCATTTATTCAGTGCTTACTATGTACCAAGTACAGTGGAATAGAAATATAAGTAAAAAAACAAAAGCAATTTCTTCCCTTAATTAGCTTGCATTGTAAAAGAGCTGGGTGGGAATGGGTTTTAAGTACTGGGGAAATAGGAGGCAGTACAAGAGGTCCAAAGATTCAATTTGAACAGGGAGTTGAGGTAGCAGAATAGCCTGGAATGGTGATCTCAGGCAGGTACTCATCAGTTAGAAGAGGAAAACACAATGGTGGACTCAGGCAGTAAATTCTCATGAAATTCTCATGAATTTACTCAGAAGAGTAAAATACAGTGGTGAACATATAGTCAGGGAAAGGAAACTGCTGTTGAGGAAGTGGAAACTTCAGAATTAGCTAAGGGAGAAGCCAGTTATTTGTAAGCTCAATATGAATCAGTAGGTTTATATCAGAGCGAAAAGAACTAATGAAAGTTTGGTCTGCATTGTGGGGGGAGGGCTATAGCTTCTAGGAGTAAGCAAGTGATAGTTCTACCTATCATCACCAAATTTCACTTGTAGTTTGTTGTTGTTGTTTCCAACACTGACACTGTTTGAGGTTTTCTTGGCAGAAATACTGGAGTAGTTTGCCATTTCCTTTTCCAGCTTATTTTGCAGATGAGATAACTGAGGCAAACAAGTTAAACAGGGTCACAGAGCTAAAAGTGTCTGAGGCTAGATTTGAACTTTGGTCTTCCTGATTCCAGGTTTGGTGCTCTAATTAATGCACCACCTAGCTACAGTACTGTTTTCATTTCTGGACATATGGTTCCCAAATAGTGATAAGTTGGGAGGATGACAGTATGAATAGTGAAGGGACTTGACTCTATATCATATGAAGAGATTGTTTGAAATAATCAGGCATATTTGACTTGGAGAAGAGAAGACACAAGGGTGCATAATAACTACCTTGAAGTATTTTGAAAGGCTCTCATATGGAAGAGGGATTAGATTTTTCTACTTTGGTCTCAGAGGTCGAACCAAGAGTATTATTACTAGAAGTCCACTTTAGATGGGATATGAAGAAAAACTGCCTTATAATTCCAGCTGTCCAGAAGTGGCGCTAACTTGAGAAATTGTACTTTCCCCCTTCCCCCTCCTTCCCCCGCACACGCACGCATACACACACACACACACACACACACACACACACACACACACACACACACACACAGAAACACAAACATCCACAGAAAAGTAGGCCAGACTATATCAGGGATTTGAAAATATGGAGAGAAGTGTAATTAACAAAATTCAAAGACTTGAAGGGAAAAAATTAACTTTTATACATAATAGAATAAGGGAGGTTATATTATGTGATCAGATGAAAATTTTTCTAGGCATTTCAGGTAGAATATTCTTTTGGCTAAGTTTTTTTGTCCTTCTGCATCTCAATTTCCTCTATAAAACAGCATTTATAATAATTCTTGCCCTCTTTGTCTTATAGGGCTATTGTGGAGATCACATTTTTAAAGTGTCTGTAAAGTACTTTGTAAATCATAAAGGACTATATGCAAGTGATCACTAATCTTTTACCTAGAGTTCTCTTCTGAAGTTGCAGAAATGACTGAGATCTTCAGTGCCTTGTCAGTAGAATGTAGTCTCTGGCAGATCTTAAGGGAAAGACCCAAAGCCAAAATGAATTGGACTGTATTGGGCCTAAAGAATGGAAGATATAGGGAAAACTTTAAGAAATGATGGGAATAGGAGATAATGAGACAAATAGAGGGTTTCACTTTCTCTCCTTTCACTCTTCTTTCTAAATTCACTGAAGTCTGAGTCCTGGCCTTATGTGCCAGGTGAAAGATGAAATGACTGTGGAAACAAGGTTCAAGCTTCTGAATATATTGATTTATTAAGCATGCTAATTGCCTATCAAAATGATCCCAACCCCCTTTACTTTTATACTAGATCCCGAGTACAGGGGGAGATAGAGTTTTATGTGTTACAAATATTAAAATGAGACCAATTAATTAAAATTAAGTAATCTGATTTCTAATAGGAAGAAACTTTAGGGACCTTCCAAGTTAGAAGGAGGAAAGTAAATAGGAACAATTTTCTGAGATCAGAAAAAGATATCTTACTACTCCCAAGTGTTTGAATTTGATAAAAGGAACATGGGAAACAGCCACTTATTAGCTAGTACAGAGCCATTTTCGAATAAGATATATAGGTTACTTGAGATGTATAATTGTAAGAAAACTCCTTGTATTAGTCTTTGAATATGACTGGTCAAAATAACTTCACTCCTTATTTAAGAATCTCTTAAGCAATAGGTAGAAGTGGTCTAGTTTTCCAGTCACACAGAGCTAGGTTTAAACAGTGCAATACAATTTTCTCACAGTTGCTACAATTGAATAAAATTTTCTCACAAATCAGAAATTGAAGTAGACCCAAAATTGAATAGAAAGGCAACTGAACCGACTCTAGAATTGAATCACAACATGAAATCTGTGCTTCATTCAATTTCCATTACCACTTGATGTTTTAATTCCTTTAATTATCTTGCAGTTGAAAATACTCTCTAAAGTTATTAGTGATTTTTTAAATAAATTTAATGGGGCTTCTAGGTGGTGCAGTGGATAGAGCACTGGCCCATCCGGCCTCAGACACTTAATAATTACCTATCTGTGTGGCCTTGGGGAAGCCACTTAACCCCACTGCCTTGCAAAAACCAAAAAAAAAAAATTAATGACTTTTTCCTAGCCTTCATCTTTTTTAACCTTTGCAGATTCAATGGTTAACCTCTTCATACTGTTGATCACTCATTTTTCCCTTTATATTCTTTGTAGATTTCCTGACACCACTTTCTCCTGGTTCTTCATTTGTCCAACTGTTATTTCTTATTCTCCTTTGTAAGATCTTCATTCAGATCACAGACCTTAAGTGTTGCCCCCAAGTCTCTTCCTTATTCCTTTTCTTTCATCCTATCTGTGTTGGTGAATTTTTCAGTTCTCAGGCTTTTACCATCTCTGCACAAATAATTCCCAGGTCTATACATCCAGCTTTAATCTCTCTCCTGAAGTTGATTCTCATACTTCAGTTACTCTTTTTACTTCTTGAACTGGATGTCTTGGAAGTCTCTCAGATTTAACGTATCTAAAATAACTCATTAGCTTTCCTCATAAAACCTTTCAACTTCCTTACTTTTCTATTATTGCCAGGGGCACCACTGTTCTTTTTTCTTCCTCATTTTATTTTTTTTCAGTTACATGTAAAGATCATTTTCAGCATTCGTTTTCAATAAGATTTTGAGTTTCAAATATTTTTATCTCCCTTCCCACTCACTTCCCTATGACAAGTGAATAATCTGATTTTAGGATATTCAATGTACAAACAATCATATTGAACATATTTCCATATTAGTCATAGTGAGAAAGAAGAATCAGAACAAAAGGGAAAAAAAGCAAGAGAAAGAAAAAAAAATAAAACCAACTTTTAAAAGTTAAAATAGTATGCTTTGGTCCTGCATTCAGGCTCCACAGTTCTTTTCTCTGAATATATTGAATGTCATTTTTTGAATTATCTTTGATCATAGTATTGCCTGCCAAGAAGAACTAATTCCATTATAGTTTATCATCACACAGTGATGTTATTAATGTGTATAATGTTCTCCTGGTTTTGCTCACTTTAAGCAGCATCATTTCATGTAAGTCTTTCTAGTTTTTTCCTGAAATCTACCCGCTCATGATTTCTTATAGAAGAATAGATTCCATCACATTTCATATTTCAAAAAACTCATTCTCCCATCCCCAAATTAACGGGCATCCTCTCAATATCCAATTCTTTGCCACTGTAGAAAGAGCTGCTAAAATATTTTTGTACATGCAGGTCTTTTCCCCTCTCTTTGAGATTATTATTCTTAATTGCTCTACAAAATGGTTGAATCAGTTCACAGCTTCACCAACAGTACATTAGTGTCACGGTTTTCTCACATCCCCTCTACATTGATCATTTTCCTTTTCTGTTATCTTAGTCAGTGTGATAGGTTTGAGGTGGTTCCTTGGAGTTGTTTTAATTTATATTGCTCTAATCAGTAATACTTAGAGCATTTTTTCATATGATTGTAGACAGCTTTAATTTCTTCAACTGAAAAGCTGCTTGTTCATATCCTTTGACTATCAATTGGGGCATGACTTGTATTATAAATTTGACTCATTTCTCTGAAATGAATCCTTTATCACTAATACTAGCTGTAAAAGTTATTTCCCAAGGGTGGCTAGGTAGCACAGTGGATAGAGCACTGGCCCTGGAGTCAGGAGTACCTGAGTTTAAATCCGGCCTCAGACACTTAATAAATTACCTAGCTGTGTGGCCTTGGGCAAGCCACTTAACCCTATTGCCTTACAAAAAGCTAAAAAAAAAGTTATTTCCCAGCTTTCTGCTTTCCTTATAATCTTCCAAGACATCCAGTTCAAGAAGTACAAAGGGTAACTGCATTTTTTATTGATGTTTCCAAATATGTTAGGAAAGTTTTTCAACATTTCTCCATATGCCAGTGTATATTTTTAATTTACAAAATTTTCTTCCACCCTCCCTTCCCATCCCCCTCCCCTCAGCAGTAAACATTTGAGTTAATATTGTACATATACATTTGTGATAAGCATGCTTACAGATTAGTCATTTTCATTATGATGAATTAGGTTTAAGGGACAGAAATACATAAGATTTTTTTAAAAAATGAATGTAGTGTTCATCAGATTCTGAAGGGTTTTTTTTGTTTTGTTTTTCTTCCTCTGGAAGGGGATAGTATTGTCTATAACTGGTCTAATAGGGTTATGATAGCTCTACAAACTGTGTATTTGTTTTATTTGAGGGCACCACTGTCCTTCCACTTACCTTCGTGCTCTTTTTTTCTCTCAGCAACCCCACATATGCAATGTTTTCATCATATTTTCTTGTTTCTATATTCATAACTTATCTGGTATATATCTTCTTACCATTCATGTAACTGCCCCCCCCCCCCCCACCCAGTTCAGGTCCTCATCAGCTTTTTCCTAGACTATTTTCTTTCTTTCTTTCTTTCTTTCTTTCTTTCTTTCTTTCTTTCTTTCTTTCTTTCTTTCTTTCTTTCTTTCTTTCTTTCTTTCTCTTCCTTCTTTCTCTTCCTTCCTTCCTTCCTTCCTTCCTTCCTTTCTTTCTTTCTTTCTTGGTTTTTGCAAGGCAAATGGGGTTAAGTGGCTTGCCCAAGGCCACACAGCTAGGTTGTTATTAAGTGTCTGAGACCGGATTTGAACCCAAGTACTCCTGACTCCAGGGCTAGTGCTTTATCCACTGTGCTGCCTAGATACCTCTTCCTAGACTATTGCAATAGCTCTTTTTTTTATTTTTTTATTTTTTTGCAAGGCAGTGGGTTTAAGTGGCCTGCCCAAGGCCAAACAGCTAGATAATTATTAAGTGTCTGAGGCCAGATTTGAATTCAGGTACTCCTGACTCCAGGACCAGTGTTCTATCTACTGCTCCACCTAGCTGCCCTTGCAATAGCTTTTTGACAGTCCCTCTTCCTCAAGTCTCTCTCAGTCTATTTCATTTTTTCACTCAACACCAAAATGATTCTTTTTTAGTACAAGTTTGACCATATTACCTTCCACCTTATTAGTCTCTAAGAGTTCCTTTTTACTTCTAGATCAAAAAAAAAAAGCAAACTAAAATGATTTCAGTTCCTTCACAACCAGACCCCTTTCTGACTTTCCATTCTTAGTCTTTACCACTTTTCCACAGACTCTGCATTCCTGTAACACTGGCCTCCTGACTGTTTCTCACAGAGGATACTTTGTCTTCTGATTCCATGTATTTGTGCTAGCTGTGCTCCATGAAAGCTTGCTCCTCCTCCTCATTCTCCCTTCAGCAGCCATCTTTTCTAGTCTCAGATCCAATCCCGCTTTCTTTAGGAGATCTTCCCAGTTTCTCTAGCTGCTAGAGCTTTCTCTATGAGATTGTCCTCCATTTGCAATCTATTTAATTTGTGTGTACATAATTAATTTACATGTCATCTCCCCTTCAGAAAGTAAGCTTTTCTACTTTAGAAACAGTGATTTGTCTTTCTTTGGGTCCCCAGGACTAGTTCTTGACATATAGTCATAAATGCTTGTTGACTGCTAAGTTGGAAAAGTAAGAAATTAATATTTTAATTGTTCATAGGATTATAGTTCATTAAAAATGGAAGAAGCAGGAATGAGTTATTCCACATATTGTTGTATAGAAGTACTTGTTCTTCTATAGAAAGCCATATCTGTGAAACAAAATGTATCTGCTTTCAAGGCTTCTTTCCCTCTCCCTCTCCCTCTCCCTCTCCCCCTGAAATTGGTCTGATGTTATTAGATAAATGCTTTATGAGTTCTTAGAAAAGACACAGTTATTATTAAGACATAAGATTTAGTGATTTCGGTTTTTTGACAGGGCAACACTGGTAGATCAGGGAATGATATAGTCAAAGTAGACCTACATGTCAGGCAAAGTTTTTGATAGAGTTTGTCATGACAAATTTCTGGGCAACATAGAAAGATGAGGATGGCATATTAATACAGTTAAGTTGATTGGATGACCAGATACAAAGAACAGTGATTAGTAAATTGATGTGATTTGGGGGAGGTCCTTAATGGGAGTATTCCAGGCATTTGATCCTAATTTTGTTTTATTTATCATTTTTAATCAGTGGCTTGGAGGCCAAGCTATCAGATCTGAGTATCACACAAAACTGAAAGCTGTAGCTAAGACATATGCTTTCAAATTATACTTGAATTTAAAAATTCAAATTTTTAAGTATAGAGGGGAGGAAATACTTAGTAACATTGTGAAAAAGAACTACTAATTGTGGTAGTCTGTAAAATTCATTACAGCACAAGCATCAAATGGTAGACACAAAAGCTAAATGGTTTTAGGCAACATTAATAAAGGTATAGAATCTAGAATGAGAATTCATTTGAACCCAGGTACTCCTGACTCCAAGACCGGTGCTGTATCCACTGCGCCACCTAGCTACCCCTAAGAATGAGAATTCATGACAGATATGGTCTGTCATGGTTAGGCCACCTTTGTCATATTTTGTTCAGTTCTGGTGAAAAGACTGAAAACCATGCAAAATCAGTTGAATGAACTGGGGGATGTTTAACTCGAAGAAGAGACATACATGTATGGGAGACATGATGTCATCTTTTAGGAATTTGAAAGCTATCATGTGGGAGAGAATGATGTGGTCTTAAAGATCTGAGGGTAAAAAGTAAGTACATTTTTAGAGTGGGATATTTTTAGAATGGAAGGTTTTGGCTGAATATATGGAAAAATTTTATATTTATCATTCAAAAAACTACCCAATGTTATTCTTTAATTAAAAAACACTAAAGGCTTATTGGTAATAGTTCTGAATTGGGGGCAGCTCGGTAATGCAGTGGATTGAGTACCAGCCCTGGAATCAGAAGGACCTGAGTACAAATCCTCAGATGTTTCATAATTACCTAGCTGTGGAAGCCCAACAAACAAACAAAAAAAATATTTCTGAATTGAAAGATTATGGATTCCAGTCCTGTATTTGTCTTCAATACCTTTGTTGTTCTAAGCAAGTGATCAATCTTTTATTTTCACTGTGTTCTATGAAATGAGGTTAGACCTCATTAGTAGCTCCCGGCTACTTGGGTTCTCTTCTGCCTATGAGGAATCATTATTCAGACTCAGGAAAGCATGGGTGGACATAAAACAAAAATTTATTTAAAAGGTTACAAGACATGGGGGGGAGAGAGAGAGAGAGAGAGAAAGAACCGCCAAGCAGTCTTAACTGGGCCATGGTCAGAGAAGACTGAGCCTACCTTGAACCAGGGTCCAACCCGGGTTTTTATGTCTTGCCTCTCATCCAGAGGACAAAAGGTGCTCCCTTTCCTTATACTGGACCCAGAATTAGGTAGAGGGTAAAGCCCAAGGAGATCAGGCTACAAATTTCACATTAAACAATGAATCACTAGTACATTAAGAATGGGGGGGGGGGCTAGATGGCACCTGCCCTGGAGTAGGAGTACCTGGGTTCAAATCCGGTCTCAGGCACTTACTAATTACCTAGCTGTGTGGCTTGGGCAAGCCACTTAACCCCATTTGCCTTGCAAAAAACCGACAAAAAAGAAGAATGGAGGGACCACGGGTCTCCACCCAAACAGCTTTTAAAATTACCATTGTTTCTGTTACAATCATAATTCTTTACAAGTCAGTTTACTTCTCGAGTCAATTTTACATCTCCACTCAAATTCTTTCTGTTAAATTCACAATTCTCTTCATCTTTCCCTGCATCATTATGGCATGTATAAAATTATGGTGAAATGGCAGTGATGATGTGTGTCCTTCATTCTCAAAGAGGACCTTGACATCAGGGAGGTGATGCTATGACAAGTACATGGATTGGAATTTAGTGAGAGGGTGCTGTGTTAAGTCACCAGCTTTACCTTCTCCTCTGGAGCCAACTTGGTCCAGTGGCCAGATATGAATTTGGATGACTGGAGATGGTTCTGGATAGTCAATCAGAGATAAATAACTGACTAGTCAATCAGAGATAAATGACCCAACCAAGGTCAAACAGCTAGTAAGTGTCAAATGTTGAGCCAGATTTGAAGTCAGGTTCCCCTGACTCCAGGTTAACTGCCCTTAATGGCAGTAAGAGTAAAGGACAGTTATATTATTCATTGAAGTTTTCCAAGTTGCTGTTCTTTTTTTTTTTTTTTTTACTGCTATGTGAGGTAAATCACATTCATTTTGATTTCAGACAATAAAAAGTATATCTACTTTTTAAAGGTATGTTATTGTAGAATGTGAAGATCAAGATACCCAACAGAGAGACCCAAAGACACATGAAATGTACCTGAATGTAATGAGAAGATTCAGCCAGGCATTACTGAAGGTAAAAATTTTCATAAAGTGAGCCTTTGCTTGAGAAGAAGAAAACAAATATATTTTCCTATGTACCTTCTCTGATGCCTAATTTTTTGGTTTATGCTAAGTTCATTTAAAGATATCTAGGTGAGAGCCTCCCAATTTACCTTTACCTTAAATATTAACTTCTTTTTTTCAGAGTGATTAAAATGGTTTTTATTAAGATATCTTAACATTTAGGCCCACAGAGAGGGGCCTAAATATTAGCTTCTTCCAGCACTTTTCAAAAATACCCTTATTTTCTTTCCTAGTTGCTACATTCTTAAAAATCATGTCACTAATCAACCAGTAGAGGGTGCAAGAGTAATAAGAAAAAATTGTCTTTTTCTGCTTAAAGCTATAGTTTTGCTTGAAAATGTTCATAAATCTAGCACTTCATATTTTAAGTACATTTAATTTTAATTTAAATCTCAAGATAATTAAAAGTATTCATTTCTATTGTGGTATAACACTTTTGCTGGTGGTGAAAGGCTTCACTAATTGCTAAAGTCCTTCTCTTGTTTAATTCATTTATACTCCTCTTCCATTGCCACCTATTTAAATCAAAAGCTCACTTTCAATACCTACTCAACTACCATGCTTTTGTTCTTATCCTTGGTGGAAGTTATCTCTCCATCTTCCATACCCCTTGGTCTTCCTTTTATTATACAAAATGTTCATAGACTTGTAACAGCCATATTTCCTCAAATTTCATTAGCTTCTTGAAGACGGATATACCTTTTTGTCTAATCATTTGAATTTCCCAGGGTGCAACCAGTGCCTGTATACTTAATACATTTGTTAAATTAATGTTAAATGAATTATATCTTGTTACATGAATATATACTATAGGAAGTGCTATCCTTGAAAGAAACTAATCTTTATGGAAGAATTAGACAATTTTCAACTTTAGAAGTGATGATGGAATTTAAATTAGGACTAGAATTTCTTATTATCTTTGAATCAAGATAAGTAATCTTTTTCAATTTAGCTTTGTCTTGAAGTTTATGACTATTAGAAAAATAATTAAAGATCTCCTAAGCTTATAAAGAAATCCTTATCATTATTGTATGGAAAAGCAATTTTCCCTTTCTTTTAATTCCCTCAGGGTGATAAGTCTGTTAGAGTTATGCGATCTTTGCTGGCTGCACAACAAACATTTGTGGATAGACTGGTTTGTCTAATGAAGGCTGTGCAAAGGGAAAGTGGAAATCGTAAGAAGAAGGTAAACTTTTTGTTTTTCTGCTTCTGATTAAGTACTTGTGGCAAAGTACTAAGTTTATGTAGTATCTCCTTTGGTTTATTTATGTTGTGAAATTAAAATATCGTACTTTAAAATGATAGAATTTTAGAACCAGGCATGATCTTAGACTATTCAATGTCAAATTGTTGCTGTAAATCAGTATTGACGATTTAAGATTGAGAGACCATTCAGTGTCAAATTGTTGCTGGTCATCAGTGTCACCATTTAAGATTGAGAGACCTTGAAGAGAGAGAGAAAGAGAGACAGACAGAGACAGGAGAACTGACTGGGCTGAGACTTGAGTGAGTCTGCATGCCATGCAGGGAGTCTTTCTTAAGGTCTTGCCCACTTCCTGGTACTAAAGGGTCAGGAGACTATCAGCAAAGGGGGAATCCCTGCCCCTCTACATGACTGAAAGCAGACAAAAGACTGGAAGATGGGGAGGGTGAAAATAAGGAGACTATGAATTTACATTTAATAGTGGAAAAATAGGAATCAATTTATATCACAGGAGCAGATAACATTTTTCTGATCAGACAAATATTTCTTCTATCTTTCTTTGACAGAATTTAACAGTGTAAAAATTGGCACAATTTATTTCCAATCACAGCATCACTATGTCCATAACTCCCTGTATCATATTCCCATTACTCCCTACATCAATATCACCTCATTTTGTACATGAGGAAATTGAGGCAAAAACAGGTCAAATGAATTACAGAAGTTACCAACAAAATTGAGACTAAAACCGATTCTCTGTACTTTGTAGTCCACTTTCACTATCTCACATTGTATCTACTGGATGGGCATGCTTAACAATGTGAATTTTTTTCTATTTCAGCTCTGAAAATTATATTTTTCAAACATTTAACTTTAATTGCATGCTTATCAGTAGAAATTTTTTCTATTTTTGACTCTGGAAATTACATTTTGCAAACATTATTTGACTTTAATTGCTTAGGAAATTTTTGATACTGTGTTATTGAGCTACTTTTTCTTAGTTTGATTTATGTGTGGTGAAATTACTTTTTCATGTCTCTTTGAAATTAATTATTCTCAAGCTTATTCATTATGTGACTTTTTATGTTACCTAGCAATCAAAAGAAATAAGTATTATTTTTGATCTCTTGAGCAATGCTTCCACTATAATTTATTTAACTGTTTTCATAAATAATATGAGTTTGACCTTCCTTTTATCTAAAAAATGGAATTAGGGAGAGGACAGAAATGATATAGAGGCAGGAAAAAGATAAATAGCTGGGATGATAGCTTAGGGACCAGGAATTGTAAATCAGATATAATTTGCCCAGATTCAGCACAATGACAATCTCAGTTGTGTGTGCAGTTAGGAGACCAAGACAGGACTTGGAATGAATTCCAGAAGGGGAATTTTGGCAAGTTGCTTTCCAGGTCCTTTGAAATATAAATTTAACTCTTAACTTGGCCACAAGTATGACCTTGATTATATCTTCAGTTTTAACAAGATGAACTTTATTTCAAGTCTTTTCTTATAGAAATTTTTATTGATATCAAGAAATTTTTCCTTCCTTTTACAACATATTGAGAGATAATTAGTCAGTACCTGGATCTTACAAAACCTGTTTCTCTGCAGTCAAACACTTATCTGCAGGTACTCTGAACAGAGGAATATAAGGGGTTTTTTTTAGGTTTTTTTTTTTTGCAAGGCAAATGGAGTTAAGTGGCTTGCTAGGTAAACATTAAGTGTCTGAGGCCAGGTTTGAACCCAGGCACTCCCAACTCCAGGGCCCATGCTCTATCCACTGCACCACCTGGCCGCCCCAGAATATAAATTTTAATTGCTGAAATGTTGCAAGATAACTTGGGATTTGGGGGATGGATTTCTTTTAAAGATCTTGCTTTAACCTCAAGCCATTCTGACTTATGTTGATCTACCAATGGTAGGTCCTAGTCCAAGCCCATTTTGGTAGTTGTTTGGAGCTAGTATGGCTCTGAATGAGTGTAAATAGTAATTGTTTCTGTTTTGGCCAGAAACCCTATGGATCTTTCCCTCCCAGACTGATTTTGTTTTTGTTTTTGACTAGATTAAAGAGAACAATTCTTTGCCTCTTTTCTGGCCTGGATTAATCACAGAATAGGCATTGCCTCTGTCAGTCAGATCTGGAAAAGACCTTAGTGTAAAAAGTCCAAGGTTTCCCATTCCAGAACTCAGTTGATTCTGGAAGAGAGAATGAAACTGGTGACTTTGCAGAGTTTTCCCTCACTTAAATCCAATTTACCTGCAAGTCATGACATCACCTTCCTGACATCATTGCTCTTAAGAATGAAGGACAAGGGGCGACTAGGTGGCATAGTGGATAAAGCACTGGCCTTGGAGTCGGGAGTACCTGGGTTCAAATCTGGTCTCAGACACTTAATAATTACCTAGCTGTGTGGCTTTGGGCAAGCCACTTAACCCCATTTGCCTTGCAAAAAAAAAAAAACTAAAAAAAAAAGAATGAAGGACAAACAGTGAATGCCCCATACAATCCTACATGTATGCTTATTATATGCATATTCATTCTGTATATATTTTGTTATTTTTGCATATTATTGTTCAGTATTTCAGTTGTGTCTTTATAACCCCATTTGTAGTTTTCTTGGTAAAGATACTAGAGCAATTTACCATTTTCTTCTCTAACTCATTTTGCAGATGAGGAAGCTGAAACAGGGTCAGTAACTTGGCCGGGATTACACAGTAATAAGTGTCTGAGGCCCTATTTGAACTTGACTCTTTAGGACTTCAGGCCCTAAACCACTTAGCTGTCCTTAGAGTTAATAACACTTCTTTTAATGTTTTTGCCATATATTGTTTGTTTCTTTTTAATTATAATCTAATTAAACTTTATTGGTTTGTTTCCTTAGAATGAAAGGCTTCAGGCATTGCTGGGAGACAATGAAAAAATGAATTTGTCAGATGTGGAACTCATCCCACTGCCTTTAGAACCACAGGTGAAAATCAAAGGAATAATCCCAGAGACAGCTACACTATTTAAGGTAATGATAGATGCATGGATCTTAATTTGTATCACATGAAACTAATTTGGTCTTTCAAAGTTTTGGAAAAATCACTACATTTTTAAATTTAATAATTTAAACATCAATAAAAATAAATTATTAGCTCAATTATTATTAACCAAAATATTTGAATTATTAAAAATTTGGTAATATAGTTTAACAGGTACAGTTAAAAATGAAGAACAGAATTATTCATGCATCTTAATTTTTTTATCTCTGTCTTGTCTCTATAATATTTATAGTATGTGAAATATAGTTTTATGTCCTTGTTTTCTTATTTAAAAAAATCTATCATTCCCAGAGCACATTATATATTCAGTACATATCTTTAAAGGGGTGATTGTGAGTTCCAATGTCCATTTTAATATCACCCCATCTCCAGTTCTGTTTTGTGAATTCTGGACCATGCCTTCTATTTCAGAGTAGTAGTTTTCTCTTTATCTGGTTGCAAATTGATTTGTTACTGGAAAACTGACTCTGAAATGGATGCAAATTGCAACCTGCTAGGCATCACAGTAGTGCATATCACCACACCATCATATGATGGCCCTTAGCATGTATGTTGCAAAGGGTTGAATTAGTCTGGATTTAGGATTGAATTTGTTTGGATTTCGGGTTTAGAAGATATTGAGAGTAGAGAGAATCTAGAAAAGGACATAGTAAAGCACAAGGAATTAACATGGAAACCAAGAGTGATTTAAACAACTTAAAAGTAATCTATAAAAGACAAACTTATTTTCTTTTATTGAAATATATTCAATGCACAAATAATTTGTAAAAGCATAGAATTTTAAAAGGAAATTCAGCATATTCTGCTTGTTCTGCCATCTTAAAGATTTTTAAGAAGATGCCTTTCTTTTCATTTTTCTATAGCTCTAATTATTAGAGAATGTGTGTTGCCTAATATGAAATGTTAATTTGCCTCTTTTCAACTTCTTTCCATTGTTCCTTGTTCTTCATTCTGGCCCCCCCCGCCCCAATTCTAGTCCATCCTCTACATAACAACCTTCACATGCATAAAGACAATTATTATATTCCTCTAGAGTTGTCTTTTGCCAATCTCAATATTCCAAGCTTTATTTATTTTTTTTAAAAACTATTCCTTAGCTCAGTGCTCTTCATGATGCTGGCTTGTATTCTTTTGGGCATTCTCCGGCTGATCGATGTCATTTTTTAAAGTGTCATGCACAGAAATACAAACAATATTTCAAGATGAAGTCTGGTGAAGACAGACCTCAGTGAGATTACCATCTTCCTGTTTTTGGGAGTTCTTTTTCAATTATTCAAGTACAAGATTTCATTAGCTTCTTTGACTGCCACATCATGTCACTGATGTATGTTGAGCTTGGGGTTCACTAATACCCCCCAAATCTTTTTCAGAACTGCTAATTATTCTTGCCCCATTTTACACTTGCAACATTGATTTTTTTGCATGCAAATATAAGACTTTATCCTTATTTGAATTTTGTATTTTTAGATTCAACTCATTCTTGAGCATGACAATATGTCACTTTACAACAATACTATGAAAATTGAATGTAATTAGTATTAAATAATTTATTGAGACTTATAGTGTGTTCATATTTATATGTTGACATTTTTATGTCTTTTCATTTGATTCTCACAAAGACTGTATGTTGTAGGTATTCTGATTAGTATTATTTTATACGTGAGAAAGATCAAGATAACTTACTGCATAAGGTGTTGTGCTTAGGTCTTCCTGATTGTAAGCACAACACATTATGCAGTAAGCCATCTTGATGAACACACTGTAAGTCTCAATAAATTTTTTTTTAATTCTAACAATTTTTTTGAGTTGCAGTTTTATTTATAGAAAACAAAATAGCTGTATTGGTGGAATCTATTTAGAATATTATTCATTTCAATGATATTTACAATTTTAAGCAAACTTCAATTCTGCAACAAAGAAAGGAAAGACATTTAAAGGCACATTGACAAAGTTGAGAGTTGGAACAGTAAAAGAAAACTCTTTATTTTTTAAAACATTTTATTTAAGGCAGTGGGGTTAAGTGACTTCCCCAAGGTCACACAGCTTGATAATTATTAAGTGTCTGAGGATGGATTTGAACTCAGGTCCTCTTGACTTCAGGGCTGGTGCTCTGTACACTGTGCCACCCAGCTGCCTGAAGATTCTTTATTCTTCATAGAAAACCTCTGGAAACATTTACCTGGGGAACTATATAGTCTGTCCAAGTCATTAAAATGTAAGTGGTTTAATGACATGTTGTCAAATTCTTTTGCAGAATCATAGACAAATAGAGCAAATCTATATCATTTTCATCCAGTTTTTGACATGTAAAATCATTTTTCCACTTAAGGAAATGTATTTATGATACCTGTAATGCACCTTCTGGCTATACTTTATTTTGAGGGAATCTTCACAGCCTAGAAGATTCTGAAGAGTGATCATTTTCAAATCTCTATAGAAAAGTGGCTTCTTGTTGCTAATTCAGTATTATATAATGCCTGTACTCCAGGCATCTTATAGATTGAAATATACAACAAATCTTACCAACATTTCTAGAAACATGTAGTTCTTTTATGCCTTGTATGTAAATACCCATATAGATATTTCAAAGTTCCATATAAGTTCAAAATCAGTTAGTTTAACTGCTCTTTTATTATCAGTAATCAGATTTTTAGGTTTCAAATCTGTGAAGAACTTTTCTTGAATGGCAAAAGACAGTGCCTTTTAAGATTTGATACAAATAACTTGTAAGTGAAGTATGTATTGACTAAGAGGTATAGAATCCAAGTATTTCTTGAAATCCATGGAAAGGAATTAAAAAAATGAAATATATACTATAGTGTTTTGCATGACTTTATTTTATTTTTTTTTGCAAGGCAGTGGGGTTAAGTGGCTTGCCCAAGGCCACACAGCTAGGTAATTATTAAGTGTCTGAGGCCGGATTTGAACTCAGGTACTCCTGACTCCAGTGCCAGTGCTCTATCCACTGCACCACCTAGCCGCCCCTGCATGACTTTATTTTGAAGACTGACTGTGTTAAATTGATGAAACTATTTAAACAGAAGTTTCTCTAATTTCAGTACTTGGAGCACTTCTTCCTGCTCTCTAATCTGTTTTTTTTCCTGACTTCATTACGTTAGCTACAGTTGATCCTCATGTCTACACATGATAGATACTTTTTCCTAATTTTCTCAATTTTTGTGTAGACTTTTATTGATCTTTAGTATACTGGAGATTCTGAGATGGCTGTGGGGGCAGTGGCAACTGGGCTGACAGCATCATAAATAACTCAACTTTTGAGATGCTGATTCTTGAGTAAAAGAATTTAGAAGGCTGTGGGAGAGAAACCAGTAGCTTAAATGCTCATGTTAAATGCTATGTGAATTATTTACATTCCAATGGGAAATCATAAATGGTTAAAATCAGAAGTAACTCAGAAAGTCACATAGGATGTTAAAATTCAGTGCCTCTTAGAATAGAGTTTGTGGTTTCCTATCTCATGTTTTTTGACTCTTTTTCAAAATTTTAGATTCCTTTTTCCCTCAAAGCTTGTTTGAATGAGTTTTCTTGACCTTTATATTTTTTTGTTTTTCTGGTTTCTTTATTCCTTAAATTGAATTCTAGGATCATCATCAATTTTCTAATATTTCTCTTTGTGAGATTATTTCTCTTACTGATTACATCAAATAGGACTATATTCCCAGAAATGTTCCTCTGACTTTTACCTCTAAAATGGCACTCAGCATTTTATAAATCAGAATATCTTAGGGATAATAGTCAACTTTTCTTTCAGTCTCAACTTTTAAACATAATTGAATTTTATTTACTTCTTTGCTGTTTGAAATTGTGAGGATTTTTCCCCCTTATAATATTCTAGTACAATATTTGCTTTGCTGCTTAAAATTTAGTTTGCAAAACTAAATTAGAATCCTGATTTGATTTAAGGAGAAAAGAATGGTTCTTTTAGAGAAAAAAAATTAAGTGACTTTGAAAGATTTTATAGGTAAACATTTTAATATAATGATTATGTGGTAGAAAAAAAAAACACATTCCAGCTATAGAGAAAGGAGTTATTTGCAGAGCAAAAATTTGAATCTGTTTTTCTTGTACCGTTCCCACTGTCAGTATTCTAAAAAGCTTTCTGGTCCATGTCTATTCCTCATAAACTATTGAAACAGCACAGATTTAATTGAACTTCTCATAAGTCCTTGCCAATGAACTCCAATTGTTTTGCCAGGACATCCACCTCTGCTCCTTTCTCATTTTTTTTGTTTAATATAGTATTTTATTTTTTCCTCAAATATATGTAAAAACAATTTTTAACATTTATTTTTAAAATTTCGAGTTCCAAATTCTCTCCCTTCCTTCCTCTCTCTCTCTCTACTCCATCCCCAATGAGAAGGCAAACAATTCAATATCGGCCATTCATGTGTAATCATGCAAAACATTTTCATAAAAGTGATGTTGTGAAAGAAAATACAGACCAAAAACTAATAAAATAACCTTTAGACAAAAAGTAAAAATAAAAGTAGAGTTAGGACTGGTCATCACCTAGATATCAGTTCCAAAATTTATGCTGTTGTTTTTCCCTTCTTCACTGAGGTCATTGTATAACAAATAGTGTTCTCTTGATCTGGCTTATTTACACTCTGATTCATTTCAATTAACCTTATTAATAAGCATTTTTAGGTACTGAATATATTCTAAACACCATATTTGATGCTTGGACAATGAAGGTAAAAATGTTCCTGTTCTTTAAGGGGTTTTATTTCAAGAAGAAGAGTCACATACACCTATACATAAATATGCATGTAATAAATACAAAATGATTCCAGAATAGTTTAGATGAGAGTATCCTATCAGTTTGGGAGACTATAAGATTATAGATTGAAACCTAAAAAGGGAGTCCTATCTTCCTTTTTCCCTAGATGAGAAGAGGCTTCATGAAGAATTATGTGATTATGGATACTGCCTGAGTGTACTCTTGAACTTAAAAAGAGTTTCAAGAAGAAGTAAGAGAGGTCATTTGAGGCAGGGGAAATATCTAATACAAAAACACAGAGCTAAGAAACTTAGCATAATATGTATGAAATAGCAAGAAAACTTGTATAGTTAGGTCCTGGAATATGTCAAGTGAGGGATATGTTAGGTAAGAACAGACAAGGTTGTGATGAGATTTAAATGATAGGAAATTTATTGATTCTAGAGATAATGGGGAGCCATTGGTTTTTTTAAGAGGTGGGGGAGGAGAGTGACAACTAGATGGCACAGTGGATGGAGCACCAACCCTGGAGTCAGGAAGACCTGAGTTCAAATCCTGTTACAGACACTTAGTAAAAACCTGGCTGCATGACCTTGGGCAAGTCACTTAACTCCATTGCCTTAAATAAATAAATAAAAAAAATTTTAAAGGTAGGGGGAGGGAGATGGGATAGAATTAGCATGATCAGACTTGTGATCTAGGAAAATCATTTTGACAGCTGAATGGAAGTAATAAATTAGTAAGGTAGTCAAAGATAGGGAACAAATTAGGAGACTGTAGTCTAAGCAAAAAGTGACAAGAGTCTGAACTATTTGCTATCTGTGTAAATAGAGAAAAGGGAATTTATGGGAGAAGGGTATTGGAGATGGATAGAAATAACAAGATTTAGTAAACTGATTAGATATATGGGATGAGTGGAATTGACAATAAATGAAGATAATGCTATTGCAAACTTGAATGACTGGAAGAATGGTGGTTTCCTTGACAGGAATAGGGAAGTTTGGAACAGGGATGCTTTTTGGGGAAAGATGATTTCTGTTTTATGCCTTCTTAATTTGAGAACCTTATGGGTCATCTTACTGAAATAGCAATAGGCAGTTTATGATTTAATGATTGGAGTTCAGTAGGTAGACTAGGGCTGGATATATAGAACTTGGAGTCATCCATGTAGAGATAATATGTGAAACCTAGAGGAACTAATGAAAAAAACAGGTGAGAGTATAGAGCAGAATTTTACAAACTAGGGATTGGTTTAAAAATGTAAAAACAATTCCTTGTTCATGGATATAGTTCAGTGGCCACTTTTGGCCCTTAGGCTATGATTTACCAACTTCCGGTATAGGGTATAGAGAAAAGAGGAAAAAGATCCATGACCTTTGGTGTATGAGAGCCTTGGCACTGGAATCCAAAGGACCTGAGTCCAAAGCTAGCCTTAGTCATTTGATACTAGCTATATGACCCTGAGCAAGTCACTTAAGTTGTTGATTGCCCCCCCCACCTCCGCCCCACCCCGCCCTGCCAAAAGACTATCAAATTTGGCAATAAAAAGATAGTTGAAAACTCTTTGGAAAGAACAATTTCAGTCTTATGTTTCTCAGAATTCCTTCTTTGTCATATCTAATGACACAGTAATAATACAGTATATTTACAATCAATTTTATATTTAATAATTTTTGAACCATTCTTCAATCAGTGGACTCCAGCTTTATTTCCAGTTGTTTTCCTACTGCAAAAGGTGCTGCTTTAAATGTTTTAGACATTCCCCTTTTCTTTGATTTTACTGGGTTATATTGGGTACCAAGATACCAAGCACACATTATCACTTTCTCTGTTTCCCTCTCCCTCTCTCTCCCTCCCTGTCCCATCTTCTCCTTCCCTGACCCCCTTTCCCTTTGTCCCTCTCTCATTCATTCTCTTCCTGCATCATCTCTCTCCCTTCTTTCTGTTCCCTCCTTCTTCTACCCCCACTGCTCAGATATGGATATGGGTACTAATCCTATAATTCAAAGTATGAGCTGCCTTTTTCTTTAAAAGATAAGACCCTTTATCATTTGTTCAGGATTACATTGATCTTAATAGATATTACATTAAAATTATGGGTGCTTTCTTAACCACTTGCAACTTTGCAAACTTTTCTTTTGTCTATATAACTTGATTTGTAACTTCTTAAAGAAGAAAATTGCATCAATCTGGCATTATTTGCTCCTTATAAGCCATGTTGGTACCTAATTGATTACCAATGATGTGATCTGGTATCTTCCTGGGATCTAAGAATTATCAGATCCAAAGTTAGCATCTTTTTTGCCTTTGTGAATTTTCATAAACTTCTGTAAGGGTCACTCTTATTACTCAAAAACAGAACTCAGCAGTGGAGTTAGGTTTTCTTTAGGTTTTCTCAGTATTCTTAAACCACTAATTTCCATTACATTCTTACACTGTTTTCTTTTTTTTTATTAAAGTCATTGATTCAGAGTCAAATTTGAAAAGAAAATTCTTTTTTTTTCCAGAGTGCTCTTATGCCTGCCCAGTTGTTCTTTAAAACAGAAGATGGAGGTAAATATCCTGTTATATTTAAGCATGGAGATGATCTACGCCAAGACCAACTTATTCTCCAAATCATTTCACTCATGGATAAGGTAATTGTAACCATTTAGGAAGATAGAGATTCATCTCTAAAAAAAAAACAGAAAAAAAAAGCCCCAAACATAACAGGTTGAATTTGCAATTAAAATAATTATCATATTATGATGAGATATTAGCAGCTTAGCCATAGATGCTAACTAGAAACATTTTTATTATTTTTGTTCACATCAGAAAGGTTCTTGGTCAGTGTAAAATGAAATTGCTTGTGTTCATTATTTTTCCCTTTTGGTGGTACCACCTTTGCTATCTTATTATATTTCCCCCCAAAATAAGATCAAGTCATAGGGCTTATTTTCAGGAGATATTTTTAAACATTTTTTTCCATGTACAACAATCTGCATTTATTCATTTATAAAAATTACATTTGTTCAATAGTCATAATCATCTTCTGTAACATCATATCTCTTCGAATTCCGAATTCCAACCTGAATTAATTGCAACTCCATTTTCCTGTAAGGTGATTGGCCCCAGTTTCTCATGTCTAGCAACAGGACACTCCTTAAATGAGTACTGTCCATGTAGCCTGCTTTGGTGCATTGGCAGCACAGCTTTCAACGATTTTATTCCATGAATTCTTCACCCAATTCATGACCTCTTGCAGCTTAGGCTTCATAAGGTTTTCACATTGATTTTGTTTTCTGTACTATTTTCAGTGTAGTCATTGATTTCCATGTGCAAATGGTTCTTGAATGATTTGTTTATTGAAATATCAATAATTCAGACATAGTCATTTTCATAAAATCATTATTTGATCTATTCTTTTCTCTGCATAGAAGTTTTTCAAATATTTAGCAGACAAGTGCTGGCTGAATCACAGACCTCTTTGGCAACTCTAAATCGACTTCTTCATAACTGCATGTGTGCACCAGGCTTTTTCAGTTTCAAAAATATGCCTGAAACACATTCAGACTTATCTTTCTTGCCTTTAGTGATGATTAGAGGTGGAACTTTCTTTCCATATAGACATTATCAAGTATACAATGTATTCGTGTATTGTGTCTGTTTATTCATGTACAAAATTGGACTCCTGTGAGTCATTCAGCAATAAGTGTTGAGTTCATGTGTTTACGTAGGTGTTTACCTCCTGTCCAAAGGGCTTGGGTATTTACAATTGCATAATTATATTTTATATTCTCATAGCTTTAAATATTAGTGTAAATGATATTATTTGTTTACATTTATTAATATTTTTATAATTCAGTACATCCATCATTATGTCGTAAATGCATCTGTCTGGCTGACGATCTTAACTTTGACTTATTTTGGGGGTAGAGCTTAATTGTGAACATTCAGGGAAAAAAAATCATGCTAGGACTTATTTTCTAGTTATGTCTTATTTGCATGAACCAAGCCTAGATTTTTCCCTTCCAAAGAAGGGAAAAGCTGCAATCATATAAAGCTCCTCTTCTACCTCTTTCTCTTAACAGTCCTTTGTTCCCTAAGAAGAAAACTTATCTTGCTTTTCTCTTTCTTTTAAGTTATCTAATTATCCAATTGAGTTCTCTATAAGCTTTCATGGATCCCTGTAATTTACCTGAAACTCATTCTGAAATCAAATGATAAAGAAATGTTTGATTTAAGTTGAGGTCAGAACATTTAATACAGTTTTATATAGAAGATAAATTAGATTTTGTAATTACAATCATTGAAACTTGCCTAAAGGTGGCAAATAGATGAAACTTTTCTATTGCCTGTCGAATAAATATAGTTCATAAAATAATTCCTTTATATTTGGCTAATATGTTTGTCCTTTACCTTGTAGTTGTTGAGAAAAGAGAATCTGGATTTGAAGTTAACACCTTACAAAGTGTTAGCTACTAGTACAAAACATGGTAAGTCTACATTATGCTCATGATAGAGTTTAATATTCTCATATTCACTGAGTAAATTTTCTTCCTTTAAAAATGAAACATTTACAATATTGTTGCCTTATATGTAGTCATCTTATGAATGATTGAAGTCTAAATTTTTCTATATTCACTGGAAAGAAGTTCCATTTAAACAGACATTTATTGTCTACTATTTAAATACTATGTTATCCCAGAAGAAATAGATAAAAATGAAATGCTTCCTGCCTTCAAGGGTACTACTACTTGTCTATACAAATAAGTAATTTCAAAGCATACAGAGGCATAGAGGTTGCCAGTGGAATAAGTTCAGGAAGCAACAAATAGGCCAATTTGCTTGGAATCTTTAGTTTATGAAGAATATAAGATTGATATTAAAAAATAAATGGCAACCAAATATAGGGATTATTTTTTTGTTTCTTTTGCAAGGCAGTGGGATTAAGTGACTTGCCCAAGGTCACACAACTAGGTAATTATTAAATGTCTGAGGTTAGATTTGAACTCAGGTCCTCCTGACTCCAGGGCTGGTCCTCTATCCACTGCACCACCTAGCTGCTCCAAATGAAGAAATTCTCAATACTATTCTTTAAGAACACAAAAATACATATGCGTATAATTTTTAGGGATACTTCTGACAACTTTTCCTTTCTTTTTATTTTATCCTTTTTTTATTTTTTATTTTATCCTTTATCTTTATTATTTTATCCTTCCTTCCTATTTATATTATGCAAAATCATAATTTTGTAATTTTATATTCCATGCAAGATAGGATTATCTACATTTTAAGCATTTATACAGAACTTCATCATTGTCAGCTATATAGCATGGATCTTTTGAGGGCAACAAAAGCAAAGAGGGATATGTGATTCTGCTCTAATAATGGCAAATTTCTAAGATGGGGACATTAATTTTAAATAGGGAGATAGGAAGCTTATCCATCTTTGCTTCTATAGGAGGAAGGGTAACAGGGGATATAGAGAATTTGAGAAGAGAAAGTAGCTGTCATGGGAATTTAATTGAGAATTAATCAGGAAATAATTAAAATTTATTCTGGCTTTCTGCACTGCCCAGAAGAGGGATCCATAAGATGTTGTTCATGGTTTCCATCATAACTAAAGAGAAACTTTCACAATGTCTGGAGCCCTAGATGTATCTTGCAGATGAAGGAAGAGGATGTCCTCAAATTCCTCCCTGCAGGGATCCATTTGGGTGGCACCAATTTGGACTTCCAGATGGAACAGTATATCTACAAAAGGAAGAGTGGTGGCATCTTCTATATCATTAATTTGAAGAGAACTTGGGAAAAGCTTCTGCTGGCTGCTTGTGCCATTGTTGCCATTGAAAATCCAACTGATTTATCTCATCCAGGAATACTGGCCAGAGAACTGTTCTGAAATTTGCTGCTGCCACTGGCGCCACACCTATTGTTGGATGTTTCATCCCAGGCACCTTCACTAACCAGATCCAGGCAGCTTTCAGGGAGCTTCACCTCTTGGTGGTTACTGATCCTCATGCAAATCATCCGCCTTTGACTGAAGCATAGTATGTTAACCTTCCAACCGTTGCACTGTGCAACACAGACTCACTGCTTTGCTATGTGGACATTACCATTCCATGTAACAACAAGGGAGTTCACTCAGAGGGTCTGATGTGGTGGATACTGGTCCAAGAAGTCCTGCGGATGTGTGGTAGCATCCCCTGTGAACACCCATGGGAGGTCATGCCTGATCTTTACTTCTATAGAGATCCAAAGGAGATTGAAAAGGAAAAGCAGGCCTCAGCTGAAAAGGCAGTGACAAAGTAGGAATTTCAGGGTGAATGGACTGCACCTGCACCAGAATTCACTGCTGCTCAGCCAGAGGTGGCTGATTGGTCTGAGGGCATCCAGGTGCCATCTGTGCCCATTCAGAAGTTCCCTACTGAAGATTAGAGTGCTCAGCCAGCTACTGAGGACTGGTCTGCAGCTTCTACTGCTCAGGCCACTGAATGGGTAGGAACTCTACCACAGAGTGGTCCTAAGTTTTACCCAGATACTCTAATAGTGTTGGAAAAATGCTGATGGAAAATAAACATTGGTTTCTTAAAAAAAATGTTATTTTGGACATTGGGGAATCTTAGGTAAATTGGTACAGTTAACCTGACTTTCTCTTGTAACATTAAAAAATAAATACTACAGCTAACTTGGTTTGGAGTTTAGCAAGGGGGCAGGGATGTCATTAGGACAAAAATGCAAGTGATTTAAAGATAGGGAATGTTTTAGTTGAACTGGTCCAACATAAGGACAAAAAGAGGAAAATGAAGCCAATGTCAACAAAATGGACAAGGAATTGAAGGACTGATGGTCTTGATGACAGTAGAAATTATATTTAGTTCTATGACTGAGGAAGAAATGAAAGGATAGAAGGAAATAATCAAAAATAGGAATTTGAAAGTTTGAAATCAAGGAAATTGTACAATATTGGATGAAGTACGAAATGGAAGCTAACACTTGTTTCTGTGGGTGCTTGCGGTGGAGTGAAGATTCATCTCATTGGAATTAAAGATTGTTGAATCTGGGAGATCTTGTACTTGAGTGAAATCAGTATGTTTGAGTGGAAGTTAGATGAGTGGAATAAATCTAAATAACTGAAGGGGAGAACTGAACTCTGACTTAGTCAATAAGCTCCTATTATATACCAAATACTGTGGTAAGTGCTTTGATAAAAACACTATAATAAGAAGCATAGACTATGTATGATGTAATTCTTGCAAAGATTTATTTTATCTTTTTAAATTCTGAACATAACCAACACCAAATAAAAAATGTATTTTTATACATATAGAAGAACAGAAAAAGAAGAATGTACATGAAACTGAAAATCTGTTTGTAAAGCTTTTTTTAAACTACCAATACCTTTCAGAGCCCTCCTCCTTATTTCTCATTTATTTTTCCTAGTCTTCTTTCTGTTCTCTTACCTGTATTAAAAAATGTCTCAGTGATTCTCCCCGCTCCTTCCCTTTTCAAGGGAATGGGAGGAAAGAAAGAAAAATAAAGTGCTTATAATAAATGTGCATAGTCAGATCAAACAAAATTCCCACATTGGCTATGTCACAATGTCTGTCTTATTCTACCTTATTTCTAGGTATTCTTATCTAGTTATTATCCCTTTCACTGTGCCATGAAAACTCATCCTAAAGAGTTTACATTTTGGACTGTAGATTATAGGCGTAAGTGCATGTGCACACAAGCAAATCTTATTATATTTTCTTGGGAAAACTTTTATTTCTGTTATTCAATAGATCCCTGTATTTAATGTAATTCATATATTTATAGGCTTCATGCAGTTTATTCAGTCAGTTCCTGTTGCTGAAGTTCTTGATACCGAAGGAAGTATTCAGGTACAATGTTTTATTTCATTCATTATCATTTCTTTATAAAGCATCTGATTCAAAGATAAAGGTATCTCTAATTCTTGCAACCAGTAAGCATGGGGATTGGGGATTCTAGAATTTTTCTGGCAGATCCCTCAAAAACTCAGGATCATGCTTTCATATGTTACTGGATTTGACTTTGCAAGTGTGTAAAATGGTGCTTTATAAAGTAGTTAGTAAATATAGTTGTAGCTTAATACCCTGAAAAAGGTTTAACATTTCTATAATATGAATTGGATTAAGAAGTTGAACTATATCATCTGTTGAATTATCAAAGGAAATTTTTGGTATGTTCAGCTTTTTTGAAATTGAGGTTATAAAAGATAACTACTGACTGTCTTCAGAAAGTGACCTTTGACACTACTTTTTTTTTGGTAAGGCAAACGGGGTTAAGTGACTTGCCCAAGATCACACTGCTAGGTAATTATTAAGTATTTGAGGTCAGATTTGAACTCATGTCCTCCAGGGCTGCTGCCCCATCCCCTGTGCCACCTAGCCACCTTGGATACCACTTTTAAGAGACCTGAGATAACCTTAAATGAACTATGACCTGACTTGATTTGGATTTTCATAATTCTCTACAGTACTATTTTTTATGCTATATTAAATTCATGTTTCATTCTCTTAAAAGAGGTGAAGTGATTTATTCAATGTCTCAGCTAAAGAGGAATGCAGCTAGAGCTAAAATACAAATATTCTCACTTTTAGTATAATTTTCTGTGTACTATCATGTCACATGCACATGAAAACCCCTTGACCTGATTTTGAAATTATCTTAGGTGTTATCTGTCTATAAGTGAGGTGCTATGAATATTGAGAGTACTTTAAGTTGATGACATTTTTATTGAGATCTATAACTCCTTTTTTAAAGGAATGTCTCTATTTCAATAGAAGTCTTGAAATTCATGTTTCGTTCATTCATACAGTTAACTTACTGATAACTATATTTAAGGGGTGGCTAGGTGGCACAGTGGATAGGGCACTATCCTGAGTTCAAATCTGTTCTCAGACACTTCATAATTACCTAGCTGTGTGGCCTTGGGCAAGCCACTTACCCTGTTTGCCTTGCAAAAAAAAAAAAACCCAAAAAAACTATATTTAAGATCTTATATTACATATTGGAGTCACAAAGGAAACCCTTGAAGGATTTTCTATTAAAGTTGAGGGATCAGACATTAAAAAATTAATTATAGTATTAGGTGAAATATAATTAGGCATTAAAGGGGATAGGTAGTCAGAGGGATGATAGTCATAATGCTATTAAAGCCTAGAGAATTTTCTATTAATAGACTATATTTTGCCACTCATTGGAAGCAAACTAAATAAGCTATAAGAAGATGGAACAGGAGCAGCTAGGTGGCATAGTGGATAGAACACTGGCCCTGGAAGTCAGGAGGACCCTAGCCTCAGATACTTAATAATTACCTAGCTGTGTGACCTTGGGCAAGTTACTTAACCCCCAAGGCCTTGCAAAAAGTAAAAAAAAAAAAAATTTAAAAATGAGAAGCTGGAAGAGGTCAATAAAGATTTGTAAGTACATAGGAAGCTTTTTGGTTTTGTTTTTGTTTTTCCCCCCCAAGTTGTTGAAATCAGGTGGAAAATTTTAAAGGGTTTTAATGAGTAATGTAATTAATTCAAAAAGTTTATTATGGAAAGATTTTGGGCAGATGATGGGAGTAAATCTGAAAACTTTAGGTTCTCCAAATTTCTTCCACCTAAAAAAAGACAGATATCATCTCAAAGTGATGCAGCAGAAATAACGAAAGTTAGAGTAAAGTAGTTGTCTTCCGAAAACACCCGGAGACTACCCTAGAAAAGAATCAACCTTTAGGGGTGGTTTGACCTGAGTGAAGTGCAAATACCTCCAAGCCAGCTCCCCAAGAATCAACATATAACAACTTCTGGGGGCAACTGGGTTGGGAGGTAGTTTCAGTCACTGTCACCTCAAAAGAGTGAGAGAGGAGGTTCTATGAGTGGGTGGGAGAAGACTGAATGACCTTGCACAGCTATGCTAAGCTGACTTGGTCCCAGGCTATGACTGCAGGGAATGTGAAAGGGGAGGGATGGGGACCGTGCTGACTTTGGATACTTGTAGGAATGCACAGTCTGGTTTCATTTCCAGAGCAGAGAGACACTGAAATTTGCAGCCATTGAAGGGATACCAGAGAGCAAGGACCCTGGTCAAGATTTAGGGGTAGAGATGAGTACATAAGGTTGAGCCCTGGGAAAGAGCTCAGAAGAATAAGAAGGATCTGAGACCTGGGACAAAGTGAAGCCCGGGATTAATAATAAACTCCTAAAAATAAAAACAACAATAAAAATAAAAATGAATAAGCAAAGGAGGAAAGTACCTAATCATAGATAGATATTATGGAGATAAAGAATATTTGGATTCATATTCAAAGGAACTTAGTGGGCCTAAAAGAAAAAAATGTATCCTTTTTCACTGAAAAATGTCAAATGGTCACAAACCCAAAAAAGAATTTTTGAAAGAACTCAAAAAGAACTTTTAAAAAGCAGTTGAGATCAAGGAAAAGATAGGAAAAAAATAAGCACATTTCAGTAAAATCAAGAAAACTATAAAAAAGAAAGTCAACTGGAAAAAGTCAAAAAAATTAAGGAAGAAAATTCCTTGAAAACTAGAATTCAGCAAGAGAAAGCTAATAACATAAGAAACGAAACAACAAAACAATCAAAAAATGAAAAAGTGGAAGATAATGTGAAAAATCTCATCAAGAAAAAACTTCTATAGAGAATAGATTGAGGGGAGACAATTGAAAGATAGGAACAGTTAGACTAACAAAGTTAATGATCAAAAAAAAAGAATCTTGATATAATATCACAAGAAATTATTAAGGGAAACTGCCCAATTCTAGAACAAGAAAGGTGGAGGGTTGATACTGCTGGAACTTTGCTCTCATCAGAAACAGGTATAAGAGATAACATTTACATACATCTAGAGAAGGTATTAAAAGTCTTCTAAAATTAGAAAGAAATGAAGGCAAGGGAATAGATAAGGGAGGAACTTTTAGAAGAATATGTAAGTGACTCTCCCTTTCTTGGTAATCCTTTTACCTAAGACAACTTTGAAGGACTTATGATAAAGAATTCTGTCCTCTAATGACAGAGCTAATGGTGCCTGAATGCAAATGGAAGCATACTTTTTTTTACTTTATATTTAGTTTTTTACTTTATTTTTCTTGAAGTTTCCCTTTTTTGTGTATGTGGGAGTTTTGTTTGCTTTTATAGCAAGTCTATTATGGTAATGTTTTACATGACTACACATTTTTAACCTATATTAAATAACTTACTTTCTTAATGAGAGGGAGTGGTGGAACGAAGGGAGAGAATTCGAAACTCAAAGCTTAAAAAATAAATGTTAAAACTTGTTTTTTACATTAATTGGGGGAAAATAAAATGCAGTGTTTTTTTTTTAAATGATAGATGTGGGGTGGCTAGGTGGTGCAGTGGATAAAGCACCAGCCCTGGAGTCAGGAGTACCTGGGTTCAAATCCAGTCTCAGACACTTGATAATTACCTAGCTGTGTGGCCTTTGGCAAGCCACTTAACCCCATTTGCCTTCGGAAAAAAAAATGATAGATGCCCTTCAATTGGGAAATGGCTAAACAAACTGTGTGTGGATATGGTTGTGATGGAATACTACTGTGATGTAAGAAATGATGAGTTGGTTAATTTAGAAAACAGATAAATCTGAACCTTTGAAGGAAGATATTATCCACTTCCAGAGAAAGAACTGACAAATAGAAGTAAGCATAATTTTTAGCTTACATATATGTATGTGTGGATTTGGAACAAATGCTTCTTTGAATTTGCATGTTGTCATTTTGCAGGGCAATACTGTACCTATTTTAGTGTATTGTGTTGTTGAAAGATTATTGACATAGAAATCACTTTACTGTTGATTTAGACCATCAAGAGACAGGTTAGCTTTACCTTAATATTGCAGATTTGTCACCAAATACTATACTGTCAGTCTGCCTGGCATTTCTGCAATGCTGAGGTACCTTGATTAAAATGGGAGGGACCACATCTAAATGGCCAAGGCCTCCCATTGTGTCCAGACCAACACCAGTATTTCTGTTTCCTATATTAACAGGCCCTAGATGTAGACACTTATGGAAGAGGCAGTGAGAAGGATATGTTTGCACATCATTCCTTTCACCTTAAATTAATATTAATTTGTATGTTGTGTCTTGAGTGTATGTGGATATATATGTATATGTGTTTATATGTCTATACATATTTACATATATGTTTAATTTTCACCTTCTCTAGAGCGGGTGGGGGGGATACAATTTCTGCATAGCAGAAATCAAAAGGAAACCTAGAAGGAAGCACAGAAAAAGTGAGTAGCTTTGAAAATAATGTGTAGCATTTATTTTATAGATTTTCCTGAAATGGGAATTTGTTTTATATTGAATTCTCTCATATTCTGCTGTGTACATGGAATGGCTTTTTTATTTTTTTATTTTTTGTTTTAAAGTTTAAAATGAAAAAAAAATTTTAAAAAGGTTACTATGAGAGAGTGAACTTTTGTAGTCTCAGAAAAACTAGAATTTGAGAGTTAAGAGTGTTATCTATTCCAACACTAATTTTGTAGGTAAGATAACTCAGGTTCAGGGGATGACTTTTCTAAACTAGAACCAAGGTTTGTTGGAACTTAGGTCATTGTTCTTTTCACCACAGTACATTAAAAAAGAGGCAGCCTAAAGCAAGATATTCTTTATTTCTTGGAAGCAGCATGTCATAGTGATTGAGAGTGCTGGGTTTGGAATCAAGAAGAATCTAGTTCAGGTATACAGTTGTATGTGCTTTAGTGAGAACAATTCCCTATGTTCAACCCTATTTCTTTCACAGGATGTGAACTATAGAACCTTAATTTAATGAGAAAGGTGCTAAGCAATTTGTCATCTATAAGGAGAAGCCTAGATTGTGATAATTTAGAACAAATTGGTAATATTTAAAATCTTATTTGAGGATGATGATGGACATCATCGATGATATAAGAAGCATGAACAGATCAGCAATTTGTCTTGTTATTCTTTGGAAGTCTAAATTGTTAATTGGTCATCTGATTCCTTTTTTTTAACTGAGAGAATTCAGCACTTATTTTTATTTTGTTTAGCTTTCATTATATTGATTTTTTTTTTCCTTGCAAGGCAGTGGGGTTAAGTGGCTTGCCCAAGGCCACACAGCTAGGTAAACATAAAGTGTCTGAGGCTGGGTTTGAACTCAGGTACTCCTGACTCCAGGGTCTGTGCTCTATCCACTTAGCCACCTGGCAGCCCCCATTATATTGATTTAAAAAAAAAAAAAAAAAGCAAAACCATGTCATTTTATTTCTATTTAAAAAGCAGTTTTAAAATTCAGTGTTATATTGTAGAGAATAACAAAATAGATAAAATAGGATGATATACTATAATAATAATAATAAATTATATACGTAATTTACTTCACCATGTTTAATTTTTATCTCATAGTATGGTTGTATCGGCATATATTCTTAGTTTAGTCTTGACAATCCTCTAAACAAGAAGACCAGCTCCTGAGGGATGCCCATTCTGATTGTCTTAGTATGATGGTAGATTAACTAAGGTTATAAACCAAATTCTCTTTGCATTTTGATATTTTATCCTTCATTTGTTTCAAAATTGTATCTAATAAATAATGTTCTTTCAGAATTTTTTTAGAAGATATGCACCAAGTGAGAATGGACCTAATGGAATAAGTGCTGAAGTGATGGATACTTATGTTAAAAGCTGTGGTAAGTCTTCAGGTGATTACTTTACATTGATGTTATTAGATATAGGCAATTTAGCTATCTGTTTCATCTTAGAGAATAATGGCATTATTATGCATTGCTGGTATAAACAAGTTTTGTGTTTTTTTTGAAGTAATGTTGCCACTTTAAAGCATGTTAAGTTTTAAATGCTATATGAGATTGTAGGAGCAAAAGCAAAACATCGAAGCATAGTTAACTCCTTAAATTTTTTAAAGAAAATGTTCAAGTATTTATCCTGCAGTTCATTTATTATATAAAAACATTATAGACTTATTTTACAGATGGTCTCCAAAATTATTTTTGAATAAATGTTCAGTGATTGTGGCTCCTTTCTAGAGATCTGCATCTTAGAATTCTAGATGATTTATTGAAGGCTACATTCTTGTGTGGAAAACAGAATTCTAAGGTTGTTTTGAAAAGAAGTTGATAGTTCTAGGCTTCATTAAGTAGAAGCAGAATTGTGAATCATTAGCCTAATCCTAAATGCAAATTATTTTTTAAGATAGAAGAAAATCATTAGGATAGACTGTATTTCCTTGTTTCAACTGCTTAAGATTTAAGAGACCTTATGGTCCTGAAGATGTGGGTTCAAGTTCCACTTCTGACACTTATTTTGTATGTATGACTCTTAACTTCAGTGACTCAGTTAATTCTTAAATACTTATATACAGAAAATTACTGAAAGTTTCCTAGACTATTGAAATAAATTGGTCTGTTTTTTTTTAAAAAGGTTAAATACCGTAGCAAATGTCCTAGTATATAATGTCATATTAGCAATAATCTTATAATCCTAAATTTCAAAATAATTATTCAAACCTGAATTTAAACATATTTAATAACTAAATATGACTTTTTTATTTTATTTTTTTAATTAAAGATATTATTTGAGTTTTACAAATCCCCCCTCCCCAATCTTGCTTCCTTCCCCCCCACCCCCCCACAGAAAGCACTCTGTCAGTCTTTTTTTTTTTCTGAATCAGGATCTTTGAAAAAATAAAGAGTAGCAAATTCAATCCAAAATGTAACTGTTAAGTGGCAGGACTGATTTTCTTGTGTAATTCATCAGCTGTCAATGAAAGGAACTACAAAAGAGTGGCAGAAATGTTTTGAACTTTGAAAGCATGGTTGGATTAAATCCATCTTTTTCTCTAGTGAGTAACATGAAGGCCAAAACCCAGTTAGCTATTGTAAAAATGAAACAAAATCTCCATTCTTATTGCCTTATTGTCACACATCTTAATCTTTTAAATATATGTCTATCTGGAGATAAGCAGTAATAATATCCATAAGTTTGTCATTGTTTAATTGTTTTTAGTTGTGTTTGATTCTTTGTAATCCCTTTTGGGTTTTTCTTGGTAAAGTTAACTGGAGTGGTTTCCATTTTCTTCTCTAGTTTATTTTACAGAGGAAACCATGGTAAGCACTTCACTGACTTGTCTAGGATCACACAACTAAGGAAGTGTCTGAGGACAGATTTAAACTCACAAATTTCAGTGTTCTGACTTCAGGCCTAGCATTTTATCCACTGCACCCCAAGACAGAGATAGAAATATCTATATTTTTATATTAATAGAGATATTTAGGTATGGTATATCTCTGTCTTTTTCTGTATATCGCTATATATAGAATTTGCCACTAGGCAACATTGATTTGCTTAATTTTAAAATAATGACACTTCTCTTTCTATGAAAAGATCCTCCCAATACAGTAAGCTATTATTTAGCCCTAGTAGTAGTGGTATAGTAGAAAAAACAGTGGCTTGATGTTTAGAATCTTTCTGACTTTGTTTAACCCCTGCTTGGTCCAGTTTCCTCTCATATATAATTGATAACAGTCATTGCCCTGTCTACCTCAGGCATAATTGTTAGGTGAAATCAAGCAACTAAAAGTTCTTTGGGAATAGCAAAATTCTATATAAAAGGGTGATACTGTTATTTTTGAACCCAGTTTCAGGAAAACAGTGACTATACAACCTAGTTTGAACTGATTATTTTTCTAAGTTTTCAAACCCTAATATCTAACAAAGGTTGTTTAATGAGTTTAATGTGAGAGGAAAAGCATATTATTATATTTGAATTTTCCAGTTGACCCTTTATTAAAGCATATTGACATGTTAGTTCATTTTCAGTGTTTCTTGTATTTGTATGGAGCTTACCTGGCCATTTGTAGGAATATTGTCGGAGAAGTTTGATTATAGTTTATAATTATTGTTATTTTATTAATGGATAAAACTGATATAGATAATAAAACAGCCACAAAAAGTAATGAGTTGTATCTTTAAGTGACTGCCAGTATCAAATTTTGGTTTTCAGTTTCTTTATTAGCAGTGGAAGAAATACAAAAGCACAAGAGGACAGAAAAACAAAAGAGGAAAACTATATCCAAAGACTTTTTGTACCCTCTTATCATGTCACTTTTCTTAATGGGTTAGAAGGAGTTCATAGCAATGGTGTTTAAAAGCCATTACCACTAAAATAAGTGCATTTACTTTCCCACCTGCTGTCAGTTCAGAAGATTCACAATTTAAAGAAAAAGCTCTTCAACCATCTCTGTAATCTTGGCAGATAATACAGTTCCCTCTGATCTTATCAAGATGGTGTATTTCTTGTGTATTTCTTCAGATACTTTTTTTCCCAGGATGATCTTTAAATTGGTTTCCATAGTGAAATGTAACACAGGCATATTTTATAATTAAGTTTCTTGATATGTGATTTAACCTTTGAGTAGTTCTATAATTTTGCAAAAATCATATCTTACAAATCTAGAAGATTCTGCTTATTTCCAAATGGTACATTTGTTATTTTTAATGGTATTAAGAAATTACCATAGTAATAATAACGCCTACTGGCATTTATGTAGTACTTTTAGCTTTACATATATTAAATAATTTTGTCCACAGAACAACTTAGCAACTGGTACTTTTATATATTATAATTATTGTATTTACAATTGGGTAAACAGATTAAAAATTAAATGACTTGCTTATTGTTTCACAGTAAGTGATGGAGGCAGGATAGTAGTAAATATATTATCACAATTGCACAAATTATATTTACAAATTTGGACTTTATTTTTAGTAATCTTTTAATTGTCATTTCAGCTGGCTATTGTGTGATTACATATATCCTTGGAGTTGGAGACAGGCATTTGGATAACCTTTTACTGACAAAAACAGGTAATGAATCAAGGTTATTAATAGATTTTGTAATTTAACTTTAGGAAAAGAGCAAATTTGTATAAATGTATAGAGGAAATTCTCCTATATAGGATCATTGGTTAATTTTGGTTAATGAGATCATTGCTTATTTAAAGCACAAACCGTAATAACTGGTATTTTAATGACTTTTCTAGTTCAACCTCCTGTCTAATAGAGAAATTTCTAGCCTATTACATTTGATTATCCTTCAGTTTTACTATATCTTAAAGCATCTATTCTTATGTATGGCACTGGTTAAGAATTTGTACTTTTATAACATTGAGTTTGCTTCTCTTTTACCCCTTTTCCCCAATTTTTTTCTGATATGAAAGAACAAAACTTTCTTTTAAATCACATTTATGCCTCATTGGAGTCTTTTTTCATTAATAGTAAATTATTCCCATAGTAATCATCATCATCATCATCCCTTTAGTTGTTCTTCATATCATATAATCTCTAAAGTGTAAAGGCTTATAATTTTATAAATTTAGACTTGAAAAGGACTTTACCATCTTTCTAGTCTTGCTCTGGACACTTTTTTCATGGTCCCTTTAAATTAAGATATCTAGATACATTGATAACATACTTTTAAGGGTAGTCCAACCAGCATAAATATGGAAAGATTGTTGATTTCCATGAACTATACTTCTGAATCAGTGTATGACACTGAAAATCATATTACTGCTAAAAAATCACCTTTATTAGCCCAAACAAAATTTAGTTGTCAAGGGAGTACAGTGTTAAAGTAATGTGGGCACTGGTCTTTGTTAATATGGCAAAGGCTAATTTTAAAAAAGTTTCAAGAAGGGGCGGCTAGGTGGCATAGTGGATAAAGCACCGGTCCTAGAGTCAGGAGTACCTGGGTTCAAATCCGGTCTCAGACACTTAATAATTACCTAGCTGTGTGGCCTTGGGCAAGCCACTTAACCCCATTTGCCTTACAAAAATCTAAAAAAAAAAAAAAGTTTCAAGAGAATGTAGAAAGTGAAACCAAAATGGCAGAGTGATAGGAAGCAATATATCAAGTTCCTGTATATAGGTTCCTCCAAACACATCTAAAAATGTACCAAATCCTGATGGAAAAATTCAGGGGAAAAAAATCATAGTGAATCTTTTGTCTAACTCAGTTTAGCATAAGGGGACAAATAGAGGTTTGGGTACACTGGGACCCGGTTTGATATAGGAGCATGCTGTATACAGAGTCCTCCAGTACACAGGGAGAAACTGAACCCAGGAAAAGGGGAAAGTACAAACTCATAAAAGGGCTTCATCAGACCCAGACCCAGCATTTGTTCTACTCCATGTTCTTTATGGGCAAGGATTAGCTTTCTTTTGTATTTGTGTTCCTAGGACCTGGCAATGTGTCCTGCATATAGAAGGCACTTAATAAATACTTGAATATTGTATTTTTATGAATGAAATATCTTCTTTTTATTCTAGGGACTTCTAACTGTTACATGACTGTGTGGGGAAGAGAATGAGAGTTAGTTACCGTTCTAAGATTTGTAAGGTGGATATTGCCTCATATTTTAATGAACTAACCTGAGTTAAGATTTTAGTTTGATTATTTTATTGACACTATATTTTAAATATTCCAAATAGAAGCTTTAACTTTCATGTTTCATGATATAGCTAAAGTTTGCCACTAGAGGGAGCTCTGAATTTGTTTTTAAAGACAAAGAAATTGCAATATAGTCAGATGTACCTGTAAATAAAGAGCACATTTTTTTTCTTTTATAAAGCAGTGCAATTTGAATTGTGTTTTTCTAACTGCTCCCTAATTGTTTCTTGAAATCATGAAGGCAGGCATTTTAGTACTTGATCACTGGCACAAAGATTTTTTCCCATTTTCAGGTTGTAATGAATGAAATTAGAATATGCAAGAAAAAGATTAATAATTTCTAGGGCAGTGGTGATTGTAATACATTCTGGAGCTTCTGAAAACTCTTAATGATTCATTTTAAAATGATATCATTTTATTCATTTTTATTGACAACTTTTATCTCAGAAACAATTTCAAGATCTATTAATTAGATGTCTGTGGTACAGACTTTATACAGAAAATTTTGACAGCTATTACTTTTATGTTTACTCATTTCCCCAGCCTGTGTCTGATTTTGGGCTGCTTCCTGAGCTTTTGTGCATTATTGGGACACCCCTGCAAGGACCTCGATATGTAAGACTGACTGCTCTCCTGGTCTGTGAATGACCACGTCACCCCTCAGTTCCAGGGCTATGGAAGGTCCCTGCTCTTTAGGGGTCCCAGACTGTGACCAGGGTCTGAATATGGTCAAAGCCCCAGAGTTCTGTCCCAGGGACAGAGCACAGATCTCAGCAGTCTCCCTTTATTCCTTACCTCCTGTAAGGCTGAGTGCTCAGGGAGCTATTACTTTTGAACAGAATTCCAAATGCCTTCTAACATGGAAAATACATTTTAATACCTGCTTATTTTTAAATTCTTTAAACCTCATGTGTTTCTTGTCTTGACACACATTTTAGATTTGTTATATCCCAATTCTAATGACACTAAGATAGTGTTCTTATAGACTAAGAATTTTAAAATGCACAGATGCTTTTTATTCTGCTACTCTCTAAACGTTTGTGAGGGCAAAACACCTTTCCACAATCACCTTTTTTTCCCATTGGAAACTCAAGGTTCAACCTACTTCTTTTCTTTCTGCTTCTGCTGGTCATCAATTTTTATTTAGTAATCTTGAAGAAATGAAAATGCTTTTAAAAGTTTAAAATATGATCCCATTTTAAGGTAGGATTGCTACTACTGGTTCCTTAGAACCAGGCATAAACAGAAATAAAAAATATAGTAGTTTTTTGGGCCTTGGAATATATGCAAATGAGGGTTTATTTTTTGGGGGGGAATTGGGGTTGTGGATTGAAGAGTGCTCATAACCACAACTCTTCCTCTTTTATTATGTATATCTAGGAGGTACAGACAGAAAAATCAACCTTAGAACAATAGATGAAGCAGTCTGATAATAGTTACACTATTAGAAATATACTTCACTATATATATATATATATATATATATATTAAATTCTCATAATTGCAATATATTTTCTCAAAATATAATGCTACAAAGTTTAGCATGAAGAAGTGTTTGCTGCTTGATTTTGAGGTCTACTTTTTTTTCCTAATTCGTTTATATTTTTGGCCATTTTAAGCTGACAATATCTTGAAAAATTTTTCCAAGAAATTATCAGCTGGTACAGCAGATGGCACTGTACATCCACTAAGAATTTAAAACTTGTAAATTCCTTTGTCAAGAGACTGTAATGTATATGCAATCATTTTCAACATTGTAGTCTTGGAGGTAAATTTGAGGAGAGCAATATGTCAATTATTAATAGAACTTCTTGCTTCTCCTCTAATGTGGTGTGTTTGTAGGAGAAATCTTACAAAATTCAAGGCATGTCCCCAGTTTGGGAGCAAAAGCAGAGTTTTAGTGAGGGAGCCTTTAAAGGTAGTTTTAGAAAATGCATTCAGAAATATATATTATGACTCAATTCATCTGGAGCATAACTTTATTATCTTTGGATTTTTTTTTTTTTTGGAAAAGGTATCTAGGTTATTAAGTATACATGAGGGGAAAATATAGAACTGGGAAGAAATTCAGCCTAATCTCTACTATGTTTGGAAAGCTGTTAAATTCTCATTGTTTCTGAAGTTTATAGTATAATTGGTATGTGGATCCCTGATAACATGTGAAGTGATAAAACATACATATCCAGGGAATTGGTCTCTGAGTTAGGAGTGAAATATGGATCTTGGAGGAAGGTGGATCTGACTAACCCAGTAGCTTAAGGCTACTTTGCCCCCTTAGTTGTTATATTTTTGAAATGAAAAGAAAATTCCATCTCAGGACTCTGCAACAAGGACTGAAATAATGATGTATGTTTAATTTTTGAATCTTTTGAAAACAAATACAAAATAAGGACTCAGGACTCTTCTTGTTTTATCTTTTCATTTTATTAAATATGATCATTATAGTTCTCTTGAATTGGTTCAGTTTCTTGTTAATATCCAGTGTCTTACTGTGAGCTAAATGAACAATAGTTGTTTCTAGTTGTAGAGTTGGAGAAACAGTTTTTATATTATCACCCCCTTTTCATATTGCTCATCCAAAAATATTGGATTTAAGAGAATTTAAAAAAAGAATATTTAAAATCTTTTTAGACTACACTGATACCTTTAAATAGAAATTGGGGCCACTTAATGATCCTTGTAGACTGTATATATTAACATAGAAAACCATGTATTAATGTTATCTTTGTTATTTTGTCAAATATTTACCAATTACATTTTAATTCACTTTGAACCACTACTGGTTTATGTGACATCTTTTTAAAGAGATTTCTGGACTTACACATGTTTCAAATAACCCTTTATTTCTGTATAATAGGAAAAATATGTTCATTAACTAAACTATTTTTCTACATGAAAATCCAAATTGAAGTGTTTTAAAAATAAATTGTAGCACAGTTGTAATTTTTTACCTCAGAAAGACCTACATGATTTTCATTTTATGTCCAAAGTACTTGTTTTTATTTTTCTTGGTCTCTCTTTTTTTTTAAAACATTTTAACATTTTATTTGTTTTCCAATTATATACAACAGTAATATGTACCCATCATTTTTTGCAAGGTTCTGAATTCTATGATTTCCCCCCTTTCCCTCCCCCACCCAGAAGGCTGACAGTCTCTACATTGTTTTCATGCCATACATTAATGTAAATTGAATGTTACAAGAATAAACATAACCCCCCCCAAGAAGATGAGAAACCTCAAGAATAGAGAGAAAGAAAAAAAAATTGTACTTCAATCTGTGTTCAGATTTAAATGGCTCTGTCTCTGAGGTGAGTTGCTTTCTTTATCATAAGTCCACTAGAGAAATTGCTTTAATATTTTTCCCTCAGTTGCTATTGCTAGCTGTACCTCCACTCTATTCCTCCCCACTCTCATTTATTCTCTTCTCTCTGTCCTTTCATCCTGGCCCTGTTCAAAAGTGTGTTGAATCTGAGTACCCTCTCCCTCGATCTTCCCTGTCTTCTATCACCTATTCCCCCCCTTCCCTCCCCACATTCCCTCTCACCCCATCCCTTTCCTACCATCCTTCTCCAGGGCAAGATAGATTTCCTCACCCTGTTAAGTGTGGATGTCTTTTCTTCCCTGAGCCATTTCTGATGAGAATGAAGGCTCACTCATTCCCCCTTGTCTCCCCCCCCCCACTCCATTGAAAAAGCTTTTTCTTGACTCTTATGTGAATTCTGTCAGCTTCTTCTTCATCTCCTTTCCCTTCCTCCCAGTACATTCCCCCATTGCCCATTGACTCCATTCCTTTACCATATCATAGCATTATATTCCGCTCCTTCTTATGTCCTGCCTATGTATGCTCCTTCTAACAGCTTTTATAAATGAGAAAGTTCATATGAGTTATCAATATCTTCTTCCTGTGCAGAAATACAAACAGTTCAACATCATCAAGTTCCCCATAGTTAATTCCTCTTTTCTACTCCCTGTGTGGTTCACCAGAGTCCTGTACTTGGAGATCAAACTTTCTGTTCAGCTCTGGTTGTTTGAAAGTCCCCTGTTTCATTGAAAGTCCCATCTTTTCCCCTGAAAGAGGATATACAGTTTTTCTGGGTAGTTGTTTCTCAATTGTCAGCCAAGATCTTTTGCCTTCTGGAATATCATATTCCAATCCCTACAAGCCCTTAATGTAGATACTGCCAGATTCTGTGTAATCCTGACTGTGGAGCCTCGGTAGTTGAATTGTTTGTTTCTGGCAACTTTTAGAATTTTCTCTTTGATTTGGGAGTTTTGGAATTTGGCTATAATATTCCTGGAAGTTTTTCTTTTGGGATCTCTTTCAGGGGGTGACCAGTGAATTCTCTCAATTTCTATTTTACCCTCAGCTTCTAGGATCTCCAGGCAATTTTGATGTATTATTTCTTGAAAAATGAAGTCTAAGCTCTTCTCCTGGTTATGGCTTTTAGATAGCTCAATAATCTTAAAATTATTTCTTCTGGATCTGTTTTTGAGGTCTTTATTTTTTTACAATGAGATATTTCTTCTAATTTTGGGCTTTTTTGGAAGAGTTTTATTTCTTCCTGATTTCCTGCAAAGTCATCAGCTTCCTTTAGTTCCATTTTGCATTTGAAGGAGTTATTTTCTTCAGAGAATTTCTTTTTTATCTCCTTTTCCATCTGGCCAATTCTGCTTTTTAAGGCATTCTTCTCGTCATTTGCCTTTTGTTTTACTTTTTCCATTAGGCCTATACTGGTTTTTAACATTATTTTCTTCAGTTTTTTTTTTTGTATATCTTTCACCAAACTTTTGATTTGGTTTTCATGATTTTTCTGCATCGCTCCCATTTCTCCTTCCAATTTTTCCTCCACCTCCCTTAATTGCTTTTCAAAGTCATTTTTGAGCCTATCCATAGTCTGAGCCCATTTTCTATTTCTCTTGGAGGTTTTGGATACAGAAGCTTCAATTTTGTCATCATCTGAGTGTATTGATCTTCCATGGGACTGAAGTAATTCTCTTATGTTCAGATTCTTCTTTTTCTGTTGTTTACTCATTTCCTCAGCCCAAGACTAATTTACAGTACTTCCAAGGCTTTGGGTTGGGTTTTGTTTTTTTTTTTTTGGAACACCTCACAGGGCCCTTTATTCCTCCAAGGTCTTATGCTCTCTAGTCTGTGCTTTGATATGTAGATGGCCCCAGGACTTAGCTTTGCCCTGGGGCTATAAGGAGGGATCCAGCTTGGTTATTTAGTATGGAAGCCCAAACTGCAATATCTTAGTGTAGGTAAACAGCAGAGAAATCTCTGCAGGCTTCCCTTACCCTCCCTGGGGGTGCAGGCTACTTTCCTGATTCTCCCTGCAGGTTCTGCAGCCAGTGCTCCTCACTCCACACTCACCCAGGTGCAACAGAGTTCTCTCCCCAACCCTTCAAGCTGTTGCCTGTGATCTCTGGCCTGAGATGGGCTGGAGTGCGCCACCACTTTTTTTCCCAGCCCTCCGCCCTGGTGAAACACAGGATCTTCTAAGTTATCTTGGACTGGAAAAATGTATCACTCAGTCTTTCTGTGGGTTCTGCCCCTCTAAATTTTGGCTAGAGCCATTCTTTGATTTTTGGGGGTTTGGGGGGGGTCAAAGTTTTTTGGAAAGTGCTGCTTTCATGCTGCCATCTTGGCTCTGACCCCCCCTAATAAATGTTTTGATAGCAATAGAAAATCAGATCTTTGCATTTAAGTGTATGTGTTATGGTATTTTTAATATTCTCATATAAAACCTAATGCCTCAGACTTGCCTTTGTTATGTATGTTTATTTCCTTGAATATAAGGGTGAATTGAATAGTATTATATACTCAGTAGGGGTCCAGTGAATATCTATTAAATGAATAAGTGAAGTAGTATTTTCATCTTCAGGTTTACTATCTTTAGGTTTTAGCAGATATCTAGGCTTAACTTTGCATCCAGAATTGCTTGTAGGTATAATATAGTTTCTTATTTGAATTAACTGAGCTGCTTCTGTGTGGTTCTTAGAGAATTCTCTGGCTGGAATTTGTAGGGGAAAATAGTTTTTAAGGTGTGTTAGCTACAACATTTACTTAAATACTTTAACAAGATTATAGAATATTTCTAGCAGATCACATAGAAAAAGTGAGATTTTTAACAGTTTTAAACTGTTTTAAATGAAGTTGAATCTCTGCAATAGCTAGAACACATAAAATAGTATTCCACAGAGAATTTTCCATTTCAGTCACAAATACTTTGTCTTCATTCAGTTAATTTAAATACTTCCTTTAAATATTTTAAAACTTTCAAGAATAATTATCTCTTTTATGAATAGCTTTCTAACAGATAAGTAGAAAACTACATGATATAAATGTCTTGAATTCTCATAGTTTCACCAAATTAGTCAGTGTATATTTGATGTCATTGAGGTCTTTAAGGTCCTCAACATGGTTAATACTGGGCTGTATTGGAGATAGAGAAAATAGCTTCCATCTCTAAGGAAGCCAAAGACTTGACCCTGTTCCTTATAGCTTACTGAGGTTTGGGAAGTATTTATTAACTTCTCTCCCTTTAGTAAATAAGACTCAGGAGGGATGGAACTGTTTTTGGCTTTGGTTTTACTTTGTAATACCAAAGTTTTTCTATGTAGGTGGGTGGGAGTGGGATATAATTTCATTCGTATAAGAAATTGAATGATAAAACTCCCTCTACTATGCAGATTAGCACCTTGTCTAAAATGTATGATCTCTGTCAGTTGCCCCAAGCACTAATTTAAGAGAATTAAAAAGGGCTACCTAGTCAATATGTTTCCTGGGAAGTACTTAAATGTTGGTTAAATATGAGCACGGTACTAATTTTTTTTCCCTAAGAATAAATTTTTTTTTTACCATTGACTTATTTACTATAAGAATTTCTTATTTCTGATGCTGAATTCATGAGTTTGAAAGCATTGTGATCTTAAAAGGAGATTTTTATCATCAGATGCTTAATTTTCACACTTGGATATCCATTCTGTTTTGATCATCAAATTAAAGTACAGTTTATTATTTGAGGGAGCTAAATGGCACACTGGATAAAATGGATAGTGTGCTGGCCTTGCAATCAGAATCTTAAGGTCAAAATTCAGCTTCAGGTGGTTCCTAACAGTGTGATCTTGGACTAGTTGCTTTTGTCTGCATCAGTTTCTTCATCTGTAAAATGGGGATGATTGTTGATTGTTGAGGGGAATAAAACGATGTAACATTTTTAAAGTCTGCAAACTGTGAGGTTCTTTAAATATAAGCTATTTTTTTTTCTTAAGAGGACACTTTGGAGCCTTATATGTCCTTTTTTTGTGGGAGAGGTGTTTATTTTCATCCACTTGTGCATGCATATTTCCATGTTACAAAATTTTCCTCCACCCTCTCTTCCCACCCCCCTCCCCTCAGTGGGAAGTCAGGTTAGCATTTTACATACATATTTTGTTAAACATATTTACAAATTAGTAATTTTTGGCATGAGGAGTTAGGATTAAGGGAAAGAGATACATGAGATAATTTTTTTATAAAGTATTCATCAATTTTTTTTTCTGTTTTATTTTGTTTTGTTTTTCTTCCTTTGGTTGGGGATAGTATAGTCCATAATCTGTCAAATATGGTTGATTTAGCTCTCTGGTTGCTTACATCAAGGTTGTTCATCTTACAATGTAGATGTGAAGATTGTTCTCTTTGTTCTACCCTCTTCACTCAGCATCAGATCCTGTAATCCATTCCATGCTTGTCTAGAGTCTGACCATTTATTGTTTCTTATAGAACAGTAATATTCTATAGTATTCATGTACCACTTATGTATTCTTTTGCAAAGCTTTGATAATCCGCTTGTCCCTGTATCCTTCAAAAAATATTGGTTAATTCTCAAAAAATTTTAAGCTTTACATTTTATAATTTGCTTGCTTTTTAAGTATCAGTTTTCTTTGAATGTTGACAGGATAATATGAATTATATGACCATCATGGAGATAGATTAAGAAAGTAACTATCATTTTATTTTTCTTTTAGAAAAATAAAAATCATTCTAAAAATTAACAAAGAAAATCAAGCATTATAGAGTTGTCTCTTTAAAAGCCAACCCAGCAATGGGATTTAAATTTGTGACAAATTGGGAGAGAGAAGTGTTTATTTTGTCCCCAAAGCTTATTGTTTTAAGTATCTCTTTTGATATCTCCAAACGTTCTTGGAGATTTCAAGAAGTTAAAAACAATAATGTCGACTTAGGATCAATCTCCTGATTTCTTCTTTTTTGTATATATCTAAAGCTTTATATCTATCTACATTAAGTTATAAAGGATATTTAATAGTCATTGCATACTGTACTTAAATACAGTATTTTTAGTAATTGTGTTGACATGGTTAATACTTTCTTTACCTACTATAGATTGCAATCTCCCTGTGATTTAGTAGATAGTCTTAGGGAGTTATCATGACAGAAGTCTTCACCAAATCATCAGCCAAGATGATGATGGGCCTCTATGAATCTTGCCTGATGCTTCACTTGATGTATATGTGGAAGGAAGGAAGGGGAGTCAGTTAACTACTACTAATGTTAAATGGAGTTGTGTATGTCATAGTGTCTAAGATCCATAATTTCTTTGGATTGAAAATTCTTTCTTCCATCTATGTAGGTCACAGCCTGATATTAACTTGTGGGTCTTGTTCTCTGAAATCCAGAGAATTTTCTTACTTGTGGACACCTAACTAGTAAGTTTCAGAGGCAGTCATTGAATCTAGGTCTTTTCTGAGTCCATTTAGCATTAAGTATACTGTGTCACTGCCCTTGTTCTCTTTTCCATATTAATGTATGGTAGAGTATATTGATGTTAGGTATTTGTGTGGTGTGTGTGTGTGTGTGTGTGTGTGTGTGTGTGTGAGAGAGAGAGAGAGAGAGAGAGAGAGAGAGAGAGAGAGATAATTATCATAGTAGTGGTTAGATGGCTAGCTTCACAATCTTGAAGGCCTGGATTAAAATCCTACTTCTGGAAATAATGGATTTTGACCCAGGATAAGTCACCATATTTCCCAAGGTCATATGCAGCATTCATATACACAAGTCATCTAGCAGAAGCAGTTTACTCTTATCATAACCTCTATGCTTTACCTCTCACCTCAGAACCTTGCCATATACATAACAAAGAGAGAATAGAGTTCATGTCCCTTGAGATAGGTTTCTCTGTTTTCCCTCTTTTTTTTCCTATTCCATATTTTAACAACATGATATGTCTTGGTGGAAGAAATTTCCTTGCCATGAATACCAATTAAGTCACAGGTCTAAATCACCCCCTAAAATGTGTGGATGTTTTCCCAAGAGAACTTAGCACAGTGCTTGGCAGATAGTTAATGCTTAAAAATGTTTGTTAACTTGCTGACAATATTACAAATAGGAACATGGCATCTAAATCGCACAATGGAATTATATTTTATTGATTCCCACCTCCAGTCTTCAGTTTCTATTTACTAATTAATTCCCTGTTGTCTACATACCTTCTTCAGATGTGTCCCCCATCATTTAAAGGCCTTCTGTTTATGGTGCTATCTTCTCAATTCTTTTCTTTTTAAAAATTTTGTTGTTAAAAAAAATTGACCTTAACTGATATCTTGTGATTTATTTATATCACCATAATTTCCTCTTAATAGCCCTTTCCCTCCCAGAGAGGTATTTTTAATATTTATAAACATTTTCATGTGTATTTGTAAATTATCATGTTTTATATATTGAACCCTTATAAAATAAATTTGATAAAAATATTTTTTTTCCTATCCAAATGTTTCCCTTTATATGCTGGGTGCTGTAAAAGCTATTCAATTTCAAGTAATCAAAGTTAACTATTTTATCTTCTTTAATTGCCTCTTGTTTTGCTTTTGGTTAAAAAATATATCTTATCCATAGCTACTAGAGTGCTATGATCTGCTCTTGGGAATATTCAAGTCACATATTCATTTAGGCTATATTATGGAATATGATATAAAGTATTGGACTAAATCTGATTTCTGCTTGACTGCTTTTCAGTTTTCCTCTCAGGTTTAATCTAATGGGGAGTTCTTTCCTAAGTAATTTTTGCTGCCTTATTGAACACTTTCTTAGGAAGTTCTTTTGTTTGAATCTCCTTTATCTAGTTTGTTCTATTGATCAACTTTTCTATTTTTTAACAAATATCAGACGATTTTGATATATATCAGATGGTTTTGATTATATATAAATATAATCTAATATAATTTGAGGTTTCAATATACTATTGCCCCCTTTGTCTCCAGTTTTTACCTTATTTTTCTTGATGTTATAATTCTTTTGTTTTTTCAAATGAATTTTATTATCATTTTGCAAAGTTTTGAGAAATATCCCTTTGATAGTTGTGACATAGTATTAAAAGTGTAAATTAATTTTGGTATTATTATTTTTATTATATTGGCCTATGTCATCTTTGAACAATGAATATTCTTCCCGTTATTTAATTTGTTCTTTGTTTCTTTAAGGAATACTATAATAGAATCTGTTCGAGGATTTCATGTTCTTTGATAGACTGATTTCCTGTTATATGTTTTTTGTAATTATTTGAAATGGGATTACCCTATTATTGCTTCTTGCATTTCATTATTATATAGGAATGCTGATAATTTTTATTTTATATATCTTTAGTGAAGGTTCATTTTTGTAGTCTGCTACATTGCTAAATCTATTGTCTCACTTAATATCATTATTAATTTCCTAAAATTTTCTAGTTAAACTATCATCTTCAACAAACAAGGATAGTTTTATCTCTTTACCTATCTTTAGAACTGATTTTTTTTTCCTATCCTATTGCTCCTACTGGAATTTCCTTATCAAATAATAGTGAGAGAAGTGGGCATCTTTGCTTTACTCCTGCTGGGACTTAATATACTACATATATATATATATGTATATATGTATATATATATATATATATATATATATACATATACACACACACTATATGATTTTTAGCATAAGTGAGTGCTATGATTTGTTGGAGTTTTCTCCATATTTTTTCTACATTTTTCCTCATTTTTTGAATATTTTTGTTTTCATCTGATTAACTGTGGTGATTTTTTTTCCCTATTGTTGAACCATGCTTTCCTCCTTGGTATAAATCCAACCTGGCCATGACAACTGATTTTCCTAGTGCATCACTGTAAAACTATATTTGTCTTAGAAAAGAATCTGGTTAGATGCTTTAATTCTCAATTGAGAATAATTTGCATAGTATTGTTCCTGAGTAATTAAAACAACACACCAAAATTTCTGTCATGAAGCTAAAACTGGAGAAAATGATATCTTTAAAAAAAATGCATTAACAAAATAGGAAAGGATAGGGTTAATGAGCTTAACTATTGCATTTTAAAAATTAGAAAGCCACTAATTTAAAAATTTAGTGAAGAAAGAAAAAAATCTATGGAAATGATTTCTGGAGCTTCTGGCTTGCATCATCTATTAGACCTTTTTATAATAAATAATAATAATAATAGTAATAATAATAATAACAATGTTTATCCTTCATTTTTGAGGAAGACTGTGATATCAGGGAGTGATTAGACCTTTTTAGCAAGATGTCATTTAGGCATATATAAATCAGTATGTCTAAAATAGAATTCATATTTCTGTTATCCCTATCCCTCCCACTCAGGGTTTCTGCCTTGATACCATCATTGACTTTTTGTTCTTCCTAACCCTTCCACCCCAACCCCATGTACATGTTGCAAAATTTTATTAATTCTACTTCTGCAGCATTTCTCACATCTATCTTCTCTGTAACTTCTCTGGCACTTAAAAGTCCTTATCACCTCTTACCTGGATTATTAATACAGGAGCTTCCTAATTGATCTCTCTACTTCAACTTCTTTCCTGTCCATACCCTTCAACACTTCTAAAGAAATATTTCTAAAATTTAAATTTGACCATGTCAGGTCCAAGCTCAGAAAGTTCCTGTGTCACTTACCTTTAGAACAAGATGGAAACTCCTCTGCTTTACAATTAAAACCCTTGACAGTTTTATTGCAGACTTCTTTGACTTCCTACGTAAAATACAGAGGATCCAAACTGGCCTATTTACTCAAAACACACATTTCATCTCCCAAATCTGTGCCTTTGTTTGGGTCACATGCTGGTTCCTCCTCCTACACTCCCCCCACCCCCAGCCCTTTTCCCATTTCTTAGAATGCATTCTCTCCCTTCCTTTACCTCTTAGAACCTCTAGATCTTTTCAGAATTCATTTAAGGTGCCATCTCCTCCATGAGGCCTTTCCACATCCTCCCTGTTCCTCGAAATTACCTAACATTTCACATATTGCTTCCTTCTATGAAATATAAGTTCCTTGAGGTCATGATGTGTTTTGTTTTTGTATAAACAGTACTTAGCCATAAAAAGTTAAGCTTAAAAAGTTAACCTTTACCTTGCACATAATATTGCTGACACACATATTGCTGAATGACGAACTGAATATTGGAAGATAGGTCACTAGAGATATCTGAAGCTGAGCACAAATTAATATAAAAAAAGATAAAACATGTTTCAGTATATCAGAGATCTGTGATTCACTCATATATTCCACCCATACAGATTTCAACCCTTCTTTAATTTAGTAGATACTTTCTAGAATTGCTAGGTATCAAAATATTCATCATTTTATGAAATCAACACACTTGTCTGTGCTTATCTGTTTGGTACATAGATGATGGACATATCGTCATTAGGCATATGCTCATAATATTTTGAGCTATGTAAAACTAAGAATGTATAATGTCTTTTCAATACTTTTGAGAATCCAGGTTCATTCTATCCTTTTTGTGTCACAATGGAATAGCAAAATAGAACTTTAGTGAAAAAAGTTATTGTTGAAAATGAATGAATTTTCATGCTTTTGTGCTATTTGGCACACTGAATCATTTTTCAGAATCTAATTCTGAAATAGCTATGTATGTGTTCTTTCTTTATTTTGCATTTTTCCTCATCAGTATATAATAGTGATGAAATCAGAGATTAAGCTTGCATCTTATGATCATGAAATAAGTCATAGTAAGTAGTACTGGCCATCTCGGGATTGATGTTTTCACTTAAATAGATGGTATTGCTAAACTCTGACATGACTGGAGACTAAATTCCTTTCTAGCTCAATTACCTAACTTGCAGCAACTTTTTTGAAAAGGCGTTTATAGAATATGTTTCAGTGCATGTAAAATCTAACAGCCACTGACGCAAGATATTGCTTCCCCTCCCTCAACACCTTCACATTTTTTGCTATTCTGATTTTTAGGAATGGTGATTTTTCATGATTTGTCATGTCTGTGGCAAATTTCAAACGAGTAATACATTGAGGAGCTCCTTTGGAGGGAATGCTTTAGTTTATTAAGTTGACAGGGACAAATAGCTAAGAGATACTAAGAGGTGTGCTTGTGGTGCATTTTCACTGAACTAGCTTCCTGCCTGCATCCACAACAGTTTTCAACCTACTAGCATGCAAATTCTCAGACAATATTGTGTGATATAAATATCTTTGTAAATCTGGAGAGCCATGTGTTTTTTGATTTTTTTTTTTTAATCTCTTTGGGTCACTGTATTACTGGGTCAGAGGATATGCACAGCTTTATAACTCCTTTGGGCACAGTTCAAAATTGTTCTCCAGAATGATTAGATCAGTTCACAGCTCCACCAACTGTATATTATTGTCCCAAATTTCCCACATCCCCCCACTAACATTTATCATTTTCCTTTACTATCATGTTTGCTGATCCAATAGCTTTGGTATCTTAAGAGATGTTTTAACTTGCATTTCTCTAATCACTAATGATTTAGAATATTTTTTAATATAACTATAGTCAGTTTTGATTTCTTTATCTGAAAACTTCCTGGTCATAACATCTAACCATTTATCATCAATTCAGTGACTTGTATTCTTATAAATTTCACTCAATTTATATATATATATATTTGAAAAATGAAATCTTTGTCAGGGATATTTACTATAAAAAATGATTTTGTAGCTTTTTTGCTTTCCTTCTAATTTTAGTTACTTTAGTTCTGTTTTGTGCAAAAACTATTTAATTTAATATAGTTGGAATTATCCATTTTATATCTTTTAATGCCTTTTACATCTAGTCCTAAATTTTTCCCATACCTATAGGTTTGAGAGGTAAATTATTCCATGTTCCCTTAATTTGCTTATGGTATCACTCTTTTTTTTTTAAATCACATGTCCATTATGATCATATCCTGGTAGAAGATGCTGTTCTATAACTAATTTTGTGCCACACTGTTTTTAAGTTTTCCCACCAGGTTTTGTCAAAAGGGTGAGTTTTTGTCTCCCAAAGTTTAGATCTTTGTGTTTATCATACATTTTATTGCTGGTGGTGGGGGGCTTGATTAACTGTTTGGAACAGTGAATAGAGTGCTGAACTGGAGTCAGGAAGACTCCTCTTACTGAATTCAAGTCCAGACTCAGATATTTACTTGCTTTGTGACCTTGACCAAGTTATTTCAACCTGTTTGACTCAAGTTCTTCATCTGTAGAATGAGCTGGAGAAGAAAATGGCAAATGATTCTAGTATCTTTGCAAAGAAAACCCTTGGGGGGGGGTTATTAAGAGTTAAGCATGACTAACAATGACTAAACCAGAACAAAATTACTATGCTCATTTATTATAGTGTATCTAATCTTTCCCACTGGTTCAACCCACTATTTCTTGGCCAATACCAGATTGTTTTGATGATTACTGCTTTATAATACAGTTTGAGATATGTATGGGTAGCTTACTTTTAACCTTTTTTTTTGTTGCTTTTCTTGATGTTTTTATCCAGATGAATTTTATTATTTCTGCATCTCTATAAAATATTTTTTGGGGAGTTATGTTGATATGACCCTGAATAAGTAGATTAATGTAGGTAGAATTATCATTTTTATTTGGCCTACCCATAAGCCATTAATATTTTTACAGTTGTTTACATCCCATTTTTATCTTGTAAGAAGCATTTTGTTACTGTTCATATAGTTCCAGGTTTGTCTTGGCAAGTAGATGCCCAAATATTTTATTTTACATTTTATATATGTATCATTTTAAGGAAATGATTTTTGCTCTCTACTGTTTTTTTTTTTAATAGGAATGGGTATTGTATTTTTGTCAGAGACTCTTTCTGCATCTGAGAGAGAAAGAGGTTGAGACCCACCCCACCTTAGTATAATTTTGCTGTCCATTTCTTCCTGTAAATCAGTTATCTTCTCCTCTAAGAATTTGGATGATATACCACTTGATGCATGTTTGTTTAGTACCAATAAGTAAGTTGTGGTTTCTTTCCTAATTTCTTTTATTTAGGTCTATTCTTGCTTTTGTTTTTCTGTGATCAGGATTGCTACTCCCCATCTTCTCTTTCTTTTTACTTCCTCTGAAGCATAATATATTTTTGCCAGCCTTTACATTTGCTATGTGTGTATTTCTCTGCTTTAAATGTGTTTCTTGTAAACATTTGTAGGATTCTGGTTTTTAATTCCCTCTCTTATGTATTTTTGTTTTGTGGGAGAGTTTATTCCATTCACATTCACATTCACAGTTAAGATTATTTACTGTGTACTTCCCTATATCCTATCCCCCCCCCTTTTTATATTTCTCTCTCCTTTCATCCTGTCCCACCTCACAGTGATTTGCTTTTGACCACTAACCTCCTTCAATATTCCCTTCCTTTTCTGTCCCCCCTTTTCTTTCTTCTTTCTCTTCCTTCTGCCTTTCCTTCTCTACCTTTTATTAGCTTCCTCCCCTTCACTTTTCTTCCCCTTTCTCTTCCTACTTCCCTAAAATGGAAGATAAATTTAGTATGTTTTTTTCCTCTTTGAGCCAGATCCAATGAGAGTAAATAAGATTCAAACAATGCTCACTTCCACCCTTCTTTCCTTCTACTATAATAGGTCCTTTGTACATCTTCATGCCTCTTCCTTTACTCTTCTCCCAGTTCAGTTCTTTTTCACCCCTTAATTTTTTAATATCATCACATTATAATCAATCTATAGTCACATCCTGTCTATATATACTCCTAACTGCCTTAATAGATATACAGTACTTAAGAGTTAAAAGTATCATCTTTCTGGATGGGATATAAACAGCTTAATCTTATTGAATAACATTTTTGTTTCTTTCCTGCTTACCTTATGTTTCTCTTGAATCTTATATTTGAAGAGTAAATAAATTCTTTCTTTCTGGCTGCCTGTAGTATTTTTTCCTTGAATTTATAATTCTGAATTTTGACTACAATAATTCCTTGGAATTTTCATTTTGGAATTTATTTCAGATGGTGATTGGTAGATTCTTTCCAATGATTATTTTACCCTCTTTTTCTAAGATATTAGGGGAATTTATCTTGATAATATCATGAAAGCTGATATCCATCCCTTTTTTTTTTATCATGACTTTGAGATTCTCCAACAATTCTTAAATTGTCCTGGATCTATTTTCCAGGTTGTTTTCTTTTTATTGAAATTTTCTTTTTCTTTTTTTCAATTACATGCAGTGTTAGTTTTTCAACATTCATCCATTTGCAAATTTATGAGTTCCACATTTTTCTATCACCTTCCCTTCATCCCTGCTCCCCATGGCAGCAAATGAGTAAAAGTTGTACATGTACATATTAGTCATTTTGTGAAAGATTTAGAACTCCCCCCCACCCACCCACCAAGGCATTGGGGTTAAGCCATTTGCCTATGGTCACACAGATTTTAAGTATTAAAGTGTCTGAGGTCTAATTTGAACTCAGATCCTCCTGATCCAGGGTTGGAATTAGAACTAAGGGGAAAGAAAAAAGCCAGGTATAAATATTTTTGTACATGTGAGATTTTTTTCCTGTTTTTTTATGATTTCTTTTGAATATTGATTTTTTTATTAGGTCAAAGAATATTCAGTTTTATTGTTCTTTTAGTAAAGGTCCAGATTGCTCTTCAGAATGGCTGAATCAGTTCACAATTCCACCAATAGTGCATTAATGTCCCAGTTTTCCCACAACCTCTCCAATAATGATCATTTTCCTTGTTTTGTCATCTAAGCCAAATTTATAGGTATGGGATGGTTCCTCACAGTTGTTTTAATTTGTATTTCTCTACTCAGTAATGATTTGGAACATTTTTTCATATGACTATAAATAATTTTATTTCTTTAATTTCTTTAATTCTTTAATTTCTTCATCTGCAAATGGCCTGTCCATATCCTTTGGCCATTTATCAGTTTGGGGATGACTGGAAATCTTATAAATTTGATTCAATTCTCAACATGTTTTAGCCATTTCCTTCTTCAGTGTATCCTCATTTGACAGATGAGGAACTAAGGTAAATATAGGGATTAAGTGACTTGCCCAGGTTCACAAAACTTTTAAATGTCAGAGGCTGCATTTGACCTCAGATCTTCCTGACTCCAGGCACAGCACTCTCCACTGCACAGTTTAATTCCTGTAAAGTCCTAGATTCAGTGTCTTTCTTTCATTCTTCTATAAAAATCTATCCTTTTGTAGGAAGCCTTTCTTGATCCTTTCTCATTCTAGTGCCTTCCATCTGGCAATTATTTATAGTGTGTTTGAGTGTAGGTTTTTTTTTTCTTTCCTTTACACTATGAACTTGTTGACATTTGGGACTACTCTGTCTGTCTTTGTATCTCTAGTGCTTCCCACAGTGTTCTGCACTTGGTACATTCTTAATAAATGGACTAAAAAACAAAGACATTTTTCAGTTTTTTTAATACAGAAAATATTTACAGTTAAATTTCAATCAGAATTTGAATCCAGATCTTCCTGACTCTAGGTCCATTACTCTAGCAATTACAGAATATAAAACTGAAAATGTCTTTCATCTTAAGTATGAAATTTAGTTCTTAGTTTATAATAATCTGATGACTTTGTTAATACTTAACTGCTTGACATTCTAAAGTTCATTAGGGAGACCAAATTTACACAAATGAAATAAAAGAACTTAGCATTTGAACTTTTTGTTGATTGGTTATTTTGTATTCCATACTAAATACAATATCAATTACCCTACTATAACAAAACTTTGCATTTCTTCAGCTCTTACCACTGCTCTGCAACAGAGAGCACTTATGTATGTTTGCAGAATTGACATGGACTGGAGAATATAAGGTACTCAATTATATGGTGCAGACTATACACTATTAAAGGAAATGCAAAAATCAGTTTGAATTGGTTTAGTTGAATTAGTCTTAGTTGAGGATGATACAACTAAGCTTCCTTGGATATAGGATTTAGATTTGCAACAAATAAGGTGAATAGCTCAATTATGAAAGTGGAATAAGCATAATTCCCAGTTTGATGGTTTAAACTTTATGTAAACAATTAATTTACCTAGCAAAGCAAGTTTTTAAAAATTCCACCATTTTAAAAACACCCTTCACTATTAGATGTAATCAGTTTCAAATCATTTTCTTCAAATTATCTAAGTGTGCTAAGCTGTATTGAATTAAATTTTAGAAATTTCTCAATTTCTCTTATGTAAATAATAGAAAAATTAATGAGCACTTCTTATTCCCTGGGTATTCAGGATCTGATTCACAAAGATGTAATTATAGTCACCAGAGTTGCTTTGTTTATGCACACTTCAGTTTTTGATTGTTCAAGGTGATAGATTTGAATAAGACCAAACTTTCCAAACTTCTTAATTAAACATGTTTTCAACTTCATAAAGTATATATTTAAAGCCCTATTAGTTTCATTTAGAGAAATTGACTTTTAAAAAGACATTCATTTTGTTATGCCTGAAGATGAATTTTCTTGAAACATTAACAGCCTTTTTGCAAACACAGACTCTGAACTTGCAAAGCTTAATAAATTGTTCCATTATCAAGCACTGTTTCTTTTATATCTTATAATTAGGCGATAATCCTGATGTCTGTGCATATTGTTATAAGAAACCAGACTATGATGAATGGGAATTTTGTATTCCTAGCTTGAAGCCAGCAATGAATTGTCAAAATTCTGAAATCCAATAAAGCATGCATTGGACTCAATAAGTTAATTGAATATTTGTAGTAAATTTCTCAGACTACTTAATGAATGAGAAAAAGTTGACTTTTAGAAAGTAATTATACTGAATAAATAAAAACTTTTATGTTTAAAAGGATAATTACATGTATTCAGAGAGCATGAGTACAATGGGTAGATAAAGGAGAAAGTTTCAAAATGCACTTGACAAATTTCCATACTGAAGATTGTTGTTTTTATTTTTCATTACAAATAATAATGTTTCCATGAATTTGGGATTGTTTTTGATGATAGGTAATACATGTGACAGAGAATAAAAGATTCAGCAATAAATTGGAATTTGTCTGAATGGAGAGGTCTAAATAAGGAAGACCCCAAAGTTTGCTATTGGGAAAAATTATATTTTATTCCATTCCTATTTAAAGTCAGCAAGCTGTATCTTTGCTTTGTTTTTGCTTAAAGCAACCCTAATACTACAGATTCTATATTCTTTCCTTAATCTTCTCCATATTCTTATTTCAGGCAAAATTCACTTTCATTTGTCAACTCCTTTCATAGATTTGGAATTTCATTTAACTTATTGATACCTTTCTTTTTTCGTTTGTTTATCTAATTCTTCCCTTTCATTATTATTATTTTTTTTAGGTTTTTTTGCAAGGCAAATGGGGTTAAGTGGCTTGCCCAAGGTCACACAGCTAGGTAATTATTAAGTGTCTGAGACTGGATTTGAACCCAGGTACTCCTGACTCCAAGGCCGGTGCTTTATCCACTACGCCACCTAGCTGCCCCCCCCTTTATTATTTTTTTCTTCTGTGCCTTTTCTAAAAACTAATGAAAACAACAAACAATAACAAATAAATAAAAATAAAACAATAACAAACAAATATTATCTCATATTTGTTTAATATATTAATGCAGTAAATATTATGTAATTATTTAATATTTTATTCTGAAATTTTATGTTTATTGTCTATATGCTTATTATGTCCTTTATTTCTTTAATTTCCTTTAAAGCTTTAGAATTACTATGTTTGAACTCCCTCTTCTATTTAATTTTTTGTAGCAATGCCTTTGTAGATCTTATCCCAATAGTCTGTGTGTGTGTTTGTAGCTTAAAAATCTATCAATTCTTGAAAGAGATGAGGAGAGAAGAATTGCCCCATAATGAAAATTACCCTGTCCCAAATCATGTGACCCTCTCCTGCTCTCTCATTCTGTTTTTGATGAAATTTTCTCTCTGGTTCCACATCTTCCTACCCTTCTGGGTTCTGGTTGCCCCTAAGAGGTCCAATTTCCCTTTTTTCTGTAGAATGTTGTTTTTGGAGGCATAGCACTCAGGAAGTAGTTTCCCTATGTACCAGTTCCTCCCAGATTAGACCCATTTTAAGATGCTCATTCCATTAAAGATATATACCTCTTCCCTACATTTCAGTAACTTCCTTCTGTTATCTCTACCATTTTAAAAAATATTTTAATTTTTTTAACTCATCTATGACATAGTACAATAAAAATGATATTATAAATTGTCTATATATGATAAGCTATTCCTTTCAAATATAGAACAAAATTATCATTAAATTTCTTACTTTCCTTCCTTTCTCCCACCCTAGAAATCTTTACCATTAATATAAATAGATAGGGGTGTGTGTGTGTGTGTGTGTGTGTGTGTGTGTGTGTGTGTGTCAAGTTTTTCTATACATACTTGCTATCCTTTCTTTTTCTGGATGCAAATAATATCTTTCTTCATATGTCCTTTATAGTTAGAGTATTTGTAGTAATCAAAATAACTTATTTACTCAAAGTTGTTCTCAAAACTATATTGCTGTTACTATAAACAATGTTCCCTTGGTTTTGTTCATTTCATTCTTCATTATTTCATGCAGTTCTAAGAAAAATGAAAAAAAGATATAAATGAATGAGGTTTACCAGTACTAGATCTTAAACTGTATCATAAGGCATTGATTTTTAAAACTCTGGTACTAAGATAAAAATATAGATCAGCAGAATAAAGTAGACATACAATTTACAACAGCAAATAAACATAATATATTTGACAAGTCTAAAGACAAGATTTTAGAATAAGAATTCATTATGTGGCCAAAATTATTGAGGACACTGGAAAACAGTTTGGCAGAAACTGGATATTGGACCAATATTTCATAACAATTTACTAAGATATGGTTAAAATGGTTCTATAACATTGATATAGAGATTTTACAAGAAAATTAGATGAACATTGAACATATTACTTATCAGATATATGGGTAGCTGAACAATTTATGAGTAAAAAAAAGATGTAGAGATAAAAAATTAGGTGTAAAATGGATAATTTCTTCCTATTTTCTTGTAACCCCCTTTCTTTTTGAGACAGTACCAGAATTATCTTTAATTATTCATCTATAGATGTTATCAGTGTACATCCCACATTCCTTATTATGTACTTGATTGAAATCCCATTATAGTTTTGAAAAATAAGAGAGGCAATGGGACAGAGTGGCCAAGATAGGAAAAGGAAATAAAATCATGTCATTTGAAGATGATTTAAAAAACCTCTATTCTTAACTGGAAGAAATAAAGTTTTTGGGTGTGGCAGAAAGTTGTGGAAGGGTAGAAGGGCCACAGACAGGACATGATATTGGGACTTCAAGTATTTGAAGGCCTATCCACAAAGTAAAAGGATTATATTTCTTCTAACACTATAGGATAGAACTTACAATAAAGAATGGAAGTTGTAAAGAGGCAAATTTAGATCTGATATAAGAAAAATTTCCTAATGCTTAGAATCCCCTATCTTATAAGGGGACCCCTTATTGGGCTGTCATAAAGAGGGCTCTTTTTAGGAAAATAATCTTCAACTCTTAAATTCTATGATTTTATAATTATTATTCTAGTGGTTTGTAGATTTTACTAGTAAACAATAGAGCAAATTTTAAAGACTAGCCAGACTTCTGGAAATTTTAAAGACTAGCCAGACTACTGCTCTTACTTTTCTACTAGTCTACAAAGGACCCAGGGGTCACCATAGCCTGGAAGGTCAATGGTGCTGGAAATGATTAGAGAGGACATTTAAAGTGTTTTTGGTCTCTGTATCTCAAGAAAAATATGCATTTTGTCAAAAAACTGTGATGATGGGGTTTAATTGATGTTTTTGTGATTTGTTCTTGAAGAAGACCTTGACATCATGTAGGTGTTGCCATGACAAGCGTGTGAATTAGATTTGAGAAAGGAGGGGTGCTTTGCTAAGTCACCAGTCTCACCTTCTCCTCTGGAGCCATATGAATTCAATGCCCAAATACGAATCAGGATGACTGGAGATGGCCCTGGATGTGAGGCACTCAGGTTAAGTGACTTGCCCAAGTTCACACAGCTAGTAAGTGTCAAGTATCTGAGGCTGGATACTAACTCCTATTCTCCTGACTCCAATGCTACTGCTGTATCCACTGTGCCACCTAGCCGCTGGAAGTGATTAGCAAGGACAGTTAAAGTGGTTTTGGTCATTGTATCTCAAGAAAAATATGCAACTTGTCTAAAAGATCATAGGAATAACATGAGGCAGCTGGATAGCATAAGTTAGATTATTGAACCTAGAGTTAGAAAGATCAGAGTTCAGATCCTGACTCAGATACTTAGCAACTATAACAAAGAACTATATAGAAACCATTAGGAGAGACATATTTAGAAAAATAGCTGAGAGGGTCTCTTATATAGGTGATATTAAATTTGTTTTAGTGATTGTTACAAATGTGCTATATATGGCCGAAACCATTCAAGTTATGACTTAGATAAATGAATACATGGTAAACTCATGGCAAATTATTAAGTTTGGTGCTATGTTCCTAACAGTTTTAAGAAGAACCACAGTTATTTCTTACAAGGTACTGACACTGCAAAACTAATGCTGGTTTGATTGACCCTTTAAGTGTAGCCAAATATGCTAATTCTTATGTTCTTATTTTGATCAAAGTCCATTTTTCCCTTGGCACGTAAGCTCTAAGGTATTAATAACTAATTATCATATTGTCCTACTTCGATATCCAATTTGCTTTCCCTTCTTACATGGTTATTTTAATTAGTTTTTTTCCTATTTTAAATTTCTTTATTTTTTTTTACAAAAGCATCTTTTGACTCTGTGCTTGTGCCTTCAACAATTTCACAACAGTGTTCTGCTCCTGAATTGGGAAAGCACTCTTGATACTGTCACTGACACATTTAATATACATGGATTCATCATAAGCCCCTACTGACTTGCTTTTTTTTCTTAGAAAGTAGGTCTCACTACACAGATACCTCAAAGTCTTCCTGGACTCACACCATACCATGCTGATTTTGGTGCTTTTCCAAATTTATTGGCATAAAGTAACAATTCTGTTACTTGAGTTTCATGACATCTGAGTTATGTTGGACAGTCTATGGTAATATGATAGTCATGGTACCATTTTTAATTCCTTGTAAGGTCTGTCAGTGGAAGAAAGGAGAAAAGGTGTGTCAGTCTTTGTTTTTAAAAGGAATTCTTCCATGCCTTCGATCATTTTGTTCTCTACATTTTATAAAAGTTTTTTTTTTTAAATTGGAACTAATCCAGAGAAAAATAATAGATGTTTTTCAGAATTGGAAAATTGTTCCTAAGAAGAACAATTTTACCATTTGGAATTAATTTATTTTTTGATTTGGTGAGTTGATTACTACTGGTTTTAAGCACTTAGTGATAATGAGAACCTCCCCTAGTTGGTATTCTTCTTCATAAGGAATAGAAACTGAGTATATCTTATGTTCCCATGCCTCTATTTTGGGATTATCTCATTCCCTAGCTTGTCTATTTATTACCAATTTAGCAAATGTGAGATCATATGTCTGTGTTCTGTGGCCTCTGCTGATTTGGAGAGCAATATCAATACTTAAAAATTGATAATTATCCTACAAAATTACCTATGTAGAATATAATTTTAGACTCAGAATGTAACTTCTAAAATGTTTCCTATTGACCCCATTTATTTTTCATTGTTATATTCATTGTCATATTCTATATTAGTATGTGTGTATGTGTGCGCACATGCACATATATAGTGAGGATTATAGTTGGGAAGTGGACAGTATTGAGTAAACATTCTTGATATGTAGCATGCATATTACAGAATTTTAAAAAATAGAATATATAAAGTTTGATGAACATTGAAGCTTTACTAAATAGAATATTTACAAGACATTGAGGATAGAAATTTGAAAAACCATAGCATCTGCCTTTGAAAAAAATATTTTACAAAGCCTTAGGATCACAAATGCAAATGTACTGATAAACTGATAAAATATCAGTTGTAAAATTTTCGTTTAAAGTTATTTCATATAGTCAGGAGTACCTGGGTTCAAATCTGGTCTCAGACACTTAATAATCACCTAGCTGTGTGGCCTTGGGCAAGCCACTTAACCCCATTTGCCTTGCAAAAACCTAAAAATAAATAAATAAATAAAATGATTCCATATAATAGAATTTAAGATCAGAAGCTAGATTTCCTAGATTGCCTAGCAATGAAAAATTCATTCATTTAGACTTTACTGTGAGGTAAGCATTGAATTAAGCGCAAATTTTGCTTTCAGAGAGTTTATGCTTCAATTGAGAGCCACAACACAAAGGCAAATAGAAAATTTTGGATGTTTAGGAAGTTGAAGATCAAAGCAGATAGCCCAGGAATCTTTAGGCTACTGTAGGACAGATAACAGTACCAAAAGTGTTCAATTATAAGAATGCCTTTTTCCACGAGTCAAAGCTTTGGTGACATCTTATCCACCAATCTGAGAAGTTAAGCGGCACAGACAGGTTCTGGACCTCTTGAATGGGGATCAGTTTCTAGGGGGTAACTCTTCTCATAGATTCCTTTGATGTAAGTATATATGTATTATTACTTAATTGTTAAAGATGATTCACTACCCTTTTGAGACATTCACTTCACCATATCTTTAGTGATCTATTTTAGAATTTTCCCAGGAATTGAAGTCAAATTATTGCTGACATTTGTAGAGAAACAGACAAACAAAAGTCTTTTCATTAAGAAATAATAAATATTTGCCTTTTTTCCAGGTTCTTGTATTCTGATTTTCTGTGATTCCCCCAGTTATTACTGATAAATAATCTTTAGATGCATTTATCTGTTTGCTCTGTTCTTAGGCACTTAGATTTTCTGGACTGGTGTCTTGAAATCAAAAACAACTAAGCTTCTTTTTTCTCTGACCCCTTCTTATAAACTTCTTATTAACCATTTTTATCCAATTATTTCCAGTATTAAGGTTATCCTTAGTAGAGAAAACAGAACAAAATGTAACAGTTTAACTTCTTTCTTTTTTTTTTTTTTGGTCTTTGCAAGGCAGTGGGGTTAAAGTGACTTGACCAGGATCACACAGCTAGGTGATTATTAAGTGTCTGAGGCCAGATTTGAACTCAGGTACTCCTGACTCCAAGGCCAGTACGCTTTCCACTGCACCACCTAACTGCCTCAGTTTAACTTCTTTCTAATGACTATAAACATCATCCCATCTACCCCCAAGCAGAGGTCCAACTCCCCCACTTTGGTTCTTATTTTCCCAGTCTAGAGAGAGGGAAGGGGACTGACATGAGGATGTCTTTGGTAGAAGTGAGAAAAGTGAGAAAACTTTCTACAGCAATGCAATTTATACTTTCTCTGCAACTTAGTTTTTGAGAGTTTTTCCGGATGTTAGAAAGACCTGGATTTTGAATACTGTCCTCTAAAGTTGCTGAGAATCTATTTATAAATTATTTTATGATTCTTTTTTTCCTCATATGCAGAGTAGGAGCAATACATATAGTAACTGCTTCATAGGACTCAGATGGGATAATGTATGTAAAGAACTTTACAAATTTGAAGTCTCATACACATGTTTGCACACACATACAAATAATGTGAGCTATCATTATTATTCTTATTAACGTATAGACAGCTCTGTTTGTTAGTAAGTTTTTCTTGACATCAAATATCAATTTACTTCTTTTGACTTTTACTTATGGTTTCTGGTTCTGCCCTTGCTAGAAAAATAAGACTGCCTAATCTGTTGTTCACTGCCTTAAAGATACTTGAAGAACTATCGTGACTGAAGAAATTTTGAAGATCATTCATAACCTTCTGGTTGTTTAATATATTTTATATACTTTAGTCTGAGCTAGTATGCCATAAAAAGAATTTGAGTACTATTCAGATACATAGTTCTGAGAATATGAATTAAGTTTTTATTTCTTAATTTGAAAGGGCTGAATAGGAATAAATCTTATCTCTTCTTCAAATTTAGGTAAACTCTTCCACATAGACTTTGGATATATTTTGGGTCGAGATCCAAAGCCTCTCCCTCCTCCAATGAAACTGAATAAAGAAATGGTGGAAGGCATGGGAGGAACACAAAGTGAGCAGTATCAAGAATTTCGTAAACAGTGTTACACAGCTTTTCTCCACCTGCGAAGGTAAAATTTACTAGATACTATTGAAAGTTGGAAGTTTCATATCCTTTTCATATTCCATCATATGTAAAAATGACTTCCTTCAATATGGAGAACAAGGGAATGTCCTGTATGCACAGTCTTCTTTATATTTCCTTTTCTACAATGACACAGGTGACAATATTTCTTAGTTTATCTCATTTGAAGATGTTTGAATAATAATATTCAGAGTGCTGGATTTGGAGTCAGAAAGACCTAATTTCAAGTGTGGCTTTAAGCTTCCAGCATGATTTTGAAAAACTCACTTCTTGAAACCTCTAGGCCTGAAGTTTCAGAAATTTGCAAAGTTGGAAAAAACGTTAGGTATTATATATTCTAACCCATCCTGACTGGAAATTACCCCCTATGCCCTTTTTAACTAGTGTTTATGTATTCTTCATTTGCATACCTCTGTTAAAGGAAAATCTACCTTTCAAGGCATCCATTCTCTTTTTAGATAGTTTTAGTTGTTAAGAGATTTTTCTTTTCATTTTTCATTTTTCTTTTCATTAAAGCTTCTTGTTTATAACTTTGACTTTAATTCTGTCTCCTAGCACCAATTATTCCTAATTCTGCTATCTATTTATAAGCAAAAATCTGGTACTTGCATGTAAAATTTCTACAAATATTTAGACATTGGATGACTCCTTATGCCTTCTTATCCAAACAGAACATATCTCATTCCTTTAATCAGTTCTTATGTGCCATACTTTTTTAGAAAGCTGACCATTACGGTTTAATTTATTCTTTTATGTTCTTCTTAAATTGTAGTTACTAGAGCTGCCTCTAGACACTATTTCCTCCTATTATAACCCAATATTTTACTTATTCTTTTCTTCTTTTGTATGTCATTCTTGACTCATATTTTGCTTGCAGTCCACTTAAATATCCAGATCTTTTTCAGACATACTGTGCTTATCTGAATCTTTTTTCAATTCAATTCAGTAAGCATTCACACTGGGAATACACAAATTAAAATGAGAGTCTCTATCTTCATGGTACTTTCATTTTCCTTTTTTGGATACTGATTTTGTATTGCACTTTATTAGCTGTTTTTCCAGGCTTTGTGTTGTCTTCAGATTTCATGAGCATGTCATGTTTGCCATTGTCCAGGTCATTGATTAAAAACTTTCTGTATCCTAGAACCAAGCATAGACCCTACTTTATTCCCCTACAGATCCCCTTAAAACTGGTTATTGAGCCATTAATGTCTTTGAGTTTTGTCATTAAACAGCTTCCAGATCCTTCTGATTATTGTCATCCCCGCTCCAGCATTTCATTATAGATAGTATGATAGCATTGTAAATATTTTGACAAAGTCTAGGCAAAGGATATCTATAGCAATCACCAGTCAACCAGTTTTACAGTACTTAAAAAAAATGAGTTTAATCTATAGTGACTTATTTATGCTCATTATTTGGCTCTAGTCAGTTAACTAGTTCTGAATTTGCTTAAGTGGAAGTCTGACAACTTCTTCAATTTTGGGAAGGTTTTGAGTTAAAATTGCAACAACAGACTATATCTTTTGTACAAGAACGAATCTAGAGGGCAGCTGGCTGGTGTAGTGTATAGAGCACTGATCCTGCAGTCAGGAGGACCTGAATTCAAATGTGGCCTCAGACATTTAATACTTACTTAGCTGTGTGAACTTGGGCAAGTCACCTAATCCTATTTCCTTGCAAAAAACAAAAAGAACCAGTCCAGCTAAGAACAAAAGATACTACATCTATAAGATGATTCTTTAATTCTAATTTCATGGACATTTTTAAGACAAAGAAAAATACAAAACATTCCTCAGCCCTTGCTGAATCCTTTTTCAGTGTTGTTGAAGTAGTAGTAGTAAGGGAAGTAGAAGGGGACAATAATATTAGTAATCACAAGGTTTAGGTGGTTTATAAATATTATTATTGTACTCTAAATGTAATCTCAATGACTAATAAAACTGTACTATTGGAAGAATTGAACCACACCAATATTTTCATTCATTTGTACAATAAGTGAATCTAGAAGATAAAAGGAAGTTCCAGTGTAATTCAAGGATGTCTTTTAGCTTCTGCTTGATAGACAAATAAATTGGCAGGGTTAATTTTTCATTATGTGCCCCAAAGCAAAAAGAAGCATAATTTCATTAGAGCATTTGGTTATCTTGCTGTGCAATGCTCACAATGAACATAAGCAATGAGATTAACCTAAGCATAATTATAGCTTTTATACTAACATCTGTTACAGAAAATAAGGAGGTAGAGAAATCCTATTAAAATTTTGACAATGATCCTCCAAACCAAGGCAACATATGCATTGATATTTGATGACTTGAATGCAAAAAATTGGCTGTATTCTGAACAGATAGAGCATAGCCACATCAGTAAAATGATAGGTTCTTTGAATTATTGCCATACTTATATATGTGTGTATATACATTTATATATCTCCAAATGTATATACATACGTACATGTACAATACATCTCCAGCTATACAAAGCTCAAAAGAAAGTAGAGGGTTATAGAGTATGGTGAGTTTAAAATGAGATGACGTTCTTAACAAACCATAAAGTGCTATATATGTTATATAGCCATCAGCATTACTTCCTTTTTAAATAGCTCCAATTTCCAATAGTTTTCTATAGTCTGAATATTTGATATAAAAATAAAATTTTTAAAATTTAATTCTCATATTTTCAAAGTTTCTTTTTTAACAGCTGCCAAATTAAAAGAAAAGATGTTACCAGAGTATGACTGGGAAAGGACAGAACCCAGCCATAGTAATAATAGCATCAAAGTATATCTTAGTTCACTTTTTCCTATTCTATTCTTTTGGAGATATATCCAAAGCTGTATTTTCATGGTGAATCCCACAGATATCCTAGCATAATTTCCTAGTCATACTTCTTGTGTCAGTTTATTTTCTTGACCATAGATCTTTAATTCAAGTTGCTTATTACTCCTAATTTGCACATTTGTACCCATCCATGTGAGGCTAGACAAATCAGGATTTTTTTTTTTCTGTTTTTTTCCCCCTTGGATTTTTGTCTTTTGTGCATTTGTGAATATGCTACATTGAAGTTATAGTCTGTAGTTTCTAACTTGTTGTGCAAGCAGGTCTTTTTTTTCTCCTTATCCCTTTTCATTTTAAAACCTTTTGATTAGATATGAAAGACTTTACAAAAATTATATTTTACCAGGCCTCAGTAGGTATACTCCATCTCCAACCAAGAGCCCATTATTCTTATTTCCTCATTTGCAAAATTAGGAATTAAACTAGGTGGTTTCTAATGTTCCTTCTACTTTTAAATCCCATGAAAGTAAAAGACATCTAGCACTCTGATTGTTATGATTGCCAAGCCTCATGGAAAGAGAAGCAAACTCAGCTAGAAGTGAAATAGAAATGACTTCTGGAGAGTAAGATCAGCATACTGGCATCCCTTTAAATAAATTCTAGGCTTTGAACTTTTATAAAGCTGAGAAGGACAGAAGGAACCCGGCTAAAAGATCTATTTCTGGTAATCATTCCTTTTTCCTGTAGTTCATTACTAGAGCTGTAGGTAATATTTTCCTTACTTCAATTGGCTTCCCCCTTTGCTATCCAATAAAAAAAATTTCACCTTATTTGAAGTGATGTAAAATCACTTATATTTAAACTGGGAGTGCCCTCATCATCTTTATCTCTGCCTCCTTTGCCATTCTTCTGAGGTTAAAGTCTTATATGATCCAAAAAAGACCTTAATGTATGATTTTGTCTCTTGTTTTTAACACCGTCTCAGTCTTTTATAGGAAGTAGTTGATTTGTCCTTCACCCTCCCTTCTTTTCTCAATGTCGGTGTACCTCATATCTTTTCCCAAATTTTTATTTAGATTTGATTGTTACAGCAAAAAAGTAACAAGAATATTTGCTTAAATAAAGGTCGTATAACTTCAATGATTAATCTGAGTTGGCAAGACCATTTTCCTCTGTCTTTATTTTCAAGCTAATTATACAGATGAGTATGTGGTCTTAGCAACTAGCTTCTCATGGATAGGGTTTGTTTTATCAGGGAAAAAGTATAATGAAAAATAGCACATTAGATAGACTTGACATTGCCATTAGGAATAACCAAAAATCATATACTCCTTGCCAAGGTTTTTTAAGGTGTGTATTATTTGAGGCATGTCTATGGGACAGGTGTACAGATCATGTGTTATCTTTTCCATAAATAAAACTCTTCATTTTGCAAAATGTGATTTTGTTTATCCTTAGAGTACCTAAGTATATCAGTGTATCTTTGTAGCTCTCTTAAGAGAGTGAGAAGATTGATGTTCTTTGAATTTGCCAACTGAAGTAGAAGCACTTAAACATATTAAAGTTCTTTAATAAATATATGGATTTTTTAAATAAATGAAACACTGCCAAAAATATATATGTTGAAAAGTAGTGCTATCAGAAAAGAGGGTAGACAAGATAATATGAATTCATAGCTAGAGAAATTCAAAGGAACTCTTATCTTATTGAAAACAAACAAACCAGAGTCATAGAAACTCATTGATTATTGATAGTAATTCAGTAATTCAGCAGGCCTTGAGGCCTGGTAAAATATAATTTTTGTAAAGTCTTTCATATCTAATCAAAAGGTTTTAAAATGAAAAGGGATAATAAAGAGGAAAAAAGATCTGCTTGCATAACAAATTAGAATATTAATTGAGAACTCAGTTAACATTTCCAAAAACTGAACATAATCATGAAGGTTAACCTTAGTAGTCCAAGCTTCAAGCCTTCTTTATGGTATAGAGTGTATTACAGGAAATTGCTTCTTTTAAATTTAATATTTGGTTTACAGTATTATTTACATTCCTCTTTCCAAGTACATTGATAGAAACATTTGCACTTAAAAATTTTAGACTGTTTATGATGTCATATTGTAGATTTGTCTTTTAGGTAATGTGTTTAGGATAAAGTTCAATATTAATATGATAATTCTGTACAAAATAAATGCATAAAATAATTAAGGATTATTGATTGTCAGTGATACAGAACTATAAAACAGTGAGCCCAATTTTTTCTTTACCTATTTATATTTTTAATGGGCATAACTTTCATGAATTTAGAAAAAATTAAGTTGCTTCAGTTCTCATTGTAACATTTTTCTTAGTACTTAGTGGCAGTATTCAGTAAGTTTTTGAGACAACTATAAGATAATACATTAATATTGTAAAGGACATTAACTGGTTATATACTCTAGGGATTCTGATTTTATAGAGGAGGAAACTCAGACCCTTACCCAGGTCACACAGTGGCTTAGTGGCAAAATAGGTATTCAAATTCAAGTCCTGTGATTTCCAAGTACATTTAGCACCATATATCCTCCCCAATAAAATGAGGTAATATATTGATATAATAGAGTTTTTGTTTTATTTTGGTTTTGGTTTTTTGCAAAGGAATGTGGTTAAATGGCCTAACCAAGGTTAACCATCTAGGTCATTATTGTGTCTGAGGCCAAATTTGAACTCAGGTCCTCCTGTCTCCAGGGCCGCTACTTTATCCACTGTGCACCTAGCTGCCCCCCATAATGTGCACCTTCAGTAATGAAAATATGTTAAGTGAAAAACATGAACATATGATAGATTAAGAGAGCTCTTGAAACTTGTTTTTCTTTGTATGTACAATTACCTTAGATGCCTCAACTGAAAGAAAATTGTGTCCAATTTAAAAAAAAAATCCTTACCTTACACTGGCCACTTTGATACTGTGACCAGAATTACTGGGATGTTTAAATATTTTGGACTCTTAGGCTTTAAAAATTTTTCTTTTATCTTTTTTTTTTTGATGAATAAAATGATGCTTATTTTATTTGAAAATTGTATAAGGCTCTTATAATTGTGTTTGGGGCTTATTTAGGATAAATTGAACATAAAGTCAGATCTTCTTAGATTATAATATAGGCCACATTGGAAAACCAATTTTTATAAAGGAGACAAGTGAGTGTTCAAATTACTATTATTAAATTCTTTACATTTTAAGTGTGATCAGAAGCTTTCCTAATTGTTTATTGATCACTGTTGTTTGCTAGATCCAATAGAAGAAGAAAGTTCAAACTAGAAGTATTTAAGTAATTCATCTGGAAATTATTTAAGTAATTCATCAGGACAACAGTTTGTTTTTCAGTTATTCAATCATGTATGACTTTTTCTAGCTCCTAAGAACCTTTGCATGTCACGCCCTTCTAACCTTCACTATCTCTTTGCAGTCTTTTTCAAGTTCATTGTTTCCATGTCACCATGTACTTATCAGTCTATCTTATCTGCCAAACCCTTTTCCTTTTACCTTCAGTCTTTCTCAACATCAAAATCTTTTCCAGTGAATCCCATCTTTTTTCCCTTAAGAGGTCAAAGTATATTTCCTTAAGAGTTCAATGTATTTAAGCTTCAACTTCATTATTTGTCCTTCCAGTGAATAGCCTGAATTAATATCTTTAAGTGTTGACTGATTTGTTCTCCTTTCTGTCAAAGGGCCTATTGAAAAGACTTGTCCAGCACTACAGTTTAAAAATTATGATTCTAAGGTGGTCCTCTGCTTTCCTTATGATCAGTTCTCACAGCCATAGAATTGGCAGGAGAAAGTCATAGCTTTGACTAGCTAGACCTTTGTCAGCAGGCTACTAATGCCATTTTTTTAGTATACTGTCAAGATTTGCTATAGTTTCCTTGCAAGGAACAATAGCCTTTTAATTTCATGATTATGGTTGTATCTATAATGATCTTTGAGACAACTATTATAAAATCTGACACTGCTTCCATTTTTTCTCGCTCTATTTTCCAGTAAGTGACAGAACCTATTGTCAAGATCTTTTTTATTCCATATTTTAAACTTCAAACTAGGTTTTATACACTCTGCTCTTTTTACCTTCATCAAGAGACTTCTTAATTTTTCACTTTCTGCCATCAGGGTAGTAATACCTATGTATCTGAAATTGTTGATATTTCTCCCAGCCACCTTAATTTTGTCTTTTGATTCATTCACCCTGGCATTTCACATGATGTTCTCTGTATATTAGATAAATAAGGTTACAATATGGTGTTGTTGTCTTCTTTTACCAATCATAAACTAGTCAGCTGCTCCATGTATAGATGTGACTGATGCTTCTGGGCTCACATAGTCATTCTTCAAGAAGACAAGATGATTTGGTGCTTCCATCTCTTTTAGGACTTGTCACAATTTTTGGTGATCTACATAATCAAGGAATTTAGTGTAGTATATGAAGCAGAATGGAGATGTATTTTCTGGAAATCCATTTCTTTCTCCATAATCCAGGGAATGTTGGCAATTTGGTCTCCTGTTCTGACTCTTAGAAACATGCCAGGTATTCTGATGATTCTTGGCACACCTATTGCTTGCAAAATTTTAAGCATGAGCTCCCTGGACTGTGCACAATGAATACAGTTAAGCAATTTTTATATTCCTTGACATTGCCTTTCTTTAGATTTGAGATATAAATGGAACTTTTTCCATTAGTCACTTTTCAATTTTCCAAATTTGCTGGTATATTGAGTACAACATTTTAATGATATCATCTTTAAGAATTTTAAATAGCTCGGCTGGAATTCTATCATCTGCACTAGCCTTTTTGTTCATAATACTTTCTAAATCCCACTTGACTCAGTCTCAAGGATATATATATAGCTCTAGATCAGTAAACACATCATTGTATTTATTTATCAGATTATAAGTATTATAGGTTGGAATAGAATATACATCTTATGATTTTTTCAGTTGATGTTCTTTAGAAAGTACTGGTGTGTCAAAGAGGAAATCATTTTAAAAATTTTGGGGGGGAGTATTAATTATTCAGAATGCATTCACCTTCCAGAAACTTCCTCTCCCATCTCCATAAGATATTTTTGAATGTGGTTTTCACCAAGGATATTTTTTATGAAGACATATAAAAAGAATAGGTAGGCTTTCAGAAATGATTTTCTACTGTAGATGTCATCTTAACTCAAATGACTGAACAAGGTAGAGAATATATGATGTTGATGTTTATTTTTTATTACAAAATGCAAATAAGGTTCTGGAGACTCTCTTCATAGTTGCCTACAGTGAATATGTTAAAATCTTAAAAAAAAGTTATGTGAATGTCAAATAGTTAACATTGTTTAGTTATCCTCTGAATATCACTATCAAGCAAGGCATAAACTGGTAAATGTGTAATCCAGATGTAAACAGCAGTCATGAAGAATGGTCAGATTATTATAAGGCCTCTTCAGTGAGCTCCATTTCATAAAAGAGAGAAGGAAAAACTTGGTAGATGAAGAATGCACATAGTACAACTTGGAACTTCATTTTTCAATGTAGAGAAGTTGGGAAATTCTATTTGAGTTGCATCTTACTCATGCTTTTCATGTATTTAAAATATTTTGACACTATTAACTCAAGACTTTTAAGTTTAAATATAAGTTCAAAAACTTTCAAAGTACAAATTAACTATTTAGTTAACTGTTGTTAACTATTTAAGTAACTGGGAATTAACTACAACTTGAAAATTGATATACTATCTTGAAGAGAAGGCATTTTGTTCTTTCAATCCACATTAGATGATTATTGAAAAACTAATTTGCTCACAGATGGATTATTGAGAAAGGAATTTTAAATATATACTATAATATATACTAAATATATACTATAAATATGAACTAAGTTAAGTTTGATAGATTAATATTATTAACCAGGCAAAGTTATTACAATTATTTAAAATACTTCTTGGAAACAAGTTGTAAAATGTGTAGTATTAATTTACTTTTGTTATCTATTTTATAGAGCAGGGCTGTCCAACCTTATTTTTACAAGTTTTTATTGAAACAATAGACAGTATATTTTGATTTGCCATTTTCGTGAGAGCTCTGCGGTAGCTAGGCTTTGTTTACTAAAGCATTTAATAAACCCACAGGGGGCTGCATAAAATTGCATTGCAGGCTACATTTTGGACAGCCCTATGATAGAGCATCTATTTTTCTTTTATCTTCAAATTTTTCATATCCTTTGTCAGCTAAAAGCTTGCAAGTCAGTCATTTCTACAAAAGTCGATGTCTGCATTGGCTCATATACAAAAAAATTCCAGCAGTGGATGGTGATCTTTTAAAAAAAAATCTTTATTCTAACTTTTAAAAAAAAACAAATTCAGTTGAATTTAATTGGAATTTATTTATTTATTACTACTGTTTAGAAGTAGCATACTAAGATTTTAATTATACATGTCACATTTGCACCCCCCCAATCTAGTAATAACAATATATCATACACAATTAACTATTATTAAAAAATATAGTGAGATCACATGTTTGAAGAACTTTGGCTCAGGGAGGTTAATTCCTTGGTCATAGTTCATATCAGAATCAAGACTAGAAATGGGTCTCCTAATGTTAGTCTTTTTCACTTTTGTATTTAAAATATAGAATCATATCACCTACTTCTTCTGGGAAGAAAATCACCATCAATAGCTAAGTGGTCACAAGTAAATTACAAATGCTATTCTGTCTTCAGGCATTGCTGCAGCATGCCTAACAAAATATTGTGTTTCTAAAAATTAGCATATTGGACCAAGAATTAACTTAGTTTAAAAAATGCAATGAGTAATAAATGTATGTATGTGTGTAGACATACATAATACTACTTTTTCTTGATAGATGAAGCTGCATGTATGTTTCCTTGTGCCTATCAATCTTTGTCTATCAAGGGTAAGAAATATGATTTTTTTTTTCAATTAGCAAAAGGTTTTATGCAAATGTAATTTTAAAATACATTGAAAAATTAAGAGGAAAAATGGTTAGTAAAAATTTCCATTCATACAAATATAAATTCAATCAGTTATTCTGAGTTTCTTAATGGAGTGTCTGAAGGGATATTTTCTCTGTCATTTTTTTAAATGTGTCTAAGGTAAAAATTAAATCCAATACAAAAACATCCAATTAAAAAACAATACACCAATTTTTAAAAAAACAACCCAACCATATTGTTAATGATGATAGACAGTATGTTCAACAGATTCTCTGGTGGTGAATTAGACTGGTGACTGGACCAGTAAATGGAGAGTGCAGTTAATGCTGACAGTTGTAAACACATTAAGTCAGAGGGCGGTGAACCCAAATAGAAAGTACATATTAAATGGAGCAGCCTCCAAATAAGGTGAGAGTTTTAATGGATTTTTCCTTGTATGGATTATCAAAACTTTATCTCTTAGAAAAACAAATTTAAAGGTTATTAGAAATCTTCGAAACCATTATCATCATAGAGAAATTCTTTGAGATAAAAGTAAAGTGGAGATAGGGTGGAATGCACATACACAGTGGTGTGGAGTGCAGGCACAAATGTGAAATGGGGAAAGATTTATATTGAATTTTAAAATTAAGTGATTTGACTGCTTTTATCCAAGCTACATACTAGGGAAATTTTAGACACCAAATATTGTGAGGGTCTTAATGTCTTTCCAGCTCTTAACCTTTTAAATTTAATGACTGTATCATATAGCCTTTATAGCCAGCTTAATAACACAGCCATTTAGATTGCTTCACTTTGTTTTGTTTTGCTTTATTTATATTTAAATAATGTAAGTACATAAACATACAATTATTTTTCACTCCTTCCATCCTCTGTTCAGTTTAATTCAACATGCAATATTTATTAAGCTTCTTCTTAGTTTAGGGCAGGCAATATATGTTGGTGATACAAAGACACACATACATACATACAAGCACATACACTATATTAAGAATCAGGGCTAAGGATATTAAGAATCAAGAGTGTCCCACTTGAGTTGATATATGAATAAGTTCTTATAGGCATAATTTGCTTTCCTTTTCTTCCAGCCCCTGCCACCTGCCTATTTCCATCTGCTTAAAAGATAAAGGATGGTGACTATAGTCCTTTTGTGAAAAATTGAGAATTGCCCTTATATACCTTTAATCCTAATATTCAGCTACTAGAAAACATTCTTTTTTTTAAAGGAGAAATAATTGATGAATACATATTTTTTGGTATCCTTGCTGGGTCCATCTTATATTTAAAGAAATAAGTTGAAGTGCAGAGTAATCAAGTGATTTTTCTAACCTCACACACAGAAATCATTAGCCAATCTTAAGTTTAGCTTATATGTTCTCAATTCTCCAGGCCTGCAGTAGCCAAAATAAGATCTGCAGGGTGATTTTTATGCAACCACTTCAGTGTTTACTAAATGCTTTAGTAAACAAAGCCAAGCTACCACAGAACTCTCACTAAAAAGGCAAATCAAAATATATTTTTTCAATAAGAAACTTTTGAAAGTATAGTTGTTCAACTGTGCTATAGGCTACATCTGATTATGTTCTCTTCTGTGAGAGAAGAGTAAACTGACTAAGGCTTACTCTTAGTAAAACTAAAAAAAATTCATTATTATAAAAAAAGTTTTTATTATTTAGCCCTTTGTTGATTTTCATGGATAATGTAAAATTTTGAAAATGATGATAAAATTTACATTTTAGGATTTAGATGATTATTTTGTCACTGTAAATTGCATTGTCACTACAATCTTAAGTATCATTTTCATATACTTGAGTGATTTCCTTCTACATTACTAATTAATGATGGAACTCTGTTCTTTTGTTTGATATATCATATGCTTGCTAAATTTTGAATATTTGAACTTGTGGTTTTAAAAAAAATTTCAGTACAAAACTACTACCGAACTATTGAGTTTCCAAATAAAAAGCCAATAAAATAGACATCTGAAGCTTAAGCTTGCAAATCAACTCCATATAATGTAGTGAAAGGAAGAACAAAATTAAAATGCATGGGTACTTTCATCTGGGGATCAAGGAATTTTACTAATGTCAAACACTTAAATGAAATGGATACATAAAGGTTTATCCTTTCCTCCCCAAGAGTTGATATAAAAGCAAATTGTCTAATTTGACAGTTAAAAAAATCAGCTCTTCCTCTTTCTCCCTTCTTCCTCTCCTTGCATTCCTAAGTTAAGTTTGAAATTCCTGACTTCTCTAACTTAGAGTTGAAGTGTATGGATGTTATCAATTCAGCTTTTGTCTTTCCTCACTTTTCATACAAGAACTAACTAGGTATCCTCTTCTCCATCAGTCTGTCACTCAACAAGTATTTATCAAACATATATTCAGTCATCAGTATTACACTTAGTTGAGTAAAATCTAGGCATTATAGAAGATACTTTTGGGGGGGAATAAGTGGTATTGTGCTCACTCTCAAATAAGTATACATTTGAAATGAAATATTGTCTTTATAAGAATTTACTAACTATGCTCTTTCCTTTATTGCAAACATAGCCAAAACCACAATATTTATAATGGAGAGGCATTATCCAGGTAAATGTTTTGGTCGAAGACTTCTTCCAAGAAGTTTAGCTATTGGTTTGCTAGAGGTCCCAGGTTGTCAGGGAGTCAAGGCAGTTTTTGAATAATCTCAATATCGTAATAATTGTAATGTTATCTAACATTTTTATTTTCATTTGCAAAGTTCTTTATGCATATTTTCTCACTTGATATCCTTATTTACATGAAACGATGATTGCCATTGAAAAGAAGTTATTCTTTTTATTTCTACACCATGAATTGTTGGTATGAGAGAAATATAGGTACTAACCTCATCATTTTATTCTCCTCTTTCTTTCCCCCTTGTTCCTTTTAGGTATTCCAATTTAATTTTGAACTTATTTTCCCTTATGGTGGATGCCAACATTCCAGATATTGCTCTTGAACCAGATAAAACTGTAAAAAAGGTAATTATGAAGTTTCCTCAAACAATATTGTCATTGAATTATTTTTTGAATTTATTAATTATGAAAGGTTAGTTGAATGGTAAAAATAATAAAAGAGGATGGAATTGCATCAGGGATGGAGTATTAATAGACTGATTATGGAACTCATTACAAGGAAGCACTGAGTACTTAATATGACTACTTAAATGTTTTCTAGGTCTGTATACCGAACACTAGTGGAATATAGTCAGTCTTTTTATCTTCCATTAACTCAAGAAAACATGTGGTTTACTTTGTCTGTGTTACAAATAATTTTAATATAATCTCATTAATCTTCACAATCATTTTTATTACCAAAGAATTTAATTGTAGAATTGTGTTTTTGTTTATTCCTCATTTGTTATAGTGATATTTGATTCAGAATCCCACAAATTCTTTTATCTAGTTTGCAGGTGTTTTAAGTAGAGAAAACATGTTTCTGCCTCAGCAAGTACTGTTCATGATATTGGCTTTTGACAAGCTTTATTTTCTATAATTTTATTTTTTGTCATTGATTATAATTCATTCATCAGAAAGTATAATTGACTGATATAAATTTCCTTTATTCTTCTTTGGCTATTATACCAGATTTCAAAAGTTTCCATCCTTTTGATATCTGCTGACTTCATAGGCTATCTTTTTGCATATTTTTATGCCATTTATCTCTGTCATGGCTTTGCTCTTACTTGAATTGATTTTATTCATTTTTTGTTTTGAGGTCTTTTATGTGAGAATCTTGACAGTATTTATCAAATGAAAATTTCCAATTTCTTATACCAATTAAGTTCTTCTTTATTAGTTCCATATCTGTTTAGAAAAAAAATCTAAATGTGAAAACATTTTCTTTTTGATTATAATGGATTTTATTGTAAAATTCTTTTTTGTAAATTTGATGGTTTATAAAAGGAACATTTACTTTTTTTTGCTTTGCATCTTCCCAATATCTTTGTTTTTTGATTTAAATAGATTTTAAAATGTAATTTCAGTCTTTTTGAGGGCATTTCAAAAGGACAGTTGTTTTCTGCTAAATATATTTTATTGATAACTAATGTAATGTTCCCAATAAAATCATAAAGATGTAGAAAATGTGACAGAATTTTTAAAAATTAGTATATCACAGTGAGTGCTTTAATAATATAGAAGTAGTTCCTTTTCCTTTGATGATTCCATTCGATTCCATTCCTTATTCAATTCCATTTTTCTAATAATATTAGCAATGGACCACAGTTCCATATGCCTGTGAATATTATTCACCTCAGGCAAACCAAAGCTATTTGATAAAGCTTTGCTTTGGCATCTTGATTGGGTTGGATTTATAATGTGATGAAACCTTGAGCTCCCTTGTTGACTCTTTAAATTTCATTATTTGTTCTCAGGGATATAGTAGCAAAATACTAAGTATTAAACAATGTCTTTTAAAAATTGTGCATTATTATCCCTTGAAATAAAATGATCAAGTTTATTTAAGTTGAGAGTTCTTCTTTTGAGTAATATAAATTCACTTGGTCAATATCACATTGTAAAAGTCACTTAACTTCTGAACTTCACTTTCCTCATGATAAAATGGCAGTAATAATAGTTCCAGAACTACTTTGTTTCTTTCACTTATTTGTTGTGAGGCCCAAATAAGAATGTATGTGAAGGTTTGGATTTGATTCTTCTTTCATAACATGATTATTATGGATCTATGTTTAGCATAATTACATATGTAGAGTCTATATTAGAGTGCTTTTTGACAGGGGGAACTGGGGGGAAGGGAGAAAATTGTAAAACTTGAAAATCTTTCCAAAAAAATGATTGGTGAAGACTATTGTTGCATGTTTTGAGAAAAACAAATAGATGAAAATATTTAATTTGGAAAAAAAATGAATGTTTTGTGAACCATGGAGTGATCTACAGGTGTAAGAAAGAAATCATCAATCAACGACATTTGTAAAGTTGACATATAATTATATCAAAACTGTTTGCCCTTTTAAATTATTGATGCTCATTCTCTCTATACATTGATTTTTGCTACTTGGCCAACTAGGTGGCTCAGTGAATAGAACACTGGCCTTGGAATCAGGAGGACCGGAGTTCGAATCCAACCTCTGAAACTTAATAGCTGTGTGACCTTGGACAAGTTACTTAACCTTGATCGCCTCACATCCAGGGTCATCTCCAATTGTCCTGATTCAGATCTGACCCAGTGGAGAAAGTGAGGTTGGTGACTTAGCACAACCCCCCTCATTCAAAATAAATGCACATGCTTGTCCTGGCATCATCTCCCTGTTGTCGTGGTCTTCTTCAGAAATGAAGGACAGACATTATGCTGCCTATTTTATTCTAATTCTTCAAAAATTCATAATTCATATTTGTGCTATGTAGTATTTGATATATAAACAGAATAACTTGTTTATTAGATTCTCTTCCCTAACCATATTAGGTTACAGAATTTCAGGCATTTAGTACACCATCATCATCAGTATAGCATGTATTTATATTCAGTATTTAAATGGTTCTTTACTCCCTCCAGGACTGTATAATCCCTTCAGTCACACCAATAGCAGCTCATTTTCTACTAGCCTTTTTTCCCTTAACCAAGAAAATAACAGAGAAATACTTCCTACCTTCTTTAAAGAAGTTTATAATTTAGAGTATTGTTGTCAAAAAAGGATATATAAATAATCTTAATAAATAATAATTAAAAATTAAGCAGCAAATTATTTTCTTTATAGCTAATATCCAAATTATTTTATAGCTAATGCCCTTCATGTAACTTATATCTATTAATTTGGAAATTAGTAAATCATTTTGGATGCAGTCCTTCTGTTCTCCTTTATGTAGTTTATTTAACTGTTTAATACTGTTCAAAGAAACTTTTATTAGCACATCAAGACCAGCTCTTACTGATCTGAGCAAAATAATACATTATGCTTTATATTAAGGTTTCTTTCACATACCTGCTTTGTTCAAAGGGGGACTAAAGTAGATTGAAAAGAGAGTTTTGGATATTACCCTGGGCCTACTGATGTCCTTGATAGATGTACTTAAGTTAAAACCAACTTTTTGGTTGAAAAGGGAGTTTTAGATGTTAGCCCAACCTACTGATGTACCGGAACCTTGATGGATATATCAGTTAATGAACTTTAATTATGTTTTGTTGATGATAGATCAAAAATTAGAGCATACTTTATAATGCTAGAAAATAATTTGAGAAGCACAGTATTCCATATGTAAGTAAGGTACAAGGGAGAAACTATCAACTCTCTTAATTCAAGAGTTTAATTAATTAATTGAATGGCTAAGAGATATAGTAGACTGATGTGAGTAAGATGTGAGTAAGGGATGTGAATAAGATGAATTAACAAAGAAGTCTTTTAAAAGATAAACCTGAGATGCCCCCCCCCCAAAAGGATGTCTTTATTAAGGATTGTTTTCCTGCCCTTTTGATTAGTGTAAAACTTTTCAATCCTTCAATAGATTTGAAACTTCATTGAGACAGATATTTCACTGATAAATTATATATCAACTTATCCATATCTGCCCACATCATGAAGCATAGCCATATTTTTCTCCCATATAGTAAAAAGTACAGAATTAAAAGTTTTCAATACTGCAATAGGTTAAGGTGCTGTTTGTGCTTTATCTTGTATGATCGGTGAATGATATCATTAAGAAAATCAGTTATTCATGTTAGGAGGCCACATGGAGTTTGGTTTTTAAAGAAATACTGAAGAATACACAGTTAATTGGTATGTAACAAAATGTGTAGTAAATGGTTTAAAGACAAACTATGCCCTTACTATGCTTAAATTTTCTTCTCATTAAGAAAAATACTTCTCTAGGCTTCATATAGACATAAGTTATAATGAATTTCATTCATATAAGGGATGAGGGTTTCAACCTTGTTGAGTGACAAGTTTGTTCAAAAATCATTTTATAAGATGATACTATATCTTTTTGTAGAATAATTAAATAGATGTTTTCAGCTTCTGATTCAACATTTCTAAGCTTTAAACAAAAAAATCTATATGTATTTGAAACAACCCCAAATTAGCTAAAGATCCATTTTGGACTGACCTGTAACATTAAATTGTGTTTACTGTCTGCAAAGTCAATAGCCATTCAGACTATACTATCACATTCACAGAAAGCTTAGAAATGTATTTTTTTTTGTTTCACTATTTCCCATGTCATATTACAGGAGAGAAATTTTATTTGCTTTATTTATAAAAATAGTTAAAACTTGAATCATAATCATTTTTGTTTCTTTTTAAAATACTCCAGACTTTATTCAAGATAGGGGGAAAAAATTATCTATTTCAGCTGAAGTAATCAAGTGAATTCAGCACAAATATGATGTTTAGTTAAAACTTTTTCAGTGGATAGAGCCTTGGAATCAGGAGGATAGGAATTTGAATCCAAAGTCTGATACTTACTGACTGTGTGACCCTGGGCAGGTCACTTAACCCTGATTGCCCCAGATGCAGGGCCATTTCCTATTGTCCTGATTTCTATCTGACCTCTGGAGGAGAAAGTGAGGCTGGTGACTTAGCACATTACCTCCTTACTCAAATCCAATTTATGTGTTTGTCATGACATCACTTCCCTAATGTTATGGTCTTCTTTGAGAATGAAGGACAAACATTATTATTATTCAAAATTTTGTGTTGTTACAGTTGTTTTGTGACTAAACAATTGGGAAATGGGTACAATGAAAGAGTTTTTGATTATATTGGGGTCCCTAATCTTTTGAATAAGGGAACTTTAATGGAAAGTCTTCTGCTTTAACATTTTTAATAAAAGACACTATTACATAAGAGAAATAAAACATTAAATTATTTCAAGTGAAAGTCTTATTACTTTTGTATTAATGAATGTTAGTGTTTTCAAGTACTATATTTTGAACTTTTTAGACAAAAGAGTAAAAGTTGACTTTATACATTGAATTGATTACTTTTCAGGAAAGATATAATGAAGTAAAGTCTGGAAATGTATGTCAGCTTTTTGTTTGTAATGAATAATCTTATATATTGTTATATAGACCTGAAAGAGAAGATATATAGATCTTCCTGCTGTCAAAGGTAGATTGAATATTCAGTATAAAGAAGAGAGATGTTTTCTAAGTGTTTGGCCTAATACAATGTTTTACTAACAAAAATAATTGTCAACTTCTCAGATAGAAGCTACTCTTTCTATGTTCAATGTCCAGTAATGTATATTAATTCTTAGAAGTGAAAGAAAAATGGCAGACATCCAGTCCTGCCTGAAGGAAAGGAAAGACAAGCCTTAAGCTCCTCTCTACCAATGGATGTGGATTGGGCAGTAGGAAAATTGACTGTAGGAAAATCAAAATCCCAAGTGAGGTGAGGCTGCTCCTTTCCTGATTTATTAACTCATAGCTAATTCCTAAAGATGGCACCCAGGAGAATCATCTGATATGGAATTATCTCTTATTGCCATAAGTACAGGATTCTAAGAAGAAAAATATTACCCATTCAAGATTTGGCTAAAAACCAGGATCTGATAAATCAGAGCTTGTTTACTTTTGAGGATCATCATCTTTCCAGTAATGTTTTAACTCCCTACGGATAAGCTCTTAGAATATCATTTTATAATCAACTTCCACATCTAACTGAAAACAAATTACCTAGTTATCATTTCTGTCCAATAGCTGTAAAATTTGTTAGTTGAAATATGTGAATAGAAAATGACAGTTTTTGTCATTTATAACTTGTTTATGAGTACAGATAATGTAATTGGACATAGTTTATGTAACAAACATTGTGTACTTTTTGGAGTTAAAAAACATTTAATTTTTTTTTTCTTTTGTTCAAGAAGAATAAAGGCCTTTTGGATTGTGTAGCTGTTCAGTTTCTTAATTTTGAAGGTAGTAAGACCACCTAATGTTAATTTTGTGTGTTTGTATGACTTTTTAGTTTTAATTTTAGCAGATCTTCATTATAGAAGTGTGACTTACACTAGTTTTGAGTTACAAAGTGCAGTGAAATGACACAGTAGAATTAATTGATCCTCCAGAATGTGAACCACATGTAATTTCAAGTTTATAAAGCTAGAAACAAAAATGTTAGCAATTTGACAGTACTGATTTCAAAATAGGTGCTAAATAATTTTTTAAATTTGGTTATAGTGTCCCAGACTTGTTTGCTTTAAGAAAATCCCATCTAGAAAAATTCAAACTTTTTGAACAAATAATAAATATCTGTTGATACTTAAACAAAATTATATTACAATAAGATTTTTCATTTAAAAGGATTAGTTCAAAATTCTTTTAAAAATGTTCCCATAACATATTTAGCACGAGTTACAAATGTTAAGTATCTGTGTATAAAAAGCATCAAAGTACTCTGCTAAACACTAGATGAGAGCTAAAGTTCGGTTAAATTAATGTGATTCTTAAAGTATCCTAAAGAAAGAGACAACTTGAAGTTTTATTATATTTAAACAATACCTAAAAATATTTTGATCTCCTCTTGGTACAGTATACAAAGCTTTTAAGCAGGTTATGGCTCAAATATGTTGAGACTTAATGCATCTCAAAAATTGAAAGTTATAACCATTTATATGACATGCATCTTAATATATGCTTTTGGAGCTCTAAAGCAGAACCTAATGATTTGAAAAGTATCCTAATACAGTTTCATACAATACTAATGACACATAGGATCCATCAATACAATGCAGCTATTAAAAAGGAAGAATATTAACAGATGTTTTCAGAGCACAACAGGAAGAAACATAGAGTCTATCATCACCTTATGGAAGCTATAGAAATGAAGAAAATTAATAGATATTTTCAGAACACAAGATGAAGAGGTCAGAAATCAGCACAAAAATGTTTTGAGCAAGCAAAAGTAAATGCTAATGACAAGTATATATCATTGAATTTGTTGAATATAACCAAAGGTGGTCATCACTCCTCAGGATTCTTGCTTGTGTGACTTCAAGCATTAGTTTGATTTTCACATTGGCAACTGCACAAATTCATGGCTATATGCAATACAGCAAGTTTGAACAAAACTTCCACCTACAATTTTCAAATTTGAAGGGTAAGTCGACAAAATTGATCAGCTGACTAAAGACATTGAAGCTGCCCATCCCATTTTTGGTCACAGCCTTAAGGTTGAATGTCACTTTGACTCTGCTGTGCTCCCATATCCCCAAATATTAAGAATCTCAAATTGTCCATCAAACAGACTGATGTATTATTTCAAGCTGGTGTAACCCTTCACCTTCTGCAACACTTCCAAGGACAGAGTATTGGAGGTGATGTCAAGACCCTACCTCTCTTGATGTCTTCAGATAGCAACTAAAATATGAGCAGCTTCTCCCTAGTTGTTATAGAGGGCAGCCAAAGTAGAGAGGTTTATAGCAGTATTTAGGAAACAGTATAATACTTGCACACTGCACTGTTATCTGACATTGGAAGCTTAAGATTTGGGTTAAAAAAAGTTACAGTTTTACACATTTTATTTTCCTTACATTATTTTTATTTATTTGTTTGTTTGTTTGTCTATTTATTCATTCATTTATAGGTTTTTGCAAGGCAAATGGAGTTAAGTGGCTTGGCCAAGGCCACACAGCTAGGTAATTATTAAGTGTCTGAGACCAGATTTGAACCCAGGTACTCCTGACTCCAGGGCCCGTGCTTTATCCACTGCACCACCTAGTAGCCCCATTTTCTATATATTATTTATGGTACTATAGATTTCACGTGTAATGAAAAATGAATATTGTCTGAAATTAATGTTTTTTAATTGACTTGTTGGCATTAAAAGTCACAGAATTCTAGAAGATTCCTAGCAAGAAAAAATGTTCTGTATTTTATATACTTCATTTTATGAGTTACTTTATGGTTTCAATTTTAGGGAAAGTACATATTATCAAATAATGTTTTGTTTTAAAGATTAAATGGAGGAGTTTTATTGTTATTGCAATTTAATCTCCCCTCCTTACTCCCCATTTCTCCTATGTTCAGTGTATCAACATTTGCGTTTTTGACTTTGCACCATTTTCTAGGAGCTTTACCCCCTGCAAGAGTTGAAGATTGACTAATTCAAAAATGTCAGGTTATTGCCAGGAGTTGACTTTGAACCACTCAGTATGCTTATTTATTAAGTGTATATTTGCATTTTGGAAGATAGATAGATGGATGGATGGATGGATGGATGGATAGATCTATCTATATTAGACAATCTCCTTAATATATTTTTATCTGATCTGGATTCAGTATTCTAAAGTACTACCAATATAATAGTGGTAGTAATAGTAGTAATAGTTTCCCATAGCATCTTGTAAACTGTCACAATCCCAATTAAATGATATTTAATGATGATACTAAATTAACCAATATAATATTTATGCAATGATAATATATTACGTTCTTCTTTAGTGTCCTTGGTCCTTTATGTTCTGGAATATTATATTTTCCCCCTAGTGCATAATTAAAGAGTGTTTCCAGTACTAAAGTTCTTAAGTGGAAAACATTTCTTTGGTTTTCTAGTGACTATCTTGATGGATCAGTAGCCCATGAGTATCTTACAAAAAGGAAAGCTACAATCCTTTGATAGTATTACATTTCATTTCCAGAAATAAGAAAATCCCAAAATTTAGGTCACTACATTAAAACTCATTTAATTTTAAAATTGTTATTTATTAGTCACATTTAACCTTTTATGTCTTAGTGTAAGCTGCCTGAGACAGCATCATACTGCAAAGGACCCTTTATATTGCTAAAGTGTGTATTTGTATGTGGGTTTGCACACCCATTTGTCATTCATTCATATACCCAGAGCAATTTATGATTATTCTTTTTCTTTTAAATTCTGAATTCATGATTATTCTTTCTTTTTGTTAGGATGGGGATGATGGTGGAGTAATTTTGCAATTTATTAGAACTTTCTCCAACAATAGGAGATTCTGCAGGGATTATGCTATGCTGCATTCTCAGTAACCAATTTTTTTGGGAGAATTAGAGTTAAGAACAATATTGTGGGGAAGAACAAATAGAGATTACAATAAGGGACTCTGTCTAATATAATTTTTAACACTGCACACATTTACTAAAAATGTCAGAAATTTGTAATCTCCATGGCATATAGTCATTCATTCATTCATTTTGTTATTGGTCACATGTGTAACCATAACAACTCAGATTTTCTATTAGACAATAACATGAGACCAAGGATTGTGATGGATTCCTCTGGACCTGTGTTTTCCTCAACAGAAGGAGCTCTCAGATAGGAAGCATTGTCTACAAAGGTAGATCAACAACTACTCTTCAGGTTATAATTGAAGGGAGTTTCCTAAGAAACTAAAAGGTTAGTTTAGGTACCTTGCCCACCCAGAAGCATGTAACTAGTATTATCAGAGACAGGACTTTAACCCCTATCTTCCTAACTTAAAGACTGGGCCTCTGTTCCATGTGCTGAACTACACACATACATATGTAAATACATGCATACACATGCATTTTACATGTGTGTATGAATGAATATTTTTTTAAAAATCTATTAATGCAAATAATTGGAAATTAGCTGTTTGAATAACTAAGTTGAGATTCAGTTAAATGTATTTTAAAAGCTTAATAGAGGGGACAGCTAGGTGACACAGTAGATAGAGCACTAACCCTGGAGTCAGGAGTACCTGAGTTCAAATCCAGCCTCAGACACTTAATAATTACTTAGCTTTGTGGCTTTGGGCAAGCCACTTAACCCCATTGCCTTGCAAAAACCTTTAAAAAAAAGCTTCAAAGAACTAAAATACATTTAAAAAAGAATAGATTCCTTCCTTATTTTTTTAATGACTCTTTTTATTTGAAATTGAATGAAAGCATTAGAATTTCAATTAAGTGGTCAAATTCAAAACTAGATGCAAAGAAGATTGATCCTCAAGATTTAACAGAAATACTTGGAAGATTTGATAAAAAGAATACAAATATTTCATTTTTAATTTAAACCAAAATAAATTTGTAATTTTTAAATTCTAAATATGGCCCTCAAATTAGACAACACCAGGAACTATGAATTGTTGAGATAAAAATAATTCTGAAAGTATAAAAGAGCACACCTAAAGTTAATTGCAAGGAATGTCCTTTGATAAAAATATTATTCTTCTATGTGAAATGCCTTGCTATCTGGGGCATGCTTTAGTGAAGATTCCTTCAAGCTGGAAGTGCAGAACTAATCAAAAGAATGTTGTCTCCTTTCAAGTTAAAAGAACCATTATGGATAAAATTGACATCCTAAGTAGGATTTGAATGTCTTCAAGTGGGGCTGTCATGAGTAGCAATTGTGTTTATCATTAATTATATCCCTTCCACTATCATTCAAATTAAATGACAAATATGCAGAACCATTGTTATTAGAGTTTCAAGTTTTTGTTCATTACATCCTCTTGAGAGAAATCCTTTGCATATTTTTTTCTTATAGCAGTTGAAACATCTGTTGAATTTCTTACATCATCATTAAATTCTTAAGGATAAAAAACTGAAACAAGATGGAATAGATGATTTACCTACTCAGGAAATAATGAGTTCGATTTACTTGCCAATTCTGTCAGTCAGAATAACTTAAAGGAGCTGTGATTTTGGCATTACATCCCATATACTAATAGATGACAATGATTTTATAACTTTTTCTAGTCTTTAGGAGTTAGCAAAAGATTCATCAATTCTTTGCAAATCTATTAATTCCTGGAGAGACTATTGGCATCATACGAAACACCTTTCCTACTTGACAAAATTTATAAGCTTGTCTTATTGCAAGTATGGTGTTTGAGATGAGATATATCATATCTGGAGTTTGACTTCCATATCATATTCTCCTACTGACAGCATCCTAGATTCTAACATGTCAAAGGAGAGATAGGAAAAAAAAAGTCAACAAGTGGTAGAAGTTTCCCACAAAGGTCATAATGGTATTAAAAAAAAAATCTTAGGAGGAACTAGGGTTTTCTTGTTCTTTATTCTTTTTCAGGTAGTATATTTCTAGCCAGTAAATGGTCTCCTATTATTTTTAATATTCATTTATCATTCATTTAATGAATTATGAAACCAAGAACAAATGATAGTTGTAAGTTTAGATTTCACATTTCACATTTTCTTTATATCCTTAGTTCCCCAAGGAGTGAATATATATGTATTTAGCATTTTGCCAAAAAGAAATTGTAGCAAAATGTTTCTATCTATTGCTAAACAGAGAAAGTATAAAGAACCAATAATCTCCCTGCACCATAGCTTGAATTTGAGCAGCTCTGATAAGGGGGTGGAAAGGGGACTCTTGCTGCATGAAATGCTGCCTTTCCCCACCAGGTGCTGATTCAGGGTTACCTATAACCCTGGGGTGCATATTTGATCTTACTATGCCCTAGTGGTAATATAACTTAAATGTTTATGTGCTCCAAAATTAATAATGATCTTTTATCATTCCATTTTACATGTGCTTTTTGTCACAATCCTATTCTTCATATTCATTTTGTATTTTATTCTCTTCTCCGTCTCCCAGCTCCTTGGCTAACATTCAAATCTACACTATTTTCCATCCTCCCTCCTTTCAACTTTTGTGAAAACCTCTGTCTTCCTCTTTTGCCCTTACCCATTTGCTATAAAACAGAGAAAATCATGAAACCTTTCTGACCTACAAATTTGTTTTATCTAATCATTTAGGTTCTCATTGTAACAATCATTCAGTTTCTCCCTAATTGATTAACTATTCCACTCACCTCTATCTGACTTCTCAGACAGATTTAATGGCCCTTTTTCAATCTTCATCCTTCTTTACTCTTATCGCCACCTTCTTCTCAATACTCTCTTTTCTCTGTTTTTGTGACACTAGGTTCCCATTCTGCATGACTACTCAGTTTCCTTTGCTGGATCTTCAAACAGGTTATGCTTGCTAATGTGGGTGTCCCACAGGGCTCTGTTGAAGGCCCTTTTCTCTTCTTCAATGCTATTTCAATTGGTGATCTTCTCAACTTCCATTGATTCAATTATCTCTATGCTAATGATTCTCAGATCTTCTTAACTAGTTCTATCCTTTCACCAGACCTTCAGTCTTCCCTCTCCAACTGTTTGTTCTACATCTCTAAGTCCTTATTTAAACCAAAAGTGAACTCAATTGTCTTTCTCCTTAAATTCTCTGCCTTCTAAACTTCCATATTACTATTGAGAGCCTCACCATTTTCCTAGTCACCAGACTCTTTCCTAACATCCCAGCCCATGTCAAGGTCTGTTGATTTTGTCTTCCTGAGTCCTCCTAGGCTCTCTTTTCTCCTTTGACACTGTTCCAAACTGGTGCTGGCCCTCGTACCACCTCATATCTGCACTATAGGAAGATAGCTCGAGGGTATGGTTGGACCTACTAAAGGTTTCTTAAGGATGGGGAAACCTAGGAATGTTTGTTGACAGGATGGAAGGAACAGGTAGGAAGAGACTGAAGATAAGAGAACAAGAAACATGAAGCACTCATTATGTACCAGACCCTACTAAGCAATGGGGATACATAAAGAAAGATCAAAAAATAGTTTGTGTTCAGGGAGCTCAAAGCCTAATGGAGACAACATACAAATACTTATACTCAAACTTTGTTATATAGAGGATAAATAAATTTTATTGAGGAAATAATCAACAGAATTATTATTCTTATAATGGTATTTCTATATATTGTTATATATAATATAGTTATAGTATTCTATTATTAAATCTTAAATTATAAGGCACTAGAATGAAGAGGAATGAGAAAATGCTTCCTGTTGAAGGTAGAATTTTAGCAGGGTCATAAAGAAAACCAGGTAAGCCAGGAGGTGGAGGTGAGGAAGGAGAGCATTCAAGGCATGGGAGACAACCTTTGAAAATGCCTGGTGAATGATAACTGTTTACAGAGGTTTTAGAAGAGGGTGAGAATAAAGGATGTGGAGACACTAATTATATGACTAATTTCCTTGAGAAAGTCAGATCATGTCAAATGTCTCTTTTTCCTTTCTTCTCACTTCTAAATCCTTCCAACTTCATCATTCACCCATAATTGCCCTCTCCAAAGATGCAAATGTTAACTCAGTTGCCAAACCTTTTCCTCATTCTGTTTTTTTTTTAATTGCATTTTCCTACATTGCTTAGACTGGAAATATAGAAGCTATTCATGGTCCTAATATCATTAGAATAAGGGAGTTTTTACTTTCAAACCAGGGCCTATTCACCCTTCTTTGGCAGCCTGGTTGGTAGTTATATGTCATTTCAGAGTTTTTCTCTTGCTTTTCATGACACTACTTTCATTACTTGTTCTCCTGACCACTCCAACCACAAGACCCCTTTGTTGGTTCTTCATTTGTGTTCTGATAATTTTGCTCTATACCATTTCACTTAATGAAATCAGAACCCATAAATTCATTATCTCTAAGCAGATGATACCTAGATCTCCATGTTCTGCCCTAGTTTCTCCTGAGTTAAAATCATAATCATTATCTCCTTCTAGATCTTAAATTAGATATCCTGTAGCCATCTTAACTAAACATATCCAAGACAGAACTCATTTTTATCTTCAAATCCTCTTCCTTAGGAATTTTCCTATTATTTTTAAAAGCATCACCAGCCTACCAGTCATCATTGACCACTGTTACATCACATATTTATTCCAAATTTTTTGCCAAATTTCTTAAATTTTTTCAGCTTTTATGCCCAGTTGATAGGTACCCATTTTGTTTCAAATCTTTTGCTGTAACAAAAAACTGCAGCTGTCAATATATTTGTATATAGTCCCTGAATGTTCTTGAGAACCAAAAACAAGACGTTTATGTAATTTCCCTTGCACAGTTTCATGATAAAAATATCAAACAGAAAAGGAAGGGGAATATCAACAAATACAATCTTAAAATTTTAAATTCTTCTTAGATCATAGTTCTAGTTTAAAAAAAGTTTCACAAACTTTTAAAATCTGTATTAGAAAGAACTGTTTTTAATCTACTTTTTTAAAGGACCTAAAAGAATCTTATTTGTATTAATTTTTTTTTTTTTTTTTTTTTAGTTTTTGCTAGGCATTGGGGTTAAGTAGCTTGCCCAAGGCCACCCAGCCCTTAGGTAATTATTAAGTGTCTGAGGCTGAATTTGTATTAATTTTTTATAAATGTTATATCTTAAACATAAAACAATTTTATGTACAGTATTACATAAAATATATTTAGCATTATATAGTAAATGGGTATATTCAAACAAATAGCCTTATAATTCATTCAAAATTGTGTCTTGTAAATTATGGGTTATTACTTCTCCATGGAAATAACTTGCTTTATATTATACCATATTATTATATTTTAATATTTTATTGGTTTGATTCTCTTGTTAGAGAAATCTGTATTTCATCATATAAAGAGGCTATCAACCTCTTTTTTAGGTGCAAGATAAATTCCGTTTAGACTTGTCTGATGAAGAAGCAGTGCATTATATGCAGAGTCTCATTGATGAAAGTGTCCATGCTCTTTTTGCTGCAGTAGTGGAACAGATCCACAAGTTTGCTCAGGTATGTTTGTCATTCAAGACAGTGGATAGTTAACCTATCATCACCACTTTCCTCTTCATAGACTTGGGCAGGGCCTGCTTCCTTCCACCAAACCCATCATTCATGAACATCAAACTCTTCTCATGGCCTTCTTTATGCTAAACTACCTTTGATCCATGACATCCATTGTTGCTGGTAGAAATCCAGCCACATACATTGTGTATATCCATGTCACTTATTTTCAGTGCTGACTGTACATATATGTTTTTGATATCAACCTGGAATATGATGCTGTAGCAGTTACAGCTTTGCCATTTGCTGATTTCAATGTGGAATCGTGCAGCACTGCTCAAAATGGATATGGTTCTAGAGAAGTTGAGCTAAAGAATTCACAAATTTGACACTAGTTTACCCAAGCTGTAATGATCACTATCTATTTCTCCCACTTAAAAAACCATTAGGATTTTTTTTTGGGGGGGGTGGTGTTTGTTTTCTCCTCATTGTGTTTATACTGATAATCAAAAGTGACTTTGATAGAAGTGATTAGGAAAGGTGTCAGAAGAATCTTAAGAAATAAGTCCCCTTCTTCCCTAAACAATTTCTCTTCCAGACTTATTTATTTGATTTTTTAAAAAAATTGTCCTTGTGGAAAGTCCTTACTCCGATGCATATTGCCAGTTCTTTGAAATAGTCTTAAGAGTTATCTGGGCCATTGAGAAATTAAGTCCTTGCCTGTGGTCCCACAGATACTATATATTGGTGGCAAAGTTTGAGTGTCTTAATTAAGTCCTTGCCTGTGGTCCCACAGATACTATGTGTTGGTGGCAAAGTTTGAGTGTCTTCCTGATTTCAAGGCCAGTCCTCAATTAGCTCTGCTGTTGTTGTTTTGTTCAGGATCCCTTCCTCTCTTCTGTGGCAGCTAGGTGGCACCATAGTGCGCAGAACACTGGATCTGAAGTCAAACAAATTGAGTCCAAAGCCCACCTCATAGTTTACCTGTGTAGCCTTGACATGAGATTTAACCTTTGTTTGCCTTAGTTGGCCAACTCTTCATGACCCATATAGCTTTATAGCACACCAATATTGTCCATGGAGTTTTCTTAAAGGTAAAGATACCACAGTAGTTTGACATTTCCTTCTCCAGGGGATTATGTTAAATAGAAGTTAAGTGACTTATCCAGTATCAGATCTTCCTGACTCAGGACCCCCTGAAACCATCTTAGCAGCTTCTGAAAACTTATTACCACTAATAATGTATACTGTCGTGTTTTATGCTAGCTAAGTCATCTGTTTCATGCCATAGAAATTTGCAATGGTAATTACTTCTACTTGTTCTATCAATTATTCCCAAAAAGCATCATCATTGAGGTAAGAGAATGTTGAAAAATGAAGTGGAGAGACACCTTATTAGAGTGATTGAGGTATGAGAGAATCCTGACCCAAACTCATTTTTCTAACCCAATTTGAAAAGCAATTAAACCCAGAGTTATGTGGTATCCTAGGCCTTTTGATGTTGTATGGTCATTTATTGACAACTGCATCCTTAAGGAACATTATCACCATCTACAGGAACAGAGAGGTAGGAAAATGTATCTTGCAGAAATTTTCAACATCCTGCTTTTGCTTGTGGATGACTGGAATAGTTACCTTGAAAGTTGAAACAATATTTCTTTTTAATTTTGTCCTCATCTCATCAATTTTGTGGTCTAAAAAAAGACTCCTTATTGTTGTTTGTGCAGCTAAAATCATAGAAAATTGACAAAAGATTTCGTTTCTAAAGAACTTTGTTTCTTCAGTGTAGATTAGGAAGGGCGACAGGTAAGTTGATGAAATAACATTTTATGTTATGAACTGAGAAGTAACTTTTTATAGCATACTATAAGGGAGTCCATAGGTGGTGAAAGAATTAAGAAAGAAAATAGAACAGATAATCTCTGTGAAGAAGTTAATATAAGATGAAATGATAATAAAAAAAATCAGACCCCATCAGTATCAACAAGACTCTGGAACTTATAAGAAGTAACTGACTTTCAAAAATTTATTGAGCAATGTTTAGTAAATTATTTGTGCATATTGTGTGGATATCTTTTCATGAAACAGATATCCTTTACTTTGTGAAGTAAATAGATTCTTATTAGCAAGATTGGGTACATTGCTATTAAGGAAATCTTTCATGTTCTGTTATAAAATCAAGAATTAATTCCCATTGAGAATAGCTCTCAGCAGAATGAGTTGAAAGGTATTAATGAGTAAGAGGTGTATCTGTAACTTAAATTAGCATTTCTTGTTGGTATAAGTATTACATGTTCAAGAGCATCACTCATTTACAGTGTCACTCAGATTTATTAGTTTTTTCCTCTATTGCCTCTACACTACCTCATGTCTGGAAGAATATAATAGCCTCATAATTGATCCTAACTATCTTTAGTCTTTATCCTCTTTGATCCATCCAAAACATTACTATCAGATAAACTAAGATTTCATCGCCACCATGTTTCATCAGTATCACCATTAGTCAATAATCTGTCTTTTTAGATTCCTTTTACCCTCAATTATCACCCAATCAAGATATTTTTAACTCTTATCAACCATACTTTATCAAAAAGTTCAATATTACTCATAGGCTTACCTGTACCAAAATTCCTGCTCTTTTACTAGGGGATATCTGCATACATGTTAATGTTCCCTCAAGCACCCTTACTTCCTAATTCCTTGACTTATTCAGCTTTCATGGTTTATTCTTTGGTTCTACCCCAACTATACACAGGAATGGTCACATCCGAAATGTTGCTATTTTTCATAATTTTTCATTTCCAGGAGCAGATAACTGTGAGGTTCTTTTATCCGAGTATAACTTCCTTTCCATCCCATTGTCCTTATTATACCTTATTCATTCTAAGCCTCTTTGTCATGGTCACCATTATGAGGTAGAAAGAGCATCTAATCATTTGACATTTTTGACCACCCTTTAAGTGAACATAAACTGCAAGATAGCCTGCATTGCATAAATGTAAGAACTTTACATTTATATTTATTAAATTTAATCTTATGATGTTTGTCCTAATATTCTAATCTTCTTTTAGATCCTGATTCTGTTATTCAACATGTTAGCTAGCCACCACTTTCTGTCATATTATAAACAACCCTTTTTTGTGTCTTTATTCTAGTCTGATAAAAAAATGTAGATCTCTTTCCAAGTTGACATTGTATCATTCATGATTATTTTGAATAATGTCATTCAACTATTTGTAAACTCATTCAACCCCCTTGTATGCCCTATACCTCTCTGTCTTATTACCAAGAATAACTTGAAAAAGTGTTTCAAAGTCTAGAAAAGTGTTATTTATGGCATTCCCTCATCTACCAGTCTACCAACTCTGTCAGACAAAATAAAATTAAATCTTTCATGATCCATCCTTGATAAAGTCCTGCTCCCTCTTTGTGATCATCACTTTCATTTTGAAGTACTCACTACCCTTCCCTTTAATAAGACTTTCCAGAATTTGCCAACAATCAGAAGTCAAATTTCTGATATGTACTTTTGTTCTCATCCTTTTCTAAAAAAAATGGTAGCAAGTTGGAAAAAGCAACATTACCTTTCTGCAATCCTGTATTACCAGACTTTAGCATCTACCTGCCCAGCAATCAGTCCCATCCACTTAATTAAATACCGCAGATTGCAGTTGACCTGGGCCTTGGTAACATGAATTTATCAAGAAAAGTTGTGTTCTTTAGCTACCTTCTTATCTTGGGTTTTAACTCCCTTTTAGGTTTGTTTCTTCTGGCCTTTCTCATTCAGCAATTTTTCTCCTTGATTGAATTTTTTTAAATCAGAAATAAAAGAGGACTAAATTAATTCTTTTAGCTTTCATTTATTACCCTCCTATTGATCCTGAGCAGTAGTTGTGTGTGTGTGTGTGTGTGTGTGTGTGTGTGTGTGTGAGAGAGAGAGAGAGATCACTCCTTAGCCAAGACCCTCTTCAATTTTGTTCTAGACTACCTTTCTAAGTCTAATTTCACATTATACCTTTTGATGTACTCGATATTCCAGCAAAATTGACAACTACCTTTCTTCCAAGATCAATCTGGACTTTAACTTTATACACAGCCCCTTTACTGGTAATGTATTTCTTTCATATCTCTTTTTGTTTTTCTCTAGAAGATCTAGCTCAAGTGCCAAACTCATCCATGAATTTTTCCCTGATTTTCCTTTCCCTCTCAGACTAAAAATATTCAGTCTCCTAATTTCTTGTTCCACTCTGATGATGTGATATTTACACAATCCATCTTGTTTAGTCATTATTTGCACACAACCTGTTGCCTGCTAAAGTGTAAATTCCTTTTGGACAGATTCTATTATGGTTCATCTCTTTATCTTTAGCTTCACATATAGTCCTTAATGCCATTTTGGTGCTTAACTAGTAAATGATGATTGGAATTGAATTGAAGAATGCAACTCAGTTGTCTCAGTTGATCAACTTCACTGTTTTAGAGCTTAGCTCTTTGTTTTGCCATGGTAAACACAGCCTTAAAGATAAATGTATCCTTGAAAGAGTTATATGTGAGAAAAAAGAAATCTATATTACAACTTCCTTTATCATTTTAATTTTTGTCCAAAAGATTGTTTACCTAAAAAGGGATTGAACATGGCTATAACATGAAGATGTTAAATTAAGTGAAACTTTCCTTAGATACTGTGACCCAGGGATACTATATACTATTCTAGTTGCACATTAATCTTTTCCACTATATAATGTGACATTAGTTGTTTTTTGACTAATCTATTGAGGGGAAGTTCATTTTTCTTTGATGACTGCCACACTATCAGTCCTACATTTAGTTAATATATTTGCTAAGCATTGATAGTAGTAAATCACATACTCTCAAATTTTGATGTTGGCCATCTATTTCTGTATTTAAGGCTAATATGCATTCTTTCTCAATTTCTTTCCATGAACTTTAGTGTAGCCTACCTAAAGCTATAAAACAGAGAGGAGTTTTTTAAAGACCCTTAAAATCATCTTGTAAAACTTTTCTCTGACCATTATAATCATAACTATATACATGGTCAGGCAGTCAGTGGATATTTATTGATGGATTATATTAATTTGGTTCAGATTCAGTTAAGGAGGCATGCTATCAGATCATCAAAACAATGTAGTCTACTATAAACACTGCTAAAGTCTGGTAATACAGGATTGCAGAAAGGTAATGTTGCTTTTTCCAACTTGCTACCATTTTTTTTAGAAAAGGATGAGAACAAAAGTACATATCAGAAATTTGACTTCTGATTGTTGGCAAGTTGTTTTTAAAAACAATGTAGTCTACTATAAACAAAAAAATATAGTTTTTGACTATTAAATCCAGACATCTGCTGGTGCTCTCTTTGGAGACAAATAAGTAGAGCAGCTAATAATTTTTTGTCTTTAGTATTAATCTCGTTCTTCAAAAGTCAGAGGAACCAATAAGGCTAAATTCTATGCTGTGTTTTACTCTTACTATCAGGAATTGGTTGCTAGAGTGGAAGCTTGAGCACATTGGAGGGAAGTTACCAGTATTTCTAGAGTTTTAAATAAAAATGGAGAGAAAATCTTCCTTGAAAGATGCTAAGTTCTCCCTCCTTTCATGTCTTCAGGTAGAAGCTATAACTAATTGTTGGGTATTTCACAGTGGAGTTTTTCTCTTTTATGGATTGAACTAGATGGCTTCTGAGAGAGTTCCTTTTTGATTCTCAAATTCTGTGACTTTAAAAAAGTTTTATTCCCAAAAGACAGACAGCTTCTAGAGTCTTGAAAGATTTTGTTTGATTGAAATTCAAAAAGGCCTTGTTTTCTTATGCAAAATTTGCCCTAGGTAAAGTGGAAGCTAAGTACTACATTTTATTGCTTAGCAATAAATCTATGTGTTAAAGGTGTAGATTTTCACCTTGTTAAGTGTACATATAGCCAGTACCTGTTTAACATATTTGCAAAATGCTTTTCTTTAGGTTTGCAGGTCTTAAAATTTCATCTCCTCAAACTCTGTCCTAGGGCAACAATTTCCTAAGGCCATCTAACCTTTAAGAACAGATTCTAGATGAGTCACTAGTCTTGAAATTAGATTTTAATAGAATTTTCTGTTTTTTGACAAAGGGTCTATTTCTTGCTTTTTTTCATTTTCCCTTAATTTTTCTATTTCCCTTTTTGTCTTCAGATCATTATTAGAAGATTAAGTTGGCAGGGAATTGCGAAGATTTTGAAATGGGTACAGGAGCATGATGAAGCTCTATAGATGATTTTAGGAGGTGAAAGATTCTGAATTGATTCATCTTGCAAGTCTAGGAAATCAGCTGAATTGGAAATGATGAAGTGAATTCCTAGAAAACCCTTTCCTTATGGCAGAACATCAGTGAGGATGCTTGTATTTTCTATCTTTATTCTGTACCATCAAAAGGAAGCTATGACCTTAGGTACAGGGAGTGTTGAGGAGAAGTGAATTTCAAAGTTGGTCTTATCTTGCAGAATGATGAATTTCTGGAGAATATAAAATCCAGAAAATAAGCTGGGTGAGAAATGAATATAATGTCTAATGTAATGTTAGCCTAGTCAGATAGCAATGTAAGTATTATATTTAATGCTAGACAAGATACCACATTTTGGGAAGGACATTGACAAGTTGGAGAACATTTAAAGGAGGGAAACCAGGATGAGACAGATCCTGTCATATGAAATATGGATTGAAGGAACTAGATATGTTTGCCTGAAAAATAGACATGACTTAGATAAGGATAACTTAATAGGAAAAGTGATGAGTTTTATACTCTAGGAACAGAACTAGAAGTAATGGATGGAGATTGTAAAGAGTCAGGTATGGGAAAATTTCATATGAATTAGACCTTTCTTAAACTGAACTGAGCTTTCTCCAAAAGTATTATGTCCCTCTCATTGGAAATCTTCAAGCAAAGACTGCATGACTACTTGTTGGGTATTGCTAGGTGGCACAGTAGATGGAGCACAGGAGGACAGAAGTTTAAATTCAATCTTAGACACTTGATTGTTACTAGCTTTAGACCTTGAGCAAGTCAGTTACCCCTGATTGCCTAACTTCCAGGGCCATCTGCAGTCATCCTGATTCATATCTGGAAGAGAAACTAAGGCTGGTAGCTTAGCACAGCACCCCTTCACTCAAATTCTTGTGCTTTTCATGGCAATGCTCCCTGATGTCATGGTCATTTCCAAAAATGAAGGACAAAACATTAAAGCAAACTACTTCAGGGCAGGGAATTTTATCTGTATCACCTTCACCCAGCACACTGTGATAAATTAATAAATGTTTGTTGATTGATCTGGTAGAGAAGGTTCTTAAGTATGAGTTAGACCAAATGGATTCCGAGATTCCTTACATGTTGAAAAATAGAAATTTCAATCTATGATATATTTATTTTTGATTGTTGGATATTTACTAGTTTTTTAATAGTAGCCATAAAATATATTTGTGTAGATTTTATCTAAGCATTGCCAAACAACTTTGCCTAGTAACCTATGCTATGGTATTGTGGTAATAAGGAAATAATTAACAATGGTATGAATTATTAAGCTCATCATGGTAACTTGAAAAGAGCACAGAATTTGGAGTCAGAGTATCTGGGTTTGAGTTCCATTGTTACTCTCACCATTTATGGAATCATAAGTCACAGGGCTGCTAGGTGGCGCAGTGGGATAGAGCACTGACCCTGGAGTCAGGAGTACCTGAGTTCAAATCTGGCCTCAGACACTTTATAATTGCCTAGCTGTGTGGCCTTGGGCAATCCACTTAACCCCATTTGCTTTGCAAAAAAAAAAAAAAAAAAAACCCTAAAAAAAATAAAGGGGGTGGCTATGTGGCACAGTAGATGGAGCACCGACTCTGGAGTCAGGAGTACCTGAGTTCAAATTCGACCTCAGATACTTAATAATTACCTAGCTGTGTGATCTTGGGCAAGCCACTTAACCCCATTGCCTTGCAAAAAAAAAAAAAAAAAACCTAAAAAGAAGAAAGTATCTGGCTAGCATCTTTTTTCCTAATTTTTTAAAATAAAATTATATATTAATGATCTTCTAGCTTTCTGAGAGCCTATTTTTATAAGTAGTATCCATGTACAGTTGTGTTCCTTTTTTGCAAATTTATCTTCTTTTCCTTTTTGACTTTTATTCTGTCTACTTCAAATCTGTCTAGAGTCAACATGGAGCCTCTCTCTGGTCTTAAACCCTTTTGAACAGTGGCAGATTTTTTTTTTTAATATGAATGACCTTTACTCTAATTGCCATGTGAAAAAGGCAAATTTTTCCCTTGGTTGGGTCCTTATTTAGCATCCCCCTAAATACATCCCGCATCTTTTGGTTTCTATACCATTTACTCCTTTGTTCAAACATTACATCACTTGAAATGGTAATCTCATAGCCATTTCAGATTTGAGAATGATACCCTGATGAGGAGAGGATTGAATACTTGTTTGGGCCATGAATCCTGTGGGCCTCATACAGGTTTGAATCACATAGAAAGGAAAGGCAGCAGGTGTTTTATTGAACAGGAATACTGTGTTCAAAAGCCATGCAGAAACAGCTTGACTCTGAGGTCAGGTCGGTACTAGGTCAGTAATTCTTCAGCCTCTTATATCATTTATATTTTTGCCAGGTGTCTATATAGCAAAGAGAATTTTTTTTTTCTGGATAGCATGTTTGTTTGTTTTTAAATACATTCAAGTAACACTGAAGTATTGTATAAAATCAATTTGAATAAGTTTTCAGCCAGTCTAGTAATAAGCCATTTGAGTCGATACTGGTTTTGCTTTGTTTTTTAGCAGAGATATAAGATACAGTTTATCATACATTAATATTCTTGAGGACAAGCAGAAAGGTTTTTAATGCACTTGTGGTTTGTTATAAATGACATTTTAATGTTTTGCTCTTCCCTCCCTTTCATCTGACCATCCAATAAAGATATTCATCAGCTACACAAGCAGCCAAGAAAAGTTGTTGGATACAGGGGTCATTGGGAGCAATTAATATTACATGAATATGCAGTATCATGTTTGTTTTGCCCATTGGCCAAAACCAATTTTGAATTTCGATTTACTCATATGTATTCTCTCAGCAATCAGTACTGCTGCAAAAATAGCAATTAAATCCACAGTGGTTTTTTTCTTTTTCTTTTTTCTTTCAAAGGCATTTGTTACATGACAAATGTGTTGAGGCTGTATGGTTGGTTGATTATTGGAACAGCAGTGATCTGCAGAATGCCCTGCAATTTTTATCTAAAATGCTCTTCAGTTTTTTTATCCATCCACATACATATATTTAACATCTCCTCTAAAGAAGATTTGCAAACACTTGAGCATAATCATCACAGAGGTTTACACCTGCTTAGGTAACAGTTTTTATTATGGTCAATTATTACAGTGTCTATTGTATTTCAGTGTTTCATGCATAAATGGTTCTTATCAAAGTTGTTAGAGGGTAGAAAGTAAATTAGTAATGGGGATTTTCTCAGCTATGGAAAACATTTTTCTAAGTATTTTCTTCAGATATTTGGAAATTTTCATATATGCACTAGGTAGAGATCATCCCAGAAATTGTCAGAGACTTATATAACATGCTTCTTAACGAGTTCACAGTTCATTTAAGTGTGAAGATGAGGCGTCTCCTTTTATTTGTATATCTTATTCATGTATATTTTTATTTGATTTGTGCCTTATCTTGAAATCATAGGTTCATAGGATCATAGATGTAGAGCTGAAAGGAAAGTTAATGGTCATCTAGTCCATCTCCTCATTTCCTTTGAGTTGGAAAGAAATGAAGTTCCAGAGAGGTAGAGAAACTTGACCTAAATCACCCAACTAGTAAATAGCAGAGCCAAGACAGGAATCTGAGTCCTGAAAATAAATCCAGCAAACTCTATACTATACTACATTGCTGCCACTAAAAAAAAAAAAAATTGGCTTTTAAAAAATTATTTCCCTAGTCATAAATCTACAGTTATTTCCTGTTGTCTGTATCATTATTTCCCAATGATTAAATAATTTTTTACCGTTCTATAAAATGGTTTCTTAAAATTTATAAACTTCAAAAATCTGATTTCTCTTTCTTCTGTTCTTCACATTTGAAACTCAAATTTTCACATTATTTTGGTTCTTGCCCTTTAAATTACCACTTTGAAGCTGTGGAAAATAAAATTATTTAAAATTAGTAATTTGAGATTTTTTTTTTAACAGACCATTATGTTGTTTTGATCAGAGAAATTACTGTTCAGAATTCTTAACTTGGAATTTAAATCTTTCTATAATCTGACCCAAGTCTATATATTGTTTAAGTAAGAAATGATGGAAGTTATAACTGTGAACAGAGAGAGAGGTCAGATAGTGAGTTTTTGACGTAAAAGTATTTGAAGCATTTTGGGGGTAGAAGGATTTGAAAATGATATGAGACATTCCTTCTTGGTCTCCTTTGCCAGATCGCCCTCCAGATGACTCTATATAACCTTAGCTGACCCACATGGTTCTTTTCTTCTTCTATTCTACTTCACTTGGTGATTTCATTGATTCCCATAGATTTAATTACCATTTTAATGTTGACTATTTTTTATTTTTTTAGAATTTTTATTTAAGGGGCAATGGGGTTAAGTGACTTGCCCAAGGTCACAAAGTTGGGCAATTTTTAAGTGTCTGAGGCTGGATTTGAACTCAGGTCCTCCTAACTCCAGGGCTGGTGCTCTATCCACTGCACCGCCTTAGATGCCCCCTATGTTAACTGTTCTTTTTTTAATAGGCACATACTATTCTTTTTATTGTTTTTTGAATTTTACAATTTTTTCCCCAATCTTGCTTCCCTGCCCCACCCCCCACAGAAGGCAGTCTGATAGTCTTTACATAGGTCCATGCTATACACTGATCTAAACTGAATGTGTTGAGAGAGAAATCATCTCTTTGAGAAGAAAATAAAATATTAGTGATAGCAAAATTATGTAGTACATAAGACACTTAAAAAAAAAATTAAAGATGATAGTCCTCCACAGCTCTTTATCTGTATACAGATGGTATTCTCCATTGCAGATAGCTCCAAATTGTCCCTGACTGTTGCACTGATGGAATGAGCAAGTCCATCAAGGTTGATCATCACCCCCATGTTGCTGTTAGGGTGTACACTGTTTTTCTGGTTCTCCTCATCTCACTCAGCATCAGTTCATACAAATCCCTCCAGGCTTCCCTGAATTCCCATCCCTCCTGGTTTCTAATGGAACAGTAGTGTTCCATGACATACATATACCATAGTTTGTTGAGCCATTCCCCAACTGAAAGACATTTACTTGATTTCCAATTCTTTGCCACCACAAACAGGGCTTCTATGAATATTTTTGTACAAGTGATGTTTTTACCCTTTTTCATCATCTCTTCAGGGTATAGACCCAGTAGTGGTATGAGTGGATCAAAGGCTAAGCATATTTTTGTTGCCTTTTGGGCATATTTCCAAATTGCTCTCCACAAAGGTTGGATCAGTTCACAGCTCCACCAACAATGCATTAATGTCCCAGATTTCCCACATCCCTTACAACATTGATCATTGTCCTTTCTGGTCATTTTGTAGGCACATGTTACTCTTTTTTTTTTTTAAGGTTTTTGCAAGGCAATGGAGTCAAGTGGCTTGCCCAAGGCCACACAGCTAGGTCATCATTAAGTGTCTGAGGCCGAATCCGAACTCAGGCACTCCTGACTCCAGGGCCAGTGCTCCATCCACTGCAACACCTAGCCACCCCTGCACATGTTACTCTTAATAGTGGTAGTTGTTGTTTCTCCTTAACTTTAAAAAAAAATTTTTTTTATTAAAGATATTATTTGAGTTTTACAATTTCCCCCCAAATCTTACTCCCCCCCCCCCCCCACGGAAAGCAGTCTGTCAGTCTTTACTTTGTTTCCATATTGTACACTGATCCAAATTGAGTGTGATGAGAGAGAAATCATATCCTTAAGGAAGAGACAAGAAGTCTAAGAGGTAACAAGCTCAGGCAATAAGATATCTGGTTTTTTTTTTCAAAATTAAAGGGAATAGTCCTCAAACTTTGTTCAAACTCCATGGCTCTTTATCTGGATACAGATGGCACTCTCCTTTGCAGAGAGCCCAAAATTGTTCCCGATTGTTGCACTGATGGAATGTGAGTCCTTCAGGGTTGAACATCACCCTCATGTTGCTGTTAGGGTATACAGTGTTTTTCTGGTTCTGCTCATCTCACTCAGCATCAATTCATGCAAATCCCTCCAGGCTTCCCTGAAATCCCATCCCTCCTGGTTTCTAGTAGAACAATAGTGTTCCATGACATACATATACCACAATGTGCTAAGCCATTCCCCAACTGAAGGACATTTACTTGATTTCCAGTTCTTTGCCACCACAAACAGGGCTGCTATAAATATTTTTGTAGAAGTAATATTTTTACCCTTTTTCATCATCTCTTCAGGGTATAGACCCAGCTGTGGTATTGCTGGGTCAAAGGGTATGCACATTTTTGTTGTCCTTTGGCCATATTTCCAAACATCTCTCCAGAAAGGTTGGATGAGTTCACAGCTCCACCAACAGTGTAATAGTGTCCCAGATTTCCCACAACCCTTCCAACAATGATCATTATCCTTTCTGGTCATATTGGCCAATCTGAGGGGTGTGAGGTGGTACCTCAGAGAAGCTTTAATTTGCATTTCTCTAATAATGATTTAGAGCAGTTTTTCATATGGCTATGGATTGTTTTGCTTTCCTCATCTGTAAATTGCCTTTGCATATCCTTTGACCATTTGTCAATTGGGGAATGGCTTTTTGTTTCAAAAATATGACTCAGTTCTCTGTATATTTTAGAAATGAGTCCTTTGTCAGAATCATTAGTCGTAAAGATTGTTTCACAATTCACTACATTTCTTTTGATCCTGGTTACAGTGGTTTTATCTGTGCAAAAGCTTTTTAATTTAATGTAATCGAAATCATCTAGTTGGTTTTTGGTGATGTTCTCCAACTCTTCCTTAGTCATAAACTTCTCCCCTTTCCATAGATCTGACAGTCAAACTAGTCCTTGATCTTCTAATTTGCTTATAGTATTGTTTTTTATGTCTAAGTCCTGTAACCATTTGGATCTTATCTTGGTAAAGGGTATGAGGTGTTGGTCTAATCTAAGTTTTTTTTCCATACTAACTTCCAATTATCCCAGCAGTTTTTATCAAAGAGGGAGTTTTTATCCCAATAGCTGGACTCTTTGGGTTTATCAAACAGCAGATTACTATAATCATTGCCTGCTTTTGCATCTAGTCTATTCCACTAGTCTACCACTCTATTTTTTTAGCCAGTACCAAACAGTTTTGATGACTGATGCTTTATAATATAATTTTAGATCAAGGAGGGCTAAGCCACCTTCTTTTGCACTTTTTTTTCATTAAGCTCCTGGGAATTCTTGACTTTTTATTTCTCCATATGAATTTTCTTACAATTTTTTCTAACTCATTAGTTTTTTGGAATTTTGATTGTTAGGGCACTAAACAGGTATTTTAGTTCTGGTAGAATTGTCATTTTTATTATGTTAGCTCTACCTATCCATGAACAGTTGATATTTGCCCAGTTATTTAAATCTGATTTAATTTGTGTGAGAAGTGTTTTATAATTGTTTTCAAAACGTTTCTGAGTCTGTCTTGGCAAATAGACTCCCAGGTATTTTATATTGTCTGAGGTTACTTTGAATGGGATTTCTCTTTCTAGCTCTTCCTGCTGTATCTTGCTAGACATATATAGAAAAGTTGAGGATTTATGAGGGTTTATTTTATGACAACTTTGCTAAAATTGCTAATTATTTCCAGTAGTTTTTTGGATGATTTCTTGGGATTCTCTAGGTAGACCATCATGTCATCTGCAAAGAGTGAGAGTTTTGTCTCTTCCTTCTCAATTCTAATTCCTTCAATTTCTTTTTCTTCTCTAATTGCTGATGCTGACATTTCTAATACAGTATTGAATAGTAGTGGTGATAATGGGCACCCTTGTTTCTCCCCTGATCTTATTGGAAATGCCTCTAGCCTCTCCCCATTGAATATGCTTGTTGATGGTTTCAGATAGATACTGCTAATTATTCTAAGGAACAGTCCATTTATTCCTACACTCTCTAGTGTTTTTAGTAGGAATGGATGCTGTATTTTGTCAAAAGCTTTTTCAGCATCTGTTGGTATGATCATATAATTTCTGATAGGTTTGTTGTTGATATGATTGAGTATATAAACAGTTTTCCTAATATTGAACCAACCTTGCATTCCTGGGATAAATCCTACTTGATCATAATGTATTATCCTTGTGATAACTTGTTGTAATCGCTTTGCTGACATTTTATTTAAGATTTTTGCGTCTATATTCATCAGGGAGATAGGTCTATAATTTTCTTTCTCTGTTTTAACTCTTCCTGGTTTAGGTAACAGCACCATATTGGTTTCATAGAAAGAGTTAGGCAGAGTTCCATCTTTCCCTATTTTTCCAAAGAGTTTATATAGAATTGGAACCAATTGTTCCTTAAATGTTTGGTAGAATTCACTTGTGAATCCATCAGGCCCTGGAGATTTTTTCTTGGGGAGTTCAGTGAAGGCTTGTTTGAATTTCTTTTTTTGAGATAGGGGTGTTTAGGTATTTAATCTCTTCTTCGTTTAGCCTGCAACTTATATTTTTGTAAATATTCATCCATTTCACTTAGATTATCAAATTTATTGGCATAGAGTTGGGCAAAATAATTTCGGATTGTTACTTTAATTTCCTCCTCATTGGTGGTGAGTTCACCTTTTTTCATTTATGATACTAGCAATTTGGTTTTCTTTCTTTTTTTAGATCAAATTGACCAGGGTTTTATCAATTTTATTGGTTTTTTCGTAATACCAACTTTTGGCTTTATTTATTAATTCAATAGTTTTTTTGCTTTTATTAATTTCTCCTTTAATTTCTAATTTGGTATTTAATTGGGGATTTTAAATTTGCTCTTTCTCTAATTTTTTTAGTTGTATGTTTAATTCATTGATTTCCTCTTTCTCAAATTTATTCATGTAAGTATTTAAAGCTATTGTATATCCCCTGAGAGCCACTTTGAGTGAATCCCATAGGTTTTGGTATGTTGTTTCATTATTATCATTATCTAGGATAAAATGGTTAATTCTTTGTATAATTTGTTTTTTGGTCCACTCATTCTTTAAAATGAGGTTCAGTTTCCAATTGATTCTGGGTCTATATCTCCTTGGCCTGATATTGCATATGACTTTTATTGCATTGTGATGTGAGAAAGATGTATTCACTATTTCTGCCTTTCTGCAGTTGATTATTAGGTTTTTATGTCCTAGTACATGGTCAATTTTTGTATAAGTTCCATGTACTGCTGAGAAAAAGGTTATTCCTTTCTATACCCATTCAATTTCCTCCATAAGTCTACCATATCTAGTTTTTCTAACAATTTATTTATGTCCTTCTTTCTTGTTTTATGATTCGATTTATGTAGATCTGATAGCGGGAGGTTGAGGTCTCCTTCTAGTAGAGTTTTTCTGTCTATGTCTTCCTGTAGTTCTTTCAGCTTCTGCTCTAAGAATTTGGATGCTGTCCTACTCAGTGCATATGTATTCAGTATTGAAATAACTTTATTGTCTAAGGTACCTTTTAGGAGGATAAAGTTTCCTTATCTCTTTAAGGGTTTTTTTTTTTTTTTGCAAGGCAATGAGGTTAAGTGGCTTGTTCAAGGCCATATGGCTAGGTAATTATTAAGTATCTGCCACTAGATTTGAACCCAGGTACTCCTGACTCCAGGGCTGGTGCTTTGTCCAGTGCGCCACCTAGCCACCCCTCCCTTATCTCTTTTAATGCTATCTATTTTTGTTGCTGCTTTGTCTGAGATTAGGATTGCTACCCCTGCTTTTTTTTTACTTCAGCTTAAGCAAAATATATTTTGCTCCAACCTTTTACCTTTACTGCATGTGTATCTCTCTGCTTCAAATGAGTTTCTTGTAAGCAGCATATTGTCGGATTCTGTTTTAGAATCGACTCTGCTATTCACTTATGTTTCACATTCAAAGTTATAGTTATTAATTCTTTATTGCCTTCCATACTTTTTTCCCTGTTTGTATTTTCCCCCTTCCCCCTCCCTTTATCTGTATTCCCCAGTATTTTGTTTCTGAATACCACCCCCTTCAGTGTGTTTGCCCTCCTATATCACCCCCTCCCCTTTCCTTCCCCTTTCTCTTTTTTCCCTTTTCCCTTTCTCTTCCTTTTGTTAGTTCCCCCCTTTTCCCCACTCCCCTTCCCTTTCTCCGTCCCCCCTCCTCTTTTCTCCTTTTAATCCTTGAAAGGTTAGATGTTTTTTAAGTTAACTAAGTATGTGTAAGTTGACTTTAAGCCAAGTCTGATGAGAAGAAGATTCAGGTATTTCTCATCTCCTCGCTTCTTCCCCTCTATTACCATAGGTATTTTGTACCTCTTAGTGTAATGAGATTTACACCATTCAATCCCCTCCCTCCTCCCATCTCCTTCCTGTCCCCCTTTTTAAGGAGGACATGTTTTTTAGATCATTCTGAGTCATAGAAAATTCTGAGCATCTGTCACTTCTAGCTATGTACATTCTGTCTAATAGAGTTAAAATTCTTGAGACTTATTAGAGACTTTCTCCCAAGTGGGGTTAAATCCAATTACATCCCATTGGATAGCAGTCTCATGGATAGGTCATGAATCACTTCTGGCTAGTTATTCTCTGTGCTAGAGTTACAGTTCTCAAGATTTATGAGAATCTTTTTCCCCCATGCTGGAATATAGCCTGTTTCAACTTATTGGATAGCAATTTTTTTAACTGCCCCACCCCCCTTTTTTTAACCTTTTTATGTGTCTCTTGAACCTCCTGTTTGATGGCCAGATTTTCTATTTAGCTCTGGTCTTTTCATCAGGAATTTTTGGAATTCTTCCATTTCATTAAATGCCCATCTTTTTCCCTGGAAGAGAAGGCTTAGCTTTGCGGGATAGTAGATTCTTGGCTGCATTCCAAGCTCCCATGCTCTTCAAAATATCTGTTCCAGGCCCTTTGATCTCTTAATGTTGATGCAGCCAGGTCCTTTGTAATCCTTACTGTGGCTCCTTGATATTTAAATTGTTTCTTTCTGGCTGCTTGCAGGATTTTCTCTTTTATTAGATAGTTCTGGAATTTGGCCACAACATTCCTTGGTGTTTTCATTTTAGGGTCTTTTTCTGGATGGGAATGATGTATTCTTTCAGTATCTACTTTGCCCTCTGGTTCCATGATATCAGGGCAGTTTTCCATCACTAGATCCTGTAATATTAAGTCCAGGCTTTTTTTTCTCTTCAGTGTTCTCAGGAAGTCCAATAATTTTCAGGTTGCCCCTCCTCGACCTATTCTCAAGGTCAGTGGTTTTACTGATGAGGTATTTTACATTTTCTTCTTTTTTTGTATTTTTTGGTTTTGTTCAACTGGCTCTTGCTGTCTCATGGAGTCATTAGTTTCTGTAGACTCCATTCTTTTTTTTTAGAGAGGAATTTTCTTCATTAACCTTATGCAACTCCTTTTCCAATTGGTCCATTCTACTTTTGAAAGAGCTTTCCATTTGGCTAATTGAGGTTTTGAGAGAATTATTTTCTTTTTGCATTTGTACAATTGAGGATCTGAGAGATTTATTCTCCTTTTGTATTTGTCCAATTGTATTTTCTAAGGATTTGTTTTCTTGTTGCAAGGTATTAATTGTCTCTCCCAAGTTTTCCAGTTGATTTTTAAACTCCTACCTTATTTCTTCAAGGAAGTCTTTCTGTGTTGAAGACCAGGTCATATTCTCCTCAGAGGTTCTAGGTCTCTCTGATTTAGGGTCATTCCCTTCCAAGAATATTTTTATGGATCCACCTTTCCACTGACCCTTCTTCATTTTGCTAAGACCTTGAGTTGGGGGTGGGTCTGGTTCACAGGGGCTTTGGTATCGCTAGAGGCTTTACTCAGTGCAATTTCTCTGGCTGGCCAGTAGGAGGTGCTGGTTGCTTTCTTTGGAGTGTCTGTGACCTTGATTGAGGCCTTTTCCCTTAGCTTGAAGGGAGGGGTTGAAGCTATTGAATCCTATTGCCTTCTGTCAATGGTGGGCTTTACCCTGGGGTGAGGTCATCCCTCTCCCTATTGGCAGCTGGGCTGGTTCTTCTGCCCACACACCTGTGCCTGAAGCAGAATTAGTTTTGTTCCGGGAAGAGGCCTCAGCAGCAATGGAGGTGTGGACTCAAGAGTTCCTCAGACCAGAGGAGCCCAGGGATGGTGTGTCCACAGCTATCCTGCACCAGAGCTCCCCACCCAGCCCTGTTGAGTCAGCGCGCCCATGCTCCCTAGTTGACTCAAGCCCCCGCATTCTAGCCCCATGGCTGATCCAGCAGGTCCAGCTCTCGGGCCCTCAGACTCCCTGGCTCCAATTCAGTGATCGGGGCTGATCTGCCCTCTGCTCCCAGACTCACCCACTCAAATTCATCCAGTGCTGCTGAGGGAGACAAACCCTGAGGTAGATGTTCTTTCTCCTGACTTTTCTTTCTGGGTTTTGTGGGTTGGATTTCTTTTAAGAGGTTTGTTTCATATGATAGATGGGGAAAGATCAGGAGACTTTAGAACTGTGCCTATCTTCTCTCTGCCATCTTGGCCGGAAGTCCTATGTTAACTATTTTTAAATCTTCCTATCCTACTCTAACCTTTCTACTAACCTTCAATCACACACCACCAACTACTACTCAAATTGGATGTCTACTAAGGCAATTAAAAAACAGGACTCATCATCTTTTCCTCTAACCTCTATCTTCTGTACCTTATTAATTAATATCCATGGTGTCATTCTTTATATTCTCTTTACTCTCTTACTCCTCATATCAAAGGCTTAGTGATTTCACCTTTGTAACATCTAGCTAACATGCCCCATTCTTTCCTCTGACCCTATCATCATTCTGGTGCAGGTCCTTATCTCCTCACACTTTGACTGCTGCAATAGCCTAATGATGGATCTGCCTGCCTCAAGGCTCTCTTCACTCAAATTCATCTTTTAATCACCAAAATGATTATGCTAAGGTGTGGATCTGACCATACCAAGACTTCATCCCCACTCAGTTAACTACTGTGGTTCTCTATCAACTCAAAGAAAATATTTAATCTCTAGACATTTTTTTTTTGTCTGCCATTCCTAGAATGGTGTCCTTTCTTCTCTTCACTTACTGGCTTTCCTGACTTCTTTTAAATCAATTAAAATCCTGCTTTCTTAAGAAGCCTTTACCAGTCTCAATTCTAGTACCTTCCCACTTTTAATAATTCTGTACAAATTCATGTGCTTATTGCCCCCCCCATTGGATTGTAAGCTCCTTGAGGTCAGAGACTGTCTTCTATCTCTGTATCTCCCCAAAACTTAGTACAATTTCTGCCTCACATGAAGCACTTAATAAATATTACCTTACTGATGTGAAAATATGGAGGAGAGAATAATGCTGAAGTAATGATTCTGAATTGCTAGAGGAATGATGGCATCCCCATCGTTAAAAGGAAAGTTCAGAAGAACTTTTTTATGGATTTTATTGGAAACAAAATGGGTTCAGTTTGAATATAATGAGTTTGAAATGTTTCCAGGATATCCATTGGAAGTTTTCAATAGACAGGTTTTGGAATGGGACTATGGTTCAAATAAGAGTATGGTTGATGAGAACACCTGAGAAATAGTGTAAAGATAAGTCTCAAGACAGAGCTTAGGACTATATCATAGATAGAGGCTATGTAGGATTGAATGTACAGCAAAGGAAATTTAAGAAGGAGCAATCAGATTGTTAGAAGGAAATCCAAAGAAGAGCAATCCCAATTAGTATAATAGAGATAGACATGTTTGTAGGCTGCAGAAAAGAAACTAGTTAATAGAGAGAAATTGAAGACTGAAGATAACTTGAGATATTGGTGGGGGGGAGCAATGTGGAGAAAATGAAAGGAAAGACCATTCCTTCATCAGGACTTGTTGAGGAGGAGATAGTACAAGATATTGTTGCAGGTGTGAGAAAGGAGGGAAGTGGAACTCTTGGTAAATGGCCTCAGTTGTTTTAGTAAATATGAATAGAGGCCTTCAGCTGAGTAAGTCAAGAGAAAGTAAAGGAAGATTCTGGGAGAGAAGAGAGGATTAGCTGATTCTGTTATCTGAACAGGTTTTCTCTCCTTTGGTTATTAAATGTTAATAAATATAAAACTATGTAACAAAACTGCACCTTTAGCACCTGTTCAATATCTCAAAATTATCCATTGCTTTTAGAGACTTAAAAAAAAAGTTAAAAGACAGATCCATATTCTCTACTATGAAAATACTAAAATACATGCAATAGTGTTCATAACTTAATGGCATCGTCTTCATATCTGATGGACAGGAAAATGCTAAAAGTTAATTTTTTTTTGTTAAAAGTGTTTTCCTGAAGTATAATTTAAAATTATTTTACAGTGATTTTATAACTTCTAATAAATAGAAATAATAATATATTCTCTTATAAAGTTCTGCAATTTACATTTTTTTATAAATCTAAATAAAACACTGTAGCTGGAAAAATATTTGAAATTTTTCTCTTAAAAAATTAAGATGGGGGGCAGCTAGGTGGCGCAGTGGATAGAGCACCGGCCTTGGAGTCAGGAGTACCTAAGTTCAAATCCAGCCTCAGACACTTAATAATTACCTAGCTGTGTGGCCTTGGGCAAGCCACTTAACTCCATTGCCTTACGAAAAAACAAAAAAATTAAGATGGACTTAACCGGATGAACATGGGCCAAAATGTGAGGTCTTTACCCACTGGTCTTAGTTTTGCTCTCTGAAACTAAACACAGTGAGTCTAATCCTTCTTCCATGTTATAGCCTTTCTAATATTTTAAGACATCTATTTTTCTACTCATTTCTTCTTTTCCAGGATAAGTTTCCTCAATTCTTTAAAGTTCTCATCATGAGATTTGCCTTTCAGAAACTTCGTCATCCTGGTTGCCTCTTCTGGAAGTTCTCTAATAGGGTAGAATGTATGAGGCCATCTAATACAATCTAAACCTGATGGAACCTTCCCTCTGCAAAATTACCCAAAATGTGTCAGTCGTCTGTATATCTCTTTAAGATTAGTACCCTAGATGGTGGTAATCACATCCAGCATTTACATGGTGCTTTAAGGTTTGCAAATCCTATGTTATATGATTTGGTTCTCATAGGAAGCCTCTGAAAGCAAGACTAAACATAATATACCAGATGTAGTAAATTGGGACTTTGGAATTCTCCCAGAGTCTTCATTCCATACTTCTTTTAGTACAGTATAAGTTTTTACTTCTGGCAGTCATGCTGCTACATCACCCTATCTATCATATTGGCTCATATTGAATTTGTAAAGCTCTAAATGCCAAGTATTTATTTATTTTCTTTCTGTTGCTTTTTTCTCCAATCTGTTTTTATTGGAAGGGAAACATGTAAAATATGTTATCAGAAAATTAGCCAAATGTATCCATGAAATTAATTCCTATATCTACAGTTCCTAGCAGATGTGGTATTTAGAGGCTAAGACTCATGAGAATCAGGGAAATATAGTCAATAATGCACCAGCCCTGGAATCAGGAGGATGGAGTATTAAGCCTGGATTTCAAAAGACCTGAATTCAAATTTAACCTTAAACATTTAGCACCTTATATGACCCTGGGGGAAAAAAATCACTTAATCTCTGTTTACCTCAGTTTCCTCACCTAGAAAATGAAAATAATAAAGGCAATTATGTCCCAAAGAGCTTAGCACAGTACCTGTGGTATAGTAAGTACTATATAGATATTATATTATTATTTTATTATTTTTGTTAAAGGGGGTTAGTAGAATCAGTTTCAAAATTGGAGTAGATCATAATGACTATCTAGTTCAACTCATTCTTGATTAAGTATCCCCTTTGCATTATAACCAGCAAGTAATGACTCAGCCTTTGGTTGAAAACATCTAGTAAGAAGGAGCTTATTGTTTCTTAGTTCTTAACACATTAATTCAACTTAACTCTTAATTCAACTCATTCCAATTTTATTCTTCTTCATTCATTTTTCTTCACATCTGACTCTTTGTGACCTCATTTGAATTTTTTCTTGTCAGAAAAAGTGATTTACCATTTCCTTCTCTAGCTCATTTTACATATGAGGAAACTGAGGGTAATGGGGTTAAGTGACTTGCCCAGGTCACATAGCTAGTAAGTATCTGAACCTAGATTTTAACTCAGGAAGATAAATCTTCCTATCTTCAGGCCTGGCACTTTATCCACTGGGCCACCTAGCTGTCTGATTCCACTTTTAATAGCTTTAAATATGGGAAATTGTTTGTTCATCAGACTAAATTTTCTGTTTTCCATTTCTGCACATTGTTTCTTGTTCTGTCTTCTGGGGTTAAGCAGAGTAAATTTGTTCATTCTTCCTAACAAGATGATGCTGCAGTTATCCTTTACCATTCAAGTCTTTTCTGAAATGTAAACATTCCCCGGTTCCTTCCATTAATTCTCAGATGGTATGAACCCAAGGCATTTGACCATTCTTGATACTCTGCACCTTAACAGTATCCTTCCTAAAATACGGCATCTGAAGCTGAAGACAGAAGCCCCAGTGTGGTCTGCCTGTAGCAAAATTCATTGGAACTTTATTCCTGGATGCTATGCTTCTCTTGATTGATCATTCCATGATGCCTTTGCCATCATACCATAAATTTGATTATACTTGTCTTACACTAAAATCCCCAGGATTTTTTTTAATGAATTGTTCTTATAAAGCAAAACTTTTTATACTATATGATATTAATGAAGTTGTACTTTTACAGACTGCCAAGATCTTTTTAATGTCTTAGTTGTCATCTAATATAGGGGTTTCAGTCCTAAGGGAGTAATGAAATTAGATGAGAGGGAAAAATACTCTTTTATTTCCACTAATTTATAACAGAAAATTATCATTTTCTTCAATTCCTATATCCTATTTAAAATGAAAAAGAAAAAAAGCATATTCTAAAAAATCCAGAACTTCATCATACAGCTGGAAGGGTTGGTCCACCCTCTCTCTCTTGCTCGCTCTCTCTCTCTCTCTCTCTCTCTCTCACACACACACACACACACACACACACACACACACACACACACACACAAAGAGTCACACTCTGATCTAAAGTTAGCTAGCAGTCCCTACTGTGCATCATTTTGTCTAGATCAGTTTGACATTCTTTCCAGCATTGTAATTTTCTTGAAGTGCAAATCTGACTGTATCACTCTCTTAATTGGTAAACTGTAGTGGTTCACTCTAACCTTTGAAAATAAAATATAAAGTCCTTTGTTTTATCTTTTGAAGTCTTTCACAACTTTTCCCCAAATAGTTTTTTTACTTCCCCCCCCTCAAAGGGAAGCAGATGAGGCAGTAGATAGAATGCCAGCTTTTAAGTCAGAAGGATAAAGTCAGTTCAGTTCTGACCTTAAATACTATCTGGGTGACCCTGAGCAAGTAAATCACTTAACCCTGTTTGCCTCAATTTCCTTGTCTATAAAATGAACTGGAGAAGAACATAGCAAATTGCTCCAGTATCTTTTTAATCTCATATGCAATCATGGAGAAGTTGGTCATGAATGAAAAAGGAAAATGACTCACCTGAATTCCCTCTCTCACAATTGTTGATACAACCAAATGATCTCATTTCTGTTCTTCATACCTAATAATCTATTTCCCAGTCTCTACCTTTGTACTGGCCATTGTCCTTGCCTAGAATATTCTCCTATCTCCCATCAGCCTCCCAAAATCCCTCCTTCAAGATGCAATTTCACTACCACCTTTGACATAGTCTTTCCTGATATCCACCTTCCTCACCCAAACTGCTCATAGGTTTTTCTATTGATTCATTTATGCCATTTCTGTTCACGGTGTTCATCGACTATATGTCTTCTCTAATAGAATGGCATACCCTTGAGAATAGAGATTGCTTCATTCATTATATTCATAATCCCAACATCTGGCATAATTTCTGGCATGTAGGCTTGTAATATTAATTGATTTGATTGATAATTGAGGTTTGATAAGTGTGTCTTCCATGCTTTTATCCAAGTCACTGATAAAGATGGCAGGACCATGAACATGTTCTTGAGAGAACACCCTGGATGTTTTCCTAAATGACATAAACTTTTTAAGGATTGCTTTTTCAGTAGGGCCAATTCTGAAGTAGAGAATAAGATAATGATTAGAGAGAGGTGTCATCTTCAATTTTTCCAAAGAAGTGAAAATTGAGATAAGGTCCAGGACACACTCGTCTTCTTCTCATATAGACTAGTTGCCTCTTCTCCCTGGAAAGTCATTCATTCATTTTTTACCAGAACTCCCAGATTTTTTCCATATGAACTGTGATTTCATTTTAGTTGAATAAAGGTACTGAGGTATGAACTTGATCATTAAAAAATAAACATGAAAATTATAGTTGATCTCTCCTTTCTTTCCTTATTTAGGTGACATTCTTATGAAACCAGCAAGTTCTTTAGCTTTAATCTAATGTTTTTCTACATGCAAGAAAAGAGGTGTCAATTATTTATCATGGAGCACAATTTAGGCATTGTAGAAGTATCCCATCCATTCCAACTAATGTACTATAGATGTACTATAGCAAATGCAGTCTTTTGGTGTGTGTGTGTGTGAAAATGTAATTGTTGCAGTAAAGACCTACAAAGACCTTATCTACCTTAACACAAATTTTTTGAACTCTAAGCCTCACATCTCATAACTGTGCATAAACATTTAAACTAAGTGCTTTCTCCCTTTTTTTGTTTATTTTTATTTTTTCTAGTACTGGAGAAAATAAAATTTGAGTTTTGTGATCAGTGTCATGGAATGTCAAGTCGTTTCACTTGTCTAAAAAAAACAACTACCTTGGAAGACACTTAGAGAATGAAGACTTTGGAGAACAACTGATGGGAAAAAAAAAAACCTTCATCTTTGAGCTCTAATGATTTCTAAAATGCCAGGAGCTACAGTGTAGTTTCCTGGGTAACCATTGCTTTAAGTGTTCCAGAAGATTATGTTTTGAAACACTTTGTGTATTTATTTTTGACTGTACACATTGTTAATAGGAGAAATACATTTTCATTGTTTATAACCTGATATTAACTTTCAAGGAATAATGTGGCCAATGTCCCTTCAATTTGTTAAGGCCTTATATATAAATAACGGTATGAGTTGATTATGCTTGTTTTAAGTTTGACTGGATGTTGGGTCTTTAAGGGTCTTTAAGGGAAAAAGGTAAATTTTTCTTTTTATTTTGCACCTAAAATTTGTATTTCACAATTTATGAACTACTCTTTCCCAGATCAGGAAATGTTTTCAATTGGAAAAGACAATCATTTCCTCCTACTTATTAAGAAATATTTTGAAAATATAGATCATTGGTCAGATAAGTTGTAAGTATGTAAAGTAGAAGAGAAAAAATAATTTGACTAATCAGACAAATGACAATATTATAGTAATTTTCAGTATTGAACTTGGGATATTTTTATGTATAAATATAAACATGCATTCTGTGATTTCAATAAATAAATTCTTTTGAGATAAACTTTTCTTCTATAAGCATTCTCAGTTGTATCTTTCTTGGTACTTATTAAATGAAATCATGTTTACTCATAGATTTAAATTTAATTATTTCTTTCTTATTTTAGTGCTATTTATAACATGATGTAGTAGAAAGAACCCAGTGATGCTGAGTTCAGATTCTGGCTTTTGACACTTAATTGCCATATAGGTCAATCAATTCACTTTTCTGAACCTCAGTTTTCTGTAAAATGAATTCGTTAATATACTGCCTAATTTATAAGGTTAAGGGGAGAAGAAAATGAAAGAGACTTTGTAAACCTAAAAGAGTTTCTTAAATGTTACTAATTTACAATCTTCCAGCCAATTCTTGGGCCTCATAGAGATAAAACAAAGTAATCATGTACACATTCACATTTCTAAAAATGATGATCACTTGGCTTACCTTTGAAGGAAAAAAAATGACACCACATATATTTGAAGCTTGATAAATATTCATTTAAAACAAACTTGTGAAAAGATTGGATGACAATAAAGGTAATATAACAAATGGTTCAATGACAGAAGGCCTGTGTGATCCACAGAATTTCAGTCCTATTAAAGCTCTTAAAGGCTATCAATCCACAGCCCCTTCATTTTATTGATAATGGATCTGAAGTTGAAAAAAGGAGCATAGGATTTAGAGATAGAAGAGTTTTGAAGATCATTTGATCCAAACCTTATTTTACAAATCAAAGACCTAAAATACTCCAAGAAATAAAGTAAACTTGCCCGAGATCAGTTAGTGACATTTTGACCATGTCTCTCTCCTGGTCAGTTATCTCCATTCATGCTGTTATCATATAGCAATTCCTCTCTTTGGCATCTAAAGTTCTTTACAATTCAGCCCTCAATTATTTTATCAGCTTTATCATACATTTCTACCCTTGACACCCAAAGTACAAGCTGGACTTGGCTAATTCTGTTGTGGTTCCCCCCTTTTATTTCCTTCTTCCTTTCAGTCTTCCCCCTTGCTTGGGGGGAGAGGCAGCTGAGTACCCTCTCTTCATGTCATAGTGAAAATTGTCAACCTCACATCTTGTTAGTTCTTTGTAAGGGAAAACCACACAGGGTACTAATAGATTATGCCTCTTTGGTCAGTTAGGTCCTGCAGCTATCTTGATCAAAAGAAGTGAATTTGGAAGTACCCCTGAGATTAATATCTAATAGCTATTAGTTACCTTACCAGGCAAGTGGACTGGACTCAGAATAAGCCAATTGCTGAAAAGGGCCAATCAGGAACCTGCATTGAACCAGTTTTGCCCAGTCCCATTTGTCTTTGCTGGTGTTCACTGGCTCACCTTGCTGAACTCTGCCCCCTCTCCCCCAAACTTGTCTAAACCAGTCTTGTGGTCAACTGTTGTAGCCAAAACATTTTGTTTCTGTGTCCCACCTGTTCCTAGGATACTGTAGCACATGCCCTGCAACTACTCTTCTGAATCTCCTGGCATTGCTGCAGCCCCAGAACCTGGTTGCCACAGCTCCTCCAGGATTCTGAGATTTTCTTTTTAAGTTCATGAACCCCCACCCCCCAACAACCTGTTTCTCTACTGATTAGGTTAGTAAAAATAAGCTAGACTTAACTGACTTTTAGAAAGGGAGGTTTTACTGAGGTGGTAGCTTTAACAGTGGAAGTAAAGAAGAGATGGTATATAAGCATCTGTGTTGGAAAATAACCAGTAGCTCAGAGTAGAAATTAAGTGGATAAAATTATAAGTTTCAGTAAAGAAAAAGTAAAGAAGTCTCAGTAAAATCATAAATCACAATAAAATAAGCTTATTACAATCAGTCATAACCTATCACAATAAGGTTCTTAGCACAATCAATCATCACTTGCCAGTGTGTCCATACCTCATGAGAAGCTCCAAATAATACCCTGAGTCTCCAGTTTAAATCAGCCTCTAAACAAAGAATACTTTTCCTTAGGTTGGGTGGTGGTTCTAAGAACTGGACATCCGTAATGTTTATGCTTAGGGAGTTCTCTTCAAGTTCTCTTCAAGCATAATCATTTCCCAACTTGCTTATGTACTCAAACTCAGATTTATGTTGTCAGTTTGAGGTCAGATAATGAGCAACTTTTAATGAGGATCACTTGATTTTTTTTACATTCCCAAAACAACATCCCCCACAAAAGTCTGTGACATACTTTCTTGTCATTACATAGTAAGTCTAGGAGACAGTGGACTAAGGTTCAGAGAGCACTACATTTCAAATCCAGTATATTGGAAGCCCTTTCTCCCTTTTGTTGGATTTTTGTAAAGTTTCTCTTCAGTCTAATATCTCTGCTCCATTGGATTCCTTATAGAATTAAAGACACACCTATATTCAATCTGTCTAGTTTGTCCTTATTTCTGAAATCAGACACGCCTTTTCAGGATTGCTGCCAGGACTGCCCCCTCTGAAGTTCACAAGATATTTCTCTGGTCCAGTGGATTGTGGAGGAGACCATGACTGAGGATGACCTTCTCTTCACCTCCTCTCCCTTCCCCCACCTCCATCATTCCCTTCTTAAGGGCTTACCTGAAAGGACTCTTCCTTTATGCTGGCAGACATACAAATCCTGTATTCCAAACAAACTTAATAATTTTTATAAAAACCTTCTTGGATATCACCAAGTCTCTCAACAAATCCTAACAGAATTCCTGAGCAACCTCATTCCAAAGTCATTCAATGATTATCAAGGACTTTGTAATTAATTGATCAATGACAGTCTAAAGCTGTTGACTGATTGATTCAAGGCAGATCTTCACAACTCAGTTAAGGAAATAGGGCTTAGCATTTTATTGTTTCAAGGGAGAGGGGGTGATTTCATTTTCTTTTTTAGTTTGTTGGGTTTTTTTTTGCAAGGCAGTGGGGTTAAGTGGCTTGCCCAAGGCCATGCAGCTAGGTAATGATTAAGTGCCTGAGGCTGTATTTGAACTCAGGTTCTCCTGACTCCAGGGCCAGTGCTCTATCCACTGTACCACCTAGCCACCCCTGATTTCATTTTTTTTATCATTCCAGACCCCAAAAACAAAATTGGAATAATGTAACCGAAGGAACAACAAAACAGCTAGAAGCTGGGAAATTATAATGGCCAAGTTTGTCCTAAAAGATATGAGGGGGCACTTTCCTTCTTTTCAGAGGTCAGGAATTATGATGAGGAACCATTACATGTAATTTCAGAATTGACCGGTTGTTGTGCCTGACATTTTTTCCTTTCTCTTTTTTCTTCTCTCTTGCAAGCAACAGCTCTCTGGGAGAGGAGGAGGGAGGAAAAGAGATGGTTCTCATCATGCAGTGAAATTGAGGGCTACTGGATGAAGAAGACGTCTTTTTTTAACCACCTTTATATTGTTACAATAGGCATTGAAATGGTAATTTTAGAGGAATGTAGAGGAATCTTTCTGCCAAACTTGTTTAAAGCTAAAGGTTTTCAAAGCTTAGAATATGGAAAGAAATGAGTAAGACTGAAAAATGCATCTGTGCTGGTAGCGCAAATATTCCTTCCAGTGAGATTGCTAATCTATTGAAGGATTGAAATAAACTCAATCATGTCATCACAAGGTATTTAGGGTTGTTCCTACCCATATCATGGCAATGGAAACTTCTGAAAAACTAAAAAAAATCTATTTTTGACTATTATACTGCTACATATGAACTGCCCCTAAATCATAATTTTCACTATTTCCAAGTTGTCCTAAATATATTTTTCAACAAAAAACCCAATTTATCTCTTCATTATAAATGAAAAATTAGGGCACTGGCTATATAACTTGTTTTCCTAAATCTGAAATAATTTGTCTCAGTGTAATGAGATGATTTATTGCAGAGTATAATATTTTTAGTTTGTAATCATCAACTATATATTGAGCACCTGCTGTGTGCCTGCCAGTGTACTGTTGGGTTCCAAACTGTGAATGCTGAAATACCACAGACTCCATCATTTAAAACTGACAGAAATATTTTTAGAATTCCTGGGCCTCATCCTAAGGAGTGACTAAACCACTTTGTCCCACTATTTAACATACTGGAGCAGTAATAGGTTAAAGTAAAGTTTGCCAAGGTGACCAGAGACTCATGGTGTCATGGAGTTAGTGCCAAAAAGGAACTGAATGCCTCCACTTTAAAGATGAGTAAAGTGAGTCAGGATTTGAAACTAATTTCTTTGATTCCAAATTCAGTATTCTTTTCACAGCTAGAATTATATCCACATTAATTTCCTCCCAGAGAAATTTTTTTATTGATTTAAACATTAATTTTTCACTTGCTAATTGTCAAAAGAATCTTTATATTTCCTGTGTGTTGATTGAGTGAAACATCAGCTAACTAGAACCCTAAAATTCGCAATTATTTCTGCTAAGTCAGAGGATTTTAAAATGGGCATCAAAATCTATAGCCATCCCCTTTCACATTTTGACCCCCATCTCAAGTCTAATCCAAATATAAGGCACTTTCTCTGCACCCACTAAAAATATGATTCACAAGATTCCACCAAAGTATATACTTTTACCAGCAGACCAGAGGACATATTAGTTTCAAATAAAATGACATTTAATTTAACAGCACAGCACAGTAGAAACAAAATCTCTTCCCATGCACAAATGACCCATGCCTTCCAAAGGGTACCACACAAATGATGAGAGGAGGAACACATGTAGAGAATATGTGTGATCAGGAAATATCCACAAGAGACATCACCAAGCAATCTTTGTAGCTAGAGCATTTGTTTGAAGATGCATATTCCAGAAACAGTACACACAATAAGAGGCTTGAGTGGCCAGGGTAACTCACACCTTTCATGCTGTAGGCTTGCCCATCTTCTCTAATGATGGTATCATGCTATTCACCAAGGAGCATGACTTTTTGTTGAACCCATCTTCTCTATTGAACATTGTCATTAGGCTGGGCATATTATCTGAACTAAATGCCTTGTTTCCACATTCTCAGCATAGATTTGTTTTTTTTCTGGGTGTTTCCTTTGTTCTTCAAATTACAAAGGTCAACATCAAAATCTCTAATTAAGACAAGCCTGAAAACTTTTTAGGCTATAACTGCTCAGACTCATCTGGGGCAGCTCAACAAAAAACTAAGTTAGAGTAAGAGGTTTTCTTTGTTTTGTTTTAATATCTGTATCTGGTAATTAGTCAAAGTATATGCTCTCAGTCATCACACTAGTCTACAACTCATTCTTGGAATATGCTCTATACCCACTAATAACTAGAGTCCCTAACTTTCTTCGGAGGTCTTCCCTGAGACCTTTCCTGATATCCCCTTGTCTTCTCACCTCAGACTGATAGTGACTCTTCTCTGAAATTGCCTTGTATTTTATTTGTCCAGATTTTTTTAAGAATGTGAATGCAAGTTAGTGAGGTATAGAGAATTGTCTAGGAGTCCAGGAGACCTGAGTTCAAGTACTGCCTGTGACACACAATGCCTATTAGACCCTAGGCAAGTTGCTTAATCTCTCAAGGCTCTTCACACCTTCTTAAGATTGTAGAAGAAGAGGAAAGTGCCAGCCTGAGTTGGTAGAGGCAGTTCCTTTTCCATGTGTTCCCAATAGCAAGGGAATCACAGTCCCTATCCCCATGACTATGAATATGTTATTCCTTTAGAATATAAGCTTCCTGAGGACAGGAGCAGTTTTTGTATCCCTAGTGGCTAGCATAGTGTCTAGATGTAGCAGGTATTTTTTTAGGGTTTTTTTTTTTTGCAAGGTAATGGAGTTAAGTGGCTTGCCACACAACTAGGTAATTACTAAGTATCTGAGGCCTCATTTGAACTCAGGTCCTCTTGACTCCAGGGCAGGTGCTCTATCCACTGTGCCACCTAGCCACCACTGGCAGGTACCTTATACACACACACACACACACACACACACACACACACACACACACACACTTTTTTGGCTAATTTATTGCCTTAGGGTTAAAAATTCCTTAATTCCTATTTAACTCCTGTGAACAACCTGTGACACCCCTACCCCCCTATTTCTTTTGGTATAATATGGTTCTCTGTCAAAAAAATCCCATGGAAATTCTGTGTAGCTTATAAGGCTGCAAAGCTTACTATGGTTTTGAGAATCCTCTCTAATTAGTGTGAAAATAAATCTGAGCAAGAACGGAAGTTTGTATATCTGTATATGCACATATCCCTGGGTTGGTAGCAAAAATATTTTGTAATTTGTTTTTGCCATGCCTTCTCAGTAAATTCCTTTTTTTTAGGTGTATATGTAGGTGTATATATAAATGTGTGTGTGTGTGTGTGTGTGTGTGTGTGTGTAAAATGTACCCCATTAATGGTCACTGGGTATGCCACCATCCTGGAGGGAATTATTCACATTTGCAGAGGTCTTGACATAACTGAGAAGGCACAAAGATCCTGGGCTTGGGAGAAGCCATCTCTTTAACATAACTCCTAGTTAGTGTGTCTGATATCTGTGTCTGATATCCTAAGTTGAAGGTCATTCCTTCCTTTGATGAAGAAGTAACTTTTCACATCCTACCTTCTGATAGAGGAATGTATAAGATTCCATCTTAAAGGTCTGTTTCTCTTGCTAGATCCTCCATGCACACCTGTGTAATCAGCAAGCTTGGAGAAATATTAATAAATGCAGATGCTAATCTAATTCTGTTTTGCTATTTCTTAAGACCAAATGTTGGAGGCTGATGTTTGTTCCTCATTAGGACAAACTCTGAGGGTTAACATATTTAATATAATTATTAGCATTAATATTATTTTTAAGACAAAATTCACAAACGTCCTCCATATACTATCTATCCATCCATATTTCTTCCAAAAATTGTTCTTTTTTTCTGGCCACCTCAAAACCTACCTAGAAGGAGATTTTGTCTGTTTTAGATGGCAATCTTTCTAAAAAACAAACCAAAAAAGATTACAAATGTCTTTGTCTTCTTAAATCAATAAACAAACATTTATAAAGTACACTGTACTTTTCAGACATTATAACTAGGGGCTAGGAGTAAAAAAGACAACAGAGCAACCCCTCTGGGTTCGATCCTCTAATTCACACTAGCTCTGGCAAATTAGATTCCCAGAGGGGAGAATAGTTCTTTTCCCCTTAGGGTTCTAGGGAATAATACTAATTGGTGGTAAAATTTAATATCATCACTCACAAGTTCACATCCAGGGTGCTCCCCAGCGTCAATCCATCTGTGGAACTCTATTAGTTTCTAAAAAAAGGGAATTTACTGAGAAGGCATGACAAAAACAATAGTTACAAAATAATTTCACTACCAACCCAGTGATTCCTTTTGTACATATGAGGTCTCTTAGGAGATGGGACTCAAACTTAAAATGCAATGAGAGTGAAACACATGTTTCCTTCTTAATTTTAGCCACAAAAATTCTTATATACTTTCATGGAGTCCTCATGAGGTTCCCTGTAGGTATAGGTCTGTGATGGCATTTAAGTATTGGTCCCTTTCTAGAGTCTAGAGTCCATAGCATATCTCTCCATCAAGGGGGTCAAAACCCCTGAAGCATTTGTCATTCTCAGGGGATGTCTTTCATCTCCATCTTCAGGTGCTTTCTCTGTTTTAGAAGCCACAGCTCCTATAGCAGAAATTGCTACCACCTATAATTGCAAGGGGGCTCTCTGATGGCTTTAAATGACTCACTGAATAATACCTGGGTCTTCCTACCTAAGGAAACTTTAATCTAAAATATGGAAAAAATGAATATTAGAAATAGAATAAGACATCAATCTTCTCTGAGGATGCCATGCTATTCCATAAACGTTATGACTGCTCTTTACTAGGTACATTAAAGTAGATGAAATGCCAAACCTCGTTAGAAAGACCTGAGTTCAAATTCAATCTCAAACATTTACTTGCTATATGAACCTGGGCAAGTCATTTAACCTCACTCTGTCTCAGTTTTCTCAAAAGTGGAGATAATTGTAATATCTGCCTCCCCGCGTTTGACTAGTTCAGCTTCAGTCCTCAATATGCATGCATGTATAATAAGGCTTAACTGACCTTTGCGACCCTGTTTTGCCCATGTTCCAGTTGTTTTTATGATGTGGTACAATTAGAATTCCTTCCTGGCCTCCTGTCCCTCATTCTGCAGTCTTTATTAAGCATTTTCTTTCAGAGTCCATTGCCTTGCCACATTGGTGACAAGCAGTCTCCTATGCCACATCGGTTCCTTTTCTAAAAATTCATAATAAATTTGAGGCTTGCATGGCTCTGAACCCAGGATTGGAGTATATATACTCTATACCTCGTCTAAGCCACCAGATTGCCCATGGAACAATGAACAGTGGTACACACACACCTGTGTCGTTCTTCATTGGTATCTGATTTCCTCCTCTATTAGTATCCTTGTATAGTAGAGTCACTCTTCAGAAAGATCTCTCTCACATTTTGCCTTAACCACCTGGTACTCTTCTCAGTTAAGTGTTCTTTTCATTTTCCTTTTCTATATTATTATCCATATATCCATTCCCTTAACTGAGGGTTCTATTTTTTAATTTCTCTTCTCTGTATCCTTCTGTTGATAATTTCATCAACCCTCATGAGTTCAAATTTCACTTCCATGCAGATCGATCCTGAGGTCTAAATATCTAGTCCTAGTCATTTTTCTGGGCTCAATCCAGTTCTACACCAGTTGACTATAGGGACTTTCAACTTGGATAGCTTCTAGCATCTCAAAGTCGAGCTGTCCAACATTGAACTTGTAATTATTCTCCTCCTCCAAACTTCCCTGTTGTATTCAAAGGCATCACAGGTTTTTTTTATTCACCCATATTTGCAACCTCAGAATCATCTTTGACTCATTTTCTCTCACCCCACATATCCAATCATTTGCCAAACCTTGAAATGTTCCTCATCATTATCTTTTACCCACTCCTATTTTCTCTATTCACATAGTTACCAACAAATTTGAGGCCTCTTCTGGATAATTACAACTTATTCCTCATTGATCTCCCTTTCTCCATTCAGACCCATCCTTTACACATCTACCAAAGAGGTATTCCTACTTCATAAATCTGAACATATCACTGCATAACTCCAAATAGTCTAGTAGTTCCCCAACATCTCTAAGATCAGATAGAGGGTAATATAAAGCCCTCACAATGTAGGTGCTTCATTAAGCAGCCTTTGGACCAATCAAACTGACTTTTTTTTTCCTGTTTTTCACAGTTGACAGTCTATCTTTGATCTCTGTGCTTTTGCTCAGTCTGTCTTCCCCACTTAGCATTCTTAGTTACCTTAAAAGATCCATCGGAAAAAAAAAACCAAAAAAGATCCATCAAAATGTCACCTTCAACAGGAATTCTTGATCCTTATAGCTTAGTGCTACCCTCATCAAAATTCCTTTATATTTTAAAAACAGGTTTATATATTCTTATACATATATAGCTAGATAGATGGATATCGATATTGTCTCCCCTACTAAAATACAACTTCACTGAAGGTAGGGATTGCTTCCTTTCTGTTTCTTTGTATCCTATGGCCTAGCTTAAAACCAATGTTTAATCAATATTTACTACAAAATTGTATCTCTTTTCTTAGAGATGGGTGCTTTAGAGTCACAACAATTCTTTTATCCTGATTAACTCAACGATTTTGTGGGATTCAATTGTTTATCCTTTGAAATTTACAAAATGTATCACAAAAGTTTATAAATTTGAAGAATAATTTATTTAGGATCATAGGATTTAGGGTTAGAAGAAAATTTAATCTACTCCAACCACCTCATTTTATAGATAAAGTCCAGAGAAATCTAGTGATTTATCAGATATCACAGAGCAGTGTGGTAGATTCTGGATTAAACCTGAATTTCCTGATTTCAAGCCCAAGAAGGCTTGTTTTCTGTAATTTTTGAATGAAGGAGATTTTATAGATTACTATTTGTCAAGTATGGTATAGGGAAAAAAAAACTTACCCAATGCAATAGTGGTTTGCACTGTCTTGCATCTGAGTCCCTTCCAGCTCTAAGTTTCTATAATTTGGTGATATTTAATGGTTTTGATTATATATGTAGAATAAATATTAAATAATATATTCACTAATTTTTCCTCCTTTAATTTCCAATGTTTTCTTGTAGTGGAGGTGACCTAGGCTCTATAAGGTCATGCTGACAGAGTGCAAATTCCAAAAGGTTCTTTAAAACTGCAAAGATTTTGAGTACAGATCCAATGATGGACTCTTCAATATCCAAGAACCAGCATTTGGAATGGCTGAAGGCTGACTATTAGACACTGATTTTTCTAACCTTAGTAACTCACCAAGTCTGTCTAATAAAACACAAAATGATTGCAATTAGAGTATGAAGTATCCACAATGATGAGTCATGGATCCCTGAAATACTGAATGATAGATACAATAGAGCAAGCATCACTTTTTATCCAGACAGATCTCAGACAGACCCATATTTCTCCTTACAATGATGCAAAAAGTGAAAGTGATGTACTAGATGTAATTTTGCATTTGGAGTTAAGAAGACATGCATTCAAATCCTTCCAATATGGGTTACTTAAATGTGTGAAACTGGACAAGTCATGTAACCTCTCCCAACTCAGTTATTTTAGTTGTAAAGTGGACAAAATAATAGTCCTTACTTCTTAAGGTTGTTATAAGAATCAAATAACATAATATATGTAAAATACATTGTAAAACGTAAGGTACTATAAATGTAAGATGTTGTACTCTGTTCCATAAGGTCACTAGATAAATGTCAGATCTGTGGGGGAAAACCAAACCATCATAGATTTATTTGATACAATCAACATAATTAAATACATATTGAAGCCATTCTGTGACATTGTTTAAATTCTCACATCCACATGAGAGAAAAAAATAAATCTTGTTTATTTACTGGATAACTGTAAAAAAACTATGCTTTGGTCATATTTTAATAACTCTCCTTTGGAGAGTCAAGAGATCTGGGGTCAAATTCCATCTCTAACAGATACTTCCTTGCTCTGTGACCTTGAATGAACCCCCTTGGTAAAATGGATATATTATTTGTATTACCTATCTCAAAAGTTTATTGTGAGGAAGTCAGTTTGTAAGTAAGATCCATTAATAGCAGAGGAAAAAAGATAATCAATTTTTTGATAGCACAAAATATAGGAGACTTACTGCCAATCATAGCTCCCTAATTGTGATGTGTTCGAAATGATTGATGTGGAAGGGGATGACTCATAGTAGTTCAATTTGGGTTTCTTATTTGGCTTTATTTTTGCACTGTTCTTTGTGTTTCTAAGGTAGGATCAAATTATCTTAGGTGGGGGAGGGTTTAGGAAAACCAGAATATAGAATTTCATCTGTTCCAGACCATAAAATCCCTGAGAGTCTCCTGGTCATTCTCAGATGTTGTTCTGCCTTCCTTCTGGTTGATGCTGGAAACAGGATTGTAGATATTTCTCAGTTATCCTCTTCTGGGTTTTGGTCACACTCAGTGATCTGATGATAGTCATAGAGTCATTGATTTAGGACAAGAAGAAATATGAGAGATCTTCTACTTCATTATTTTCATTTTTCCATATGAGGAAGCAAGACTCAGGTTTGTCTGGACCTGTGGTTTCAACTCCCACTAGTAATACTGTTCAGCATTTGCTCCATAGCTTATTGTTCAAGAGCTGCTTGAAGAGGTTAAATAACTTACAGAGGGGTCATATAACTAACATATATTTGAAGCAGGATTTGAACTTAGGTCATTTTAACTCAAAACCTGGCTCTTGATCCACCACACTGAGTTATCTTTCTGTCAGTCACAAAATACAATTTTTCAGGATTTTGAGTACTCAGCAATTCAAAGAGAGAATATATTACCACTCTCACTGTCTTGGGTATTGGGACAATCCCCTTTAAAAATATTGGCATCAGGAAGAGATGAATGAAAATAATCAGATCATCATAGCTCATAAGGAGAAAAAGTTTAAACACCCTAGGTTTTTAATCAGTCAACAGACCTTTGATCAATCAATCAATCAATCAAAAAACATTTATTAAGCATCTACTCTGTGATAGACACCATTTTCCTTAATCCACTGGAGATGGAAAGGGCAAACCATTGCTGCATCTTTCCTAAGCTTGATCCTTGGAGTTATGAAGAGTTGGAAATGACTGAATGAGTGAATAATAATGTATTAATTTGTAAGGATAAAACAAACAAAATTAAAAAAAATCACTCTCAGCCCTCAAAAAAGCTCATATTCTAATTGGAGTAGTAAAACATTCATAAATTTATACATTAGAATAGATGGAATATATAGCCTTTAAGGGGACAGCAGTGGCAAACATGGGAATTATGGAAGTCCTTGTGCATGAAATGGTCTTTGAACCTAAAGGAAGCCAAAAATTCTCTGAGATGTGAGGAGGGAGAAAATTTCCTAAACTATCCCCCACCTAAGATACTTTAGTCTTACCTTAGAAAAAGAAAGAAGAGAACAGTACAAAAATAAAACCAAATAAGAAACCCAAATTGAATTACTATGAGTCATCTCCTTCTGAATCAATCAGTTCAATTGTGGAGATAAGAGATGAAGCATCCTTTGTGATAAACAAGTAAACTACCTTGCCAGGGCCAAGAATGCTCAAAGGAGAGAAATCTGTAAGAAGACTAAAAGGTAGGACAGTGCTAAATTGTGAAAAGCTTTAAATGTTGAACAGGAGTTTATATTTGATCCTAAAAGTATTAGTGGGTCACTGGAATCTATTGGGCACTAGGCAAACCTGTGTTTTAGGAAAGTAACTCTCACTTATGCAGAGGATGAATTAGAGAGAGGAGGTACTTGGAAAAATTCAACTGAAGTTATCTGCATAGTTCAGGTAACAGTTGATATAGGTATGTGCAAAAGCAATAACTGTGTGAATGGAGAAGAAGGGAAATATTTGAGAAGTACTGGGTAGAAAGAAATTACAAAATCTGGCCACTAATTGGATGTGTGGATATTGGATTAAGAGTGAAAGAGTTAAGGATGGCAACAAGGTTGTGAAATAAAATCAAGTCTTTTACAGGAAGACTTTCCCAGTCTCTTTTAATTCTAGTGCCTTCCCCTGTTAATTGTTTCTTATTTATTCTGTATATATCTTGTTTTACATATATATGTATATATATATGTATATTTGCATATTGTCATCCCCCCCACCAATACTACCATCAATATATTGTAAACTCTTTGCCTTTTGTCTCTTTATGTATCTTTAGCACAGAGGTTCTTAATAGGTTCTTAATAATTATGTATTGATTGACTGAAAGAATGAAGTATAGTAGATTCTTTAACAGTAATAAGGAAGTTCATAAGTGAGGATCTGGAATAAAGATAATGAGTTCCATAAAGTAGTAACCAAATTAACTTGAATAATGAAATATATTAAAGCCCCCATCTTAATTTTTAGTTTTACGTATTTGGGAAGTTCTGCCCCCACCTCAACAGACTTCTTACTAGATCTTGATATGTTAACTTCCTTGGTATAATACTTCTCTCCCATTGAAAGGGAGATAACAGTGAAACCTCTAAAAATAAGAGGAAATAATAATGATAAACTAAATATTTAGGCCCAGAATAATGAGCAGTTGATTGTATAATAAAAGAAAAATATGTGAATTGGCTAGCAAAAGAGTTAATATGTAATGAGGTAAAATAGAGCTATATTCTAGTCTGTGTCTTACTTTGGATTTTGTGACATACATGAAATTGTTGCTGCAGGGAGATTAGATAGAAATTGCATTGTTTTCATAATGATGTTTAGAATGGTGAATGAATAATAAATACTAATGATCATTGTATCACATCCATGTGGTAGAATATTGAATTTCTCTTTCCTGAGTCAAAATTGCCTCATTGTAATTTCCCACCCTTGGTCCTAGTTCTGCCCTCTGGAACTATGTGAACTAAATCCAATTCTTCTATTTGACAGCCATAGGATCATGGGATTTAAAGCTAGAAGCTCATCTAGTCCAATCCATTTATTTCACAGATGAGGGAACTGAGACCTGGAGAGGAAAAGTCCTTCAAATACTAGAAAATAGCTATCATGTTTCCCTCTAAGACTTATTTTTTTTGTTTCAAGGGATGACTTACTATATAGGAGAGAGACAAGGGATATAATTAGAAATGAAGGTGATTTAAAAGCAAAAGTTATCAATGATTTTTAAAAATGGATCTTTGTACTATGAGAAGCTTCAAATCACTTAAAAGACTATAAATTTATCAAATGAAAGTCAGTTCACTCTCTTTTTTTTCTAATCTATTCTTTGCTAAACTTCTATCTGCATTTCTTGTCCCAGATATATGTATCAGTGCTTTCACTTACAGTGGTTTCACTGGTCATTCCAACATTGTCTGGACAATAGACATTTTTACCATTTAATTTTTCCTGTATGTATTGTTAGGTTAATTTCTTTTGATCAATTTTGGATCTTATAGAGTAGACCTTGAAATATTCTGGTATGTTTAATGTAATCAGTACTGTATCAGTTGCAAATAAAATCTGGAGGATCTTACCATCCAGATGAAATTCTTTTCACACTCATACCTTTCTTAGGACTCTCAATGGTAGTAGAAGATACCTTTCATACTCATATAACTCTTTGTTCAATGCCTGTTTTGAGGATGATAATAATGAGTGGTCTGTTGAACAGTCATCTGTATGACAGCATTTTCCTAGACTCTTGAATGATCTTAATATATATACATGAGAGATTGATTGTAGGAGAGTGTATAAGGCTGTGTTTTTCTCTCTCTGGTGTCAATATTTTAAAAAAGCAAGGAAACTATAAACAGAATGCTATTGTATTCCTTATATTTTTGAGCCAATTATATGATTATAAAGATGTAGTTAGCTATAGAAAATCATTTTTAGGAGATTATCTATTCCCTTCTCATATTGCCCAGGACACTCTCAATATATGTATACAAAGATCATTTTGTAGAGATTTTATAAATATGAAAAAATGGATATATGGGTCAGAAGTAATTGAGGATCTTTCAATCACCTTTTGAGAATATTAATGTTGTCTGATTTTTTCCTTTGCTATAGCATTTTCCTCTTTTTGAAATACCTTGTAAAATGATCTCCAGTTGCTTACAAGCCTAAGTTGTGTCCAGTTCAGAATTCTTCAAAATACTTTGTCTGGCCTACCCATTCCTCTTGACCATATTTTTGTTTTTTGTTTTTAGAAAAATTTTATTAATTTTGAGTTTTACAATTTTCCTCCTAATCCTGCTTCCCTCCCCCTGCCCCCAGAAGGCAGTCTGTTAGTCTTTACATTGTTTACATGGTATACATTGATCTAAGTTGAATGTGATGAGAGGGAAATCATATCCTTAAGAAAGAAAAATAAAGTATAAGAGACAGCAGAATTACATAATAAGAAAACGGTTTTTTTTCTAAATTAAAGGTAATAGTCTTTGATCTTTGTTCAAACTCCATGATTCTTTCTCTGGGTACAGATAGTATTCTCCATTGCAGATAGCCCAAAATTGTCCCTGATTGTTGCACTGATGGAATGAGCAAGTCCATCAAGGTTGATCATCACCCCATGTTGCTGTTAGAGTATACAATGTTTTTCTGGTTCTGCTCATCTTGTTCAGCATCAGTTTGTGCAAATCCTTCCAGGCTTCCCTGAATTCCCATCCCTCCTGGTTTCTTATAGAACAATAGTGTTCCATCACATACATATACCACAGTTTGCTAAGCCATTACCCAATTGAAGGGCATTTACTTAATTTCCAATTTTTTGCCACCACAGATAGGGCTGCTGTGAATATTTTTTGTACAAGTAATGTTTTTACCCTTTTTTTTTTATCATCTCTTCAGGGTATAGACTGAGCCCAGTAGTGGTATTGCTAGATCAAAGGGTATGCACATTTTTATTGCCCTTTGGGTATAATTCCAAATTGCTCTCCAGAAAGGTTGGATGAGTTCACAGCTCCACCAACAATATATTAGTGTCCCAGATGTCCCACAACCCTTCCAACATTGATCATTGTCCTTTCTAGTCATATTGGCCAGTCTGAGATGTGTGAGATGGTACCTCAGAGACACTTTAATTTGCATTTCTTTAATAAGTAATGATTTGGAGCAATTTTTCATATGACTATAGATTGCTTTGATTTCCTCATCTGTAAATTTCCTTTGCATATCCTTTGATCATTTATTGACCATTCTTTTTTTTTAGGTTTTTGCAAGGCAAATGGGGTTAAGTGGCTTGCCCAAGGCCACACAGCTAGGTAATTATTAAGTGTCTGAGACCGGTTTTGAACCCAGGTACTCCTGACTCCAGGGCTGGTGCTGTATCCACCGTGCCACCTAGCCACCCCTATTGACCATATTTTTTAATGTTGCTCTAATTTCCTAATTATTTTAGCACATTAGAATCTCAGATGCTAGAGGCTGACTTCAGTAGCTTCTTTGCCACTGATGATAAAAAAAAAAGACTACTAGAGAAGTGCTTTAAATTGTGCTCCATTCACAAATATTTGTTTACTGCTTGTCAGGATGAAATGATTTACATGAGTTCCAATTCCAAGTATTCTTCAGATTGATTTATTTTTCCATCTTTTTTTACTGTTTTTATAAAGTGATAGTTTTTACAATCTGCCACAATCTTCTTTTGTAGTTTAAACTTTAAGCTGGCTTTGCCTGTGCTTGGCATGGGTAATATGATCAAGGGATCCTTTGGTTATGCCAGTTAGGGGACTTCTTTTTGTTTCCTCCTTATGACAAATACTTTATATCACTTAATATTTTGTAATATGTATTCATAATCATGACCAATATCTAAGTTTTTCACTAGTTCCTTTTCTTCCACTTTGAAGGTTTGTATAGATAGCTCAAGTTTAAACAATATCCTTTTTTCTCATTTTTATTTGTTCTCTTTGATTTTGTGATATTGACTTTGATTTTCATTGTAATTTATCAATGATCTGATTATAAAGCCTATGAATTACATAATTATTCCTCCATTAATAAGTGTTTATTTTCTAAATATCTAGATAGGATGTTTCATTTTTTGGTGATATCTACTCACAATGGGACAGTGGTTTTCACTTTTTTAAAAAACTATTCATGATATATAGCTGTGAGATTTCTAAGCAATTCACAAAATTTTGACCTTTTTTATTTCTTAAATTGGGACTATATTTTATATCATACTTTTATCATTATTATTTCCTGTGTCCACCCTCAAAGTGAAGTCATCAATTATCAAAATTTTCATTGATTTGAAGGACCCTGTCAAGGTTTTTTACAGAGTACCTCTATCTTCCATCCTGTGCAATAGATTTTAGGAAATAAACTGAAGATTTTTTAGAAGTCTTTTTGCTTATCATTATGAGTACTCTAAGACAAATTGACAAGTGTGAATGTTAAATCATGATTAATTATAAAATCTTAACATTGATTATTTTGGGTTCTATCTCAGACATGATAGTATCCCCAACAAGCAATAATCTAGGCTTTAAATGTTCAACTTGCATTACAGAGCACTTACTCCTGATCAATGTAGGGAGAGCCACAATTTGGATTTGGCTTTAAAAATTCAGAACAAAGGTCAGTAGTCCTATCCCTGCCCATTTAGTCTCCTAGTGTTATATGCCAGGGATAAGATGTTCAGTTAAAAGGAATTAACTCACCACAACACAATTATCAGTTGGGTTTGGGAAATTGCCACAGAGATGTTAGCAAAGCAGTTTTAAATATTGACTTGACCTAAGTAACCCATTTTGTGTTGACTGGATGGGGGGTTACTATGAGTTTGAGTCACAAAAGATTTGAAATAGCTCTGAGGTTATGGACTCAAAAGAGCTTTGAGTACTTCCCAAGTGAAGCCAACAGAATGCCTTCATTTCAAAGGAGAATCAGCAGATGGCAGTAATAGCTCATCAGAAAATCACCATATGGTCCTTAGAGAAAGCAGCCTAATACAGGATAGCAGCTCAATAGGGAAACATCCAGCAACAATTTCAAAGGTAGAGGAGGCAGTATGATGTAATAGGAAAGAGAATGAATGTTAGTCAGAGAATCTTGTTTCATATCCTGGATATTCCACTTAGTACTTTCTATTACTACTAACTAATCTTGTGCAAGTCATTGAAACTCCTTAAATCTCTTTTTGTAGATTAAATTGACCTAGACACAGTATTTTTATAATTTATGCCTCTAAAGCTATAATGCTTTGGGATGCTCCACTTGGGACCTAGCCCTAGGAGATTGAAATGTGCTATATATGTTACTATGTATAGTTCCTCACCCTCTAGAGACTTTGTGGAGAGTATACTGCAATATTGGAGTGGGGAATATTTTCCCAGAAGAATAACATAGACACCTCAGAATGGGACTGGGAATGGGAATGAAACCCCAGAATGGGAAGCCACTAGTCGCAAAGATATCTCTAAATTTCGGTCACTGATAGTCCCAGGAGACCTCCATTCTCACAAGTTCTGCTTTTGCCTATTGCTTTCTGCCAGCCACAGGTGAATTTTATTATCTTTGTTCAATATTTCTGTTCCTTCTTGGTTCTTCTATAGTACATGTTATTTGTCTTTCATTCTCAAAGAAGACCATGACATCAGGGAGGTGATGCCATGACAAGCACATGAATTGGATTTGAGTAAGGAGGGGTGCTGTGCTACGACACTAGTCTCACTTTCTCCTCCAGAGCCATCTGAATCCAGTGCCAAATATAAATTAAGTTTATTGGAAATGGTCCTAGATGCAAGACAATCAGGGTTAAATAACTTAACCAAGGTCACACAGCTAGTAAATGACAAATGTCTGAGGTTGGATTCGAACTCTCATCCTCCTGACTCCAAGACCAGTGCTCTATCTACTGTGCCACCTAACTGCCCTAAAAATTTCTTTGTCAAGGCAAAGATCAGTCTCTTTTCTTCTTTCTCTTTCAGTAATGTCTTCCCCATGCAAAATTAGTTGTCCTTTTTTCCAAGTCCCTTCCTTTTCTCAGCTTGTTGCTGTTTTTTTGACCTATTTTTCCTTTCTCTGATCTCTATCAGTTACCAAACCATACTTCACAATTCATGTCATTTTTAAAAATTGTTTGAGTTGGGGAAAAATACCACAGCCTTTGTTACATGCATAATCAAATCAAAATTATGGGTTATTTGTAGGGGTCTGACCCTTGCCACCTCCTTCCCTGTTCTTTATCCCTTCCTGTTTATCTTGCTGATCCCTCAATAGTGTCTCATGCTTTCCATTTTCATACATTCATCTTTTTTTTAACTTTCTCTGATACCACACCCAATAAAGGCTTTATTGCCTCAGTTTCTTTGATAGTTGTCACAATCTTCTATTCTTTCTCCCCTTTGAACTATTTGACTCACTAACTTCCAGACATGTTAGAAAAACAATATTGAGAATGGCATTCTCCTACTAAAAACCTTTCATGGTTTCCTATTGTTTTTAAGCATAATGAATCACTCCTTAAGTTAGCATTTAATTCCTTTCATGGGCTGTCCCCAGACTAGCTTCCTGGCTTTATTACCTAATATTTATAAAGTTTATAATAGTATTCACCTTTCCAAACCCTTTGCTCTAGTCAAACTCATTGATTTTTAAACAATCTCTTTGAGTCTTCCAACTTGAGTGCCTTTGTTGATAATTTTTCTACCTGTCTCAGATTGCAGAACCAGGAATGGTACCTAGAAGTTGTCTAAAGGCAGATTTCAAGTCAATGTAATGTGAAAAAAATTCTAACAATTAGAACTGCAAAAATCTGTTTTATTGTCTATTTAGGTAATAAGTTTTCTATGATTGAAGGTTTTCAAGCAGAAACTACATGGCTACTTTTTGGTGATATCATAGAGAAGATGGATAGGGTTCTGGTAGAGACTGAATTTTGAGATAGATGAATTTTGAGATCCCTTTCCAATTAAATTCTGTAATGCTAAAAAAAACTCCTTTCTGATGCTCTAAAATAAATTATACCCATCCCTCAAAATATAGCTTTTTCCTTTCTCCAAAAAAGCCTTCCTAGGTCATGCTGACCTGTTCTTTCATATAAACCACAAAAAAATAGCAATTTTGTTCTCCACTATTCATTTGGCAGCAGAATATGCATGTCATTATCCCTGTATTGAAATGGTATTTTTTCTGATATTATTAAATTCTGTTGCTTCATTGTTTGTGTCTTATTTCTTCCCTTAGATTATAAGATCCTGAAAGACTTGAATATATTTAGTTAATGAATTAAAAAGCATCTATTAAGTATCTATTTATGAATCTATGATTAACTATGTGCCAAAACACTGAACTAACTGCTGTGAATGCAAATACAACTGCAAAGATAATCTATACCTTCAAGATGTTTACATCGTTTTAAATAGATTTTAAACATTTTTATTTAATTAAAAAATTCAGTACCTAAAAAATATAAAATATGATGAACATTTCCATTTACAAAGTAGAGCAGGAAAAAAGTGCCTACAGCAGCACCCTTTGCAGCTTGCTTCTCCCTCCTTGTACACAACAAATTCATATGTATTTACAAAGCTGTTCTCCTTATCTGGGTTTCCAACTGTTCAAAGATACTTAGATTCTGATGGGGAGATAACCCCTAAAGGGGAATGGTACCATGACTTTACTAGCCCTCCTCCTATCCCCCCAGCTAAATAAAGAAGCCCAAGGAAGCTTAAAAATCTAAATCATCCTGTAAGATCAACAATAGCAGCCCCTTTCCCTCTGTCATGGAGTTTGAGGATCAATTAGACTCCAATTTTAGTCTCCAATTTGCCTGAATGAGTTTTGGCACCCAGGTTCAGGTTCCTCTCTCCCAAATTCCTTGCCCTGCTTGACCCCATTAAATACTCTATAAAAACCCACCTGATGTTGCTAGGTTTGTGTACCTACCCAATTTCAGTATCCTACTGGACCTGCTCTCTGATGATGCTTTATTGTAAGTTGATCTCAATATTCATCTTGATGTACAATCTTGTACTCCTATGTTTCCTTGTTCTGGGTTATTGGTATCTGGAACCTTTCTTAAATGTTTAATGACATAGTGTCCAGGGAAGTCATTTTAATTTGGAAAGTTACAGGGATAGTGAGTAGAGACCTATGGGAGTAGATGGAGACAACCTTTCTAGGAACAATGGCAAAGTTGTTTTGATCATGATTCCAGAACTGAAATTGTGTATGTGTATAAGTGAATATGCATGCCAAGGCATGCCTCAAGGTGTCTGGGAGGAGTGAGTAAAATAAAGCTTATCTAAAAAAATGAGCCAGGTAAAGTACTCACCAATCATGAGAGGAGTAGAAATACAATGGGAGCTGAAAGGGTAAAAACAAGGTTTGATCTATGGTATGATGGACAAGATTGCTGGCTAGAAGATATCGATGGAATAATATTTTCTGCAGCACATAATATGGGACCTCTCATATAGGAAGTACTCAGTAAATATTAGATTGAAACTCCTCAAGGGTCCTCAAGTCTTGAGCACTAAAATCCTCAACAAAACGTCTAAAAATCAATTTGAATCCTTATCCTTCCTCTATCAGTGCTTCTGATATTTTACTGGTTCAGATAAATATACAGTGTACCCCAAACCTGGAATATTGTCATTTCGCAATATCACAGAATTTGATAATTGATTGGGACCTCCATAGCCATCCTGAAATAAACATAGAAAGGAATTTCAGTATAACAAAGCAAGTGTCCTAGAGTCTCTGCCAGAAGACATCTAGGGAGTGTGAACTTAACATCTCTTGAGGCTACCTATGTGTTTTTGTTGTTTGTTTTTGGGTTTGTTTTTTTTTTTTTTAGATTTTTCAAGGCAATGAGGTTAAGTAGCTTGCCCAAGGCCACATGGCTAGGTAATAATATTAAATGTCTGAGGTCAGATTTGAACTCAGGTACTCCTGAATCCAAGGCTGGTGCTCTATCCACTGCGCCACCTAGCCACCCCTACCTATATGTTTTTGGACAGTGCCAACTGATAGAAATTTTTTTTACCTTCATATTTAATCTGAATTGTTATTTTTATAATTTCCATCTGTTGCTTCAAGCTTTGTCCTCTAGGTCCAACAAAACAAATCTGATCACAATTCCATATGACAGTTCTTAGATACTTAAAGAAATCTACCATGTCCTACTTGACTGCTTTAATCCAGACTAAATATGCTATTACTGGATCCTCATATGACCAGGATTAAAGTTCCTTTACCCTCCTCACCCCCTAGCATTTTTAAAGGTCTACTCCAGACCAAATCACAGTACTATGCACTGGGCAAACAAAGTAAGCAAAATAGACTTTGCCTTCAAGAAGCTTATATTCTAATATATTCACACAAGCCCTATGTCTGGGAAAAATTCCCACTTATTTTCCACTTTTCACATCTTTTTCCTAAACAACAGTTTAGTTCTTCTATAAACTTTTTCCTTCTCTAATTATGAAATTGTCCCTCCTCAGATATTCCTAGCACAATTTCTTTATCTGATTTCTCACTGGGCTCATTCACTCTCTACCTTGTATTATATTTATTCATCTGTATGCTATGTGATCTTAGAGGAAGCAGGTTCATTCAGGGGGAAGGGACCATTTTGTTTTAATCTTTGAATATTCAACTTCTAGCCTAAAGCTTTGCACATAGAAGCTTTTTAAGAGAAAATTGTTTAATTGAATTGAATGTGCTGTTAAAATGTATATGGTTTTTATCTTATTATTATGTAAGAGAATTAAGGTGAGAAAAAAATACTGCTAGAAGTAAATTTGACATGTACCTTAGACATTTTAGAAAGTGGATTTCAAAATGAAGAGAAAAGATACTTATCTCAAGAGTCATGGAAACCTTTCAAAGACAGACTCCTGATAACAAAACCATGATTATTCCTAATGGGGATGAAAAAAGAGAAAGGTGTTTAAAGAGAATGATGTGATTGTACTGGGAGTTCTTTGCTGATATCAGATTTTATAAGTGCATGTACAAAAGGTGAGAGGTAAGGCATTTAATCACAGATAAAATTCTAAAGGGTAGAAAAGTTCCATAATAATCAAGAAAGGAAAAATAAACAATAGCTAAGATTTACCATAAAAATGTTAAGGATAATAAAAGAGGCTTTTTAGCTGTGTTTGAAATAGGAAGAGCAAGTCTTAGTCTGCTACTTGGGATGGATAAAAAGTTTCTTGGATGAGAGTAAGAAAGCAGAACCAAAAGGTAAGATAATGAATAGATGGTACAATAACACAAGTAACATCTAGCAGGTGTCCTAATTTTCAGGAAAAATAAGAAGGTAGTGTGTGCAATGACCAAATTATAATTATCCAGCCAGGTGACCAGTTTGATTTCTGGATCTGGGTACTTAGTACTTGTACTTTGGACAAATTGCTTAAGTTTCCTGGGTCTCAGTTTCCCTCTCTGTAAATTAAGGAGGTTGGAAAAGATAACATTTAAAATGTTTTAGTTTTGGATGTGAATAGTTTCTATATGAATAACTGCCTTATAATAATTCCCAATAAAAATTTAGATTAGATTATTACAGAAAAGGTTTGTTGATACTTAGAGCATAGGGATTGTTACTAACCAGTTTGATTTTGTTAAGAACAAGTCAAATGAAAATAATCTTTCCTTATTTGATAAAGTTATTTAAAATATTACTAGGACCTACCTTATAAAAGTACTGTGGTGGTATGAGAAACTGAATTTGAACTCTGATACAAGAGCACCATGCTTGAAACCCTCTAATAAACTTTCGTCTAATGACTTAAGCTTATTTTCCCCATCAATAAGGAGACAATCTCAATAATACTTGCACAACCAACATATTTCATAGAGTTATTTCAAGGAAAGTATACAAATTTGCAAACTTTATGTCATATGGAAATGTGAGTTATTATTATATGATGACTGAATATGGAATAATATAAATAAACCACCTAGACTTCAGCAAAATATTTGACTCTCCTATAATATTCTTAAGTGCAAGATGGAGAAATGTGGGTTAGATAATAGAACAACTGAGTCAGAAAACTAGAACAAATGATGTTTGATTGATTGATATCAGTATGAAGACAGATTTTTAGTGGAATGCCATAGTACTCTGTCCTTGTTCCTTGTGATCAATAGCTTGTAAGATAAGATCATTTCTGGCTTATCTTTATTATCAACATATATATATATATACATATATATGTATATGTATATATAATATATATATGTATATGTGTATATATATATAATATGTACATATTATATATATATATATATGGTGAGCAGGTCCTGTGAGCATGCAAAGTCAGATTGACACACCAACTATAACCCTTGTGTTATCTAATTAGTTCTTAGTCTGTTTGAAAATTTCAGCTTGAGAGATCAGCAAGATAATTCCTATACTCAAGGAGTTTACATTCTAATGGGAGAAGACTAAAATGGAAAGAGGAATGCTTTGGACAGTTAGGTGGCACAGTGGTAACGTGCCAGTCCTGAAATCAGGAGGACCTGAGTTCATATCCTCCCTTAGATACTTACTAGCTGCGAAACCTTGGGCAAGTTACTTAATCATTTTCTCATCTATAAAATGAATTGGAGAAGGAAATTGCAAATCATTTGAGTAGTATTTTTACCAAAGGAAAAAAACTACAAATGGAGTCATAGAGAGTTGGACTCAACAGCAACCACAAATTCCAATGGTCCATTGGTTCCAGATCTAAATCTTAGAATTTACAAAATAAAGCTAATCCCTCTCATATTGCAGCCCTTCAAATATTTTACACAAATATTTTACATAAAATAAATAATACTTTTAGGAATTTTCTATATTTTCTTGGAATCTTTTGAGAAGGGTCACAGTTAGATTTGTTTTCTTACCTTGCCTTTTTTTTTTCAGAACTTTGTAGTTCTAGGGAAAGAGAATGTTTATCATCTTTGAGAAGAAGATTTAAGTATAGATTTCAGAAGGTAAGTATTCATAGCTGCTATAAGCATTTCAAAAAGATAACAAAGTGCACATTGAAGCTGTTTGTTTTACTTGAAAGCAATGTTGGGAGGATTTCAGAGAAGCAAGTTTGAAAAACAAGTGAGAAAAATTGTTCCTACCTGCTTTCTAGACACCCTCCAGAAATCTTTTTTTAGGTTTACATCTTTGAGTTTGGAATCAGAACTTTAAATACAAATACAAATTGATTTTTTTCTTGTGTGTTACAAACATACTTGAACAATTTACAAAATTCATTCCATATCCAAATCTTCTGTTTAAAAATTAGACCCAGCCTGTGATTTTAAAGGTGTAAGGAACTCATTATCATCATCATCATCATCATCAAATCTTCTCTGCCAATGCATTTGGCACCTTCTTCACAATTTATAATTTTAGAGAGTTGCCAAGGGGTATTTACAAGTTGTATGACCCTGGATAAGTCAATTAATGACTCTAATACTCAGTTTCTTCATCTGTAAATTGGAAATAATAATAGCATCTATCACAGAATTTTTCAATAAAATAACATTTGTAAAATGTTTTACAAAATTTAAAGAGGTATATATCAACTTGCAGGGGTGGAAAGAAGTAGAAGAACATCAGAAAACATTGCTTAATAAGAGACAGTACTTGAACTGTGGTGATGATATGGTGGAGAGAAGGGACAGAGGAAATGCAATATCAATTTCAAGACTTGTAAGAAGTTTAATTGACTGAACCTTAAAGTTGATGAAAGAGAAGGATGTCAAACACCACTGAAACTATAGGCTGCAGTCAAATTGTGAAGGGCTCAGGGTGGCTAGGTGTTGCAGTGGATAGAGCACAGGCCCTGGAGTCAGGAGTATCTGAGTTCAAATCCGGTCTCAGACACTTAAACCTAGCTGTGTGGCTTTGGGCAAGTCACTTAACCCCATTTGCCTTGCAAAAAACCTAAATAAATAAATAAATAAAACAAAAAATATTGTGAAGGACTTTAATCGCCAGCCTGAGAAGTTTTTAGTTAATCCCAGAGAAAATAGATTTATTGTTGTTCAGTCATTTCAGTTGTGTCCAAAGCTTTGTGACCCCATTTGAAATTTTAATAGCAAACATACTAGAGTGATTTGCCATTTCTTTCTCTGAATTATTTTTCAGATAAGAAACCTGAAGCAAACAGAGTTAAGTGACTTCCCAAGGTCACACAATTATTGTTTGAGACTGGATTTGAACTCAGGTCTATCTGACTCCAGGCCCAGTTTTCTATCCAATGCACCACCTACCTACCTCAACCATGAGATTATTAAACAAGAAATTAACATGAACTGATCTGTGTTTTAATAAGTTTGAAATTTTGTTTCTAGTCTTTATAAAGAGACAATAACCCTTGCAACTATCTAACTCACTGGGTTCTCTATAGGAAAGTACTTGCTAAACTACAAAACAATACCAAAAATATGAGCTATCCATTATTTCTGCAGGTTTCTTTTGAAGCCCCACTGTGTCATAGAGGCGACCCTGTGTTCCTAAAGATTATACTGCAAGTTCTGTTAAATCCAACCATGTTAAAAAGGTTTTTAGTTATTACATAGCTTTTATAGAGGGGTGTTTATCATAGATTTAGAACTGGAAGGGATTAACACTCCAACCCATCATTTTTTGGATGAAGAAACTGAAGTCAAAGAGATTAGGTGATTTACTTCTAAAACCACCATGGAAATAACTGCCTGAGGCAAGATTTAAATCCAGATCTTCTGGCCCAAATGCTGCAGTGCTCTATTACACTATGGTATCCCTAATGCCAGTGACGAAAGATCTTGACTCCCATGTTTAAAATTTCTACATTGCAGAGTATTTTAATAGTTTATGTGTATGTTTGCAAAGTGCTTATTATATCAATTATTACATATAATTATTATCATAACAATTGTCAATAATAGATAGCATTTACATAGTGTTTTAAGTTTTGCAAAGCACCTTACAAAAGTTACCATTTGACTCTCACTTCAGTCAACTAAGACTAAAATGGGTTAAATGATTTGCCTACTAATAAAGTTTCAGAGGTAGAATTTGAGTCAAGACTCTCAGGTCTTTATATCATCATTTTTCCCCCTACACTATGTTCTATTAATGCCTTCTCTGGAATTATCAAAATTAGAAAAAGGTTGGGCAGTGGTTACAAGGATAAAAGCTACCTCTGAAATGTATCACACTGTAAAGTATGTTCAAGAATTTTTGCTATTCATGGTTTATGTGGCATCAGCAGGTGCTTCAATGGAATTCTTGGTCTTTTTTAGACCCAATAGTTCAATGAAGGAAATTAAAAGCAAAGACTAGAGTAAATGTTCTTATAAAGTTGGAGATCCTGCTGTTTATTATAAGGGTAATGGAAAATGCTATATCCAAACCAAAAAGTAGTTCTTTTCTTTTTCTTTTCTTTTTTTTTAAACCAGTCAATCTGATGTTTTAAGAATATGAAACATTGATGATAAAAGCTTGCAGGGTGACAAGCAAGCAGTCCTTTAGGAGATGAGGCTGCATTTGTATAATTGGGGACCCTCACTTATGGGGGGGGTAGAAATTCGTATTAGAAAGTTTTCTTTAGCTAGAGCATGATTTGGTGGCATGGCTACTGAGGACAACACGATACAGTAGGAAGAGTTTTGGACTGGGGAGTCTGGAGATCTCAGTACTAGTCCTAGATCTTCTGCTGACCAGTTTAGATAAGGTGTTCCACTTCTGGGCTGTCATTTCCTTGAATGTGAAAGAACTTGATCATTTTTAAGGTCCCTTTCAGGTCTGGTGTACTATGGCTGTATTATTTGAAGACTAGAGGCATTTTCATTGATTTGGTAGAGTTACTTGTATTTTCAACAGGCCATGATCTACATCAAGGCAAGTGATACTTCTCTTTACCAAGAATAGCTCACTCATGGGGCAGTTAGGTGGGGCAGCTAGGTGGCGCAGTGGATAGATACCAGCCCTGGAGTCAGAGGTATCTGAATTCAAATTCAGCCTCAGACACTTAATAGTCACCTAGCTTTGTGACCTTGGGCAAGTCACTTAACCCCATTGCCTTGCCAAAAAAATCCCAACCCCTTCCACAAAAAAAAATAGCTCACAATATATACAGCTTTTTCTCCCTCAAAGAATCCTGTGAGATTTCTAGTACAAATGTTATCATTTTCTATTTACAAATGAGGAGACTGAATGAGGAAGTTTATCTGGCATACCCAGGGTCAGACAGCTAGTAAATATCATAGCCAGAACTTGAACCTAGATATTTTAATTTTAAGAGAAGTGTTCTTTCAATTTTTAAAATTATTTTCCAATTGCATGTAAAGATAATTTTCTAAATTCATTTTCTGTAAGATTTTGAGTTCCATATTTTTCTACCTCCCCACTTTCTCTCCCAAGTTCTTTCTTTTTTTAGTAGTACTCTACATCCTCCTCCAGCTATACCTCTTCTATTCTCTTATGCTTCGCTACCATGTTCGTTCCAAGCATAATCATCATCATCATCATCAACATCATCATTGATAATATTTGTATAGCACCTTCTTTATGTTAAGCAATGTGCTAATAGCTTTACGAATAAAGAAACTGAGGCAAACAGATGACTTGCTCATGATTCCATAGCTAGTAGAGTTCTGAGGCCAGATTTGAACTCAGATTTTCCTTAATTCAGGACTGGTGCTCTAATGCACCCATAATTTCCATAATTAGATTCATACTTAACTCATAAGAATATTAGGAGGATTAACATCATAATGACTATGAAAACAATTTAGATATTTGGAAGAATGATAACCACTCAATAGAATTTTGTCTGACCAACCATTCATATAAGAAGAACCTATTGATTGAGGAATGTCTTTTGCCCAGTAACTAGTGCATTTAGGTGGTCAACCTATAATATTTGTCTTTGACTTTTTTTCCTCAGCAAGAATCTTTTTTCTTATCCCTGATCATTGCCTTGTCATTTTCAGGGGCACATGTCAGGGTTCCTCCCAAGGGATTGTCAACTGTTTTACCTCCCTTTGGAAATGCTCCAGATTATTTGAAAACTGTAACAGCAATTCATAGAACAGAACAATCTGGGCATTTTTCCCCAGGGTCCTAACATGGAGGAGAGAAGGGAGACTTTAGGTTTCCAGTGACTCAGTACTGGTAAGAAGATGATGGGGTTAAAATCTAATAAAAGATGCTTTTCTTCCAAATAAGATTTTATGGCTTCAGGCAGAAGGATGACAAAATTCCAGGGTTGGGTCCTGGACAAAGGTGTAGGGATTAGTAGTGGTAATGTATAAAATAAAAGGGATCTTTCAGGGAGCTGCAGGCTGGGGCGGGTGGGGGTGGGAGAGGGTATATGCTTCAGGGACCTTATATTCTTCCTGGAGATAAGGAGCATTTCAGTGTCATGGTCCATGAAAGGAAAAAGTGAGAGCTTCTTCAGAGATAGGGTATGTGCTTTTCGGCACCATATTTTGTATAGGACTGGGGATGGGTAACATAGATCTTGGACTACCCAGGACAAACAGTGAACTGGGAATCTCCTTAACCAGTTGTCTCCAAAATTTTAAATCATATACCCCTATTGGAAAAAAAAATGAGGACCTACACCAATATAGGTATATTACAAGTTATATAATATATAATTTTGCTACTATGAGCATTTTAAATATAAAATAGAAAGTAAAAAGAATGGGATAAATAATTATTTTAAAATATCTATTAGTATTACAAAACCTTTTTGCTCTCAAGAATATTATTGCCAATAATATTGTTTAATGAAACATGTGATGGTCAGCTAGATGGTGCAAGTGGAAAAAGCAATGAGTTTGGAATCAGAAGAATTCATTTTCTTTTTTTTCTTTTTAAAGATTTTATTTGAGTTTTAAGTTTTACAATTTTTCTCCCAATCTTACTCCCCCTCCTGCCATGGAAAGCAATCTGTCAGTCTTTATTTTGTAAGAATTCATTTTCTTAAGTTGAAATTCGATCCTAAACAGTTACTAGCTGTGTGATCTTGGGCAAGTCACTTATCTTTTTGGTCTCAGTTCCTCATCTGTACAACAAACTGGAGAAGCAAATGGCAAACCATTTTAGTATCTTTGCTAAGAATACTGGAAAATAGGGTTATAAAGATTTGGGATACCATTGAATTGACTCAACCACAACAGATTCCTACTATATAAGAAATATAGTAATGGATCGGTGGATTAGGTTGGGTTCAAAAGAAACAGCAGTAAATGACTACAGTAATCTACTGTTCGACAAATCCAAAGACATTAGCTTCTGGGATAAGAACTCATTATTTGACAAAAATTGTTGGGAAAACTGGAAAATAGTATGGCAAAAACTAGGCATAGACCCACAATTCACACCCTATACTAAAATAAGGTCAAAAATGGGTTCAGGATTTATACATAAAGGGAGAGACCATAGATAAATTAATAGACCAAGAAATTATCTATCAGATCTATGAAAGGGGGAAAATTTATGGCCAAACAAGAGATAGAGTATTTATAAACTGCAAAATGAATGATTTTGGCTATATTAATTTAAAAAGTTTTTGCACTCATAAAATCAATGCTGTCAAAATTAGAAGGAAAGCAGAAAGCTGGGAAATAATCTTCACAACTAGAAGTTCTGATAAAGGTCTTGTTTCTAAAATATATAGAGAATTGCATCAAATTTATAAGGTTGCAAGTCATTGCCAAATTAATAAAAGGTCAAAGGATATGAATAGACAGTATTCAAATGAAGAAAGTAAATAATCATATTGAAAATGCTCCAAATCATTACTGATTAGAGAAATGCAAATTAAAACAACTCTGAGGTGCCACCTCACACCTATCAGATTGGCTAAGATGACAAAAAAAGGAAAAATGATCAGTGATGGAGAGGTTGTGGGAGGATTGAGACATTGATGCATTGCTGGTGAGGTTGTGAATAGATCCAGCCTTTTGGTAGAGTAATATGAAACTATGACCAAAGAACAATAAAACTGTTCATACCCTTTGACCCAGAAATTCCAATTCTAGGTCTATATCCAGAAGAAATCATAATACATGGGACAGTCCCACATGTTCCAATATATTCATAGCAGCTCTTTTTGTAGTGACAAAGAAATGGAAATTGAGGGGATGCCCAACAACTGGGGAATGGTTAAACAAGTTATGGTACATGAATACTATGGAATAGTATTGTTTTATAAGAATCCATAAATAGTAGGACTCTAGAGAAGCACAGAATGAATTACAGGATCTGATGGTTAAGTGAAGGGAGCAGAACCAAGAGAACAATGTACACCTTAACAACAGAATTGTGAAATGATCGACCCTGATGGAAACATCTCCTTTCAGCAGTTCAGAGAGCTAGGACATATATTAGACCACTTATGGACAATGTTATTCTCCCATCCATAGGAAGAAAAACAAAACAAAAATCTTCAGAATCTGATGAACACTACATTCACTATTTAAAAAAAATTCCTCTTTTGTACTTCTTTTCCTTAATCCTAATTCCTCATTCCAAAAATGACTACTCTGTAACGTGTTTAACAGAAATGTAAATGTACAATATTAACCTGTTTTGTTTGTTGTTGAGGGGAGGGAGTGGGAAGGGAGGGTGGAAGGAAATTTTGTAACTTAAAAATATACATGTGCATATAGATGAATGTTGAAAACTTTCATGTATTTAGAAAAATAAAACGTCAATTAAAAAAACCACAGACTTCATAATTTCCAGACTTTGAATAATACTTTACTGTTAACAGTTAATTATTCAATTCAATTGATTCACTAAAACTAGCCAAGCAACTGAATTTAATTTTTCATGATAAATTTTTATTGAAAGATATAAAACAATCAAACCATTAACAATCAGCAAATAAAATATTTTCAGCAAGTTCTGTTTCTTTGTGTATAGATAGTACCATTATACAATGGTGAAAAAAACCCAAAAGTTAATTTAATCATAGTTTTCAGTAAAAATCCATTTATCTTTCTGCTTAATGACCATATTTTCTCTTTCATATTTGTATACTTTAGGTTTTTTTTTTACTTTATATGAATGCTAGGAACAGCAGGACAGAATTTGACTTGTCCATAACATGGGATGATGCATTGGATCTACATTTAGAAGGTATATCAGTAATAGAGGAGTGTGTGTTTCATCCCAGAAGCAATAGGTAACCACTGGAGTAACCACTGAGGCCATCCTCTCTACAATATATCCATGATTCCATTCATGCCCATCTTTTTTACCAGGTTTACTCTAATAACTCCTCTTTTTCTCTAATTTTCAATTTTTTTCCAATATACTGGTTCCAAAGTCTTATCCATCCTTCAAAAAAAAAAACCTCATTAAATCCTACCAACCCTGATAGCTAATACTATAAAACTCATTTTAAAAAGCCATCAACATTAAAAGTCTATACTTCTTCCCTTCTTATCTCTTTTAAATCTTCTGCAGTATTTGGAACTATGTCTGAAAGGCAATAAAACTCTGCATACCCTTTGACTCAGAAATACCATTATAAGTTTATAACCAAAAGATATCAAAAAGAGGGAAAAGTGAGCAGAATCAGAAAGATATATTCAGTAATAGCAATATTATAAAAGATAATTGACTTTGAAAGACTAAGTCTGGTCAACGTAACTGCTCACCATAGTTCTAAAGGATTTGTGATAAAATATGTTCTCCATCTCCAGATAGAGAATAGATGAACTCAGTATTTCTTGAAGCATGTGTTCTCTTTGTTTTTCTGGACCTGACTAATGTGGGTGTTTTAGATGACTACATATTTGGTTTGTGCTTTATTCTTTCCTTCTAAGTGTTTGAGGGAGAGAAGAGGAAAAAAATTTAAAACTGAAAACTTAATAAAACTGAGTTAATGGGAAAGAATTTCCGATCTGAATTTTGATCTCATCATTCAACTGGAAGTGTCCTTTCCAAATTTACCTTTTCAAGACTGCCTAAATGATTTTCTTAAAGTGTTGATCAGAACTCGATCTTCCTATCTAATAAACTGCTTCCTTTTACCTCTAGAATCAAATATAAATTCTGCCATTAAAGAGCTTCAAACCTATTCCTTAAGGACTGTGTTTTTCCATTTATTTTCCTTAATCAACCTATTCCTTTCCTATCTTTCTAGTCTTACATATTATTCTCCTCCATGCACTATGTAATCTAATCACATTGGCCAAATTGCTATTCCATGAATAAAATACTCCATCTCTTTGTCTCTGATGCTTTTCAATGTTCCTCTTACCCCCCTATAACTGTAGTCTTCTCTCTTCTCACTTTTGCCTTCACATTTCTGGTTTCCTTCATAATTCAGTTCAAGTACCACATTCTACATGAAGACTCACCTGATCTTCCTAACTGCTAATGTACTTCTTTCCAAAACCACCTGGTATTAATTTTGCATATATTCAGTATATAGTTGGATATATATGTATTATCTTCCTTGTTATAATGTAACTTATTTGAGGGTAAGGATATTTTTCTTTCTATTCTTTCATCATATCCATATTTCTTAGCATAGCACCTGGAACCTTGTAGATATTAAGTTATTGTTTATTGACTGACCTTCCCCAGCAACCAGAATTTCTAGTTGAAGTATACGTCTATGGAACTGGCTAAGTTTCAAAATAGAGAAATTCAACCAATTCATTCAATCAAAAATATTTGAGTGGTTATTATATTCATAACCCTGTGCTAGGCTTATGATACAGAAAAATGTAACCCCTCCTTTCCAGGAATTTACAGTCTAGCTGGGGGAAACAAAGTGCATAGGCTCAAGTAATAAAACAAGCCTCAAAATGAGTAGCATATAGTGGGGCTTCAGAGCAGTCTGGGGAAAGTGAAGAAAATGACTTCAGATGGACTAGGAAAAAGTCAGATCTGGATTGTGGTTGAAGGGGCAAAGGTAAAGAGGAAACAAAAACACATGGTATGATGACCTTTTGGGGGTTCAGGGGAGGTTCACTTTTCCCACTCCTGGCTCTGCTGAAATTCCTTTGCTTTAACAGTAAAGCAAGCTGTATTTTGAAAGAAAAGTACATACAGGGCCAAATCAGAAGGAAGTTATTGCCTTAGTCTAGAGAGAGAAAATAGTTGACAAGCTCAGTTTGATATTAGAGTTTTATCTTTTCCTTTTTCTCTTTTCTTAACCTCTACAAGTATTAGATGGAAATACAAGGTGGCTTTTCACCTCATACCTATTGGCTGGGTTCAGCATATTTGGAGGGGAGGCTTGAAATTTTAATCAAGCCTGGAGGAGGAGAGCTTGGGCTGCTCTAACCACCGGCAGAATGTTTTACCTCTCAAACTGGCGGGACTGATGCTTTTATCACTCTTTCCTCGACTTTGAGAAAATGCAAAACAGGGTGGCAATTTGAAAGGCGGCCTTCAAAATGAGAGAGAGAGAAAAAGAGATGGCAGTGAAAGGGGAGCAAAGGGGGGGGGGCTGCCGACAGAGTCATTTGGAGACCAGATATCAATTCACAGATCTTAGGGAGAGACTGAACAAATGAGAAGGATTATTGGAGATGATGCTTTTCTCTTTTAATATGACTGATGGAATGGATCAAAAAGCATGGGACTAAGGGAGATTTTATGAATCTAAATAAGCAGCTTAGTGATGCTGAATAGGAAAAAAAGCCTAGATAAGAAGAGATATCTCAAACTTGCAACTTTTGAGGTTCAAACAGAAGAAAGAAAAAGTGGAAGTGATGAGTTTTTGTGGAGGGAATCTGAACAAGGATTGCTAAAGTGGGGGGAGGGGAGGGAATCAGATGACAGAAGGTTTAATTGAAGTTTTGGCAAGCAAGTTCTCCAGGAGAGATAAAAAACCCAATTGGAACAACCTTTGAATCAATTTCCTTTTCAGTCAGTGATTGAGTAAAACTTGTTCTAAAAATGCTACAGAGTTCCCCAAGAGTGACAGAGTCCCATCTGGATTTTACATTGAACTTTGTAGGGAAAAGAGGCCTTTCTCAAAGAGATGAAAATATATATTTATAAAAAGGTCAGAATCAGGAAACAATGGAGGAATTTAGTTCTTTGAATTCAGAAGAGAGAAAATCAAAACTAGATTTGAAATGTAATTGAACTCTTTTCTGAGTCACTGCAGAGAACAATAATTTAGTTATCACTTTGTTCATCTTACATTCGACCAGATTGCAGTTTTGGGGTTTTTTTTTTTAACTATCCATTGTGGAAGGTTGGTAGAATTCCTCCCCATAGTAGGGAGGTTTTGGCCTTAAGGATGAACAAAAGCTGAATTAAGTTAAAAGCACTTTATTGACTTTTTTTCTTAAATATCTCCATCATTCCTCTAGCCACCCAACCACAGAATGGGACAGGGTGCAGAAGAGAAGGAGGGAATCCAGGATGAGGCAGAGGGAACCTGGGAGACTTACGGAGGAAACTGAGAAGAAGGCAGGGAGTAGGTATTTCAGTGAAAGGGTTAAGTCCCAACCCAAAGGTATACCTCCAGGACCCATTGGTGGCATCACAGTCTGAGAAGGAAGTTGTCTCTAAGAATCCTTTTCAAATGCTAATTGACTGATATTTTGATTGGGCCTGACCCATTCCTTTGTTGTCTAATTTGATCACCAGGAGATTTATGAAAAAGGGGATTTTCCAATCTCTTGTTACAGAAATATAAGTTTAAAATTTATATAAAACTTCTAACACTGGATAAAATATGGACAGCTTTGTCCAGACTTCTACCCAGTACATGAACTTTTCTTGCCCACCTATTTAGTTTTCTTAGACCAAAAAATGTCCCAACCAACCTTTTGTTGGTTTTACTACTCCAAAATTTGATTTGAGGCATTATTTTAAACTTGGAAGGAGGAGAATGTTTGGAGAGTTCAGTTGGGCAGCCACCCCTAATCCATCATTTTGGTTCTGCTCCCTCCTTGAATACCTGTGGCATATTATAATGTGGATCATCTTCTCTTCCATGTTACTGTATTCTCATAGTTCTCCTATCTCTTTGACTATTCCTTCTCTCTATTTTTGTTGACTCCTCATCCTTCAGCAATTAGATAGTTCATTGGATAGAGTAAAGGACTCATAGTTCAAACCCAGCCTCAGATACTTCAAAAAAGTATGACTGTCATGCTACTTAATCCTTTGTTTGCCTCATTTTTCTCATTTGTATTGTTGAGAGGATCAAATGAGATCATAAATTACAAAGTACTTAGCATACTGCCCTGCGCATAGTATGTAAAATATGTGAATGTTAGGTATAATTATTCTCCAGCCCCTTAAATGAGGATCTTCCCAATATTTTGCTCTTGAACCTCTTAAATTCTTTCTTTAGGGATTTATCTACTCCTTTGACTTTAATTATCCCTTCTGTGTAGGCTTGATGATAAGGGGGTATGTGTGTGTGTGGGGGGAATTGGGCATTGATGTTCCACTGAACTCAAAGATAAGGACTCTTTTTTTATGTGAAGTGCTCCAGACAGACACAGCTCAGTTTTTTTTTATTCACAGATTTAACTTTTTCTGGAAAGGCAGTTAGTTACTTAAGGATAGTTTGAATAACAAAGGTTTAGGAAAGAATGCCTTAAGGAAAGAGAAGCCCCCACAAGAAATGCCTGGGTTTCAAGCAGCAACATGGGGGGCAATGATCAAGCTTGAAGGACTCCCTCATTCCATCAGTGCAACAATCAGGAACAATTTGGGACTGTCTGCAATGGAGAATACCATCAGTATCCAGAGAAACAACTGTGGAGTTTGAACAAAGACTAAGGACTATTACCTTAAATTTAGAAAAAAAAACTGATCTCTTATTGTCTGATCTTGCTATCTCTTACACTTTATGTTTCTTCCTTAAGGATATGATTTCTCTCTCATCACATTCAATTTGGATCAATGTATACCATGGAAACAATGTAAAGACTGGAAAATTGCCTTCTGTGGAAGGTAGGGGGAGGAGGGAAGTAAGATTGGGGGGAAATTTGTAAAATTCAGAATAAATAAAATCTTTGCAAAAAAAAAAAAGAAATACCTGTGTTTAACCAGTCAGTTTAACCTGGAAGGGAATGTAGACCGAACTTTTATAGTCTTGCCCACTTCCTGTGCAACGTAGAGTCGGAAAAGCCAGTTAAAGGTAACCCAATCCCTCTACATGATGGGTCATTTACACATTTTGGAAGACCAGGAGGTAAGAAGCTGGAGGAGGGTAGAGGGATGAATTGAAGTTGTTCTTGATGAATTTACATTTAACAACTGGAATTACATTGAACTATTGGAGGAAATTTGCATCTGATAGGGGCTTATGCAGTAGAGAAAACCCTCAGAAAATATCAAGACAGGTACAAATAATATTTTCTTACTAATTTTAATATTATATTTTTCTCCTTCAATAGCCTAATAGTAAAATTATAATCACATCTCTAATCTTAATCCCCAGTTCTGTATTTCCAACTGAATAAATTTAAAAAAAAACATTTATGAAGCACTTCAAAACATCTTTAATAGTATTAACTCCCAATTCTATTGGCAGAGTTCTATATCTACTTAGTCGATTCTTTTCTTTTTTTATAAAAACTATAGAGAGTGTTAAGATCTGAGAGAGATGTCCCCAATTACAGAACAGAGGCACTCAACACGATGGAGATGCAATAGCAAGGGTTTATTTATTAAACTAGCTCAAGCTAGGGTTCTGTCCTAGATCAGGGCTAGGATCCTGGAACCCCAAGTAAAGTGAGGAGAGACCTTATATATGGTTTGGTAGGGGAGTTTCAAGCATCTGCCTGTAGATTGTCTTGAGATGGTGTGGCATGGTCTTATTGGATGCAGGTCCTCAGAGAAGCCCCCCTGCTGCATGGTCCGAGGGCTGACCAGGCAGAATCTTCAGGAGCTGATCTGGCAGAAATCCAGCTAGCTGACCAAGCAGGGACTTAGGGCTGAATTTAGGAAACAGTTCATAAGTTTCGACATTCAGGATCTTACAGGCATTCAGGCTAAAGTGCACAGATTTCAAGACTCAGGATCTTACAAGAGAAGAAGTCATCATGGAACCTGCTTTTTCCCCCCCCCAGAAGAACCAAGAGGAACATATCATGTAAGCATTATTAGATCAGGATTGATAATGTTTTTGTAAGCTTCAAGATTCTGTTTAAAAAAAAAGTAAGATATCACTACTGCTACTAAGTTTACTGACACCTTTTGTTTTTTACCTAAAAGTAATTACCAGTTTTCTCTTCCTCTCCATTTTATTCCTCCTTGAACAAATAAAAGCAGTTAAGCAAAAGTGACCAACAAAATGATCACATTTAACAGAATGCAAGATTTCAGACCTTAATTTGTCGCACTTGTGGCAAATCTTTCATTTCATTGAAACATAATGAAGCAACATTCATGACAAATATTTTATTGGTATGATTCACTATTTCTTTTTTTTTCCTTAGGACAAGTTTAATAGAGCTACAAAACATCAGATGGGCTTGAACCCAAAGGGCTCACTATGGTACAAACACAGCACTTGGTCATTAAGAGTAAGAAGAGAGGCCTGGCAGGCCCAAGGCAGGCTATGACAGCTGGCCGCTGCCCTGAGGAAAGGAGGAATGATCTGAAGGAGTCCCACCCCAAGAGGACAGGACAAGCCCAGCTACCCCATGGTGTGGGCTCCCTCTACACAGGCCTTCCAGTGAAAACATGGGGAAGAGCAAACCTATTCTTGACCTGAAGGTGGCAAGTCACAGGATCTCGTCTACAGATTGGCCTACAGGAAGATCATTGATAGTAATCTGGGGAAGGATCCCCTTGTAAACGATGATGAAGAGACCCCTGAATGAAATGCCTTCATCTGCCTTTAAGATCCCATAATCCTGAGCAATGGTGAGTTTGGGGTCAGACAACAAAGAGATGTTTACAGCTCCCAGGCCACCATTCTTCTTGACAGTGTTGACCCAGGCCAGGTGACAGAAGTGCGAGTCCACTGAAGCACCAATCACTTTGCAATTGAGTTTCTTAAATTCTTCAGCTCAATCACTGAAGCCAATAATCTCCGTGGGGCACACAAAGGTGAAGTCCAAGGGATAGAAGAACAACACAACATATTTCCCTTTGTAGTCTGAAAGGCTGACTTCTTTGAACTGGCTGTCTGGTCTGGCATAGCAGCTGTGGCTCAGAAATCTGGAGCTGGGAACCCAATTTTAGCATTTCCTGCTGCCATGCTGACTGTAACCGCTGGAATCCTCAGACAAGGCAAGAAGGGTGGTGCGCATGTGAACACGAGCTGCAGAAGGCCATGATTCACCATTTCTACCAGTCTGGATCATACCCTACCTTTTCTTAAAAAAAAATTATTAAAGCATTTTTTAACAGCTTTAATTTACTCAATGGAAGGCTCAGAACTAAAAATATTCTGGTGATAGTGGGAAGAGGGGAGAAATTTGAGGAAAAGAATACAAATCCAATCAAATTCACCCAATTAAGTCTTTTAAGCACTGAGGTTACAACTAAATAAAGACAGTTCTTGAGCTCAAGAAGCTTAAAATCTAAAGATGGGGCAGGGGAGAGACAACACAGACAAGAAGGCAGGAAAGCAAAGGAGGGGTACACCAAGTCTTCTAGTTCTGTGGAATTGAAATCAGTTAAGGTAACAGATGCAAAGTGAGAGTCCAAGTCCTACCCTTTATAAAGGCAAGCACTGAGAGGAGTTTGGTATCCCATCCACCTGCCCATACAATCCCAAGGGAGCAGAGACTGAGACAGGAAGTGTCAATCAAAACTTGAATTAGCAGCCTGGTAGTGAGTTTAGAAATGATGAGCTTCTCCTGGGAGTACACCTTGTTTTGAGTTTAAATCAGGAGGGATAGCAGATTCAAAGTCAAATTTCAGGTAAAGGTGTGTTTCTGTGTTGGGTGCAGAATCACAATGTTGTCTCAGTTATTGGAAAGGTTTGCTTCTGTTCTGATAAACTTTCTGATTTACTGCTTTCCCTGCCTACCAAAAGCCTGAGCTGATTGTTTCACACATAAGGCAATTCAGTCTTTCAAGGAGATCTTGGTTTATATGTCGATTGGAAACCAATATAATTCTTAGGCATAAGAATTTGGGGAAATTCCACCTTTTACATTTACACCCTTTTGACCCTCATTGGTCTCATATTCTATGGACATTATAATATGTATTGCACAATTTAAGAGCAAATAATGCATTCATGATCTTGACTAAGCTATTTCCTCTGTTCTGGCTTCTGTTTCTCACCTGTATAGTCAGGGCATTGAACTAAAAGACTTCTAAAACTATCTGCCAGCTTGCTAAATTTGTGATTTTATGATTCAGGAATTGTGTTAGTTCACATTGATTAATCTAAGGTACTTATTTAGTCTATCATCAATTTGAGAGAAGTTTTAAACATTATTCTCATAGTTTCTAGAAACTAAAAATGAGCAAATGCCTATTTTTACTTGATTCACTGATTCTCTGCTTACTAACCCTAGAAGCCTAGAATCTGGTAAAAGTCTTTTAAAATTAAAGAATTTATTACTAATTTTTAATAGACAGAAAAGAAACTTTAGAATGACCTGTATCAGTGGAAGGAATATCCTCCACTTAAGGGCAGCTAAGTGGCACTGTGAATAGAGCTCTGGCCTGTGATTAGGAGGACAGAGTTCTAATCCAGACTCAGACACTTGACAATTACTAATTGTGTGACCTTAGGCAAGTCACTTAAATATGATTTTCTTGCATCCAGGGCCATCTCCAGTCTCCTGATTAATATCTGCCCACTGGATCCAGATGATTCTGGAGGAGAAAGTGAGTGTGATGACATAGTAAAACCCCTCTCACTCACATCCAATTCATGATTTGTCATGTCATCACTTCCCTGATGCCATGGTCTTTCTCAAGTGTGAAGGACAAATATCACCTTCATCCTACTTTGGAAATTTAAAAAATGTATTACAGGAGGCACCTGGACAAGGAGAAGCAACATGCTTGGGGACCTGGTTGAAGGTAGACATGACTAAAGAGTCACCTCTCCATCCCCAATCCCATTCTATCATGGGATTCACAAAGTCTTTTGTGTAACTAAGGAAAGCCAAGAGGGCAAAGGAATCTGGGAATCTTCTTTCCATTTTCATGATGAGGTAGATAAGTATAGGAGAGACTCATTAATATTATGTTACTATTCTGAGTATTTCTTTCTTTCCTGCTCCAAATGCAATGGGATGGAACTGAGACTAAATATACAGTGGAGACAACAACAACATTGTTAACAAAATCAATCATAACAATGCCCACTAGCATTTACAAATCCTTATGTTATCTCATTTAATCCTTAGGACAACTCTGGGGAGGTTAGGTGCTATTTTTGTTCCCATTTTCAGGTGAGAAAATTTCGAATGAGAAAGGCATGAGGGAAGGGAAGATGATAGGAAAATGTGGAACTCATATTTGCAAATGTATGAATGTTGAAAAACTATGATTGCATATAAATAGAAAAATAAAATTTCTTTCTTTAAAATTTTAATTTCTGAAGCAATGGGGTTAAGTGACTTGCCCAAGGTCACACAGCTAGGCAATTTTCAAGTGTCTGAGGACAGATTTGAATTTAGGTCCTCCTGACTCCAGGGCCAGTGCTTTATCCACTGCACCACCTAGCTGCCCCAAAAAATAAACTTTCAATTGAAAATTATATTCATATACTACTTTATTTGTATGTTACATTATGAAACCTACAAAAGAAACACATTAAAAAGGAGATAAAGGTCAAAAATGATTTAAAATTTTTTATTTTATTAATGATTGAGAAATCTTTTTCTTCTCACAAAAATATTAATTTTTAATCTTTAAATATTGATATTAGTAACATATTCTCTATTCTTAGCAGATATGCTTTTGATGATGTCCTTTTTATGCACTAACTCATCATATTGTAAAGGATGGTATCTTCTGTTAAGCTGTGCTATATTAGAGGCTTAGAAGCTTTGTGTATAGATTATTTTTCATTTTTACTCTTCATATTTGCCTGTGTTTAAAATATTAAAGTACAATATTAAAATATTGTATTATATTGCAAAAATAAATGAGTTGTACTTTCTAATATGTATAATGGGATGAGAGATGAAAGACTGAGAAAACAATGGTTTGAGCTTCTGAGCATATCTATTTATTAAGCAGTGCATGTTAATTGCATTATAAATTGGGACCAGGCCTTTTCAATGTTGGTCCTGGACCCCAAATACAGGGGGAAAAGACTTATATATATTTAAAACAATTATCACCAATTAATTAAAAAACATTTAACAGAGTACTAACTAGGATGAAAAATTAGACAATCCGATGTCTAATTGGAGGAAAAATTTCTAATAGGAGAAAAAAACTTTCCAAGTAGGGAGTAGAGCAATGGGCTGCTTAAGATTTTTAATTGTGACAAAACTCCTTTTGTCAATATTCAATTCTGACTTAATTTCTGGTCAATGGAGGCCCTTATTTAAGAGTTTCAAAGCGACAGATAGAGGTGGTTCAGTTTCTCAGTCTCACACAAGGCTAGATTCAAACAATACAGTAAGGTTTTGTCACAATTCTCATAATAGAATAAGTTTTTCTCACAAGACAGAAAGTGAATTAGATCCATAATTAAATAGAAAAAGAACTGAACTAGATCCAGAATGGAATTGCAGGATGGAGTTAGTGTAACTCACTCAATTTCCACAATTTCTCAATACTGTTGCAAGTTTGTAAGTTCCCCTGGATTTCCCCTTGATTTCATTAATAAGCTACAATTTTATATATTTGAGGGAAAATGATTTTTTAAATATAGAATAAAATTGTTATTGTATCTAAGGTTTCCAAAAATGGCAGTATATGATATAATGTATAAATATTCTATTTTTCATTCATTTTGTCAATCCACAGAATATTTTAAAAATTAAAAAATTATTTAAAAATTAAAAAACAATTAAATTTATTTAAAAAACTAAAAAAAATTCAAAATTCAAAAATAATGCAATTTTAAAAATTAAAATTAAAAAATTAAAAATAAGACAAAATATCTTTAAGGTGATCTATTACATAGAAAGGAATATCACTAAGATATTTTATTAAGGTTCTTTTTTCAGATGAAAGGTTCTGAAATAGATTTCTGATTTATGATAAAACTTTATTCACTTTGTTTTCTTCTTTGACACATACAAAAGAAAACATTTAAAGTTTTTCTTGAAATATGTATTATTGAGGAATGAACTGACTGTTGCCCTCTAACTCTAGATATCAGTTATCATTTGGTATAGAAAACAGTTTCTGAAAATGAAGATATGTATATTTGTAGCATGTGAAGGGACTGAGAGTCACATGGGAGGGAGGTAAGCCATTCAGATGTAAAAGTTTTCTTGAAATATCTGATGAATTGTGGTGCAAAAAGAGAAATGAGTAAGTGAATTTACTCTTTAACTTGGAGGGACTAATAAATCATTATTCCTCAAAAAAATTGGTATTAACATTAGAATTTTTATAGTGTTGTAAGTACAAATAAAGTTTGTAAAGTGTTTACAAATATCTCGTTTAACTTCACAGCAACCCTGGGATATAGATGCTATTATTACCTGCCATTTTCAGATGAGGAAACTGTGACAGGTGTGTTAATGTGATATAGTATAGTTATATAGCTACTAAATGTCTGAAACTGGATTTAAATCTGAGAGTTCCTGACTCCAGGTCCAATACTCTATCTACTGCAAATACCTGCCTCATTTTAAAAACAGATTGTTTAGATCAGGGATAGGGAATCTTTTTTCCACCTGGGGGAAAAAAATTAAAAATTAGTCAGCTATATTTGGATAAAAATTTAATTAATTTATCTCTAAAAAGCTCCTAGATTTATTGAATTTCAAGTCTTGCCTATGGTTACCTTGGCAGTGCCTGAACAGCCTGAATGTGGATCGTCCCCACCCCAGTATAGATAGATAACACTGCCCCCCCCCCAAATTACTCAGAGTCCCTCACAACCTAGGGATGTGGACTGATATGTAATGTACATGTGGACTGATCAACAAAGTATATGAAGGTAAAAGAGATACAAAAAATATGAAAATAAATCTTGAACATTAGAACCAAAAACAACAAGGGTTAATAATTGAATCTGTGCCCTCAGACTCTTCCCTTTTCAATTCCCTTACTCTGAGGCTATTTGACTTACTATCCTTTCAAGACTCAAACACTATGTGGGAGATTGTTGCAAATTCAAAAGCTCTGTTTCCTAATGAAACCACTTCATGTAGGGGAAAAAAAACATGGACTTCGGAATTAGTGAATCTGAGTTCAAAATTTCCTCTTCTGATACTCTATATGACTTTGGTTAAGTCATAGACTCCTTGGATTTCTATTTTTTTCTATCTGAAAAATGAAGAATTTGAACACTATATTGCTTCTGATATCTTTTAGAACTCTATCAAAATATTGTAATATCAAAAAACAAAAGATGACCAAGAAAATACAAATAACTCTTGTTACATAATATGAACTTAAAGACTGCTTTTAATTCATTAATACTACTCTCTTGATTAAGAATTTTTAATAATTTCTTCTCTCCATTAGGTTAAAATTCAAAATCCTCTGCCCTTTATTTTCCTGATTTTATTTTATATTTTTCTTCTTTGTACACTCTAATTAGCTACTTTCTGTAGCTAACATTTCATCTCCTGCTCCCATTTATTTGTTAAAGCTATCAACCATAACAACAACAACACCAATTACAATTAAAATTTGCAAAGCACTTTTCACTTATCATTTGATTTTTACAATGGCTCTGTTAGTTCAATGCTTTATTCTTCTTTTAAAAAGGGGTAAACTGATGCTTTGAGGGGGTAAGCGACTTATCCATTTATGTGACTTAACAGCTAGTAGATAATAAGTCAGGGTTCAAACCCAAGTCAGAACTGCACTTTATAACTCAATTTCATTTCTATTTTCTTTCAAGGCGTTGCAGGTGCTATTTTCCTCATAAAACTTTCTCTGACCTTACTCCAATCAATAATATAATATTTTTACAACAATACATTAATACAATATTATCTAAGTCCCTGTCCCAATTTCCTACCCTTATAAAGTCAGTGGAATATAAACTGCCTAAAGGAGGAATACAATTTTTTTGTCTTTGTATATCCCTAGAAATAAACTCAAGTTTCTTGTATACAGTAGGTATAACACAGTTACTTGTTATATTGATTGAAGTTACAAGAAAAATGAGGAGGGAAACATTTGACTGAGGAAACAGAGGCTGACTTTGGAGAAAAACACTTCGAGCTGATTCTTTTCTTTCAAATTGAAACTTTATTTTATTTTTCCAATTATGAATTTCCAATTATCAATGCAATGATAATTTTTCAACATTCGTTCATTTTCAAATTTATGTGTTCCACATTTTTCTACCACCCTCCCTTCATTCCCTGATCCTAACCATGATAGGGAAAAATCTGATAAAAATAGTACATGTACAATCCTGTTTAATATATTTCCATATTAGTTATGTTGTGAAAGAGGCATTAGGACTAAGCAGAAAGGAAAAAAAAACATGAGAAAAGAAGGAAAAACATCAAAGAAGTTTTTAAAAAGTGAATACAGTATACATTTAGACTCCATGGCTTTTTCTTCTGGATGTAAATGACTTCTTTTTGATTTCTGAACTGCTGAGAGGAACTGCATCCATCATGGTTGATTATCTCCCAAAATTGTTGTTAATGTATACAATGTTTTCTTGGCTCTGCTCACATCACTCAGTATCAATTTATGTAATTCTTTCCTTGCTTCTCTAAAGTCCAGCAACTCATTATTTCTTATAGAACAATAGTACTCCATAACATTCTTATACCATATCTTGTTCAGTCATTTTCCAATTGAGGGGCATCCTCTCAATTTCCAATTCTTTCTCACTAAAAAAAGAGCTGCTGTGAATATTTTGCAACATGTGGAAATTTTTCCTATTTTTTATGATTTCTCCTGTATATAGACCTAGTATTGGTATTGCTGGATCAAAGGGTATGATCAGGTTTATTGCTCTTTGGGTATAGTTCCACATTATTCTCCAGAATACCTAGATCAGTTCACAGCTCCACCATCAGTGAATTAATGTCCCTGTTTACCCATGTCCTCTCCAATTTTGATCATTTTACTTTTTTTATCATCTTAGCCAGTCTGAAAGGTGTGATGATGTGGTACTTCATAGTTGTTTTAATTTGCATTTCTCTGATCAATAGTTATTTGGGACATTTTTTCATATGACTTTATATAACTTTAATTTCTTCATCTGAAAACTGCCTATATCTTCAAGAACTGTTAGGATTTCAATTGGAAAGATGGAAGTAGAGGTCAGATTAATGAACAGGCAAGATGTTTAGAAGAAATGAATTCTATGATTTAGCTGGAAAGGAATTGTTCTCATTTTTATAAAAATTTAAGTCAGCATCACTTGTACAAAAATATTCATAGCAGCCCTGTTTGTGGTGGCAAAGAATTGGAAATCAAGTAAATATCCTTCAACTGGGGAATGGCTTAGCAAACTGTGGTATACGTATGTCATAGAACACTATTATTCTATTAGAAACCAGGAGGGATGGGAATTCAGGGAGGCCTGGAGGGATTTGCATGAACTGATTCTGAGTGAGATGAACAGAACTAGAAAAACACTGTACATCCTGACAGCAACATGGGGGCAATGATCTACCTTGATGGACTCACTCATTCCATCAGTGCAACAATCAGGGACAATTTGGGGCTGTCTGCAATGGAGAATAGCATCTGTATCCAGAGAAACAACTGTGGAGTTTGAACAAAGACCAATGACTATTACCTTAAATTTAGGGAAAAAACCCTGATATCTTATTTTCTGATCTTGCTATCTTTTATACTTTATGTTTCTCCCTTAAGGATATGATTTCTCTCTCATCACACTCAATTTGGATCAGTGTATACCACAGAAACAATGTAAAGACTGACAAATTGCCTTCTGTGGGGGGTGGAGGGAGGGAAGTAAGATTAAGGGAAAAATTGTAAAACTCAAAATAAATAAAATCTTTAATAAAAGAAAAAAATTTGTCTTAGAAAGTACTTATTTTTATCAGACTCCCTGATTGTATAGTAAGTAGTCAGTACAAATATTCATAAGTGTATGTACAGGTCATTTTAATCATCATATCTTTTAAAAATTAATGTTTTGTCTCATTTTAACATTTGTATTTAAAGTACAGTCTAGTTATTAATTCTTTTTTGCAAGGCAATGGGGTTAAGTAACTTGTCCAAGGTCATGTAGCTAGGTAATTATTAAGTGTCTGAGATTAGATTTGAACTCAGGTCCTCCTGACTCCAGGGTCAGTGCTCTTTCCACTGTACCACCTAGCAGTCCCAGTCTAGTTATTAATTAAAAAATATAAAATAGCTAAGTTTTAAATTCTTTAGTTTGAATAAAAATAATGTTCTTTTTGATAGAATATTCAATAAATGTTTGCTTTGAAAAATGCACTTTCATTTGCATATGATAATGATGGGTGCTATATACACATAGGAATTCTTATTGCCTTCTTACTGATGGGAACACTCAGTTACATTTCTTGGAAGTATTTGAATTGGGAATAAAGAGGATATGGAAGGAAATATTTTGAAGAGGTATCAGGAAAAGGAGAGTGAATTGTCAGATTGTGAAGAGTCTTGAAACCAAAAAGATTGAGTTAAAGAGTTGCTGTCTTCAATAAGGTATTTCTGCTTTCCTTAAGTTCTCTCCAGAGACTTAGCTGTTTGTCTCAGGATGGGACCATTTTTAAAGGGATTGAGAGGATGAGCAGAGGTGCAGTCAGTTTTCTTTCTTTGGAAAGAACACACAGAAGATTGGGGCTAAATCCTTTCCCTCTTTGGATCTCAGTTTACTCAATTTTAAAATGGGATTTAGAGTAGATTATCTCTTAGGTCTTTACAAGCTTTACAAGTATAATTCTCAAATTTACTGGACAGAATTTTCTTCTGTTATAATTTTTTTATGTGTTGCATTATTTTTCCTTTTGGTTTCTGATTAAACAAAGGCTTCTTTCTATAAGTTTGATTTCCAGTCACTTAGTTGTCAGTATGTTTGTAAAATTTGCTATTCAGTGTATACATCCAACAGTTGAGGCTTCCAGAGCTTTCACATGATTGCCCTTAGTATTAATTTTTTTTAATGTTTATAACTTTGAGGTGACTTATAATCCTGCTTTTGGAAATTAGATATTCAGATCTGAAAAGAGGGAGCACACAGGCACTGATTGAAGAGATGTTTCACATCCATTACCCCCAGGCACAAAATAGTGCTAATTAGGAAATCCACATAGACTCATATTAACATAAATTACAGGGATTATAGCTTTCAGACAACATGAGTTAATTCATGACTTCTCTAAGTAATGTCAAACTCTGTGCAGCAAAGTCTCCTGGCAATGTTTGGTCCTCAGAACTTTATTCCCCTTTGAAGACTCTACCTTTCAGAGGATAGAAAAGGATGATGGATTGGTAATCAAAGGACCTGGGCTCAAGTTCGTCTTTGTCAGTATTTCTCACAAGTAGTATGACACAATATGTCACTTACTATTTTTCACAAGTAGTGTGACAATTCAAGTTGTGTGACACAATGCAAGTTTTTGTGTGAAGTAGTAAGTGCCAGAGATCATTTGTTTAAAAATCCATTACTCTGGGGGTGGCTAGGTGGCACAGTGGATAGAGCACCAGCCCTGGAGTTAGGAGTACATGAGTTCAAATCTGGCCTCAGACACTTAATAATTACCTAGCTGTGTGGCCTTGGGCAAGCCAATTAATCCCATTTGCCTTGCAAAAAAAAAAAAAACGATTGCTCTTTCTGGAAGGAGAGAAACTTCTCCCTATTTCTGGCATCCCCTTTTTTTATATTGATTTTTTTCAATTAGAGGTAAGCTTCTTGTGGGCAAGATTAGTTTCATTTCTGTGTTAGTGTTACCAGCACTGAAGACAGTGTCTGACACCTAGTAAACACTTACTAAATGAATTATTGTATGTCTCTATCTAAGGCCCCTTCTAGATCTAAATTTTCAATTTTGTGATTCTTCAGAGGAGCAGTTCTATTAAACTCAGCAAGTATTTAGAAAATCTCTTGTGCCTAGAACCAGATTTATAGACTATTAAATATCTTTTAAACAAGGGCTCGTGGCTTGGGGTTCATGAATTTGTGTAATTGTTTTAATTTTATGACTTCCAAAATAATTGATTTCTTTTAAATCCTATTTTTTTATTCACTTAAAAGCATGACTACTAAAAAGGATTCATTGGCTAGACTTTATCAACTGTCAAATGAATCCATGACACCCCCCCAAAAAAGTTAGCAATCCTTAAAACATCCAAATTTTGATTTAAGGTATTTTCCTAAACTCTTCTAGAAGTTGAGGCATCTAACTAAGATTTGCCAAGTGACAAGTGATGGCAGCAGAGAATGTCAAGTTACCTGATGATCCTAAGGATTGTTAGTACTTTCAGCACATACCTCCTTTCTAAAATGACAGTATGTCAGACATGTATGATTCTTTTTAAACAAATTATTAGATTTTGGCAGCACCTTTTGCAAAGACTGATGATAGATTAGGTAGTCTAATTCTGGATTGAGAATTGTTGAACCACCTATAAGCATTTTCATTAAAGGTAGCAACTCACATAGGTCAAAATTAAAGGTTTATTTTGAACATTTAGAGTATGGTCAAAATGTATTCCTCAAAGTCCATTTACTTTTTAAAAGTTTTATTTGACATAATTTGTTTTTCTATTATATTTCCAGATAAAACTCTTCCTATTGCCACTAGACCTTCCCTTTTAACCCCCGCCCTCCAAAAAATATTAGGGAAAACCAACAGACACAGTAATCACATCTGACAACATAGTATTGCATATCTGTTTCCTCTTCACTTTCCTAGAGAGATCAGTACAATTTGTTATGTGTTCCCAATGATGAGAAGAGATCATTATAATTGCACTAATTTTGACTGCCTTATAGTGCTTTTCTTAATATTATCAAAGCCATAATATATATGTTGTTCTCAGTTTACTTTGCTTTGCTTATTTCAGTCTGTATCAGTTCATATTAAGTTTCCCTCTCTTTGAATTCTTTATTCATCTTTCTCCTAGGAATAGTCTTCTTGGGTTAAAAGTAAAACCTCTTCAGTTACTTTTCTTGAATAATTCTAAAATATTTTCTAACATGATTGAGTTAATGCATAGCTTCCTTAGTAATTTAAATCTAAGACAATATTTCATATTTGCTAATTTGATGAGTGAAGTGAAATACCAGAATTGTTTTAAGTTGCATTTCTTTTTCTTAGTGATTTGAAACATTTTTTCATATGATTATAGAAAGTTAACTCTTTTGAAAACTAGGTATTCATATTGTTTTACTACTTATATTTTGAGAAACACAAACCCATTTTATATACAATAGAGGGTGTTTCTGAAGACTCTGCCCTGGTGCATAATTATTATCTTTTTTTTTATTTTTTAAAATGACTCACAAACCCGTATATCCATTTTGGGTTTCTCCCCTGAGCTACTCTTCCATATTACTAGCTGTCTGCTGGGAATTTCAAAATGAATGTTAAGGAGACATACAAAATGCATTATATCTAAAATTGAACTCATTATTTCACCCCTACATCTCAACATTCTCCTCTTTCAAGTTTCTCTATTTCTGTGAAAATCACAATGATTTTTCCCAGGTCTGTAACCTTAGGGTGATCCTCTACTCCTCATTCTCACTCTTTCCATATATTCAATAATTTGCCAGTTTTTGCTGTTTCTATCTTCACATTTGCATTTACTCACAAAGTCAATACCATTGAGTTAAGACCCTTAGTACTTCTTGCCTAGCTTATTACAAGAGCCTCCTAAATTGGTCTCCTTGTCACAAATATCTATTCCAATCCTACATACTACTGCATAAGTTATTTTCCTCATATAGCTCTGACCATATCACTCCTATATTCAGTAAACTCCAACACTTTCCTTTTACATTTAGAGAAAAAGATTCTTCCGTCTAATTTTTAAAGCCATTCTTAATGACCCCAACATATCCGTCCATCTTTATTGTAAATCACTTTACTTCCCTCACTTTATCATCCAGCCAAACTGGTCTTCTTTCTCACCTTTTCACCTCTCCTAATGTCTTTGCTATGCCCTTGCTGCAGATGGACTCCTTCTATACCAATATCTCATAGAATCCTTGACTTCTTTCACAACTCGACTCAAGCATATCATCTTCTATATGAAGTCTTTCCTTCTCTTTCCAACCCGAGAAACTAGTGTCCTTGTATCTTCAACTTTTGTTTATCTACTTTGTATTTATTTTCTTTATATTTATTCTGTATAATCAAATATGTACTATCTGTCCTATTAGAAAGTAAACAGAGAGCCTGTTGGAGTTGTTAGAAGTAATATTATGGAGTCATTAAAAGTAGTGTGATGAGCTCCTAGTCCACAGTCTTCTCCAAGCAGATCTAGAAAATGCACATGACTGAATCTCAGTGAGAAAATCGAGAAAAAGTAAAAGTGAATCCTTTGCCAGTTCAGCAGAGGGAGACAGAGAGATCTTTGGACTTCGGGAACAGGGTTGGAGTACATCCATGTAGAACACTGCAGTGTCTAGGGAGAAACTATGTACCAGGAGAAGAGGAGACCTCAGATTTGTACTGGGATACCTCATACCTCTATTGGAGCACGGCAACAGAAACAGATGTAAACTTGGAACCTGGAGGCCCATAGTACAATTCTCAATGGCAGACTCTTGGTGAACTGAGAAAAGTCTCCTTTTCTGAGAATGCCATTCTCCAGTACAGTGGTATTCTCAGATAGGGAGGCTCTGGCAATGTATTTAGCAATGAGGAAGTTCAGAAATAGCAGCATCAGCAACAGAAGTAGATTCTCAGATTCAGATCAAGGAGGAATAACAAGATAAGAATCCCAGACCAAAGATACATCTACAATTTAACCACTGAGCCAAAAAAACTTTCTAATTGGCTGATAGGTATAGAGTTTTCTCTTAAATCCAAATCCGTGTCAAGAACTTACAGAGCTCAGAGCAGTGGGGTAATAATCAGACTTTGCCCTGGACCAGATTACTTTGAGAACACTGAAAGCTCATAAGTACCCCAATTGTACCTGAGATCCTGCAATAGTATAACATTTTATACCGCCCCCCCCATAAAAACAGCATTAGTATAGCCCACATCTTTCCTCCAGAAATATGGTAGAGCCTAGATTGAACATCAAGTCTAAAACTAGGAAGTGTGTTGGAAGAATGAACAATCAACAATGGCAACAACAACAAGATAACCCCACTATAATGAGATATTGTAGTGGACTGGGATGCTAAGATGTAAATACAGCTTAGGACATACTCAGCTTGAATTCCTGGAAGATTTTAAATTACAACAAAAAACTGTAAAATGATTTTGCAAATGAAGCAAGAGCACTTGAAAAATTGGAAAAGAAATGGGAGCTGTCAAAGAATCATACGGGGCATATTAACAACTTAGTACAAGAGATTGAAAACTTTTCCCAAACAACAAACTCTAAAAATGAGAATGGACCAAATAGAAGTCAATGATTCAATTAGGCAACAAGAAATATCAAAATGAAGTCAAATAAGAAAATATAGAAGAGAATGTGAAGTATCTCATGGCAAAAGCACATGACCTATAAAACAGATATAGGAGAAAAAGTTTAAGAACGATTAGACTAAGTAAACACTATGATAAAAAAAAAAAGAGAGCCTAGCCTATTTCAAGAAATTTTAAAAGAAAACTGCCCAGATGTTTTAGAGTCAGAGAGCAGAGAAAATATAGCAATTGCCTCTTGGAAGAAATCACAAAATGAAAACTCCTAGGAACATCATAGTCAAAATGCAGAGTTTTCAATTTAAAGAAACAAATGCTAGAAGCAAACAGAAATAAAGAATTCCATGACTAAGGAACCATAGTCACATTCACACATGATTGAGCAAATTGGAAAACAAATCTTAGAGGCAAATGATATAGGCTAATGGCCAAGAAAAACTTATTCATAAAACTTGATTATAATGATGCAGGGAACAAAATGGATTAATGAAATAGATGATATCTCAGTATTACTGATGAAAAGACCAGAATTTCAAACTTTGAAGTTTAGGCACAAGAGTGAAGAGAAATTCCAAAAATGTGGGAATGAACAATGAGAAAGTATTAAATAAGGATAAACTTGTTGGATGTTATTGATTCATTTTCAGTCATGTCTGACTCTTTTTCACCCCATTAGGAGTTTTCTTGGCAAAGATACTAGAAGGATTTTCTAATTCCTTTTCCTGCACATTTTACAGATGAGAGAACTAAGGCAAACAGGGTTAAAGTAATTTGCCTAAGGTCATACAATTAGAAAGTGTGTGAGGTTGTATTTGAACTCTAAAAGAGGAGTTTTCCTGACTCAAGAACTTGAACTCTATATACTGTGCCATCTTGCTATCCAAGTATAAATTATTTACAGTCAGATGTGAATAAGTGATATATGTATTTCCTCTGAACCCTAACTTCATCAAGGTTCATAGATGCAGTTCAATCATCCAGGAGTGGTTCTATTATTACTTGATGATTTTTAAAAAATGAATGGAAAGGTGGGGGTCAGGGGCAGAAGAATACAGAGAGAGGGAAAGATGGATTAGGGAAAATACTTCACCAAAATATAGTATACAAATAACCATCTATACAAACAAAGAGGAAAGAATGGGAGGTAGTATCTAACTCTTGAACCTCATTCTCATCTGAATTGGTCAAAAGATTGAAGACTAAACAAATAGATTTGATACAGAAATATATTACACTTAATAGAAAATAGGGAAAGGATAGAGGGAGAAAGTATTAGCTCTAAGCAAAACAATTTGTAAAGATGCACAAAAATATTTATCACTCTTTGAATTGTTAAAAATGGAAATCTTAAGAGATGCTCTGAAACTGAGGAGTGGATAAAAAAATTATAGTACATAAATGTGAATGAAATACTATTGCATTGAACTCTTTTTAATGGAATGACCAACCAAGGGGTCAGTGATGAAACATGCTAACATCAATTTTTTTTAAAGAAAGATTTTATTTATTTTGAATTTTACAAATTTTCCTCCTAATCTTTCTTTCCTCCCCCCCAACCCCCACAGAAGGCATTCTGTTAGTCTTTACATTGTCTCCATAGTGTACGTTCATCTCAGTTGAACGTGATGAGAAAGAAATCATATCCTTAAGGAAGAAAAATAAAGTATAAGAGATAGCAAAATTACATAATAAGAAAACCTTTTTTTCCCCTAAATTGAAGGTAATAGTCTTTGGTCTTTGTTCAAACTCCACAATTCTTTCTCTGGATACAGATGGAATTCTCCATTGCAGATAGTCCAAAGTTGTCTCTGGTTGTTGCACTGATGGAATGAGCAAGTCTATTAAGGTTGATCATCACCCCCAAGTTGTTATTAGGGTATACAATGTTTATCTGGTTCTGCTCATCTTGCTCAGTATCAGTTCATGAAAATCCCTCCAGGCTTCCCTGAATTCCCATCCCTCCTGGTTTCAAATAGAAAGTAGTGTTCCATGACATATATATATATATATATATATATATATATATATATATATATATATATATATATATATATATACCACAGTTTATTAAACCATTCCACAATTGAAGGACATTCACCTAATTTCCAATTATTTGCCACTACAAACAGGGCTGCTATTAATATTTTTATACCAGTTATTTTTTTCCCTTTTTCATAATCTCTTCAGGGTATAGACCTAGTATGGTATTTCTGTTTGTTTTTGTTTTATTTAGTTTTGTTTTTTAGATTTTTCAAGGCAATGGGGTTAAGTGACTTGCCCAAGGCCACACGGCTAGGTAATTATTAAGTGTCTGAGGCTGGATTTGAAGGTACTCCTGACTCCAAGGCCAGTGCTCTATCCATTGCGCCACCTAGCCACCCCACATTGTGTCATGTAGCCGCCCTGGTATTTCTGGATCAAAGAGTATGCACATTTTTGTTGTCCTTTGTGAGTAATTCCAAATTGCTCTCCAGAAAGGTTGGATGAGCTCACAGCTCTACCAATAATGTATTAGTGTCCCAGATTCCCCACATCCTTTCCAACATTGATCATTGTCCTTTCTGGTCATATTGGCCAGTCTCAGAGGTGTAAAGTGGTACCTCAGAGATGCTTTAATTTGCATTTTTCTAATAAGTAGCAATTTAGAGCAATTTTTCATATGACTATGGATTGTTTTGATTTCCTCATCTGCAAATTGCCTTTGCATATTCTTTGACCATTTGTCAATTGGGGAATAGCTTGTTTTTTAAAAAAAAAATTACTCCATTCGCTGTATATTTTAGAAATGAGTTTTTTTTGTCAGAAATGCTAGTTGTAAAAATTGTTTCCCAATTTACTACATTTCTTTTGATCTTACAGTGGTTTTGTCTGTGCAAAATCTTTATAATTTAATGTAATCAAAATTGTCTAGTTTGTTTTTAATGATGTTCTCCATCTCTTCCTTGGACATAAATGACTTCTCTTTCCATAGATCTGACAAGTAAACTATTTCTTGATCTTCTAGTTTGCTTATAATATTGTTTTTTACACCTAAATCCTGTATCCATTTAATCTTATCTTGGCATAGGGTATGAGGTGTTGGTCTAATCCAAGTTTCTGCCATACTAACTTCCAATGTTCCCAACAGTTTTTATTGAAGAGAGAGTTTTTATCCCAATGGCTGAACTCTTTGGGTTTTTCAAACAGCAGATTACTATAACCATTTCCTGCTATTGTTCTTAGTCTATTCCACTGATCCACCACTCTATTTCTTAGCCAACACCAGACAGTTTCGATGACTGATGCTTTATAATATAATTTTAGATCTGATAGAGCTAAACCACCTTCTTTTGCACTTTTTTTCATTAAATCCTTGGAAATTCTCAAATTTTTTTCCCATATGAATTTTCTTACAATTTTTTCTAACATCAATAAATATTGTTTGTCTTCCCTTCTCAAAGAGGACAAATGACCTAAAGAATGTGATGTCATGACTTGTAAGTGAATTGGATTTAAGTGAGGCTTTACAAGTTATCAGCCTCACTTTCTTCTTCACATTATCTAGATTTAGTGGCAAAGTATAGTAGAGGATGATTGGAGATGGCCCTATATGCAGGGAGACCTTGACCTTTTAAGCTAAGGATTTAGTGTCATTGTTGGAGAGGGGAACAAATTAGAGGCCAGAATGAGAAAGTTTTTTTAAAAAAATATACTCAATATGGAAATTGACTATACTTGTTCATAACAGTTTTTGCCTGTGTGTTATTATTTTTTTATGACTATGTCTGTGTTCCCATTAGGGAGGGTGGTATTTTTTTTTCTTGATCTGTTTTCTTGGTTAATTATTTTTGCTTTGTGGATAAGATATTAGATCTTGATTGATTAAAACAAGTAAAATACTTTAAAAATATATCTTTATACATCCATCCATCCATCATCTATCTTTCTATATATCTACCCATCTATCTAGATATCTATCTACTATTTGAGAGTAAGGATTATTTCATTTTTTGTCATTATTTCATTTATTTCCAGAACCTAGCATTTTGCTTCTTACATGATAGTGACTTAATGAATGCTGCTTTTTTTTTTTGGTTATATATGACCTTAAACAAAGGGTTGTAGACAGGATAAGGGATTTAGTAAGGAATACAGTGATGTTGAAGACCTAAGTGTAGAAATTCATAAGTCACTTGAATCACTGTTATTTTTTCATGCATTTTCATGCATTAAAACTTTACAGTCAGGTCCCAATATTCTCACTTAATCATCTTCTACCATATTTGAATTGTTGACAATTCCTGTTGATTCTTCTAGCACAACATTCTCTTTATCCATCTCCTCTCAAATCACAGAACCGACTCTTTGGGCCCTCATTTTGTGAGGCCTAGATGATTACTATAGGCCCTCAATTGTTTCCTTTGCCAATAGTTTCTCCCATTCTCTAAACCATCTTTCATATATATCATACATTGTTAGGTCTAAGGTATAAGTCTGATCATGCTACTCTTCCACTTAAGAAGCTTTTGTTTTTCCCTTTGCCACAAGGATACTAAAATGTGATACAGAGGAAAGAACAATGGACGTTGAAGTCAGTTGAGATGAGTTTGAATTCTGGCTCTGCTGCTTATTACGGGTATGACTTTGGGCAAGTCATTTAAAACTTGAGACTCCAGTTTCCTCATGGTAAAATGAGGCTGCTCGACTCTATGACCTTCAAGTTCCCCATTAGCTCCAAATCTATATTAAAATCTATATTAAAATTTTTCTGTCTGACATTAAGTACTGTATTACTGTTCCAAAAAAAATTTTAGGAACTCAGAAGCAGGAAAAGGGGTAGGAGAGAAGTCATTTGAGAGAAAAAAGACTGGACTCAGTTACAAATGGACCTGCCTTAAACTATTACTGTCTCTGATCAGAGGCTGGTGAGTTCAGAAAATGAATGCCAAAGATTAAAAATGGCCACTCTAGGGGGCGGCTAGGTGGCATAGTAGATAAAGCACCAGCCCTGGAGTCAGGAGTACCTGGCTTCAAATCTGGTCTCAGACACTTAATAATTACCTAGCTGTGTGGTCTTGGGCAAGCCACTTAACCCCATTGCTTAGCAAAAATCTAAAAATAAAAAAACAAAAAATGGCCACTCTAAGTGTCCCCTGGGTTTCAGTCTTTTACTTAGTGTCAAAAGAACAAGATCCTTTCCAGAAGGATTTATTAATGTTTCTTATCATCTCTAACCTTTCTTTTCATACTGATTTTATATTATTCTTTCTCTCATGCTACACAAAATGAACTGCTTTCTATTTCTGCTATAGGATGTTCTATCCCTCATCTTTGTTTCTGACTTGTAGACTTATAGACACCTACTTACTCTCTGAGTTGACTTATTCACTCCAACTTTTCTATAACAGTAGCAGGTCTAGATACCCAGAGAAAGATCACCACACTAAATTTCTCTCAGGGGCTAGTTTAGATGAGGAGAAATATATTCCCTACATCTTAGTTCTTGGGGCTTCATCAATTGAGGCCAATCAATTTCTATTTCTACAACTAGGAACTCATAACAACTTTAAGATCTTAAATATAGCTATTTACTTAACAATGGAAAAGAATTAACAATAACATTATATATTAACTCAGAATACCCAAATAATAAAATTATCAGAATCCAAAAATAAACCTGGGTCATACCATTCTGTGCTACTTGGGGTAACTCACAATTCAGAACAACAGGTTTTGCTATCTTTGGTTTCTTTAGAAACATGTATCCCCCATTTCTTTGTTTATGGTACTTACTACCATGTTTGTAGACACACAGTAACCCAAGCTTATCAGTAGGTTTGTAAAGACTGGTAAAGTCAAACCATGATGGTTCTGACTATAGGTACAACGCCTTTAATGGAAAGTAAATCTGTTGAATTGGATACTTGGAAGAACTCACCAGAAAGTTCCATCTCTTAAAGTACATTGCTGCTAATGAGATTGAATAAACTTTCTTCTTCAGACCCCATCCAAATGAGCAGTGATTATATTCTGCTCAGATCTGAGTGGGGCATAAATTCTTTGAAAAGATTGTCCAAGGTTGGGGTGGTCTGGGGATAAAGATAGTCTCTCTGTCCAAGGGTGATATGACATCACTTTCAATCCTCCATTATAATATTTTTTTCTCTCATTAATTTTTAACCAATCAGAGATGATTCTACTCCATTTTCAAAAGAATATATAAGCCCTAAGTGCTGCGTTTATTATCTTTGGTCTAATAGAAATGATCAAATGATCATCTTTTTAATAAACATTCTGACCTTATTAATAAAATGATTAAATTACAGAGCCAAGAAAGAGGCATGGAGGCAGAAACTCCCAGGAGCTCTCTTCCAGAAGACTCCAAATGGCTTAAAACTCTAACCAAATTCTAGAATGCCACAGAAAGACAGAGTGAAACAATTTTATGACCCAGGACAGCTTGGAAGATCTGTGGGCAGGGTTTATTCCACTGGGGCTGGAAAGGGCTTCAGCACAGTTTTGCCAGAGCAATTGAGCTCTAGGTTTCCAGGAACAACCCACAGGGCACCTGAGTCCCTGGGGGTGCCTGGGTCTGTGGGAATGTGGTTTTCAGACGTCTCAGCCCAGGGATCACATCAGAGTGAGCTCCTAGCCCAGGCCAGCACAACCCTCAGTGCAGCCCTGGCCAGGACCTGGAAGTAGGCCTGCTGAGCCACTCAGTAGGAAGTCACCTGGCAGCTGCTTCCAGAGTACTCAGCCCACAGGCTATGAGGGGGTTGGAGGAGACTGCAGAGATCTCTCTGCTATCCCTGGGGTAGGACTCTGTTGCTTTATTTATACTCAGATCCAGGTTGCAGTCTGGGGCCCCATATTGCTATAGTAAAGCAGTTATAATTCTTTGAATTTAATTCAAAGAATTTTACCTCCTCACAGCTCCAGAGCAGAGGGGAGTGTTTGTGGTCATTCACAGATAAGAGCACAGGTCAGGAGAGCATTCAGAGCCTCTCATAAGACCTTGAAGGAATTAAGGTCCCTGAGGAGGTCACCAAAATGCTCAAAAGCTTGGGAAGTGTGACAGAATCAGAACATAGACTGGAGAAGTGAGTAAACAATAGAAGAAAAAGAATATGACCAAAGAAAATTACTTTGATCTCATAGAAGATCACAATAACACTTGAAAGATGACAAAGTCAAAGCTTCTGTATCCAAAGCCTCCAAGAAAAATAAGAATTGGTCTCAGGCCATAGAAGTGCTAAAAAAATTTTTGAAAATCACATAAGGGAAGTAGAGGAAAAATTGGGAGGAGAAATGAGAGTGATGCAGGAAAATCATGAAAACCAAGTCAATAGCTTGGTGAAGGAGATACAAAAAAATACTAAAGAAAATAAAATATTAAAAACCAGTTTAGGTCAAATGGAAAAGGCAGTTCAAAATGTCAGTGAGTAGAAGATTACCTTAAAAAGCAGAATGGGCCAGATTTAAAAGGGGATAATAAAGCTCTCTGAATAAAATAACTCCTTCAAATGTAGAATGGAGCTAAGGAAAGCTGATGACTTTGTGAGAAATCAAGAAACAATAAAACAAAATTAAAAGCATGAAAAACTAGAAGAAAATGTGAACTATCTCATTGAAAAAACAACTGACCTGGAAAACAGATCCAATAGAGATAATTTAAAAATTATTGGGCTCCTTGAAAGTCATGAACAGGAAAAGATCCTAGACTTTATTTTTAGATAAATTCCTCAAGAAAAATTGCCCTGATATCCTAGAAGCAGTGGTTGAAATAGAAATTGAGAGTGTCCATGAATTACCTCCTGAAAGAGATTTCCCCTCTCAAAACTCCCAGGAATATTTTAACAAAATTCTGGAACTCCCAAATCAAATAGAAAATATTACAAACAGCTAGAAAGAAACAATTCAAACATAATGGCATTACAATAAGTATTACACAGGATTTAGCAGCATCTAAGGGCTTTTGGGACTTGGAATGTGGTATTCTGGACGGTAGAAGAGCTTGAATTACAACCAAGAATCATTTACATAGCAAAATTAAACATCCTCTTTCAGGGGAAAAAATGGATATTCGATGAATTAGGGGACTTCCAAACTTTCCTGTTGAAATGAACAGAGCTGATCAGAAAAGTTTGATTTCCAAGTACAGGACTCAGGTAAAACATAGAGAGGGTGAATGGGAAGGGTAAATAATGAGGGATTTAATAATGTTGAACTGTTTGTATTCCTCCATGGGAAGATGATACTGTTAACTCACATGAACTTCCTCATTTATTAGAGCAGTTAGAAGAAGCATATATAGACAAAGCACAGGAGAGAGCTGAATATGAAGGCATAAAATATTATTTTTTTAAAAAATTATTTATTTATTTTGAATTTTACAGTTTTTCCCCTAATCTCACTTCCCTCCTCCCACTCCCCACAGAAGGCAGTATGTTTAGTCTTTACATTGTTTCCATGGTATATATTGATCTCAAGCTGAATGTGATGAGAGAGAAATCACATCCTTAAGAAAAAAATCAAGTCTAAGAGTTTTTTTTAAGTTTTTAAAGTTTTTTTTGTTTGTTTTTTAGAGGTCAATGGGGTTAAGTGGCTTGCCCAAGACCACAGAGCTAGGTAATTATTAAGTGTCTGATGTCAGATTTGAACTCAGGTACTCCTGACTCCAGGGCCAGTGCTCTATCCACTACACCACCTAGCCTCCCCTAAAGTATAAGAGATAGCAAAATTATATAATACGATAATTTTTTTAAAATTAAAGGTAATAGTCTTTGTTCAAACTCCATAATTCTTTCTCTGTACACAGAAGGTATTCTCCATTGCAGATACCCTAAAATTGTGCCTAATTGTTGCACTGATGGAATGAGTAAGTCCATTAAGGTTGATCATCACCCCCATGTGGTTGTTAAGGTGTACAGTGTTCTTCTGGTTCTGTTCATCTCACTCAGCATCAGTTCATGCAAATCCTTCCAGGTTTCCCTGGATTCCATCCTTCCTGGTTTCTAATAGAACAAAAGTGGCCCATGACATACACATACCACAGTTTATTAAGCCATTCCTCAATTGATGGACATTCATTCAATTTCCAATTATTTGCCACTACCACAGGGCTGCTATGAATATTTCTGTACAAGTGATGTTTTTACCCTTTTTCATAATCTCTTCAATATTGCTGGATCAAAGGTTATGCACATTTTTTTTTGTTTCCCTTTGGGCATGATTCCAAATGACTCTCCAGAAAAGTCGGATGAGTTCACAGCTCCATCAGCAATGTATTAGTGTCCTAGATTTCCCACATTCTGAAGGTATAAAATATTATAAAGATGGAGTTAATGGGCAAAAAAGGAACGTACTGGGAGAAAGGGGAAATAGAGGTAGAATTTCAGGTAAAGACTCAAGATATTTCAGATAAAAGACATGTAAAATGGAGTGGAAGGGGAAGAAGGTCAGGGGGAATGAGAGAACCTTCATTCTCATTGAAAATGACTCAGAGAGTAAACAACATTCACACTCAATAGGACATAGATAAATATCTTACCCTAGAGGAAAAAAAGGAGAGGAAAGGAATTGGAAAGGGGGTAGGGGGAGGGGAGAGGGGAGTGTAAATGATAGAAGAGAGGGAAGATTGTGGGAGAGGGTAGTCATATACAACACACTTTTGAGGAGGGACACAGTGAAAGGAGAGAGATAATTGAATAAATGGGGGTGGGGAGGAATAGAATGGAGGGAAATACAGTTAGCAATAGCAACTGTGGGGGAAAAATACTGAAGCATCTTCTCTGATGGACTTATGATAAAGAATTCAATCCATCCCAGAGACAGGACTGAGAGTATCTGAACACAGATTGAAAGTTTATATATTTTTCCTTTTTCTCTCACTCACTTTATTTTTCTTGGGAGGGGGGATTATGTTTACTTTTACAAGACTATTGTAGCAATGTGAAAATAATTTTTTTTTAGTTTTTGCAAGGCAGTGGGGTTAAGTGGCTTGCCCAAGGCCACATAGCTAGGTAATTATTAAGTGTCTGAGGCTGGATTTGAACTCAAGTACTCCTGACTCCAAGGCCAGTGCTCTCTCTATCCACTGTGCCACCTAGCTGTCCCTGAAAATAAATTTTAAAAATTAAAAAAAAAGATTTAATTACATAGAGCTATGTCTCCCAAGTCTTATTAATTGCCCCAACCCACTGTATTGATTGTTCTGTTATTGGAGATCTTGAAGTCAAAACATTTAAAGTTGAAAGAAAACTTCTCTTTTGAAAAATGATTAAAATAAGACGATTAAAATAAGGCTTAGAGAAGAAAAATGACTTGCTTAAGGTCTCAAAGCTAATTAGATGGTACAGAGCATGGAACATTGGAATTGAAGTCAGAAAATCTAAATTTGAATCTTGCCTTAGATACTGTGACCCTGGACAATTGACTTTCTATGTCTTAACTTCATGTTCTATAAAATGAAGATAATTATAGTACTTACCTCTCAGGATTATTGTAAAGAACAAAGGAAATAACATAGGAAAAATACTCTGCAAACCTTAAAGTACCAAATAAATGTTAGCTATTATAATTGTGATGATGATGATGATGATGATGATGATGATAATGATATGAATGACAGCTTAACTAGGGCTACAAATCAAGTAAAGCCACATAATGAGTGCTTGATATACCTACTCTTTACTCAGTCCAGCATTTTCCCCCATTATGTTATATTACCTTTTGAGATAGAAGGCCTACAAACTCATCTCAGTGATCCATGAATGGGCTATTCTGCTGCCTTATTTAAACTTGTTTCCCCCCCCTCAAATGGGGACTGTAATGTACACATGTACATCAGATTATACATATATACATACATATATGTGTATACTTAATTGTGTTTTTAAAAAAAGAAATTGGGAGGTCTTTCTGGACAAAGACACCAAATTTTATTAAGAAGAAATCTGCCCAGTATGGTCTGAGACTATGAGCAATAATTCTCTTGATTCGTTCATGGCTTAAGCTGGCAACCCATGTTGTGAATGGTCAGTCCATTTGCTCAAGCAGTTGAGCTCTTGGCTCAACCAAGTGTATCTCTGGCTCAGGTATAAGTCCTAGGAGGTTCATTGCACATAAGTCTACCTTTGACATTTCTTATGATGTTACAGTTAGCTAATTTCTTATGGTATTACAATAAGCCTTTTTATTTTTCTTGGAAATCTTGTTTCTTCATCATTTTGATGTGAAGATTGATACATAAGTATTACACTCTTAAGACTAATAAACACAGATATTCACCTGGGATTATATCATAGTTTCAGTTACAGAGATTTTCACCTGGGACTATACTCTTAATATAAATCACTCAATTACTTCTTAGGCTATTAAAATGATTGTAGCTAATGGATGGTTGGCAAAGTAAAGCAAAGCAAGGCATTTAAGGCATTGGTTATTGATTTTCCTATCACACATGTATAATCAAACATATATGCATTACAAATTTGTACATATATATGCATCTATGTAGATTTTAAACTAGAAGATCACATATATTATCTTATGTTAAGAGTTATGAAAGTATAAATAGACAGTTCCTGTATCTTTGTAAGAAGGGAAATAGGTATTAGGTTAGATGGAAAGCAAATTAATTCTTTTAAGCATTTAGACCTCAATGAATTATCCTTGTCTGGTAGCTATTTGAATTTCCATCTCAAGCAACTAATCAAACTGTTCTGATGAAATTTCTGACCTTCATTCCAAGCAGACAACATTGCTAAGAAATCCAAGCAACAGAATAACTTTAGTTCTGGGCTTGAGGCAGGGAATAATAGAAACATTCATAAATCTTTCTGGGAAAGAATCTTGCTCTTCTGACACCTACTAAGTTAAAGGCTGCATCCCAAGGGCTTTTTAGAGTGGTCATTCTTCCTCCTTGGCATTCATATTACATATTCACCGGTCTCTGATCAGAGACAGTGGTAGATCAACTTAGGTTCATTTGCATTTGAGACCAGTTCCCCCTCTCTCAAATGACTTTTCTCTTACTCCTTTTCTTACTTCTAACTAACTTCCCAAGGTTTCTTGGGAACTGTAATCCAACAGTACCAGAAGGAAAACCCCTTTATCCAAAATCTAGGCCAAGATGATACTGAGCCACTATAAGGGAGGAAGCAAGGATATTATTTACTTATTCGTAGTAGAATACTATTGAATTTGGTTCCTTTTATCCTTGTCTTAGTTATTCTGTGGTTCAAACAATAACGTCCAAAACCAAAAAAAAAATCTATGAAAAATTAAGTATAAAAACAAGAGCTAGGAGTTTCATTCTAATACTATATTAACCATTGATAGGATAATAAATTTACAGATAGAAGATACAATCTTGCACAAATCAAATCTTGGAATTGGCCAAGGGAGTTTCCTGATTAGTTTGATAATTATAGCTGGAATAATTTAAAACATCACCCTCTAGAAGGGTGTGGATACATCCATTGGTACTTTACTGAAGGGACTAAAAGTATTTTATTAAATCTCAGTGACTAGGTCTGTTCCCAAGATGAATTTCTTGTTGATTTGTAGCTACTACTTGCTGCCCCTTAGAGGTTGGATTTCACTAAGGAAGATTCCCCCCAAAGTGAATTGTTTGACTTAGATTATTGTGAGACAAACATTTTTTGTGGGGTTTTATAGGGCAGATTACTGTGGGATAAATCTCTTCTCGGTGGCCTATAAAAGAGAACTGAGAGACCCAGTCTGGGCCCTTTCCACTTTTTTTTTACACCCTTCTTCCAGAGACATACTGAAAATGATGTAGGAATATGTGGGAGGATATTCCTACTCTACCTACTAAAGCAAAGGAAAGCATATTCATTCAGAAGGCCTGCACAATTTAAATCTCTGCATTCTGGCTCCTGGGGGAGTTCCTTGAGGTTGTCTCCTACTCATCCTCAAATCAAAAGTTGGGGAACCAGGTCTTCTAATCAGAGAAGGAAGAATTTGTTTCTGGGTTAGTTTTAGCCTTGGAATTTTCCTCATTTGTTAATCCAAGTTCAGGCGTTAAAGTATCCACCTTTCTTTTATGAGATGAGAATTTTTCATACTAATATTACTTTTTATGTAAGGAAAGAAGATCTTATGCATACCCCTAGCTCTAGGAGTAAGTAGAAGCAGTTAGCAAAAAGGTGGAACAAGGAATTCGGACTTTGTTCTCTACTAGTATGACATTAGTTAGATGCTTAGGACCACCCCCACCCCACCCCCTCCCTCACAAGGGAGAGAGATATTGCCAAATGTTCCTAAATGAATTTCTCTTCTAGGATTAACCAGTTCTTCACAGAAGTACCATATTGAAAAACGTTTATTTAAATTTTAATGAACAATAGAGGAATTTGTTAGCATTCTGGGTTCTGTCTAGTAGTTCCAAGTTTAATTCTCTTCTTGGGGTTTACAAAACATGAGATGGTATTGATTCTGGTGGAATCTTTTGGACCCTAAATAAAAGTGAGTTCTACTATCCAGGAGGACAAGAATAATGATCTATTATTATTTCTGGTCTATTATGGCTACTTGGTGTATTTTCCGCATTGTTTAAAACCTCAAAGGCTGTATGTAATTATTTAGGTAGCCCAGTTTTTTTTAGTACTAATAACTTCACTCAATGCTTCCATAAAAAAACTCTTAGGATTACTGCTAGGTTTATATCCCAAAGACATCAAAAAAAGGGAAAAGTTTACTTGTACATTTTCATGTAGCTCTTTCTGTGATGACTAAGAATTGGAAATCAAAGGGTTACCCATTATTTGGGGAATGGCTAATTATATTTGATTATAATGGAATATTATTGTGCTATGACAAGCAGAATGATTTCCAAAAAACCTGAAAAGATTCATATGAACTGATTCAAAGTGAAGAGAACAGAACCAGGTAACAATAATAGTTATGATATGATGAAGAATTGTGAATGACTTAGTTATTTTCAGCAATAGAATGATCTAAGACAATTCCAAAGGACTTATGATGAAGTACACTAATTGCCTTCAGAGAACAAACTAAAATTGTTTGACTATAGTTGACTATATACTAAAGTGTGATACTTTTCACTTTCTTTCAGTCTTTTTTCTTTTGAGTCTTCTTGTACAAAATGACTAATATAGAAATATTTTATATGATTGCATGTAAATTGCATGTGTAATCTGTATCTGACTACTTGCTATTACAGAGAGGGGCAAGGGAAGAGAGCTAGAATTTGGAACTCAAAACTTAAAATTAAACAAATGTTAAAAATTGTTTGAACATGTAATTGGGAGAAGTAATGTACCTACATATATACATATATGCATATACATACACACATGTATCTATTTTGGGTTTATGGTATCCTGAATTACCTTAGGGCAGTTTGATATTTTGGTGTATATGATTTCTTCTTTTTTAAATTTAATGGTACTTATTTATTTCTCCAACTACATGCAAAGAAAATTTTTAACATTAAAATTTTCAACATTAAAATTTTCAACACCATATTTTTCTCTCTCCTTTCTTTTCCTCCCTGCTTTCCTTGACAATGAGTAATCGGATGTAGATTTATACATGTATAACTAAGTTAAATATAGTTTTATGCTTGTTATGTTATGAAAAACAAATCAGAACAAAAGAGAATAAAAATATAATGAATAAAACAAAGTTTTAAAATGGAAAATAATATGCTTTGGTCTTCATTCAGACTCCATAATTTTATCTCTAGATGTAGATGGCATCTCCCATAGCAGGTCCTTTAAAATTGTTTTTGATTGTCATATTGCTGAGGAGATCTAAGTCCATTCTATTTGATCATCACATAGTGTCACTATTAATGTCTACAATGTTCACTTGGTTCTCCTCCCTTCATTCAGCATCAGTTCATGTAAGTTTTTCTGATGTCTGTCAGTTCATGATTTCTTATGGAACAATAGTACTCCATTGCATTTGTTCAGTCATTCACCAGTTGATTGGCATCCCCTTGCTTTCTAATTCTTTGCCTCTACAAAGAGAGCTGCTATAAAAATCTTTGTACATGTGAAGCTTTCATTTTTTATTATCTCACTACAGACTCAGTAGATGTATTGCTGGATCAAAGACTACACATAATTTCATTGTCCTTTGGGCATAGTTCCAAATTGTTCTCTAGAATGGTTGGATAAGTTCAATGCATTATTGCCCCACATCTTCTTCAATGTTGACCATTTTCTTTATTTGTCAAATTGGCCAATCTAATGGATGTGAGGTGGCACCTCAGAGTTGTTTTAATTTGTATTTCTCTAATCAATAATGATTTAGAGCATTTTTATATGATTATAAATAACTTTAATTTCTTCATCTGAGAACAGACTGTTCATATTTATCAATTGAGGAATGACTTGTACTTATAAATCTGATGCAGTTGTCTATGTATTTTTAGAAATGAATGCTCTATCAGAAATGTTAGCTATAAAAATTGTTTCCTGTTTTTCTTCTAATCTTGGTTGCATTGGCTTTATTTGTATAAAATTTTCTAATTTTTTGTAGTAGTAATTATCCATTTTACAATTCAAAATGTTCTCTATCTCTAGTTTGGTCATAAACTCCTTCCCTTACCATAGACCTGATAGATATACTATTCCTTGTTCTCCTAACTGGCTCTGTTATCACCTTTTACATTTACATCCCACAAGTTTTAACCTTATCTTGGTATAGGATGTGTGACCTTGGTATAGGTCTATGTCTAGTTTCTGCCATGTTTTATTCCAATTTTCCCAGCAGTTTTTGTCAAATAGTGAGTACTTAGCCCAAAAGCTGGAGTCTTTTTAAAAAGTTTATCAAATAGTAGATTATTACAGTCATTTTCTACTATTTCTTTTGTACTTAATCTATTTCATCGATCCACCACTTCTGCTTTATAATATAATTTTAGATCTGGTATAGCTAGACCACCTTCTTTTGCCTTTTTTTAAAAATTAATTCCCTTGATCACAATTGGTAATTTCTGGGGCATTTTGATATGCTTCACTTTGGTGGAAAATCCTTATCAGGGCAAATTACTTCTTGCTCCATAAGTGTCTCTGAGGGCCTAGATCTTTATTTCTGAATATTTATCTTTTTTTTATTTTATTTCTTTTGCAAGGCAAATGGGATTAAGTGACTTGCCCAAGGCCACACAGCTAGGTGATTTGTAAGTGTCTGAGGCCGGATTTGAACTCAGGTACTCCTGACTCCAGGTACTCTATCCATTGTGCTACCTAGCTGCCCCATGAATCTTTATCTTTGAACAAAATTTCTCAATAGCTCAAAACTCATTTATTCATTTATTTAAATTTTAATTAATATGTATTATTTTTAGATCACCTTTACTTTCACATATATACCTAATCCCTTGAACAGTTACCTCTTGTGCCAGAGATGACTTTTTAATGCATAAAAAATTCACCAAAACCAACCAACACATCAACAAAATCTAATAATGTGTTGAATGATCTACACCTCTGCAATGAATAGATGTGTTTGCTTCTCTCTTCCATGGCAAAGCTTGAACTATTTTTTTTAACACATCTTCCAGTTTTGTGTTTTTGTTGTTTTTTCATTTATATTATTGTAATTATTGTTTTACTAGTTTTTCTAAGATTCTTTATACTACACTGTATACTGGCTTTCAAAGAGAGAAGATGGTTAAAGCACTCTTTCCTCTCCCCTCCCCCCCACATACTCTCCCAGAGGAATAGGGATATTTCTGAAGGGTGAGGAAGGAGTTTCTTTTCTAATGTTATTAGTTCAAGTGTTGTGTTAACCATTCAACCATTTTGTATCAATTAATTTTCACAAAGAGGTCTTTACTTTGAAGAAATAGCAAGAATAGAAATACAAATACTTCCTTTCAACAGGATACTATTTTTTCCTCCAGGGAGAATGGGCTGAAAATTAATGTAGTTCCTACATAGTGTTTGTCCACACCAATTTCTAAAGCAATGAGACCATCAAATCTACATCTCAATTACTTCTGGGTTAGGCCAAGCAGGTTATTCTATACTTTATTCCTCATCATCTGGTTTCTAGCAAATCTTGATTTGAACTTAAACTACTGGACTCCTGGTGTCTAGTTCTTCTGATCTTTTTAAGCTCACAAGGTCATAATCTAATCTCTTTCCCCTAAAATCAGGGAAGAATAGATACAATGGAGACAGGTTACACAGGTGGACTATGTACTTACGATGAAGGCCAAGAAGAGGAAGACCAGAGATTTCTTTCTCCAGCAAGGGGCCTAGATCTTTTCTCCTCACTTGAACACAGTCAGGCAGAAATGAAGATCATCTCTCATTTTGGTCTGTTAGTTACTTATGAATGTGCCCAAGTTCAGACTATGAAGCCAATCAGGAATTGGTCTTTTTGTCACATGGTTGTCAGACTAGAAGCAGTTGCAGAATCCTTGTATGTGTTCCACCCTGAGGAACAGGGCATATCCATTGCATATCATTCCATTTTTCTAGAAGTAGGATCCAGAGCCTCATGTTTTCCAATCTCCTTTTATACTATGGTATAATAATATCTTATAATATTCACATGATATTTTTTTTTATTCCTTTATTGAGACATCTACTTTTGTTTCTTTGCTCTTACTTAAATGCTGATTTAAGTATTTTGGGGCAAATATATTCCTTCCTTTTTTTTTCTAGTTTAGCCCCTTGTTGTATATGCTTATTAATAGTCAAATTTCCACATAAAAGAGTTTAGAAATTTTATTAACTTTTCTATTACAATTCTAATTTTCTTTTCAGAATAGTTAAATCAATTTAGAGACCTATCGACAGGATATCAGTTAGTTACTTCTTATATTGACTATTTCTATCTTTTATGCTGTTAATTTGATCTGTATGAGGTGAACCCTCAGAATTATTGGGATTTGAATTTCTTTTATTAGGGATATAGAATGATCTTTCATAAAGTTGTTTATAGTTTGCAATCCCCCCCCCCCCCCCAGAATTGCTTGTTCACATTCTGGAAGATGAATAGGGAAAAATAAAAGGAAATACCAAACACTGTGCTAAGTGCTTTACACATATTATCTCATTTGATCCTCATAACAGCCCTGTGAAGTAGATGCTGTTATTACTTCTACTTTACATTAGAAGGAACTGAAGTAAATAGGTTCAATTACTTGCCCAGGTCACATAATAAAAGTCTGAGGTTGGATTTGAATTCAGATCTTCTTATTCCAGCCTTAGCATTCTATCTGCTGTGCCATCTAACATTCTTTGACTACTTCCTTTTGGGAATGACTTTTTGTTTTGTTTTGTTTTGTTTTGTTTTTTCAAGGCAGTGGGATTAATTGACTTGCCCAAGGTCACACAGATAGGTAATTATTAAGTGTCTGAGGCTGGATTTGAACTCAGGTCCTCCTGCCTCCAGAGCTGGTGCTCTATCCATTGCATCACCTAGCTGCTCCAAGGGAATAACTTTTAATCTTCTAATAGGGAAACACACACACATACATACATATTTTGGGACATCAAGTATTCATCAATATGCAAAGATTTATCACCCACCTCCAGAAAAAGAACTAATATTGTCTGAATACAGACTGAAACTTACAATTTTTGATTTTCTTTCTTTAATTCTTTTTTAAAAAATTTGAGTCTTCTTATAAAATGTCTAATATGGAAATGTTTTATATGATTTCACATGTATAACCTATATCAGATTGCTTATCATCTCAGGAAAGGAGGAGGGGATAGGAAGGGGGCAAGGATGGAATTTAGAATTCAAAAAAATTTTTTTAAACTATTTAAAAGTGTTTTTTTCTTTTAGTTTTTGCAAGGCAATGGGGTTAAGTGGCTTGCCCAAGGCCACACAGCTAGGTAATTATTATTAAGTGTCTGAGGCTGTATTTGAACTCAGGTCCTCTTGACTCCAGGGCCAGTACTCTATCCACTGTGTCACCTAGCTGCCCCAAAAGTGGTTTTTAATATGTAAGGGAAAATATAATATTAAAAAAGATACAAAGTTTACCTTTCTCAAGACCCCATTCCCTTCTATTCCCTCCCCACTCTCATCTATAGCTTCCTTTCTCATCCAAGTATTAAGTTCATTAAAAAAACAGACTGATTTCTGGAACTGGTTATATATAATTATATTTTACACATAACATTGCAAAAACTCTATTAATTGGTATAAAAGAGGAAAGTCCATTCTAGAAAAACAGTCACCTAATTTCCCAGTTAGCTCATTCTCAGTCTCAATCCAGAAGGTATTTCTGGCTAAAATCATCTTGTTTAATCTTATGGTAGACTGAACAGGCTGTATACAAAGCATTTTGGTTCAGTAAGGAAACTACCGTTTACTTCATTAGCTTTCCAGGAATGTAAATGTAAACAATTTTATTGAATATTTCCTTGGGATAGACACTGAAACAAGTGAATACTGAGCAGCTGGACACCAGAGAATTAAAATTATGCATTCAGCTAGATTACAGGAAACAGTTGATTGGAGATATTGCCTAGTTAAATATATGCAGTAATTAATCCTTAAAAAGAGGAGCTAGGTAAATATTATTTATCTCCATTTATACCTCAGGCAGAAGTATAAGGTGTCCAAGATTTCAGAAAGACTGCAAGACCCAATACGAATCAAAATGCTACATCACCAGGTCCACAATTTATTTCTTTTTTCTTTTGCACAGACACAGTTCCCTCATAGAATACTATGTATTCACATAATACTTTATTCCAAAGCATGTAAACAGCTATTTTTTTCTGTTTTTTTTATCACCATCATGGCCAGAGAGCACAAGAGAGCTGGGAGCAGCTGGATCACTACTGCCATTATTGACATTTGAGAGCAGTCTGTAGCTAGGAGATTTAGGGAAGAGGAAAAGTGGTGGCTACTGGCAGTAAATAATAAGATTTTTCCCAATTGTGGAAACTTTCACTGAAATATTTGTAATTGGAAGGAGGTCAAAGAATCAGAGCTCTAGAGCTGGACTCAGAAGAAACCTGGTCATAAAAAAATCGCAGAATTGTAAAGTTGACAGGGATCTCAATGGCCAGTCACTCCAGTCCCCACAGCAAAAGAATACCTGCTGTAATATTTTCGAGAAGTGGTCAATTCAGTCTCAACTTGAAGACCTTTAAGATGGAGAAACTGCCTTCTTTTGAAGAAACCCATGCTACTTTTGGACAGATGTAATCATTGGGAAGTTTATCTAGACATAGAGCCTAATTTCATCTCTTCGTAAATTATGTCTATTGTTTCTTCTGTCCTCAGCAACAAAAGAGAGCAAACCTAATCCTCATTCCCACAAATCTTTCAAATACATGACAGCTATCATGTCCCTCTGAATATGTGACAACTATCACATACCCCCAGAGCATGTACAGATTTCCCAGTTGATCCTCATATTTCAACTCTGGAAGGATAAGTTAATTTGCTCAGAATCATAGTAGTAATCTTCAATTTGAACTCAGGATCTATGACTCTAGAGTCAGTGCTCTTTTCATTGAACTTAAAGTTCAGGCTCAGGTAAAACTTTGGAGTACAGGAATGGAAGAACTACATTATTTGGTATCTTTATGAAACTTTTCCACTAAGGGAGTAATGTGTCTTTCTGTGTCATTTGTGCATCATTCTGAGTATCTAGCATAAAATAGTAAAGAAAGCAGTATGTTATGCCTGTGTTTTCTTTGGCATGGTTGGTTGGTTATTGCCCTTCAGGCTCAAAAAGAATCAAAATGACATCACTAAGTCAGAAACAATATACAATTTCTTGGATTGTGGCTGTTCAGTTCAACAATATTTTGGAAGGCTCTACCATAGGTAGGTTACAAATAGTCCATATGAAAGTATTTGAAATAGAACTGTCTCTAAACTTGAGCATTCTAATTATTCTCATTTTGCAGATGAGGAAAGTGAAGCAAATGGAAATTATGTTATTTGTCTAGGATCACATAAGTAGAAAGTAACTGAGACCAGATTTGAACTAAAATCATTGTAATTCCACCACCTTTGCACCTCCACTGGTCAGCTCTGAACAATGGACCCTGGACCTCTCATACTCAAAAGGTGTCTAAAACTGTACATTTTGGCATCACTGTTTAGTCACCTTCAATGAGGCAAGTTTTTTTTTTAAAAAACATGTTTCCATGTTTTCATTGAAGATACAATGAAACCCAGTTTCAAACTCACTTAGGTTAATCCTTCTGGTTCTGCTCTCACCTGGGAGTGATCCCCATTCTCTCAATGAAAGAGAAGGGCAGCATTCTTCTCTTCTCTTCTCATCCCTCCAGGATTTCTAATAGCTCTGACTCTATCTGCATTGAAGAAGACTGTGGTGGTTCATGCTTGTTTAAAGATTCACTATGTCAGTGGTTTTTCACACTTATTAGGCAATAATGGCATTTCTTCATTATCCCCAAATGTTGGCAGAAGTAGGCCAAGGAACTCTACATCTGCTCAATTATCTATTATCTGTTAAAACTTTAGTTTCACTAGTGCAAGATAAGAGAAATCATGATTCAGCATGAATATGATCTAGGGACTTCAGTGGATTGTAAAATCAAGATGAAACTATAATGCAAAATGGTGGTTAATAAAATAAATCTAATCTTAGACTATACTGGAAGACATAGCTTCAGGAATTTAATAACTAATTGTCCCACTGTCCTTAACCCTGTGCAAACCACATCTATAATATAATGTACATCAACTTGGGCAACACAGTTCAGGAAAGACATTGATAATCAGAATGTCCAGAGGAGATCAATCAGAATAATGTTGAGTTAACTGTTATATGAGGAGCTGTCAAAGGAGCTGGCCATTTGGCTTGAAGAAAAGACTGAAGGTAGTAGGCTAGTTGTCTTCAAATATTTGAAATTCTGTCATGTAAATTTGGGATCAGCTTTATTCTTTTTTGTACCCGGGTAAAAATCTAAGAGCAATGGGCTATAAAAGGGCAAACTTACAATCAGAGTTGTTCAAAAATGAAACAGGTTGCTTTGGAAGGGAGGGAGTTGCCTTTCACTGCAAGTCTTCAAATATCGTCTAGTTGGCTACCAGTGAAATATGTTGTAGACAAGAGAATTCTTTTTATATGCATTGGTTGGAAACAATGAGCATTGAAGTTGTTGGCAGCTCTGAAGTTCTTTAGTTGAACATAATTTTGGCTTGGGAAGAGGCAAAACTTAAGATAATAGGAAAGAATTAAAAGTATAATTAGAAATTCAATTAGTTCTTGTGGTTTTCTTTGGCATTCTAGAACTTACAGTTTATCTGAGGGTCAGAAATAAGATGATAATGAAGGTAGAGCACTGAAACTGAAATTAGAAAGACATGTTCAAATTCAGTCTTAGATATTAGCTATCTGACCTTGGACAAATCACTTAAACATTTCCTTAATTTTTTCATCTATATAATGGAGTTAATAATTGCACTTGTGAAGGTCAAATTAGATATTCTTTCTTTTTTTAATAAATATTTTATTTATTTTCCAATTATATACAATAGTAGTTTCTACCTATCATTTTTCTGTAAGGTTTTGTATTTTACAATTTTCCTCCCTCCCTTCCTCGCCCCACCACAGAAGGCAGTCTGATAATCTTTACATTGTTTCTATGCTATATATTGATCAAAATTGAATGTATTGAGAGAAAAATCATATCCTTGAGGAAAAAATAAATATTAGAGAGATAGCAAAATTATGTAGTATGTAAGACAACTTTTTTTTTAAGCCCTAGAAGGCAATAGTCTTTGTTTTTTGTTTAAACTCCACAGTTCTTTCTCTGGATACAGATGGTATTCTCTGTTACAGATACTCTAAAATTGTCCCTGATTATTTCACTGATGGAAATGGCAAGTCCATTAAGATTGATCATCACACACTTGTTTCTGTTAGGTTGTACAATGTTCTTCTGGTTCTGCTCATTTCGCTCAGCATCAGTTCATGCAAGTCTTTCCAGGCTTCTCTGAATTCCCATCCCTCCTGATTTCTAATAGAACAATAGTGTTCCATAATGTACATATACCACAATTTGTTCAGCCATTCCCCAACATTCACTTGATTTCCAATTCTTTGCTACCACAAAGAAAGCTGCTATGAATATTTTTGTACAAGTGATGTTTTTACCCCTTTACATAATCTCTTCAGGGTATAGACCTAGTAGAGATATTGCTGGATTGAAGGGTATACACAGTCTATTGCCCTTTGGGAGTAATTCGAAATTGCTTTCCAGAAAGGTTGGATCAATTCACAGCTCTACTAACAAGGTATTAGTGTCCCGGATTTCCTACATCCCTTCCAATATTGCTCATTGTCCTTTCTGGTCATACTGGTCAGTCTGACTGATGTGAAGTTCCTCAGAGATTAGATATTCTTTCTAAAGTACTTTTCAAACCTTAAAACACTGTATACCTGTTAACTACTACTCTTATTATTAGAAAAGGAATACAACATTTGGGAGGTTTGGAGAGTTTTCAAATCTTTGCATTGATACCCTGTGTTGCAAGGGCACAATAGCCATCATGATCTATGTGTCTGTTGTGGTGCTCCTGACTAATAGACAATGTGAAGGAAAACTTTATGTTGGGAGATATTTTTGTTTTAGTTTCAGACTACTAAGTTTACTATGAATGAGTGAGAAATAAGAAAGAATGAATGAAATAGCTAACCAGGAAATAGAGTTATGTCAGGAAGTGGGACAAAAGCTAGGAAAAAAAGAATCATGTCCCCTTGATGTGATTATTTTTGGACCTAAGATGAACTGGGATTTCAATCCAGGACAAAAATGGGAAGATCTGGTTGCAAAGATGATGGAACTTCTGGGAACTGAATTTATTTTTGTCAAGTTAGAGTAGGTGATTTATTTCCCAAGGTTCTGATGTTTGATTAATAAATTTTGACAGAACTCTTTAATCAATATGTTATGACATATTTGGATGACATTCAAATTTTTTTCCTGCCATGGTGAACAGGAACCTATCGTGCAGGTCTGAGATTTACTCATCTACTTGTCTCATTCTTGTCTAAATCATAAGCCTGAGAAATATTTTCCATAAGACTAAGGTAAGCTTCTTAGAAATCTATATTGGGTTTGGAAGGATTAGGAATGGACTATGGAATGCCATGCAGGACTGGATTATGCCATGCAAAGTTAAGGCTTTCTCTTTTTAGACAGTTTGTTTCTGATCTCTCAAGGTTGTCAGAATGTTATTATGTTAGAATGTTATGTTATTATTGAGGAAAGGAATATTACACAAATGAGATGTCATGGAAGAAAGGAAGATTTCTGGGATCAAAGATATCCTTCATGGTTATACTTCTGTTATAGAAGCAAAACTGTCTTTCTCATTTCTTTGTGGAATTTCAGGTGTGGCTATTGGTGTTTCAAAGTTTGTTGAAAGAAGAGAACAAAACAGAGTCTTGAGGCATATTTAGCTTTCAGCCATTTATTGCAAGAAATTTACTTTAGTAGGACAGAATTATTTCATGATGACCTAGAAACCTTGTAGACTACCCCCCAAACCTGAAACTTTCATTAGAAGGTATTGAACCCCCATTTACAATTCTATTGGACCTTCAGAATTTAATTAATTTCAAAGAGGTTCAGAGATCTTCTGCCTTTTTTGATACTATTCTCTCCTGGTTCTTAGTTGCTTCTTTGTTACTTTTGTTGAATCAATCTTCATTTCCCAACTTCTAATTATGTATTACCTAAGACTTGGTCTTACATGCTTTTCTCTTTTGTTAATTTAATCAAATTCTATGACTTCAATTATATTTATGAAGTAAATCTATATGTCCAATACTAATCTCCCTCCTGATCTTTAGCCCTGTGTCATTAAGTACTTCTGGACACCTGTCTGCTTGAATTCAATTAATTCATCCAACTCAATAAACATATTAAGCACTTGCTGTCTATGAGGCATTGTCTTAGGTGCTCAGGATCAAAGAGTCATACACTAGAACTGGAAAAAGACAGGGTACATCAAACACAATTTTTCATTTTGGGGATGAGGAAACTTAGATCCAGAGAATGTAAAAGATTGGCCCAAGATTGCATATTGTGGTTAGGATTCAAACTCATGTCTTCATGATTCTAAGACAGCATTCTATCCATTTTGCCACAATGTCTCCAATACATGTTTATGGAGGCAATGCAACATAAAGCTATAGAGTGCTGGTCTCAAGAATACCTGTGTATAAATCTTACCTCAAAAACTTATTAGTTATGTAACAATGAATAAGTCACTTAACTGTCCTGGACTCAATTTCATCATTTATAAAATGAGAATAATGATGTCTGCAGCACTTATTTGGGGGAAGCTAGGTGATTCTCTGCATAGAGTAGCCAGACTTGGAGTCAGGAAGACCTAATCAAATGTAGCCTCAGAAAGTTATTAGCTATGTCTTTTGGCAAACCTGTTTGTCTCAGTTTCCTCTTCTATAAAATGAATGGAAGAAGAAATGGCAAATCAATGCAATATCTTTGCCAAAACCCCAAATGGGGTTATGAAAAGTCAGACATGACTGAATAACAACAAAGCACTTACCTCATATAGTTACTGTGAAAATCAAATAAGAGAACATATTTAAAGTGCTTTGCAAAGCTTAAAAATGACATTAAATGACAGTAGTTCTGGGAGAGTTTTTTTTATTTTGCTTTGTTTCTGAAGCCGAATTCATTATCTTCCTCTCTAAAATAGGTCCTCCCTCAAATTTCTTTTTCTGTTGAGGATATTACTTTAATCTTTCAATCACCCTAGTTAACAGCCTCAGAATTATCCTTGAATTTTTTCTATTCCTCATTCTCTGAACAATTCACTTATTGATTCTCTCTCTACAATATCTTTCCCATCTATTCCCTTCTTTTTACCACTCAGTCATCAATATAATTCCTGTTTTTGCAACCTCTCAGCCTAGACTGTTGGTCTCTCTTTGGTCCAAATTTCTTATGAAGTATGAAAATTTCAGATTTTCAACTTTAGTGGGGATGGTGATGTGTATACATTCATGCATATACACACATACCTATATTAATATATGTGTAATATATATGTAAAATATATGTATAATATATGTAAACTATATATATATACATATATATAAACCATATATATACATAAACCATATAAAGCTCCTTTCCACAGGGAAATAGTGTTTGGTTTGGGAATAGGAGCAATATGACAAGGAAAGTAGCAGAGTCGATCAGAGACAGATTGCATTATCCTGTCATTATTGGTGAGGGGTGGGAGGGATGGAGGAAGGATAAGAAAGAATACTAGCTGCTGCCAATAAAACAAACAAGGAGACTACTTGCAACCATGCAGACTTTTGGAGCATTTGGTTGTTTGTGCAGAGAGTATCACATCCAGGAATAACTACTGCTGATAGGGATGGCTGATTTATTTCAGATTCTAGAAGCTGACATGGCCTTATGTCTCTGTGTCTCTTTGTACACTATGAATTACAGGAAGATGAAAGAGTTTGCTATGTTGTCTGTATATTCCATCCCTCTCATGGCTGGGATCCAATTTTTGGCACAAGCAACTATGAAAAGGTTACTCCAGTGACTAAGCTATATCTCTGGTAGTGCAACTGTTGCCTCTGAGTTATATTGGAGAGCTGTAGGCATAAGTCATCATTGATCAACTTCACCAACTAATTTATTAAATATTTGTTTTTTGTCATTCAGAAGGGATATTAACAGATGTGTAAAGGTTGATGCCTTCTGTAAACTTAAAAACTAATTGGAAGTCAGAACACATACACATAAGAAGATGAACTATTGTTCATACAAGGAATACAAGGAAGCATAGACCAAAAAACCAGGTGAATGACATGAATTGTCCCTTGTGCATAGGTCAGGAATGGCTGTCTTCCTTTCATCAGAGGGACAGAGGGGTTTAGTGACTTGCCTGACATCACAAAGCAAGCCAGAAATAAAATCATGGGGTTGAAGCAATATAGGGACACAAAAAGACTTGGCACAAAGATAAAGCTAGGTTTCAGGAACAGCTGAAGAGGAAGAAACTAGTGAGCCCTCTAGTCTTCTCTTTACCTTCCTGTTAGAATTCTAACCTATTTCAAAATGACTGTGGAGAAGCTCACAGGACCAAATTGTTACATCTTTTACACACTCTGTTCCTGATTTCTATTAGTATTTCTTGAGATTTCCAACAACCTGTAAGATGATAATAATCAATGACATGTAGAAATGAGTTTACCATGTAAAAAGCAAAGATGAGTCTGACTCCTTGGTGTCTCATGTTGGTGAAGAGACAAGTTTGGATAAGTAGGGAGATGCTGGATTATGAAGGAACCTTAAGAATCTAGCTATCAGGGTTCAAATTTAATGGTAAAATAAATTCCTCTAGGAAATAAGGAAGCCAAGAAATAATGTGGTCACAGGTTTCAGTGAGATACCTCTGGTCTGCAACTTAACCTCTACAGACAGGCTGCCATTAGCAGCTCCAAAGTGTGACAGAAGTTCCTCAGGCTACACAGATGTTAGAACTACTTGGCAGGCAGGTGCACCAGGTATTAATTAAGCCCCTGGAGCCAAAGAGCCAGAAATAGCAGAGGGGTCCAATTTGCATAGGGGCCCTGTGTGTGTCTGTTTACTAATTATCATGAAGAAACAAAAAGAGAATCCTTGGCAGAGGAAGGTAGGAGCAGTGACTATGTTAATTCAATTAGGACAAGATAAACATTCATAGAGAACAAATGAAAGCAGAAGATGATGTGGGGTCAGTTATACAAAAAGAACCCAAAGAGAATAATTATCATGAGTGCTGATACTGGGGGTGGGGGGGTTGGGGAGGGGCTAATGACAGATCAGAGAAAAGACCAAAGGGCTCAGTTAATTAATATTTAAAGAAGACTAGGGACTTCATAATCAAATTAAAATGATACTTTTGAGAGAAATCTGAAAAGAAATTGAATTATCAACTATTCTCCCAAGAATTTTTATGGTAGTCAACATTCAACCAAACTTTAGTGCCTTAATCAATAAAAGTCTCTGGTGAAGAACTGACCCACCTGTCATTGGAACAAGCAACTGATTTTCTTGGTAATCAAAATGCACGGAGGTCAGTGCATACTTTTTCAAGTTATAGAACAGATAACACTTTTCCTCTCTGAGAATGACTTTCCCTCTTCTTTGCTTCATCCAATTGATAACCACTTTTTAAGATTCAGTTCAATTCACAAAGCATTTGTTATTTGTCAACTATGTGCTAGATGATGGAGATACAAAAATCAAAATGAACAAGTCCCTACCCTCAAGGAGCTTTTATTCTACTTCAACCAAACAACATATACATAAAGATGTCAATACAAAGTAATTTCAAAATTGAAGTGAGCAAAGTGACTGGGTAGAACAGCAAAGTGTCTGATGTAAGAAGTGGTACTTGAATCTTGAAGGGAGTGAAGGGTTTTCAGAGGCAGAGAAGAGGTGAGTGTAGATTCCAGTCATAGGGTTCCACAATCCCTGACACATAGATAAAATGGAGATAGAATTTTAATTATGGGGACTGACAAGTGCAAGTTTGGGTAGAAAACAGAAAGTGAGGGGGAGTATTAGGAAATCAATCTGGAGAGATAGGTTGGAACCATTATGTGAAGGTCTTTAAATACAAAGCAATAGAGTGTATCTTATCTTCAAGGCAGTAGGGAAACACTGGAGTTTCTTAAACATGGAAGTGATGTCAGAACTTTGATTGAAGAATGTCTATGTGGAAAGGAGAAAGACTATTAGGAGAGATACTAATTAGGAGGAAATCAGGGAGGTAGCTGTAGCTACAAGAGTGGAAATGAATGTGAGAATGTCATGGAGCTTTTTTTTCTATAAAGCTTGAGAACTTTAAGTGTATGGATGGATAGGAAAGAGTCAAGGATGGCTCTGAGGTTGCAAACTCAAATGACTGGAAGAATGGTGAGATGTTTGACAAAAATACTTAAGTTAGGAAGAGGAATATGATTCAGGTGACATACTTAGTATGAAACTGGTGACGTTGAACAGTATTTTAACTTCCTCTGAATGTCTAAAGCACTTATAATCATAGTTTGTTTATTCATTTTCAGTCATGCCTGAATCTTCCTGACTCATTTTTTTTGGCAAAGATACAGAAGTGATTTGCAATTTCTTTCTCCAACTAATCTTACAGATGAGGGAATTGAAACAAACAGGGTCAAGGGACTTTCTTGTCTGAGACCAGGTTTGAACTCAATTGTTCTTGACTTCAACAGAATGGAAGTATACAAAGCAACAAAATTGTTCTGATTGGCTTCATATTGATATCACTCATATATTACAGTTAAACCATAACATATAATGTCAAACAGCCCATTGCACCATCAAATGTTATCTCTGTTTTTCATATTTATGACATAATTCCATTTCTCAAATAATGTTTCACCTAAATTGTTTTTAGGAAACTCAGTTAATGATGACAAGATATGCCTATGTGCTGTCTTAAAGTGTTTGCTATTTCCTACCTGTCATCCAAGAAAGTATATTGTAATGAAAAACATACCTGAAAACAAATCATTCAATAAACATTTATTATATGACTACTGTTTGTCAGACACTGTGCTAATCCTGAGGATACAAAGACAGAACAAGATATATCTCAAGGAGATTTTATTTATCAGGGAAGATATGTATGTATTTTAGTGTACACAAAATGAATAAAGGCTAATTTGGGGAGGGAGGACATCAGTGATTGGAAGGAATGAGTAAAAGCTATTCATAGAAGGTGGAATTTGACCTAAGAATTGAAAGAAGATTCCAAAAGATAGAGATGAACTGAGGGTACATTCTACACAGAGGCTTGCTCTAAGAAATCAATTAGAGTCTCTGCATTTCATTTCTGTGTCTGCATCTTCCTCTGCTCCTGCTACTGTACTCTCATTTTAAAGTCTAAGCCCAAGTATATAATAAGGTTATCAGTTGGAATTCAGGCCAGGTGAATTCAGGAAAGTTGGAGTAAACCTTATCAAAGGAGTTTTACACTTCATTAAGGATATGTATATATATATATATATATATATATATATATATATATATATATGTATATATATATGTAAATGATTTCTTTATTAACTTCTTATAGTAGTTAAAGATTTATAGTTTTTACAAATCAATGAAGGATGTTCATGTCACAATTTTTAGGGACTCCTTAAATGAACAATCCTTTATGTGAGGGTCCAGTAATCCTCTTACTAGGTAACTCTTTTGCTTATACTCAGGAAATAATGTATTAGTAAATGTTTAATAACCAGATCTCTGAAGACCCAATTAATGTTTTGCCCATCACTTAAATCTAAACAATTAACAAAACAATTGTACAAGACTGATGTGTAACATTTGCCAATTTCTGAAGTGTTATACTTACACACACGAAAAAAAATAACTTGATTTTCAGGATCTCATAGAAGCTGCCTAGCATACCTCTGCTATACTTGGAATCAGCATATAATTATACAGTGCCTTTCTTTTGTAGTGCCTATCAATTGAGAGGTTCCTGGGCACTCCTAATTGTTTTTATAAACAAATAATTTTTAATCCTTTATGGGTTATGAACCTCTTTGGTATTCTGGTGAAGCCTATGGATCCCTTCTCAGAATTTTTTAAAATATTTTGCTTCAATCAGGCAAAATCTGCCTTCTCAATTCCTGATGCTCCTTTTCTAGTTCCTCCTCCTAAAAGTGAGAATAAAGAAAAATAGCCTATTGCAAACATATATAGTCAATCAAAATAAATGTCTATATTGACTATGTCCAAAAAAATTATTTTTTCTCATTTTGCATTCCAAGTCTTCACCTTTTTATCAGGAGGTGGGTAGCATTTTTCATTTTAGCCCTTTGGAATCATAGTTGGTTATTACACTGATAAGAGTACAACACAATAGTATTCTTTCACATACTGTATTTCCTCATTTATAGGACACACCTTAATTTTGGGCCTGAAATTTGAAAAAAATGTATTACATAAAGTTATTGAACTCAAGTTTTATTCATCATGAAATTCAAGGTCTTCATGGTTTTCAGGCATCTTTTGGGCAAGTCTGATGTGTGGACACATACTTAGTCCATTGAAGCACCAGTTGTGTCTTCCTTTGAAATCAGTAACTTCTATTTCATGACCAATTCTTTTTGCCTCATGCTGATGCATCTTTGTGTACACAAGAATTCCACTTGCCCTTTGCATCTCAGTCCATCTCTTCAATTCCCTCTCTAAATCAACCATTTGGCTGATTTGCCTCTCATGGCCTTCTTCTGCTGGAGCATTTAACAGTAGGGTTTCTTTTTCCCATAGCCAGTCTCATATTGTTTCCTCAGTTGGTGGAGGACCAAACTGACATTCAACAGCATGATTTCGATTCACTTTTGCAAAGTGAATCATGTTTAATTTGAATTCAGCATTGTACAAAAATATTTTCTGAGCCATTTCTGGGCAGAACATGGCAAAACATAACCTAATATACTGGTAACAAATGTGAAACAATGAGCCCAAAGACAACAAGAGTGAAAAAGCAGGAAATGCAAGTAAAAAAATCTACAACCACTGTCTAAGATGCTCCAATTTTTTCAAAAAAATGGTGCATTTTATACATGAGAAAATACAGTAAAGAGAATAACATAATATCATTCTATCTAGATGGTAGCATAGGTAGAGTACTGATCTTGAAGTCAGTAGGACCTGAGTTCAAATCTGAACTGAGACATTTATTATATGTGACCTTGGGCAAGTCACTTAACCCTGAGTACCTCACATCCAGGGCTCTCTCCAGTCATCCTAGTTCAGGAGTAGGAGGAGAAAGAAATGCTGGTAACTTAGCATAGCAACCTCCTTACTCATGTCCACTCACCTCCCTGATGCCGTGGTCTTTTTTGACGATGAAGGAACACCATCATCATCATCATCATCATCATCATCATATGCAATATTGTAATGTATTCTTCAGTTCCATAATTTATAGGCACCCCCTTAGATTCCCATTTTTTTCCTCTGAAGGGTGAAGTGTTAAATTGAGATCTTCCCTATCAGCCATCATGGTTCAAGGAGAAGGAACTCCCTAAGCACACTGAACCAAAGATTTTTTTATCAAAGCAAGTTCTAGGAAGGGGATTGATGGGGAACACTCCTGGTAAACATGTTTTGGAGTCCACACCTGGGGACTTGGCCTGTCCTTGAATGCTGAATACAAGAGACCTGGAGAAAGTGATTGTACTCAGGATCTGAAGGTGATTTGGTTGAAACTCGTGGATCACTGAGTTCAATCTTGTGAACCTTTGGACTTGTGCCATTTTTGTGTAGGCACTTTTATAAAGATCTTACATGGGAAAGTGGACTTTGGAAGTCAACCCATTCAGAGAGGAAGTTCTGTTGAAGGGACTTTCCCAAGCAACCTTCAAGACTGTGTTGTGTCCTGGAGAGCTATTTGGAACTATGCCCAAAGGGCAACAAAAATGTGCATACCCTTTGACCCAGCAATACCACTACTGGGTCTATACCCTGAAGAGATGAGGAAAAAGGGTAAAAACATTACTTGTACAAAAATATTTATAGCAGCCCTGTTTGTGGTGGCAAAGAATTGGAAATCAAGTAAATGTCCTTCAATTGGGGAATGGCTTAGCAAATTGTGGTATATGTATGTCATGGAACACTATTGTTCTATTAGAAACCAGGAGGGATGGGATTTCAGGGAAGCCTAGAGGGATTTGCATGAACTGATGCTGAGTGAGATGAGCAGAACCAGAAAAATACTGTACATCCTAACAGCAACATGGGAGTGATGTTCAACCTTGAAGGACTCACTCATTCCATCAGTGCAACAATCGGGAACAATTTTGGGCTGTCTGCAAAGGAGAGTGCCATCTGTACCCAGATAAGGAGCTGTGGAATTTGAACAAAGTACAAGGACTATTCCCTTTAATTTAGAAAAAAAACCCAGATATCTTATTGTCTGATCTTGTTACCTCTGAGACTTTTCTTCTCTTCTTTAAGGATATGATTTCTCTCTCATCACACCCAATTTGGATCAAGGTACAACATGGAAATAAAGTAAAGACTGACAGAGTGCTTTCCATGGAGGGGTGGGGGGAGGGAAGCAAGATTGGGGGGAAAATTGTAAAACTCAAATAATATCTTTAATAAAAATAAATTAAAAAAAAGACTGTGTTATGGCTTGATCCCCAGTCAGTCAGATTTTTCAGGTGTTGGAGCCTTCTTGGATTGGATAATTCTTTCTCTTCTTTCTCTCTTATCTTTCCTTTTCTTCATATATTATATTATATATATGATCATATATATTATATATATCTGTGTTTATGTGTATGTATTCATATAATATATATCTTGGATTAAAAGTATATAATTTTAGATTATAATCTTGGGATATAAGTATATTGTCATTAAATTCTCATTTAGAGATTAAAGAGAGTGTCACTGTGGGGACAAATCTGAACCTATCAAACAAAAAGTCAGCACATCTCATAACCCTCTATTATATCCTCACTTAAAAAAGCTAAACTTTTTTTTATATCCTTAGAATTGATTTTAGTTAGGAGTAATTCATACTTTAATCTACTCTCCTAATTCCCCATCTTCTGTGTTCCTCCTTTTCCTTCTATTTCCATTTTGAGTGAAATGCATTTGTTCACCAAATTTGGCTCTTGTTTTGTATGGTTAAAGTTCAGTTTGGAGGATGTTCTGTATTTTTCTTTTTTGAGCTCATGCCTTATTTGGAGCTTTTCCTGCAAATACAGAATTTATTGCATTATCTTCAGTTTAATAGGCTTTTCCTGGACACATCTTTTACAGAATAGGTTAAAGAGAGGTCTAGACTTGTAGGTTTCACTTTTATTAAAACTGAATATTTTTATTATTATTATAATATTTCACATTTATAGACCATATTAGAATTTTCGAAGTATTTTCTTCACATCAAATCTGTGAAGTAGATAGTATATTATTGTCATTTTGCAGGTGTGAAAATTAAACTTTAAAGGAGTAAAGCAACTTGCCAGTGGCTACCCAGCTAGTATGTGAGACAAAATTTGAATCCATGTATCCTGACTTCAAGTGTATCTAGTTCTCAATATTGTCTATCTCTCATGCCTGGAATGTTCTACCTCCTCACCTTTTTCTTTAAATTTCCTTGGTTTATTTATCAATTTAGTCTAAATTTCTGCTACCCCAGGACACTTTTTCAGTCTTACTTGAAGCTTTTAACAACTCTATAAGATAGAGTATGTTCATCTTCATTTTGTGGATGTTGAAACTGAGGTTCAGGCAAGTGACCTGTCCTCAAATACTTCAGTAATTAGCAAAAGAGGAAGGAGTAGGATCTTTATCTCTTAACTATTAGTTCAAGGTTCTCCACTATACCTTGGATAGTCCTTCTTCTGATTCTCCTTGTGCAACTCATTAACAATCAGTATATCTAAAATACATATTCTAGTATAGTACTCAATTGCTTATATTTTTCTCTTTTTGAATACTTTCATGTATTACTGTTTTGGGATATTACCTCTTTTTCAGTTTGATCCATGTGGCTCTACAGACCTGTACATCTCATTCTAAATTTACTGGAGTCTATTTGGTCACTCTTCCCTTTGTCCACAAAAACCTCAAAGCAATATAAGTTGCCCATGTTTTAATATAGCCACAGTTATTCTATTGATGCTCTTGGCATCTGTGGCAGGAGCAGCAGCTCCTCTTAGTCATATGGGGGATAGAGCATACCGATGGGCTACCTGGTCTTTTGACCCCTGTTATACGTCTTTTGATCCTAATTTTTTTCTTTTCAATTTAGTTACACAGAAAAGGAAGTAGAAAGGATATGTCACTCAAGGTTCACATAAATAAAAGGAAATTTAAGACTAAGTCAGATCCTTACACCATAGGAGCCTTTATTTCAGAAGGTCTAGGCTGAACCACATACGTTATTCAGGGAACTCTAACCACATGATTGACTTGAAACCAGGAGTCAGACCCATCCCTTTGATTTTCTTGCTTTGTAGCCAGCCTGTCTTCTTAACAAACACGACCTCCCACAGAACCCTTGTTATCCAGATTTCAACATTTTATAAAGGTATGAAATACCAAGACTAGATGATGAAGCCAGAAGTGAGAGAACTAATGAAATCCTGTGATTTTTGAGGCTTGGAATTGTTCTTGAAACAATTGATCCAGTTGTTCTTTAAATTTTATCAAGCATTAATTACCGTGTGTGTGTGTGTGTGTGTGTGTGTGTGTGTGTGTGTGTGTGTGTGTGTATGAGAGAGAGAGAGAGAGAGTGAGTGGGGGTGTTGTATTTTAAATACTATCCAGAGAGGATCAGTATTCCAATTTGCATCTGACTGAGCTCAGGAATTTCTATTTTATGTTTTTAATCCAAAACCCTATGTTGAGGGCTCCTCTAAGTTTTATATCTATTTTATTATCTGAAAGTGGTTTAGAGCAAGGGGGTGAGGTGGGGCTATGAATAATATATACAATTTTTAACTGTCTGCAAAGCTGAGGGGAAAAGAGAATACTAGAGGGAGGGAGGAAATATCCCTGGATTTGCATTTTGTATTTGAAACTTAGAGCTTTGAGTAGAAGTATGTGCCTTTATCTGACTGTCACTGTTATGGATGATTTCTGTATATTTATAAAGATATTTGCATAGCTTTTATCAGATGGATACTCTTAACTGATTTAACATCCCAGGCTCCATTTGGAAAATAAATTAATATTTGAAAAGAAGATGAAAAGCTCTCCAGGTTTCATTCATTGTAAGTCTCTAAGGCTCTTCACTGACCACTTGCTATTTTGTTGGGGAAATCTTTTCCATTCTGACCCCATATGAACAAGGGGTATGAATGCCAGTAGTCAATGTTCTTGCTCAATACAAAACACTGAAGGAAATTGGTCTTTCCATTTTCCTTTTTCCTTCCTTTTGTATGTGTCATCTCAGTTGCAAAACTTGTGGCTCTATCCCAAAGGAATTCTGGCTTATTGCTCTGAATGTGACACTTCATCTTCCATCCCTTCTCATCTTCCTTATTCATCTCAAGATCTAAAGCAATGAAATTTAATGATGAAATTTCAGATACTAACAGGTAGTGTCAGGAAGTCTTCCCTAAGTCCCTCAAAACTATATAGTTAAATAATAGCCTGCCCTTTAACTCAGATAGTGGATAATGCCTATAGACCATCAAGGGCCTTGGAAGTCATCTGGTCTTGTATCCTAACCAGTTTTGGAAATGCTTCTTGACTTTCTATCTCATCCTCTTTTAAAGAATTAGGCATCTCTCAAATCTTAAAGGACTTAAAAAATCATAGTGGTTTATATTTGAATAACATTTTATGCTTTTCAAAACCTCTTCATCTCCTTTGTCACATTTGTCCTGACAATTTCCTGTGTGGACTCTTACTGATCTATGTGTGAATGGCCATTATGGTCATTTGAGGAGAGAGAACTGAAATTGTGCCTACCTATATGTGTACACATAAATGTACACAGACACATGAGTGAGGTTGAGGATGGTTTATTTCATACCAATGTAGTTATTTTGAAAACATCTACTTGAACTCAATTAATTAATTGGTTGAATTAAATCCCTTTTGTTTCTCAAACTGGTTTGTGCATATGGATACATGATTTAATTTTTTTAAATTTTTTTAGTTTTTTGCAAGGCAAATGGGGTTAAGTGGCTTGCCCAAGGCCACACAGCTTGGTAATTATTAAGTGTCTGAGACCAGATTTGAACCCAGGTGCTCCTGACTCCAGGGCCGGTGCTTTATCCACTACGCCACCTAGCCGCCCCTACATGATTTAATTTATCTTTCAAGTCTGTTGACCTTTTTGGTTTGACCATACTGATTGGGAGAGAGAGGAGTCTGAAGGAAAACACTGGTTTTAGGGAAAGCCACTTGCAATGACAGTATAAGCCATTAGTCTGACACAGTCCTAAAAAACATTCATAAATAGAGTTCTTATCTTTCTCCTGAAAAACTAAGCACATGATGGCCTGAACTTGTTATCTGTTATTTATGAAAATTTGCCCAAAAAGCTCTGAATAATAATTCTGCCACACATGTATATCCTAGTTTTTACTTTCCCAAGGGCTTGCCACTACTGCTATTCCTAGCTCCACTACTAATTATTTAATCATGGTGCATCCGGCTGTAACATGGATTAAAGACATAATGTGATGTTTAAACCAGTGCTTGCTTTACCAGCCACACCACTACTTGACAGATGACAAAAGTAAAATAAAACAATATTCGATCTCAGTAATAGTTTTCCTTTCTAAAATGCTGAATGTGATCTGTGTTGATTACAGGCCTCTATGTTGATACAGGGTAGTTGGGGAGAGAAGATAAAAGGAAGAGGGAGGTAAGAGATTTTTGGATGTCACCTAGTACAACTTCTTCATTTTGCAGTGGAGAAAACTTAGGCCCAAGCAGACAGTATGACCTACAAAGGTCAGTCAGTCAATAATCATTTATTAAATGTCTTCTATGTGCCAGGCAGGCAGTTAGGTGGCTGAAACAGTAGCTGCAAAGTAGACAGAATACTGGGTCTGGATTCAGAAGACTGGAGCCCAAATGTGGCCTTGTAACACTTAGTTACTATGTGACCTTGAACAACTCAATATCTGTCTTAATACACTGAAGAAATGACAAATCACTTCATTATCTTTGCCAGCAAAACCTGCTAGATGGTATTGGTGTACTATGGTCCATGGGATCACAAAAAAACAGACACTACTGAAGATCTGAAAAACAGCAATGATCTCTGTGTCTTTTTGTCTCCTAGGTATTTACATATTTCAGAGGACTTGGGTCAGGAAAGTGCTTTGTAAGTTGGATAAATTCAAATTCTCAGTCTCTACATTTTATAGCTGATGAAAATGAGCCCCCAAAAGGATAAATGACTTGTCTAAATTCACACTTGTAACTAATACTGTAGAACTTGGTCTAGAAACCAGATTGCTTGATGCCTTCAAGCACTGCTAGAAAAATAAGGAAAGTAAAAATAAATCAAAACTTGATCTCATTAGTTGGATATGTTCAGGACCTCTGTATTTAAGGAGAGAAGATGAGAGGAGGAGGAGATAGGAAGTTTGATCACTTAAGCTGTTAGATATATGTGTGTGTGTGTGTGTGTGTGTGTGTATGTGTATATGATATACACTACATATATATGTGATGTATAGATATATATGATATACAGATATATGTGTATACATGATATACAGAGGAAGTTTGTCAATAAATAATTAATAGCCTTTAAAAGAAACATTTTAACTTTCAAGTGTCTATAAGATATGTTTATAAGATCTATTTCTTTTCCTAGAATCTGAATTATGCTCTGGAATACTAAAGGAAACAAGCAAAGAATTCCCTGAACTATATTATAGGATTAGTTTTAGGCAAGCAAACCTTAGAAAAATGGAAGAGCTTGGATGATATCCTTAAAATTCTGAGCAGGAACAACATCCCATGCCCCATTTGCCAAGCTCAGATCATTGAACTAGTAACAGCCACTTCCATAGGGTCACATGCCTCCTGAGGCACATTGAAGATTGATAGATTTCTGTCCTCATAGGATGTAGTGAAACAATGCTGACTTAATTTTCTAGTGTCAGTCACATCTAATGAAGGTGATCCAATTGAAGTACAATGGCACTTCATAAATATCCAGTTGTGTTTATTGTTAAACATGTGTTGCATTTATATAAGGACAGAAAATGATTAACTTAAACAGATTTATTGAAACACATGGAATCAGTCACAAAAGAAATACTGCTTTCCATTAAAATTAGTAAGATTTTACTACTTGATTCCCTTTTGATAGTTGTAATAATCATAATAAATCCTATGTTTGTATAACTTAATATAAATTTCAAAGTACTTTTTTACATCATTCATCTTATTTGGCTTTCACATCATAATACCCAGTGATAGTAGAAGACAAAACAGTAGTATCCCCAATTTGCCAATGAGCAAACAGAGCCAGAGAGGAGCAAATGACTTTCTTCAAGTTCCAAAGCAAGGTTCAGTCCATTTAGTTGTAGTTGAAGTTCCTTCTCCAGGTCTATCTGGTGATTTTCTCTTTAACTGGCAGTGCTTATTAGTAATGCCTATCAGATATGCATTTAGGCTTTTAGAACCCACAACTTGACTGAAATGGGGGAAGGGCAATAGTGTTTAATGAAGTGGAAAAGGCAGGCTGAAATTGGGTTGTGAAGAATTTTAAAAGCTAAATAGGAATTTATATTTTGTTCTAGAGACAATAGGGAGCCACTGGAATGAATTAAGTAGGAGAAAAGCATGGTCAGAGCTGCACTTAAAGAAAATTACTTTAGCAACTATTGAGAGGATGGATTGAAGTGAGGAGAAATAGATAAGGGGGTCAGTTAAGAGGCTTTAGCATCAAACAGTTCAGGTGAAAGGTGATGAGACTGAAGCGGTTGGCTTCTGTGTGAGCAGAAATAAGGGAGGGGTAGAGAAGTTGTAGAAGTAGAAGTGGTAAGCATTTTCAATTAACCGGATATGGGATGAGGAAGAGTGAAAATAGGGGATAGGGCTGAGATTATGAATCTGGCTGACTGGAAGATAGGTGGTACTTTCAAATAGAAATTAGGAAGTTTGAAAGAGGGGGTGGGTTTAGGAGGGAAGATAATGACTTGTGTTTGGGAATTAACATAATGCTACATAGCAGATGTTTAATAAATGCTTGTTGACTGACTGACATGTTGAATTTGATTTGTTTCTAGGGTATCCAGCTGAAATGTCTAATCTACTGGTGATGGGGGAGAGATAATTTAGGAAATTATTGTGAATTGTTGTGAATTATCTGTATAGAGATGATAATTCCAAAGGAATTATTTAGGTCTCCAGGTAAAGTCAAGTAGAGAAAAGAGTATGAGTTCAGCATATATCCATGAGGAATACCTATAGTCAGGGTTCATACCAACAGCATGATGTGGATGATGAACAAGTAAAGAAAACTGAGATGTAACCAGGTTGTCTTTAAAAGATGAGAGTTTGCTGAGAAATGGTGGCAAAGGGAGTCTAGAACTGGCTAGGAGTATTTAGACTCCCCATCTGCAATCAATGAATTAGAGGTGGTTGAGAATGTGCAGTTTGGTCAGGAATGTACTGTCATCTGCAAGGAACAACATTTAGGTGAGAGCAAGTAGACTGAATGGAAGAGATCCAAAATGAAGGGTCTCTTTAGTGAACTCTAGTTCTGTGTCGTAAAATTGCTATTTATTTTTTTGAACTAGATATCTTTTAGATGTTTTGATATGTATAAAATGGAATTCACTCTTCTTTCCCCTCAAACATGCCCTTTCCCCCCCAAACTTCTCTAATCTTATTCAGAATAACTTCAATAAAGAGATTCACAGATAAGGGATCATCCTCAATTCACTCTCACTTTCTCCACAGATCTTGTTTCTTCTTCAACTTTTTTGGCCATTCTTTCCTTCTCTACTGTCACATAATAACCTATTTCAGACCCTCTTTGTCTCTCACCTGAACTATTGCAACAGTGTCCTAATTAAGTCCCTTTTTAAAATTTGTTATCCACACAGCTGCTAAAATTATTTTCCTAAGACACAGACCTTTCTATGTTCCCTGTAGGAACACTCAGTGGTTCTCAATTAATTCTAGGATCAAATAGAAATTCTTCTTTCTAAAAAAATCCTTCATAAACTGGATCTATTGGGCCTATCAGTACCAGACCTCAAAATAGATCAAAAAGAATCAATTATCATAATGATTTGGTACTATAATAGAAAGAGAAATGATTAGTAACACAGACTGTGTATGCAACTTTCAGAAGCAAATGAACATTAGTAACCTAATTTTCTCTAATCTCAAAGGTCACAACTACTAAGAATTTACTTTTCTACCAAAAACTATTGGGGAAACTGGAAAGCAATCCAGCTGAAAACTAGATATAAATCAACATCTTCTATCATATATCCAAGATAAGCTCCATGGTTACATGACTTAAAATAAGGTATATCAGAAATGAATTAGATGAGCTAGAGGGAAATTAATTTTTGATCTATGGTAAGGTGAAGAGTTCATGACCACACAAGGAATAGAGATGATCACAAAAGATAAAATGGACACTTTTGATTATATAAAAATTAACAAACTTTTGCATAGATAAAGCAATGCAGTTAAAATTGGAAAAGAAGTATTAAGTGGAGTAAATCTTTGCAGCAAATTTCTCTGCTAAAAAAAATCTCATTTCCAAGAAACATATAAAATTATTCAAATCTATTAGAATTAGAATCATTCATCAAATGATAAATAATCAATAATATGAATGATTTTTAGGAAAAAAACTTGTCATCAACAACCACATAAAAATTCCAAATAACTAATGTATTAAGAAAATTCAAATTAAAGCAACTTTGACATTCTTCCTCATACCCAGGAGATTGGCATAACTGCCAATAAAGGAAAATGACAAATGTCAGGAAGGTTTTAAGGAAAATAAATGCATTAATGCATTACCAGTGAAACTGTGAATTACAATTGCTATTCTGGAAAACAATTTGGAGCTATGACCCAAAGCATTAAATTGCACATACTCTTTGACCCAGAAATGCAACTACTAGGCTTATACTCTAAAGAGATTTTTTTTTAAAAGGCAAGGTCATGTGGGAAATATAAAAGCCCACATAGATAAGAATATTTAAATTGGCTCTTTTTTGTAGTAGGAAATACTGGAAATTAAGAAATTATCAACTGAAGAATGATGTAAAAGTTATTGTAATGAAATAGAACACTATTGATCTCTAAGAAATGATTTAAAGAATGATTTCAATGAAACTGTGAAGATTTGTGTGAGAAGAAAAGATAAAAGTAAGGAGAAACAGAAAAGCAATTTATACATGAGTAAATACTATAAAAATAATCAACTTTTAAAAACTTTAGAGTTTTTCTTTTTTTCTTTTCAACTAGTGTGGAGTAGGGACAGAAAGAGAAAATAATGATTTTTTTATAAATTAGATATTTTAAAAAGGGATCATTATATATGGTACAGACTACAATGCATTCAATGTAATGTATTCTATTTTTATTTTTTTTTTCATTTTTTTGGTGAATTACTGGGGAAAAAAACCTGAATTGATAATTTTTCCCCCTAGAGAGATTGCTATTATTCATTTTCTTCATGCAAAATACAATGCAGTTAAAGTTGCTTTCTTTGTCTCTCACAAAAGGGTATTCTGTCTCTCATCTCTGACTCTTTACTGTCTGTTCCCTATACTTGTAATCTCTTTTTTTCTCACTTCATTTTAGAATCCCTAGTTTCCTTAAAGTTTCAGTTTTGGTACCACCTTTTCCATAAAACTTTTCATGATCCATCACTGCAAGCTGCTAGAACCTTCCCTATAAAATTATCATGTATGTATCATTAAAATTAATTAAATTAAAATTAGCATGTATTTATCAATATGTATGTATGTCCTCCCTTGCTCTTTCTCACTCATTTTCTCACTTGCTCCCTTCCATTTATATGTGTGTATATATATATACAGAAATCTGTAATAACACACACACACACACACTCATATATTATCTTTTGTGATTGGAGAGCAGGGATTATTTTATTCCTTGCTTCCCCAAGACAATCACATGACCTGATATGCAGTGAGTGCTTAATAAATTTTTCTATCTTTCAAATTAAATGCTTCAACTAATATCAGATAGATGAGAAAATTGTACCTAGATGCAGAATAATTAAGTACCTCCTCCCCTAAGCTTCTTCTAAAATCCTTGCCTTCAGCATTGTAAAAGGATTCAAGAGACCAACTAGTTCATCCCATATTTGACCAGACTCCTCTCTACCATTTCATTAGCAGGTCATCATCTAGCCTTGATTTGAAGACTTTGAGTGGGGTTTTTATTCACTGTTTCCTGACTGGGCTCCTCCTATACTTCTTTTAGCTGAATAATGCCAAGAAATAAGTTCCCTTTCTTGTACCAGTTTAGTTTATAGCTGGCATCATAGTTGTGAACCGACGTTGCATTTGCAATTTGTGTATGACTCATATTCCAGGCAAATCCTTATTTTATAGGTCAGATGCACCTCTGCATTATTATCTGTAATATGATTTTGTGAAGGCTGAGTCAATTTTTACATTGCTTTATAAGTAAATGGAGATGTGGTCCAAAGAAAACAAATTTAATCCCAGTAAGAAATATGCAAAAACATTTTTAAGTCCCAACTTCAAATTATACATTATTCAGATTATGCATTTTATTTATTATTTATTGGCTATCCAAATTATTCATTTAGATGAGATGTGGGTAAGAATAATACTCAGTCAAAGAATGTAAAAATGAATCTGACACTTCAATCATAAATCATAAATTTACAGCTGGAAAGGACCTATTTAACAGAGGAAGAAAGTCACTTCATTCTTTTCTAAAGCCATAGAAAGAGCTGGATTCTGCCTTATATTTACAGTTAATCTACAGCTATTATCTCTAATCCAGGTATTTCCTTTTAAAACCGCTAAATTTATAAGCTATCTGCTATTGGTTGTTTGTTTAGGTTTAACCTCTGGTGACTTCTTGCTGACTCCTTGTTGGCAGTTTATTTGATAGAGATTTCTTCCTATTAAGGTATGTTTGCCTTTTAAATCAGATTTTAAGTTCTGTTTAAGCTCCTGAGAATTGGTTAGACTTCTTCCACTATTTACTGATGTTGCCCATGGTCAATCATGTGGTCACCACATTGATAAGACTGTTAAACTGAGATTTAGGAAATCTGGTTTGCTCTTGGCCTTGCTGTGGTTGCTGTTGCTATTTTTGATAGCTCAAATTTTAAAGGACTGTAAGATTTGCAAAGCATTTTACATAGTTCAACTCATTCAGTGCTCCTAATAGTTTTATTAACCCCATTTATAGACAAGGAAATTGAGATTTGGAGAGTTTAAGTGTCTTGCCCAAAGACGCTGGGGGCAGGATAATAACTATGTAAAGAGCTATGTGTCCTTCAAACTTCTCTGACTTCTTCATTTATAAAATGAGGGTTGGATTAAATGATTTCTTAGGTCCCTCTCAATTCTAAAATTCTGTGAACTTTTTTTGATTGAGAGCAAGGTAGGCCTTATGAATGCATGGGCTAAGTGATCACTTGCTAGTTATGAGTTAATAAGCAAAGGGAAGCTCTAGCAGTTTAAAAATACATTGGGTGATAGAAATAAATCTAAGAATATGTATGTAAGCTGAAGGAATGATCAAATTGAACAAAATATTTAATAGGGAATACCTATAAAGTACTACAGTTGGTGTTTTTTTAATTATCTGCAAACTACTAGGAAAAACTAGAAAATAACTTGGCAAAAATTAGGTTGTCTAGTATTTCACAACTTCAAAAGTATATACAATCTATTTAAATGACTATACAAGCTTCAAATGAACATGTAACCTAAGTATAAAATTTATTCATTATCAATTTTGGGGAGATTAGGAAAAGACTAGCTTTTTAATAGCAAATGACAATCTTTCTTCCTTTGAGGATCACTCTAAAGCAGGGACAGGGAATATCTGGTCTGTTGTTATAAGGCCTGCAAAATCATTTGGTCTGGTGCTGCCATGGCAACCACAGGCAAGTCTCAAAATTCATTCAATCTAGGAGTTTTATAGGGATGAATTAATTAAATGTTTGACCAAATATAGTAGACTAATTTTTAAATTGATAATTTTGTGTAGTCCTCCAATGATGTTATAAATATCCAAATAACTTTTGGCAGAAAAAGATTCCTCACTCCTGCTCTAAATATATAACCAATAAGATTCAGGCTATAGTGACCCATTGGTCCTGAGGTTATTCCCCTTCTTTTGCAGAGTTCAGTATATGGTTCATCATGGTCGTTTCTACCTCAATGCCTATCCATATACAAGAGTCTTTATTCACATATATATGTTAATATTCTCAAACATCTGGTCCTTCCAACCCCTCAGCCTCCTCAACTACCATTCCCTGCTCCTTCATTCCACCTCAATCACAGAGATGTGCACACTTTTTGCCATTCCCCACAAATAGAGAAGCTCTATTCCTGCCTAATATGTCTGGGAATTGAATAAATTTGAGACATGAATGAGTGAATGAAAAAAACATTTATTTAGTGCTTACTATATGAAAAGTATGGTATGAAGTCCTGGGAATCAAAAAGAAACTTAAGGCAATTTCCACTTTCTAGGCTTTGCCTTTTAAAAGGGAGATAATACATGAAGGAAGTTGCAGATCCAATTCAAAAAATGGAAAAATCTTTCTGGTCTTCATGATCTAAGAGCATGACAGATGAAAATACATTTTTTATAATGTCATTTCAATGTACACAACTGTTTGATGGTGCTGAGGACTTTGGCACGAACTTTGTTTTTTGGTTTTGTAGTTGCTATGGCTACAGCTACAGAGCCAGCCATCAGGGTGACTCTCTACAGGGATGGCTTCCCTGAACTTTTGAGTGTCTGGGAGATATTGCTTTTGTGAAGATTCTTGGGTTTGCCTGTCCATAGAGAGTAACGGTGGTTTTAGCAGGAATGACAGACCCTTGCGGGGTGGGGGGGAAGATTATTCCTCTGGATGGTAATTGTGAGAACTAGAGTAGGAACTTTTGAGTGAGACTGTTTGTCTCATTGTCCCTGGGAAATCTGGTATCAGTTAAGTGGGGCAGTGGATAGGGCACTGGGTCTGAAAGACTCCATGAATCTGACATCAGGCACTTAGTAGTTTTATGACTACAGATAAATCATTGCAAGTTTGTCTGCTGGGTCAATTAGGTGGCATAGTGGATAGAACACCCACCATGGAGTCAGGACCTGAGTTCAAATTCAACCTCAGACACTTAATGAGCTGTGTGACCTTGGGCAAGTCACTTAACCCCACTGCCTTGAAAAAAAATTGTCTGCTTCAGTTTCCTCATCTATAAAATGAAGATAATAATAGCACTTATGCCTTAGGGTTATGAGAATCAGATGAGTCAGTAGCTGCAATGCTCTTAGTACAAGGTCTGGCACTATTTCTTTCCTCCTCTTCTTCCCTTTCTTTTTTCCCCTTCATTCATTCCTTCATTCATTTGTTTCTTCCTTCTTCCCTTCTACTGTCTTCTCCTTCTTCTTCCCTTCTTGGCCTTCTTTCTTCCCTTTCCTTCCTCCCTCACTCCCTCCCTCACTCTTATCTTCTTTTCCTTCCTTCCTTCCCTTAGTCCCTCCTTTCCTTCCTCCTTCCTTCCATCTTTCTCTTCCTCCCTACTTCTCTCTTCCTAATTTCAGACCCAGAACTCTAGCTTGGGGCTGGCCTGAATAACTGGTTAAAATAGCAAAAATTCTGATTCAAAAAGCAAGTTCTTTGGTAGCTTAGAAAAGGTAGAGCCTTATAAACCTAAACCTGATGATATTTTAAAGAAGAGCTGAGCTCCTCTGACCTCTAATAGTATATCCAGGCTTAAATCCTAGCTCTGTCACTAACTACCTACTGACACCTGGGGCAAATTATTGAACTTATAGGGAACCCATTTGACTTATCTGTAAAATGAGTTTGACTACATGACTTGTGAGCTTTAAATTTGCAACATGATGACTACACCAGATTTCTTAACATAGAAGTAAGTCACTCAGTCTTTAGATTGGTTGATGTGACTAGAGCTAAAAACAAACACAAAGAAACAAATACCAAAAGAGTTCTTTTGTTTTTCTGTTCTAGGGTAGCTATAAGGTTTTGGTAGAGCTACCTTAGAAGTAATTGACAGTTTTTTTTTTATTTTGAAAGATATTTTTCCTGGATAATGTTCTTTGAAAAGAGCCTTTTTTTCTGGGCTAGGAATCAGGATTGGGCTTTCATTCTTGCCTTCTTAGCTCACGTTATCCTTCTACCCTTGCAAAAGCCTCTGTAATACTGAATTCTGACTCTGACAATAAGTAGCTGCCATGTTGAACAGGTTTCCTAATCCATTTGGACTTAAAATTTCTTCATCTGTTAAATGGAAATAAAAACTCCTATTCTATATACCTTACCATGGTTGTTAAAAGGGTCAAAGAATACACTTTAAAGCATTTTGAAAGACATATATGATGCATTATACAATGCAATATTGTTACTAAGTCTGAAGAGAAATGAATTAGAAATGTAAAAACACATTATTGAAAAGAGAAGGGCAGAATAAACAAGAAAATGGAAAAGAATAAAAGTGAGTTTATTGAACTGTTTGTTATGCTTATGAAGGAACAACATAAGTAATTGATGAAATGTTTGTGATAATTTTTGTTTTGCATGGTGATAAGAAAAAAGCATTGAATATGTATGCAGAAATATCTTGGCTTTCAGAAATCACTGGGGAATGAGTCATGTAGAGAATCATATTTTTCAGATAGCCAGGGGTATATTCTTTTATGGAATAAAACTTTTTTGAACCTTTTTTTTTTTACTATCTATTATCCATGTTTTAGCTTTCTTAAATAGCTACAAAGTAAGCATGATTTAACCTTTTGTTTCTGATATACCAGGGTCACCATTTCCAATATGCTTGAAATAGAAGTCATTTCTTTAGGGACTGTTATGCTAAAGGTCCCTCATGCTAAATGAATGCCAGACTGCTTTACTTCTGGATTAAACTTCCTTTTTATAGTTTTTCTGACTTCTTCATTTCTTAAAGTTAACAATGTATCTGCCTTTGTTAGCTTTCTCATCTTTTCAAACTTGCTATTTCTAATATGCTGAAGATTGGAACTATATCACCAAAGTTATTAGAATTTTGTGTAAAATAAGAGTACATAAGCTCTTAGTGAGGTGCCATTGAGCTCCTATGAATTAAGTTCCTAAATTTTAGTGCCTGGATTATAAAAGAGTAGTATAGTAGCAAGAATATTGGGCTTAGAATGAGAATCCTAAATTTCAGTTCTGTCATAGCTGTCATATTCTGTCATAGCAGAATAATTTTTAGAATTTTAGATAAGGCCCTTAACTTCTATGAATCTGAGTTTCCCTATCTGTAAAATAGGGATAATTATGCACACACACACACACACACACACACACATTACCTATGTGATTGGGTGGTTGTAAGGAGGTCACTTTGTAAAATCCTATGTAAACCTTTTCTTTGTTTCCCTCCAAGATTCTGGCTACATTTTGAATGGGTGGATTGCTGATATATATGCCAAAAAAAGTATTGTTTATATCCTAATGCTTTGTCTTCAAGAAAATCTTGGCAATTGAAATGCAACAGGTAGCTAGGTGTCTCAGTGGATAGTGCTGGAGTTAAGAAGACCCAAGTTCAAAACTGGTCTCAGACACTTGTTTGCTGTGTGACCCTTGGCAAGTTGACTTTAATCTACTGGAGAAGGAAATGGCAAAGCACTTTCATTTTCTTTGCCAAGAAAATCCCATAGACAAGCACTGGTGTGCTGTGTCCACAGGATCACAAAGAGTCAGACACAACTTAAAAATGAGTAACACTGAACTATAAATCTTAAAGGGCTATAGTGAATGGGAGGCAGGGGCAGATTTTGAAAAAGGTACTGTATGGGAAGAGGACCAAGAAAATAAGCACTAGAGAGTCTGGAGAAACAGGAACAGATGATGGATATATTTACCTAATTCTTGAAGACAAATGCAGGTGTGGAAAATATTTTTTATAATAGGGAGAGAAAACCTGCATAGATCAAAAGTATTTTGTATGTGAAAGCACTTTGAAATGTTTGAAGTTCCAGCTATAAACACATTGTTATTTGGGGATTTTTATATGCCAAATTTTATATGCCAAATTCATCTATACCGAAAGATCTATACCTTGTTACAAAAAATAGAATGATGGAGCAATTGACAAAATGTGCAAAGTCAACCCACAGGTGACCTCTCCCTGGCCATCATAGCCAATGTTAGGTCCTGTTTAATGTCTATATAGGGTTCTACTCCTGGATGCTTATTCACACAGACGCATATCATAAACCCTGGCTTCCTGACACCCAACCAGGCTGGCAGCAAAACTGGTTATTAAGTTTCTCAGCCTCCCTTGCTTTATTTTATTGCTTCTAAGATGGGAGCTCTGTGCCATTCTTAGACAGCATCCTTTCTAAGCAATTAAATCTCGCCATCTCCCAATCTCAGAAAGCCGCACAAAGGAAGTAAATAAGATAGGAGAGGCAAAGGCTTTGGTGGGGTCTTCCAGGTTATTTATTACTTTAATAAATCTAGACTCCTCTTGGCCCTCCTCACTCTCCTGTTTCTGTCAGACTGTGGAGGATAAACGATTCCTTAATTGTTCAGTTTGTGGGCTGGAGGGTGGGTGCCTTGCACAGTTTATTGTGCAGCAAAGGCTGTTAAATAAGACAGTGTGAGAATCCCCTAGCCAACAAGTCATTAAAGAGAAATTAAAAGCAGAAAACTCTAAAAGGCCCCTGTTCTGACTTGTATTAACCTCTTGTAGCCCCATACTATTGCTTTTGCAGCTACTGAATACAACATGCAAGTCTGTTTGAGGAACTGACTCAGAGGAGGATAAAACTAGAAGGGACCTTTGAAGGTCATTTAGTCCCTTCCTCTGATTCTAGGAAAATCACATCTAAATTACATCTAAACTTTTCAATTAATCAAAAACCAAGCATTTAATTATATCTCATTATGACTTAGGCATAGGAAATTGGAAGGCAAAAATGAAATAGTCCTGGATCTCAAAGAACTTATAATCTTTAAATATAGATACATAATAAATATGTATATATAATATGTATATTATATATGTTCATATGACTATATTTCTATGCACATATATATGTATATGTATATGTACATGTATCCATTTTTGTGAATCTAGATAGCTGTTCATGGGTATATTTTTTGTGCATATATATGCACTTCTGTAATTATATGTATAAGTATATACGTTTGTGTAAATATTTCTATATATTTCTAAATTTCCATTTTAGCTTTGTGGAAGAGCTTCTCAAAATATATGAATAACAGGTTTTGGCCTTTGGAGGAGGAAAAGAGGTAAAGTCAGCTAGAGGTTAGCTTAGACTAAGGAAATGGGACCAGGGAGACAGTGATCAGGGGTTGAAGGTGAATTGAAAGAATTGAGAAGGAAGCAGCTGCTATGACTACCAATCAGTCAACCAGCATGTATTAAGTTCCTACTGTGTTTCTGGCATTATTATAGGTACTAGATTGTGCTAAGGACTGAAGTTATGAGATCAAAGTATTTTGGCAAAGACTGCATTCTTTGAGCTGTTAGAGTTACTAAGACTGAAGCTGATGAATTTTCTTTCCTTTCTCTTAATTCCTTTCTCTCCTTCAAGAAGTCATGTACCTATTTCCTAATACTTCTCTCTGTTTCTTAAGGGGAAAAAATGCATAGTTCTGCTAAATTGTTTTTTAAAATGCTTATTATGATAAATGCAGTTAACCCTTCCTTTGCTAGCTTAGATAATCATTGTGCAAATGCAGCAGTCAATAAAAAAAATCACTAAGAAAGAGAAATAGATTTTACAACTGTATTATACTTTTCTGGAGTACTTTTATGGCTTGGGACTCAGATCTGTAGGAAGGGAATTATTGATTTTTAAAAAATATATAATTATCTAGAACAGAGAGATTTATTCTGGACCTTCTCTCTAGACAAAAAAAAATGAATCAGCAGTTTGACTCAAGGAAAGATGTGATTTACAAAGTATTATTCTATTTTCTTTGCCATTATTTCTATAAGGAAAAATAAGAATTTGTAAGGAAAATCACTTCCCAGAATTGGAAGTCTCTGGGAGAGACTGGGGAAGTGCAGCCTCACCCACACAAGTCAGAGATAGGGAATGAATAGGGAATGATAATTCCGCTCACCAGGAGATGTAACAACATACTTCCACATTTAGCCAGTGCTGGATATGGGGGAAAAAAAAGGAAATAAAAAAGAAAACAGACAAAACAGACAAAACAAACAAAAAAGTAATTTTGTTTTGTATTATATTTTTGTATGTGTGGAGTGCGGGTTAGCTGCTAGGAGATTCAGGAAAGCCTTTAAATGTAAGTGTTGCTTGAGCAGAGGTTTTATGGAAAAATGGGGATTCAAGAATATTCCTATCCATAGAAGAGGGAAAAAAAGACATGAGACTTTAGGAGTTACCTAGGCACCTTTCTTTCTTATAGCAGAACTGTACCTATCTAGTTCATTCTCTTTTTGCAGACAAGAACCTCTGATCGAAGAGCTAAATTTGGTTTTTGATTTCCTTCCCATCTTCAAGGTCATATTCTCTGGCTACTGTATTATTTAACAAAATTTCTTCTGAAAGTAGTTCTTCTTATTCTTCCTTTCAACCTTACAAAATCACCACTGCATGGAACTTCAGAAACCATATAATTTCATCAGTGGTGTCAGATAAAAAAAAAATAACCTGTCTCTTAGAAAACCACAAATCAACACTAGCTATACTATATTGTATTTTTATTTATTTTCTTGAACATTTCAATTACATTTTAATTGGATTCCAGTCCCACCCACTGTGAAGCTTTAGAAGTCATTTGCATTTCTGGGTCACAAGTTTGATATCTCTGGTTTAAACCTAAACATGCCTGATGTACTTATTTAGCTTTCCTTTAATGAAAGAAGTCCCTATTTCTCCCTTTTAGATTGAAATTTTCTCTCTGCATCAAGCCCAAATTGCCTCTTTTATGCATTGCTCCTAATTATGCCCTCTAAGGTTTAGCAGAACAATTTTATTTTGTCTTGTTATAGTCTCTAATACTTGAAGACAGTTATATCTTTCTTGTCTTCCTTTTTTTGAATATTTCACTTAACATTTTTTGTTTTGTTTAGCACTTACTTCCCAGTGATACCCCTATTGACCTATCGAATTGGAACCCTCACTATATGTAGGCAAAACAAATGAATACATTATTCATCTCTAAATATTTCTGCCTATTTCTGCACCAATTATTTTGCTGATTTTCTGTCAAAATACTTTCCCTTGTCTTCTGAAGTCACAACTGGATAGTTTTGTTTAGAATTTTCAAATTTTTCACTGCCATTTTCCTTTACATTACTGTGATTGTCTTGTGAATTGTTCTGGTTCTGTTAATTTATACTCTTCCCAAGTTTCTCTGAATCCTTCATACTTACCATTTCTTTCTTTCTTTTTGAAAATTTATTTATTCATTTTTATTTTTTGTACAAATTATGTTTTTTTATACATTACTAATATATTCTTGTTTGAGTAAACATAATACCCCCCCCCCAAATATAAACCCTCCTGAGAAATAAAGTAAAGGAAAGAGAAGAAAAATGTGCTTCAGTTTGTGTTCCAAAACCACCAGCTCTGTCTCAGGTGGATCACATTCTTTATGATAAGTCCATCACAAAAGCTACTTCCATATTTTTCTACTGTTGCCATTGCTGATTGCAACTTCCTCCATTCATACCTCCCCACTATCAAATACTATATTTTCTCTGTCCTTTCACTATGTCCCTCTTCTAAAATGTGCTGTAGGGTAGCTGAGTGGTGCGGCTGATTGATTATGGGCCCTGGGGCCAAGAGGTCCCCAGCCCACATACCACCCCTAAGGCCCAGCAACCACCGGGCCGGTGGTCCTCAACAGGCCACCCCACCCTTGCAAGAAGTATAAAAGAAAATGTATTATATCTGACCACTCTCCTTCATGATCCATCCTCTCTTCCATCACTCACATACTCCTCCTTCCCTCTGTCCCTCTTCTCTCCTTTTTACTCTATATGTCTATACCCCACTGAGTGTATATGCTGTTTCCTCTCTGAGCCACCTCTGATGAGAGCGAAGGTTCCCTCATTCCCCCTAGCCTTCCCCCTTCCATCCATTGCAGTAGCTCATTACAACAAAATAAAATCTTATTATACAAAATATCTTAGCCTATTCCACGTCTCCTTTCTTTTACTCCAATTACATTTCCCTTTTTAGTCACTGACTCCATTTTTAATACATATCTTCAAATTTAGCTCTTTCCTGTGCTTCAACTATAAAAGCTTCTTCTACCTGCTCTATTAAATGAGAAGTTTTATATGAATGTTATCAGTATCGTTTTTCTATGCAGGAATACATGCAGTTCATCATCATTAAGTCCCTCCTATTTTACCCTTCTCCTCCACTCTCTATGCTTCACCTGAGTCCTGTATTTGAAGGTCAAACTTTCTGTTCAGCTCTGGTTGTTTCAACAGGAACAATTGAAATTCCCCTGGTTCATTGAAAGTCCATCTTTTCCCCTGGAAGAGGATGTTCAGTTTTGTTGGGTAGTTGATTCTTGTTTGCATTCCAAGCTTTTTTGCCTTCTGTAATATTATATTCCAAGCCCTACTAGCTCTTAGTGTAGTTGTTACTAAGTCCTGTGTAATTCTGACTGCAGCTCCATGATATCTGAATTGTGTCCTGGCTGCTTGTAATATTTTCTCTTTGACTTGGGAGTTCTGGAACTTAGCTATAATATTCCTGGGTGTTGTTTTTTCTGGATCTCTTTCAGAGGGAGATTAGTGGATTTTCTCAATTTCTTTTTTGCCCTCTGCTTCTAGAATATCTGGAAAATTTTCCTGTAAGAATTCTTTAAAAATGAGGTCAAGGCTCTTTCTCTGATAATGACTTTCAGATATTCCAATAATTTTTAAATTATCTTTTATGAATTTGTTTTCCAGATCAGTTGTTTTTTTCAATGAGATGTTTCACATTTTCTTCTTTTTTTTTCATTCTTTTGGTGTTGAAGTATTGTGTCTTGAATTCTCGTAAAGTCAACAGCTTCCTTAAGCTCCAGTCTATATCTGAAGGATTTTTTTTCCTCAGAGAGTTTTCTTATGTCTTTTTCCATCTGGCCAATTCTGCTTTTTAAAGCATTCTTCTCCTCAATAACTTTTGAACTGTTTTATCCATTTGACCTATGCTGGTTTTTAACATGTTATTTTCTTCAACATTTTTTTTTGGATCACCTTGACTAAGCTGCTGACTTCTTGATCATGTTTTTCCTGCATCTCTCTCATTTCTTTTCCAAATTTTCCTTCTATCTCCCTTACTTAATTTTCAAAATCTTTTTTGAGCTCTGTCATAGCCTGAACTCAATTATTGTTTTTCTTGGAGTCTTCAGATGTAGGAGTTTGTATTTTCTCATCTTCAGATTGAGTATATTGATCCTTCTTGGGATCATAGACAATGCATTTCTCAATGGTGTTCCTCTTTTTTTCTCTGTTTACTCATTCCTCCAGTCTGTGCCTGGTTTGGTGGGTGCTTCCTGAACTTTTGAGTATTATTGAGATACCCCCCCCCACACACACAAGGATCTCAGTGTGTGAAGCTCTGACTTCCCTCCTGGTCTGTGAATGATCACAAATGCACCTCTCTGCCACGGGATTGAAGTGGGTGGGCCTTGTTCTATGGGGGGCCTAGCCTGTGATCAGGATCTGTATGTGGTCAGAGCCCCAGAGTCCTGTTACAGGTATAGAGGACAGACCTCTGAAGTCTCTCTTCACTCCCCTGCCTTCTGTGGACTGAGCACTCAAGGCTCAGTTGCCTGGGGGCTCCTGCTTATGGGCTCCTCTCCTGCTTACTGGCTCTCCACTTGCTTCTGTGTCCTGGATCTGGGCTGCCCTGTGGCTGTTGCTGCTGAGCTGACCACGTTGACTAATGCAACTGTCCTGAGGGCCTGGGCTTCTTGTGCTCACTCTGGCAGATGTCTCCCCTGCTGATCCTCCAATTTGTGCCTGTTCCCCTGGGTGTAGGTCAGGAAACTGCTCCCGCTGCCATGAGCCATGGCTCCCAGGTACCCTGGGGCTGCTTCCAGGAGGCTTAAGTTTCTTCACTGTGGCTGGCTGCCCCTCTAACCCTGTGGAGTGGAGCATTTCCACTATTTTCTGGGTTATCTTGGTGTGGAGAATTGCCTCACTGGATCTTTCTGTGGGTTCTGTCTCTTGAAAATTTAGAGTCATAATTTTAAGATTTTTAAAAATATTATGGAGAGAACACCTAGGGGAGGCCCTTCTCCTGTCACCATCTTGGCTCTGCCCCCCCCCCCATACTTGCTATTTCTAAAAGAGAAATAGTTTATTGCAACATATACACCACAATTTTTCACCCTACAGAAAATATGTTATTGTGGTATGAAGTTGGCCCTGGGTTCTCAAAGGCTATGCCAGTTTAATGTGAACTCTGGCAATTTCTACTGGACTGGAAAGGATTTGAGTAGGGTCTGTGCAGCAGACCAAATTTGCTTTCTGAAGAACAGTTGAACTAAATTTGGAGAAGCTTATCACCAGCAGATTGGCCACTTGATGATGAATTATTTAACCTTGGAAACCCATGAAATAGAAAAGTGCAGAATACATCTCAGTCATATGCTGCCCTCTTCTGCTTCTATTTTGATGGGTGAGAGAGGGGCTAGAGGATTTAGATATTCTTTAGATTATCTACAAGCTTTAACCTGACTCTTAGTGCTCTAAATGTGTAACTCTTCTCCAGTGACCATTTCTAATGCACATATTTCTGGAAGAACTATATAGCATCAATAATGTCATTCTTGCTTTAAACAAAATTAGAGGAAGAAGAGAGATACTTCCAAACAGAAGGATAACTAATGAGTTTTTCTTAGAGATACAAAGAAAGGAGTTGGTTATTTTTATCATATGCATAAAAAGCAACAAGAAACATTATTTCAAAGGATATTTGAAGGAGCAAATAGCATTACAAAAATAAATTGATTATATTTTAAATATAGTGAAGGAAGCAACTTTCTGCGTGCCATCAGGCCACTGATTTGTTAAAGTAAATAGCATTAGTATGAAGCTAGAAACAAGAACAATAATAAAAAAATAATTAAATTCTGAATTCTTTAAACAAGTAATTGACATTAGAAAATGGGTAATGACTGTCAAAAATGGTACACACTAATTTTAATAATTTCATATAAAAATTAGCCATATCCTCCCCTCCAAAAAAACCCCACTTGATGTATTTTCTAAGAGAAAGAGCAATGGTGGCCAAATGTAAACCCAATTTAGCAAATAAATTCACTTATCAACTCTTAGGAAGAATAATTAATGGATATTGAGAATAAAGGCTTGAAGGTGAATGAATGAATGAATAAAATGTATTCATTAAACACATTATATAAGGAACACTTTTCCTAACCTGGGGATACAAAATTATCTGAGGGAAAAGAACATACCAAAGGTCTGGATAAATTCTTGAATCTTATTAATATTGACAAGAGTAAGTAACCAAGAAAATATCAATAACCACTGGCTCAGATTCTTATTCTCTTATTTCTATAAAAGCTTTATAAGGATTATTTTCATATACATTGGCAAAAGTATCAGTAGGGAATAAATGAGTTTGTAAGTGATAATCAACAATGGAGATATCTTACCATCTGACAAAGGACTAAAGATCCCACTCTATTTATTTTTTACTGTATACAAAAAACAACATATGTTCCATGCAATAGAGCAGAATGTTGCCTTGCAGCCTCTCTTTCAACAAGGTGTGTTTCATCCATACTTCAAACCATTCAGTCCATAAACATTTATTAATACTTACCATATGCCAGGCAGACAGGAAACATAGCTCAGTGGATAGAGAGTTGGGCCTGAAGTCAAGAGGAACTGATTTCACATCAAGTCCCAGACACTTACTTGTGACCCTGGGTAAGTCATTTACCCTCTGTTTGCCTTAACCCTCTTGAGAAGGAAATGGAAACCCACTTAGTATAAAATTGCCAAAAAAAAACCCCTCTCATGAATAGGATTGGCATGCTATGGACATGATTGAATAACCGAACAACCAATGTTTAAGTGCTAAGAAAGAGGCAAGATAGTCCTTGTCTTCAAGGAGCTTACAATCAAATGAGGAAACAACAACCAAACAAATATGTACAAATAAACTACTATAGCATAAATAGAAAATAATTACCAGAAGGAATGAATTGGAATTAAGAAGAAATAGGGAACTAAAAAAAAATCCAGAAAAAAGAGGGGTCAGCTAGGTGGTACAATGGATAGAGCACCGACCCTGGAGTCAGGAGGAACTGAGTTTAAATCTGAACTCAGACACTTAATAATTACCTTGCTGTGTGACCTTGGGCAAGGCACTTAATCTCAGAACCTTGCAAAAACAAACAAAAAAAGTTATTGGGAAAAACTTTCTGTAAAAGATGAGATTTTAGATGGGATTTGGAGAAAGCCTGTGATATTAGGCAACATTTGGAAGGTGAGCATTCCAGTCATGGGAAGAATCTAGAGAGACTATCTAGAGCTGAGAGATGAAGTATTTCAGGATATTCTGGAAGATAAAACAACAGAAATAATACTGCTCTATGACATTATGAAAATAAACTTCAGGTGAAGTATAAAAGAGGGAGCCTTGTGCTCCCCCAAAATATTCTTCATTATGATGGAAGAGATCCAGTGCAGAATTCAGCTTAAGGAAGGTTTTCTATTAGATGGGTAAGTTTCTGCAAATGTTTCTGCTTTCAGTTGGTGACTGTGGATTACATAATGATCCATTACATTTAAAGTTTCTTAGAAGAAAACTGCAACCACTCAAAAAAATTGTCCTATCTCTAAAGACAAAAGCAATGAAGAATGTCTGTTGCCCAGATTTGAGTAAATGACTGAATGAACATCTTCTGGAACTTGTATGACTGTGTCTGGGACAGTCAGTAAAAGAGACAAAAAGCCCACATTTGAAAAAGAGGAATTCAATAGGTTTCATTGCAAAGAACTTTTGTTGATCCAAAGCTTCCCTTCAAACCAAAGGCACATTTCTACAATACAGACATATTACTTGTATTCCTATAAGGCATCAGGACCTTAAATACTTCTCCCTTTGAAGAGCTAAAGTTGAACAAATAGAGGAATGGAATGGCTTATAATAGGTATGAGTATGCCAGAACACATCTCCAATGAGGAAACCCTAAGAACAGGAGTAAAGAATGTCATCAAGGAATTATGTGATAGAAAGAGAAGTCAGACTAGTCAGATGCGAAGGGAAGGGATGACAGATAATCTGAGTATTTCTTTGGCACTCTGGAGAGAAAGAAAGAAAGAGGGAGAGTGATGATTGTCTTCAGCATGTTTGATGGCCTTCCTGTAGTAGGGAGAGAATTGGAAGAGGATGAGCAAACATGGAAGTTTCTATCTGCATCATTTCAGAGATCTCCTGAATGAGTGAGATCATAGAACTATTTGAGTCCTTGAGATAAATGAGGAAATAGAATTAGAACAACAATATACACTGTTACAGTGACTGTGCAAATCCATTTAAAAATTATATCACAAAGAAAGAATAATTGAATGTAAAGAGGCCAGAAGGAGACATGGAAACAAATATATTACTCTTGTTAGTATATACTTTTTTGAACAATTTTTTAAAAACTTGAAGTTTATGGTTTTATATGCAATTTCTTTTTGAAAATTTTATTGTTGTTTAATAAATAATATTAAATTGAATAAAATTTGCAGAAAGTAAAATAATTTCTCAATTGTATAATAGCCAATGCTATTATCCAACTATCAGGGATTTTTAAAAAAAATGACATTTTTTTACTATGTTGATAATCCTATGGAAGTGTAATTTCTTATATCTATTCAATATTACCCCTCTGACCAAAAACTGAATCATTTTTTCCTTTTGTCTACTCTATGACCAGTATAATTTTACAGCTTCAAGATTCAGTTCAAGTACCTCTTCCTCAATAATGAAAAACCCCCAATATTTATTTTTAGCATTTGTTTCAAAAAAAATTTTGAGTTCTAACTTCTCTTCATCCCTCCTTAATCCAACAAGTAATATATTATACATATGAAATCATGCAAAAACATATTTTCATATTGGTCATGATGAAAAAAAAGCAAGAAAAATAAAGTGAAAAAATACTTCAACTTGCATTCAAAGTTCATCACTCTGGAGGTAATAACATTTATCTTCACAAGTCTTATGGAATTCTCTTAGATCACTGAATTGATCAGTATAATATAATTTCACAGTTGATTATCATAAAATGTTACTGTAATTTGGTACAGTGTTCTTTTAGTTCTGCTCCCCTCACTCTGTGTCAGTTCATTTAGGTCTTCCCAGGTTTTTCTGAAACCATCCCCCCCCTTTATTTTTTATAGCACAATAATATTCTATCATAATTATATATCACAATTTATTTGACCATTCCCAATTGATGGACATCCTCTCAATTTCCAGTTCTTTGTTAACACAAAAAGAGCTGTTAACATATTTATATAAATGAAGTGATCAGAACTAGAAGAATATTGTAAACAGTAACAGTAATACTATAATGATGCTCAACTGTTAAAGACTTAGCTACTGTCCTCAAGACAATGATTCAAGACAATTTCAAAGGACCCATAATAAAAACTGCTAATCACTTCTCTAGAATAAATAATGAACTCTAAGTATATTTTGACATGTAATTTTTTTCCACTTTATTTTTCTTGTTTTTTTGGTAACATGGCTAAATATAAAATGTTTTACATGATTTCACATGTATATTGCTTCCCTTCTCATTGAGTAGGAGTGAAACTGGAGGGAGGCAAAGAATTTAGGAATCAAAAATTTAAAAATTGTTAAAATAGATAATACATTTATCTATTTTTGAAAAGAAAAAATATACCCATGACTCATTTTCCTTTTTCTTTTTTAGATATAGACCTATATTCCTGGGTCAAATGATATGCCCTTTGGGCAGAGTTCCAAATTGTTCTCCATAATGGTTGGACCAGTTCACAACTCCACCAACAATGCAATAATACCCATTTTTCCACATCCCCTCCCTCAATAAAATTTTAATCTCCTATGCCTCCCCATGACTTCATCCTTTCTGCTATTTAGTCACCAAGTGGGTGTTATATACCAGGCACTGTGTTATATGTTTGGAATTAAAATATCAAGTGAAAGAAATGATAATACCTGTAGTCTGGAGTATAATTGGGAAAGGAATGGCCTGAGTACCCTCCTTAAAAGGAGGTTCTAAGAAAGAGTCATCCAATCAAAGTAAGAGGCCTCAGGGTAGGGAAGTACTTCCATTCAATGAATTTTAGGGCTGGAAAGAGTTGAAGAAATTTCTGGGTCATGGGAAAGAAAATCTTGAGTTTAGCCCCCTAAAGCACACTGTTTATTATTCATAAAAGATAACAGGAATTCCAAATTTATATATGGAAGGGTCATTTTGCTCAATCCCCTTGTTTTGGATCTTTAGTCTAGGGGAAGTGTAGTACTTTCCTAAGATTAAAAAGTGAGTGGCAACAAAAGGCAGGAATTGAAACCCAAGTTCTCTGAGGACAGAGCTAGCACTTTTTGTATAATGTACAGTTTTCAAAAGCTTAAAAAAAACCTCACCTATGTTAGTACTACCTATCATCCCTTAAAGGTTTAAGTTCTCTGATGCTTATCATAATATGACTATGGACAAATCACTTGACCTCACTTAATCTTAGTTCAATCATCTGTAAAAAGGGTATTATAATACTTGCTTACAAATCCAATAGGTTGTTTTAGGTTATTAGTATTTACTTGTAAGTCATTTTTGTTGTTTTTTGAGAGGTTATTGATTACCTGTTATAATTTATATGTTTCTTCTGAATTTGGGATAGCATTCTTATACTCCATCAGATTTGGTAAATTTTATTGGTTGAATCTCATTCTTGACTTTGAATAACAAGGGTATCATAATAGTTCTTTACTTTGTCCAAATTGACCAGATATTCTCTATTTCTTTCTCTTTGACCCATCTCTGTTATATCTTTACCCTGTTTTTTTATACTTTTCTCATCCTTTTAAAAGTCTGTCCTAAAACCTGCTTTTTAAATAAAACAACAACATTCAAGTCATCTTATTTGTACTAGGAAGAAGCTGTGTAGACTTTGAGAGCACTTAGGAACAAATTGTTTTCCTTCCCATCATCTGGAGGTTTTATCAAAGTTTGTGGAACATGCAGGCAGTGGGATTGGGGACTGAGGAGTTACTGGAAATGAGATGAAATGTAGCATTTCTGCCCTTATTTTTTCTGTTTTCATATGCTGAAATTAATGTGTCATTGTGGAGATTCTAAACAGATGGGGAAAGGTCAAGGTTTCTTTGTTGCTAAGTTTGTTTCCATGACTACAGCAATATGTGTGTATTATCAGGGAGCATCCTTTGTTTGGTGGCTGGTAGTTCATTAGAGGCAGGTGGAGAGCTCCTTCGATGGTTGTGGGTAGTTTGTTTCTCTTTTAATAATGAAAAAAGTGGGAAAGAATGTAACCTAGCAGCACTACATCTCATATTGTACTATAAAGCAATAATCATAAAAACAACTGGAACTGTTTAAAAAACAGAAAAGTTGATAAATGGAACAGATTAGGCACATAAGATATAGAACTGAACACAACAGCATAGTTTGATAAAACCAGATATATACCCTTGAGGATAAAAACTCACTATTCAACAAGAATTTTGGTTTATTTTTCTTTTGTTTTTCTTCCTATTCTGAAAACAAAAATGAGATTAATATCAAAATAGAGCTGTGGAACAGAGGTAGAGCTCTAAACTTCCATGTAAAGGGATACCAACAAATTGGATCAGATGGTTGAATATAGGTGAATGAATTCTGGGTAGAAGATGAGGTAACCAAAAGACAGATTAGGCAACTAAGAGGTATATAGCATAGAATACTGTACTTTGAAATTAAAAAATAAACAAAAATTATTAAATATTCCCAACCCTCAAAAAAGAAAACAAAACAACAATATGGATTTGGATTCTGCTTAAGATATTCATTGGACAATCTCTATCATTTAATCTCTACTTTGCCTCAATTTCCTCATCTCTAAAATGTGGATAATAATAACACATCAAAGAATTATTATGAGGCTCAAATAAGATAATGTATATAAAAAACTTTGTAAATCATAGAGAGCTAACTAAATGATAGCCATTATTAAGGAATGATTCATATTATTGTTCATCTCAATCATTGTCAAAATAAGCATATTTATTTTGTTTGTATTTACATGGAAATTTTGCCCTCCCTAATTGCATTTCTTTCTTGGAACACAGGGAAAATCAAGAATTGTATTTGTATCCCCAGGACCTGGCAAACTATAGGTGCTTAATAAATTCTTGTTGGCTGTTTAAAAGATTGATAGCTCCTACATTACCCTCCCTCTGTTGATATTTTATTCATAGATAATTAATCAGCTTTGGCCAACAAAATGATCACTATGACTGATCCTCCTTAATTAGCAAATTATTTTAATGTAACCAACTTGATAATTAGATATGCAAAAAGTAGTTGAATATGACTGCTATCTTTGATTATGTTCTATGATTATGATTAGCTTTCTCTTCCAGGATTCCATGTTGAGTACCTAGCCTTTCCTTCTATCATACATCACCAAATTCCTGTATTAAGTTCTGTTCCATGGGGTCTATTTCTTTCTGCCTCCATCTGTCTGTCTTTGTATCTCTGTCTCTCTTAATTTAAGGTTTAACTCCCTCTTTGTTTTTTGAGGTGAAAGTCAGCTCTCTGAGAAGTGGAAAGAATATGTGCCTGAGAAGGTATTAGAAGAAATTGAAGCTATCATTGAATAACTGTCAGTTAATCATTACTTCTGTGAGCCTCAGTTTTTTTTTTTTATCTCTAAAAGAAAAGACTGGGGTTAGATAACCTCTTAGGTCTCTTCTACCTCTTATAATATGCAATTGTAGAAGGGATCTGGATTCAAATTTCTGGCTCTGCCAACTATAAGCTGGTGACTAGATAAATCTTTTTCTGAATCTTTTTCTCATTTAAAAAATTGGATAATAATGACTGTCATACTTTTCAGGTCTTGTTTGGAAGTTTTGTGTATATTATAAAGAACTATACAGATGGAAGGTATTTTTAGCATTAATGAAAATACTTTGTCATCTGAGATTTTTTTTCCCTAATGTTAAAGTATGAGAAATCCTAGTAGGAAGCCTGTTAGCAACCTTGTATCCAGTCAGCTTGGGCCTGCACTATAAAAGAAGACAGCATCAAACAATTCCTGCAGAAGGCAAGATCTAATTTTAGTCACTGAACTTGGCGTGAAGATGAGATTCAGCAATACAGGAAAAGTAGTTTGACTCAGGCACAAACCTTCAACCCAGAACTGAAATGGAGAATGAAAGTTCTTAGGAATGTTACAGGTCAAAATTCAGATCTTCCAGGTCAAAGAAAAAATACTGTAAACAGTCAAAAAGATTCTGGATTGAATGCAAATAGGATTTGATTTACAAGCTATAGATAGTGGCTCTGGATTGAAAGGTGGATATATCAATCCTTATGATTCTTGATAACGTGATGACAGGGAGTTTGCTAGGATTGAAAAATCTCCCTTGGGATGTTCATTGGTAGGACTTCCTACAGTTTTTTCCTTCCTTGGTATGCCTGTCATCCTCATTCTATTTCAATGCACAGGAGCTACTTACTAATGTTTGGGAGCAAAAGAAGACATTTTACCCAATGTGTTGAAGAAATTAACAATATTTTTGATTCCAAAATAATATAGACTCTCTGAGAAGACTATTTTTGGTTTTGTCTTTTTACTCTTTAATGCTTAATAGAGTGCCTCAAAGAATATCTAATGTGGATGGATGAGAGAGTAGAGAATGGAGATGGGAAAAGATATAATGGGGCTATTTCAACAATTCAAACAATAGGGGATCAGGTTTGGAATTCTAGTGTGGAGGTATGAGTGGAGTAAAGGACACAGATTAGAGGGATGGAAAAGGAAAATCAATAGTACTTTACAATAGGTTGAATTTGAAATAAAGGGAAGATTCAAAAATACATCTGAGATTTTGAACTTGGTTAACTGGGATGATATGGTACCTTTAATAGGAAGAGGAAAATTTGGACAAAGGGTAAGAGAAGTAGAGAAGAGGATAAATTTCATTTGGTATCATGAGGCTGCGTGCTGGCAGGATCCCCAGATGAATATGTCTAGCAGGAATTTAAACAGGGATTGGAGCATATGGGATAATCTCATACATGAATGAAATGAAATTCCTTTCACTGAAATGAAATGAATTTTATTTGAAATGAAAATAATTCAGACCTTTAATGTGGCATAGTGTTTTTAGAACCAGGATGTCAGCATCAGTAGGACTTGGATTTCAAAACCCACATCTGACATTACCTTAGAGACAATGGGAAAATCAGTGTCACTGTGCCTCCAGGCAATTCTCTAAGAGAGTTGATTGATGAAAAGTTGAAGTCCTGCATTGGAGCTCCTAATAACAATGAAGTCACAGGTCTACAAAAATAATTCTTGTTTTTGTTTTTTTAAAAAGAGATTTTATTTATTTTGAGTTTTACAATTTTTCCCCTAAATGCTGCTTCCCTCCCCCCCACCCCCCACAGAAGTCAGTCTGTTAGTCTTTACATTGCTTCCATGGTATTTCTAAGTTGAATGTGATGAGAGAGAAATCATATCCTTAAGGAAGAAAAATAAAGTATAGGAGACAGCAAAATTACAAAATAATATAATGGTTTTTTTCTAAATTAAAGGTAATAGTCTTTGGTATTTGTTTAAACTCTACAATTCTTTCTCTTGATACAGATGGTATTCTCTATCGCAGATAGCCCCAAATTGTCTCTGATTGTTGCACTGATGGAATGAGCAAGTCCATCAAGGTTGATCATCACCCCCATGTTGCTATTAGGGTGTACAATGTTTTTCCTGGTTCTGCTCATCTTGTTCAGCATCAGTTCATGCAAATCCTTCCAGCCTTCCCTGAGTTCCCATCCCTCCTGATTTCTAATAGAACAAAAGTGTTCCATGATATACATATACCACAGTTTATTAAGCCTTTCCTCAATTGATGGACATTCATTCAATTTCCAATTCTTTGCCACCACAAACAGGGCTGCTATGAATATTTTCGTACAAGTGATGTTTTTACACTTTTTCATAATCTCTTCAGGGTATAGACCCAGTAGTGATATTGTTAGATCAAAGGGTTTGCAAATTTTTGTTGCCCTTTGGGCGTAATTCCAAATTGCTCTCCAGAAAGGTTAGATAAGTTCACAGCTCCACGAACAATGTCCCAGATTTCCCACATGCCTTCCAACATTGATCATTGTCCATTCTGGTCATATTGACCAGTCTGAGAGGTGTGAAGTAATACCTCAGAGATGCTTTAATTTGCATTTCTCTAATACTTATTAGATTTAGAGTAATTTTTCATAAGACTACAGATAGCTTTGATTTCCTCATCTGTAAATTGTCTTTGCATATACTTTGACCATTTGTCAATTGGGGAATGGCTTTTTATTTGAAAATTTGACTCAATTCTCTATATATTTTAGAAATGAATCCTTTGTCACAGATACTAGTTGTAAAAATTGTTTCCCAATTTACTACATTTCTTTTGATCTTGTTTACAATGGTTTTTTCTGTGCAAAAGCTTTTTAATTTAACGTAATCAAAATTATCTAGTTTGTTTTTAGTGATGTTCTCCATACCTTCCTTGGTCATAAACTGTTTCCCTTTCCATAGATCTGACAGGTAAGCTACTCCTTGATCTTCTAGTTTGCTTATAATATTGTTTTTTATGCCTAAATCCTGCATCCATTTTGATCTTATCATGGTATAGGGTGTGAGGTATTGGTCTAATCTAAGTTTCTTCCATACTAACTTCTAATTTTCTGAACAAATTTTATTGAAGAGAGGGTTTTTATCCCAATATCTGGACTCTTTGGGTTTATCAAACAACAGATTACTATAATTGCTTCCCACTATTTCACATAGTCTATTCCATTGATCCACCACTCTATTTCTTAGCCAGTACCAGACAGTTTTTTAAAAATATTATATTTGTTTTCCAATTATATACAATAGTAGTTTCTACCTATCATTTTTTGTAAGTTTTTATATTTTACAATCCCCCCCACTCTTCCTTCCCTCCCCACTCCCCACAGAAGGCATTTTGATAATCTTTACTTTGTTTCCATGCTATACATTGATTGAAATTGAATGTTGAAAGAAAAATCGTATCCTTGAGGAGAAAACAAAATATTAGAGATAGCAAAATTATGTAGTACATAAGACACTTTAAAAAAAATTGAAGGAAATAGACTTTGGTCTTTGTTTAAACTCCACAGTTCTTTCTCTGGATACGGATGGTATTCTCCATCACAGGGGCTCTAAAATTGTCCCTGATTATTGCATTTATGGGAAGAGCAAGTCCATTAAGGTTGATCATCATCCCCATGTTGCTGTTAGGGTGTATAATATTCTGGTTCTGGTCATCTCACCCAACATTAGTTCAGGCAAGTCTTTCCAGGCTTCTTGGAATTTCCATCCCTCTTGGTTTCTAATAGAACAATAGTGTTCCATAGCATACATGTACCACAATTTGTTCATTCCCCAATTGTTCGACATTCATTCAATTTCCAATTCTTTGCCACCACAAACAGGGCTGTTATGAATATTTTTGTACAAGTGATGTTTTTACCCTTTTACATCATCTCTTCAGGGTATAGACCCAGTAGCAGCATAGTTGGATCAAAGGGCATGCACAATTTTTTTCAAGGTTATGATTACTAATTCTTTATTGCCCTCTGTGCTATCTTCCCTCTGTTTGTATTTTCCCCCTTTCCCCCCATTTATCCATATTCCCCAGTATTTTGTTTCTAAATACCACCCCCTTCAGTGTGTTTGCCCTCCTATATTACACCCTCCCTTTTCTTTCCCCTTTCCCTTTTCCCTTCCCTTCCTTTTGTTATTTCCCCCTTTTCCCCCACTCCCCTTCCCTTTCTCCATCCCCCCTCCCCTTTTCCCCTTTTAATACTTGAAAGGTTAGATGTTTTATAAGCTAACTGAGTATGTGTAGGTTGACTTTAAGCCAAGTCTGATGAGAAGAAGATTCAGGTGTTTCTCCTCTGCTCCCTTCTTCCCCACTATTACCATAGGTTTTTTGTACCTCTTAGTGTAATGAGATTTACCCCATTCAATCCCCTCCCTCCTCCCATTTCTTTCCTGTCCCCCCTTTTTAAGGAGGTAGTATTTTTTAGATCATTCTATCTAAGTCATAGAAAATTCTGAGTGTCTACACCTTCTAGTTTAGTATATTCTATCGAATAGAGTCAAAATTCCTGAGAGTTATTAGAGTCTTTCTCCCAAGTGGGGTCAAAGCCAGTTACATCCCATTAGATAGCAGTCTCATGGTCAGGTCATGAATGTCCATCATTTCTGGCTAGGTGTATTCTGTCTGTTAGAGTTACGATTCTCAAGATTTATGAGAATCTTTTTTCCCCCATGCTGGGATATAGCCAGTTTCAATTTACTGGATTGCATTTTTTTTTCCCTTTTACTGCCCCCTTCCTTTTTTTTTTTTTTTTTTTTTTTTTTACCTTTTCATATGTCTCTTGAAACCTCCTGTTTGATGTCCAAATTTTCTGTTTAGCTCTGGTCTTTTCATCAGAAATTTTTGGAATTCTTCCATTTCGTTAAATATCCATCTTTTTCCCTGGAAGAGAAGGCTCAGCTTTGCAGGAAAGTAGATTCTTGGCTGCATTCCAAGCTCCCTTGCTCTTCTAAATATCTCATTCCAGGCCCTTTGATCCCTTAATGTTGATGCAGCCAGGTCCTGCGTGATCCTTACTGTGGCTCCTTGATATTTAAATTGTTTCTTTCTGTCTGCTTGCAGGATTTTCTCTTTTATCTGATAATTCTGGAGTTTGGCCACAACATTCCTTGGTGTTTTCATTTTAGGATCTTTTTCTGGTGGGGATCGATGTACTCTTTCAATAACTACTTTGCCCTCCAATTCCATGATATCAGGGCAGTTTTCCATCACTAGATCCTGTAATATTAAGTCCAGGCTTTTTTCCCCCCCACTCTTCAATGTTTTCAGGAAGTCCTATAATTTTTAGGTTGCCCTCCTCGATCTATTCTTGAGGTCAGTGGTTTTGTTGATGAGGTATTTTACATTTGCTTCTATTTTTTCTATTTTTTGATTTTGTTTAACTGACTCTTGCTGTGTCATGGAGTCATTAGTATCTGTAGACTCCATTCTTTTTTGAGGGGAGGAGTTTTCTTCATTAACCTTTTGCAACTCCTTTTCCAATTGGTCAATTCTACTTTTGAAAGAGCTTTCCATTTGACCAATTGAGGTTTTGAGAGAGTTAATTTCTTTTTGCATTTGCTCATTTGAGGATCTGAAAGATTTATTCTCATTTTGTAATTGTCCAATTGATAATCTGAGAGATTTATTTTCCTTTTGTGTTTGTCCAATTGTACTTTCTAAGGTTTTGTTTTCTTGTTGCAAGTTATTAATTGTCTCTCCAAAATTTTTAAGCTCCTTCCTTATTTCTTCAAGGAAGTCTTTCTGTGCTGGAGACCAGATTGTATTCTCCTCAGAGGTTCCAGGTCTCTCTGAGGTAGGGTCTTTCCCTTCCAGGAATTTTTCTATGGATCCACCTTTCCACTGATCCTTCTTCATTTTGCTAAGACCTGAGTTGGGGAGGGGCTGGTTCACAGGGGCTTGGGACCGCTAAAGGCTTTACTTACTGAGTGCAGTTTCTGTGGCTGGCCAGTAGGAGGTGTTAGTTGCTTTCTCTGGAGTGTCTGTGACCTTGGTTGTGGCCTTCTACCTTTGCTTGAAGGGAGGGGTTGGAGCTATTGAATTCTTTTGCCTTCAATCAATGGTGGGCTTTACCCTAGCCTAAGGTCATTCCTCAGCTGGGCTGGTTCTTCTGCTCACACAACTAGGCCTGAGGCAGAAGTAGTTTGCATTTGTTTCTTTGGGAAGAAGTCTGAGCTGCAATGGGACCAGAGGAGCCCAGGATGGTGTCCACAGCTCTCCTGCACCAGAACTCTACCCCCAGCCCCGTCCCCAAGCTCCAGGGGGACAGCACCAACACCAGCGTCTCTGCTTCCCTATGGACCCAAGCCCCTGTCATCCAGCCCCACCGCTGATCCAGCAGGTCCAGCTCTTGGGCCTTCAGTCTCCTGGTTCTAATTCAGCTGTTAATCTGGCTGATCTGGGGCTGATCCTCCCTCTGAGCCTGGACTCATCCACTTGAATTCAGCCAAAGCTGCTGCCGGAGACAAATCCTGAGGTAGATATTCTTTCTCCTGGCTTTTCTTTCTGGGTTTTGTGGGTCGGATTATTTTAAGAGGTTTGTTTCATGTGGTAGATAGGGAAGAGATCAGGAGACTTTAGAACTGTGCCTGTCTTCTCTCTGCCATCTTGGCTGGAAGTCCAGTACCAGACAGTTTTGATGACTGATGCTTTATAATATAATTTTAGGTCTGGTAAGGCTAAGCCACTTTCATTTGCACTTTTTTTTTCATTGAATTCCTGGAAATTCTTGACTTTTTCTTTCTCCTTATGAATTTATTTACAACATTTTCTAACTCATTAAAGTAACTTTTTGGAATTTTGATTGGTAGGGCACTAAACAGGTAATTTAGTTTTGGTAGAATTGTCATTTTTATTATATTAGCTTGACCTATCCATGGGCAGTTGATGTTAGCCCATCTGATTTTATTTGTGTGAAAAGTGTTTTATAATTATTTTCAAAAAGTTTTTGAGTCTGCCTTGGCAGATAGACTCCCAGTTATTTTATATTATCTGAGATTACTTTGAATGGAATTTCTCTTTCTAGCTCTTTTTTTTGCTGTATCTTGCTAGTCATTTACAGAAATGTTGAGGATTTATGAGTTTATTTTATATTCTGAGACTTTACTAAAATTGCTAATTGTTTCTTGTAGTTTTTTAGATGATTTTTTTGGATTCTCTAGGTATACCATCATGTCATCTGCAAAGAGTGAGAGTTTTGACTCTTCCTTCCTGATTCTAATTCCTTCAATTTCTTTTTCTTTTCTTAATGCTGAAGCCAACATTTCTAATACAATATTGAATAGTAGTGGTGATAATGAGCATCCTTATTTCACCCCTGATCTTATTGGGAATACCTCAAGCCTATCCCTGTTGCATATAATGCTTGTTGATGGTTTCAGATAGATACTGCTTATTATTCTAAGGAACAATCCATTCATTCCTACACTCTCTAGTGTTTTTAGTAGGAATGGGTCTGTATTTTGTCAAAGGCTCTTCTAGCATCTATTGATATGACCATATGATTTCTGAAATGTTTGTTATTGATATAATTAGTTGTACTAACAGTTTTCTAAAATTGAATCAACCCTGCATTCCTGGGATAAATCCTACTTGGTCATAGTGTATTATTCTAGTGATAATTTATTGTAATCAATTTGCTAAGATTTTATTTAAAATTTTTGCATCGATATTCATCAGAGAGATAGGCCTATAATTTTCTTTTTCTGTTTTAACTCTTCCTGGTTTAGGTATCAGCACCATATTGGTATCATAGAAAGAGTTAGGCAGAGTTCCATCTTCACCTGTTTTTCCAAAGAGTTTACATAGAATTGAAACCAATTGTTCCTTAAATGTTTGATAGAATTCATTTGTGAATTCATCTGGCCCTGGAGATTTTTTCTTAAGGAGTTCAATAATCATTTGCTGAGTTTCTTTTTCTGAGACAGGGTTGTGTAGGTATTTAATTTCCTCTTCATTTAACCTGGGAAACTTATATTCTTGTAAATATTCATCCATTTCATTTAGACAGTCAAATTTATTGGCATAGAGTTGGGCAAAATAATTCTGATTTATTACTTTAAATTCCCTCCTCATTGTTGGTGAGTTCACCTTTTTCATTTATGATACTAGCAATTTGCTTTTCTTCTTTCTTTTTTTTAATCAAATTGACCAGAAGTTTACCAATTTTATTGTTTTTTTCATAAAACCAACTCTTTTATTTATTAGTTCAATAGCTTGCTTTCAATTTTATTAATTTCTCCTTTAATTTTTAGAATGTCTAATTTGGTATTTAATTGAGTTTTTTAAATTTGTTCTTTTTAAAATTTTTTTAGTTGCAGATTTAGTTATTTTCCTTTCTCTAACAAGTAAGGATTTAAAGATATATTATATCCCCTGACAGCTGCCTTGGCTATATCTCATAGTTTTGGTATGTTGTTTCATTATTGTCATTATCTAGGATGAAATAATTAATTCTTTTTATAATATGATGCTTGATCCACTCATCCTTTTAAAATGGGGTTATTTGTGTCCCTTAAGTTCTGGGTCTATATATCTCTGAGCCAATATTGCATATGATTTTTTTTATTGCATTTTGATCTGAGAAAGATGTATTCACTATTTCTGTCATTCTGCAATTAATCATTAGGTCTTTTATGCCCTAGTACATGGTCAATTTTTGCTTAAGTGCATGTACTGCAGGAAAAAAGTATGTTCCTTTCTATTCCCCATTCAATTTCCTCCATAAATCTATCATATCTAGAATTTCTAACAATCTATTTACCTCCTTACATCCTTCTTGTTTATTTTATGATTGGATTTATCTAAATCTGAGAATGGGAGTTTGAGGTCCCCCAGTAGCTTTCCTGTCCATATCTTCCTGTAGTTCTTTCAACTTCTCTTCTAAAGAATTTGGATGCCATACCATTGGGTGCATACACATTTAGTATTGAAATTACTTTATTATCTATGGTAAATTTTAGGAGGATATAGTTTCCTTCCTTATTTCTTTGAACACTATTTTTGCAGCTGCTTTGTCTGATTTAAGGATTACTACCCCTGCTTTTTTCACTTCAGCTGAAGCAAAATATATTTTGCTACAGCCTTTTACCTTTAATCTATATGTATCTCTCTGCTTCAAATGAGTTTCTTGTAAGCAGTATATTGTGGGATTGTAGTTTTTAATCCACTCTGCTATTCGTCTACATTTTTTTTTAGATTTTTGCAAGGCAAATGGGGTTAAGTGGCTTGCCTAAAGCCACACAGCTAGGTCATTATTAAGTGTCTGAGGCCAGATTTGAATGTACTCCTGACTCCAAAGCCGGTGCTTTATCCACTACGCCACCTAGCAGCCCCACTATGCCACCTAGCAGCCCCTGTTCGTCTACATTTTAAGGGAGAGTTCATTCCACTCACATTCAAAGTTATAATTATTAACTGTTTATTGTCCTCCATGCTATCTTCCCTCTGTTTGTATTCCCCCCCCTTTTTTACTTTATCTATATTCCCTAGTATTTTGTTTCTGAATACCACCCCCTTCTGTGTGTTTGCCCTCCTATATCCACCCTTCCCCTTTCTTTTCCCTTTCTCTTTCCCCCTTTTTCCTTCCCTTCTTTCTGTTAGTTCCCCTTTTTCTCCCTCTCCCCTCCCCATCCCTCCCTCCCATTTCCCCCTTTTAATACTTGAAAGGAAGGACAAGTTTCTTAACTTAACTGAGTGTGTGTTTAAGTTAACTTTAAGCCATGTCTGATGAGCAGAAGATTCAGGTGCTTCTCACCTCTTCCCTTTTTGTACTCTATTACAATAGGTTTTTTTAATCTCTTCATGTAATGAGATTTACCCCATTCAGTCTCCTCCATCCTCCAGTCTCCTCACTGTCCCCCTTTTTAAGGAAGTATTGTTTTTAAATCATTCTATTTGAGTCACAGAACAGTCACAAGTGTCCATCACTCTTGGCTAAGTATATTCTCTCTAACAGAATTATAATTCTTGAGAGTTATTAGAGTCTTTCTCCTGGGTAGGGATATAACCAGTTTCATTTTATTGGATAGCAATCTCATGGATAAGTCATGAGTGTCCATCACTTCTGGCTAAGTATATTCTGTCTAATAGAGTTTCAATTCTCAAGAATTATGAGAATCTTTTCCCCAGGTGTAGATATAGCCAGTTTCATCTTATTGGATAGCAGTTTTTTCTTTAATCCTCCCCCCCTTCTTTTACCTTTTCATGTGTCTCTTGAGCCTCCTGTTTGATGGTCAAATATTCTATTTAGCCTGGTCTTTTCATCAGGAAATGTTGGAAGCCTCCAATTTCATTAAATGTCCATCTTTTCCCCTAGAGGAGAAGACTCTTTGCTGGGTAGTAGATTCCTGGCTGCATTCCAAGCTTTCTTGCTCTTCAGAATATCTCATTCCAGGCCCTTCGATCCCTTAATGTTGATGCAGACAGGTCCTGTGTAATCCTTACTATGACTCCTTTGTATCTAAATTGTTTCTTTCTGGCTGCTTGCAGGATTTTCTCTTTTATCTGATAGTTCTGGAATTTGGTCACAACATTCCTTGGTGTTTTCAATTTAGGATCTCTTTCTAGAGGGGATTGATGTAGTCTTTCAATAATTATTTTGCCCTCTGGTTCCATGATTTTAGGGTGGTCTTCCATTACTAAATCCTGTAATATAAAGTCCAGGCTTTTTTTTTCTCTCTTCAGTGTTTTCAGGAAGAAAAATAATTCTCAGGTTGTACCTTCTTGATCTCTTCTTGAGGTTAGTGGTTTTGCTGATAAGGTGTTTTGCAGTTTCTTCTATTTTTTCAATTTTTTGGTTTTGTTTAACAGTCTCTTGCTATCTCATGAAGTCATTAGTTTCCACAAACTCCATTCTTTTTTTTAGAGAAGAATGTTCTTCATTTACCTTTTGTAACTCCTTTTCAAATTGGTCAATTTTATTTTTGTAAGAGTTTTCTATTTGCCTAATTGAGGTTTTGAAAGAATTATTTTCTTTTTTGCATTTGCCCAATTGAGGTTCTGAGAAAATTATTCTCATTCTGTATTTGTCCAATTGTATTTTCCAAGGATTTGTTTTCCTGTTGCAAGGTATTAATTTTCTCTTCCAAATTTTCCAATTCATTTTTAATCTCCTTCCTGATTTCTTCAAGGAAGTCTTTCTGTGCTGGAGGCCAGATCATATTCTCCTCAGAGGTTCTAAATCTCTCTGAGTTAGGGTCTTTTCTTTCTAAGTAGTTTTCTCCTTTCAATGGCCTTTCTTCATTTTCCTAAGACCTTGTGGTGGGTAGGCACTGGTTTGCAGAGGTTTGGTGTTGGGATCCCTAGAGACTTTACTTACTGGGTTTAGTAACTCCACATGGGCTAGCCAGTAGGGGGCACTATTTGGTTGTTTCTGATAGGAGGCCCTCCCACTTAGAGAGGGTGGTTAAAACTGCTGAATACTTTTATCTTTGAACAATGTTGGGCTTTGCCCTAGGGCAAGGTAATTGCTCACCCCATTCACAGCTGAGGGAACTCTGCTGCTCACACCTGAACCTGGGGCAGAGGTGGACTGTAATTGTGTTTGTTCTTCAAGGGAAATGAAGGTATACACTCTGAGTTCCTCTAGACCATAGGAGCCCAGGGATCTGCTACTCTCCTGCACTGGAACTCATCCTCCAGCCCTGCTGGCAAACTCCAGACCATCACTGCCACCAACAATTCCTCTGCTCCCCACTTTGGCTCCTACTCCTGCAGCAGATCAGGCCAGTCCAGCTCTCAGGATCTCAGGTTCTCACCCTGTCCTGTGCTCCTGGCAGAGTCCGTCCACTGAGCCTGGGCTCACCCATGATCCTGGAAGACAAACCTTGAGGCAGATGTTCTCCTAGCTTCTCTTTCTGGGCTTTGTCAATTTCTGTTAAGAGGTTTGTTTCATATTATTTATGAGGGAGCTCAGGAGACTTTAACACAGTGCCTGTCTTCTCTCTGCCATCTTGACCGGAAGTCAAAAATAATTCTTGTTAATAAAAATTATTCACATTTACAAAGTACTTTTCAGTTTTACAAAGTACTTCCCTGACACCAACACCATGAAGGAGATTTACTTACTATTATTATGTCAATTTTACAGACAAGATTAAGGAGTTTAAATGAATTTAAGTGGCTTACTCACCTAGTCTCATAGATAAAATGTCTATAAACAGAAATCTAAACTCATTCCATGGCTCTTTCAGCTAATGCATCTCATGGAGAGAGATGGGGAGTGGTTATGTAGATTTAGGAATCATCTGCATAGAGGTCATCATTGAACTCATGGGAGTAAATAAAATATCTCATATTGCAAAGATATAGAGAGAAGGGAGGATGACATCCTTGGGGGATCACTCCCTTTTAGGATGATGATGAATAATTGAAAGAGACAGAAATATTACAGAATCCTAGGGAGGAAAGAAATTCATGAGAAAATGTTGAATATTGCAAGATAAAGGAAGATGAAACCCAAGAGAAAAGTATTTGCTTTAGCAATTGAGAAGTCATTGATTGGTAACCTTGGAAAGAATCTTTTGAACAATGTATTGAGGTCAAAAGTTAATTTTCAATATTGAGGAACAAGTGAGGTTCTGAGGAATTAGAGATGTTGATTGCTGGTTATTCTATCTGGGAGTTTTGAAAGTGAAAGGAAGGAGAGAGGATGATAGCTTGAAGGGCTAACTGAGTATAATGAGGCATTTTTTTAATGACTGGGAAAAACCAGGGAATGATTTTATGAAGAAGGGAAGAAGCTAGTAGGTACAGTTAGAAGAGATGAAAGTGAGAAGGAAGGGTGGGGGAAGGAGAGTTTTGCTGGGGGAAGTAATAAGGGAGAGAAGGAAAGGAGATTAAGGACACAAAAGGAAGGTTTGGGAAAATACATTGCAGATGTTTAGATCCATGATGGAGAGTGGTATAGTAAGTTTTCTTCCACAAAATTTCTCTAAACAGATCAAGAAAATGCACCAGACTAAATGTTGATTGGAAAATTCTGAAAAAGTCACAATGGCTTTGTTCAGCACAGTTTAGCAAAGGAAGACAGACAGGGGGATCTATAGACACTAGAGACAGGTTAAGGCCAAGGTTCTAGTGTCCAGGGTGAGACTGTGTATAGACTATACCATAGTGTCAGGTGCATACTGGAAACTTTAATGCCTCTTACTCAGTTCTGGATCACAGATGAAGGGCAGACTTGATAATGCCCCAAGAAAGCAGCAATAGGAGTATCCCATAACTTTTCTACAGAAGTGCCACAGATTCCAGTCCTGCTATCAAGTCCAAAGTCAGGAACTAGTCTGGAAGAAAGAGCAAACAAAGAAAAATAATCCACTCATAAAAAGTTCTTATGGTGGCAGGGAAGTTCAAGATGCAAATCCAGGAGAAGAAAATGAATCCAAAATATCTATAAGAAAAACCTTAGAGAAAAACAGAGTTTAGGTAAAAATTCAACCAGAATTCCAAGAAAATTTGAAAATGTTTTCTTTAAATAAAATAAGAAAACTTGAGGAAAAAATCAGAAAACAAATGAGAATCATCAAAGAAAGAATCAGAAAGAGTATTAATAACTTGGCACAGGAGGTACAAAACCTTGTCCAACAGCAAATTCACTAAAAATTCAATTGGAAAAAGTAGAAACCAATGACATCTATGTCAATGAGTGCCCATCTCAACCCTGATTAGATGAACACATTTAGGTGCCATCTAACCTCATGGACATCTTTTGAACTTGCGTCCCTGCTTTTATATCCCTAGAGTTAGAAACCACTAACCTTGATCACATATTTAGGACCCCAAGATTTGCTTGACCTTAAAGACCTTCTCAGGTGCTTAATCTCTGACATTCCTGGATTTGTCTGTTTGGTCTCTAATTTATTTTTAAGATTGGTCAGTTGTTCTGGGTGGTGTTGAACAATAGCCAACATTAATCATTATTTGTGCAAGCTCCTTGAGGGAAAGGGCTATTTTAATTTTTGTCCTTGTACTTCTTAATAGGAATCATATTCCAGGCATATAAAATATATAGAAAATGCATGATCACAATGGGTTGACAAACCAGTCAGTTAACTGCCTTAGATACAGGTTGCTAGAGTTCAGGTAAGGGAACTGAGAGACTTCACTTCTACCAGTTGGTTGTTGACCTTGCTGATCAGTGAAAGAGTAAGTATTTTTTGTTTTTGCTTTTGGTTAGTCTTGCATAAAACCTGGGGTAAAGGAAAACAAAATATAAGAATTAGATGTGATTGCCCATTTTCCTTTGAAATGGAAGTTTGTTTACAATGGCATTCCCTATTTAAAAATAGATAAAAATTGTGATCTTTTTTCTGCCACCAAACAGATGTTGGAGAAGCTAAGTGGAGCAGTGAATTGATTGCTGGGCCTAAAATAAGGAAGACTTGAGATCAGATTTAGCCTTAGACACTGACTCTGGACAAATCACCTAAACCCATTTGTCTCAGTTTCTTCATCTGTAAAATAAGCTAGAGAAGGAAATGGTAAACCAATTTAGTCTTTGCCAAGGAAACCCCAAATTCAGTAAGGAAGGGGTCAGACATGACAGAAACAACTGAACAATAGCAATTACATAGTGTCATGCAGATTGAATGAATAATGTGAAAAATGATTTACAAACCTTAATTTCTATGCTGATAGGAATTATGATTATTATTTAGTACCTCCTGAGGCAGTTCATCACTCTTTCATCATCATGAGGCTATTATTTATATTGACCTGACTTGTGCCTTTTTAATAATTTCATCCATTGCTCCTAATTTTGCTCATGGTTGCAAAACAGAGTAAGTTTAATCCTATTCCTACATGATAACCTGTCAAATATTTGAAATAGCTACCATGCTTTCCTGCCCATCCCTATCCCAACCCCAACCCTCAAGTCTTCTACAAGCTAAACATTTCCAGTTTCATTAAATGATCATTCTGTATTTAGCCTGGTCTTATACCATCTCTCCACTTATGATTACTCTCCCTAGTATAAGGTCTGGTTTGTTTAAGTCTTTCCTAAAATGTGACAAGCAGAGTTTACTCTGCTTAGATACAATCTAACCAGGGTACGGTTCAGTAGGGCTGTTATATTCTTTTTTTTGCTTTGTCTACCTTAATGAAGGATAAATTTTTGCAGAATATAACTCATAGCAGACACCTTTATAATTCTACAATTGATTGAAAAGTATAGAGAAATCAACATCATATTGTGTGCTTTGCTTTTTAAAAAACAATTTTTCCTTCTTTCTTTCTTTTCCAGTTACATACAAAGATAGTTTTCTACATTCACATTTTGAATTTCACATTTTTTCATCCCCTTTCCTTCCCACCCCCTTCCCCATGGCACCAAACAATCTGATATAAGTTATACATGTAAAATCTCATTTAACATATTTCTATATTGGTCAAGCTGTGAAATAAGAACTGGAACTAAGGGAAAAAATGAGAAAGAAAGAAAAAGCAGAAAAGGAGTTTTCAAAAAGTGAATGTAGCATGCTTTGCTCTGCATTCAGAATCTGTAGTTTGTTTTTTAATTCAGATGTGGCTGGCATTTTCCATAACGTGTTTCTCAGGATTGTCTTTGATCACAGAACTGCTGAGAGGAGTTGGCATCAATCACAGTTGATCATCTCACAGTGTTGCTGTTAGTGTGTATTATGTTCTGGTTCTGGCTAATTCACTCAGGCAAGTCTTTCCATGTTTTTCTGAAGTTAGGCCTCTCATGATTTCTTACAGAACAATAGTATTCCATAACAATTCATATAATATAGCTTGTTTAACCACTCTCTAATTGAGGGACATCCCCTCAATTTTCAGTTCTTTGCTACTACACAAAGAACTACTACAAATATTTTTGTACTTGTTGATCACTTCCCCTTTTCTATGATCTCTTTGGGATACATAGACTTAGTAGTGTTAATGCTGGATCAGAGGATATGTAGTTTTATTTCCCTTTGGATATAGTTCCAAATTGCCCTCCAGAATGGCTGGATCAGTTCACAAATCCAACAATGGTGCAGTACTGTCCCAGTTTTCCCACATCATCTTAAAGGATATAGAATACTCAAGATCTTACTGTGTGTATTGATTTTTTTTGACTATAAAAAGGCATCTGACTGACCCTAGGTCAAAATTCAACCTTAAAGCCTCTCCTCCAAATCTTCATGCATATGCCAATATCTCATAAGATACCTGAAAGATATCCTCTTCTTTTGATGACCTTGTTATTAATAATCTAAGATGGTATCAAATCAGAAGATACTCTGAGAGTCAGGGAATATCCATTCTCTGAACATTGGAGATGGCAGGTCATCCACAGGATGGTGGGGAAGGTAGCAGAGGTCTTTCTCATATTCAGACATATCAGGAGGCTTATATAGTAGAATTCCCATATTTATCCTTCCTTACAAAACTTCCAAGAGTTGAACTCTTGGTTAAATCTTGTTTTGAGCTGATTCCCAGATAATGAACTCCATTTCACATAAAATGAACTTGGTGTATTTTGTGAGGATTTCAATTGTAATCAAACCCATGATGATAGAAACTTTTGTCATAGTTGGCCTACACTCAGGAATGCTATTCTCACAGCAAGGTGGTATTAGGGGAGAAAGTGCTGGACCTAGAGTCAGGAAGACCTGAGTTTAAATTTGACCTCAGACACTACCTGTATAACCCTAGACTAGTCACTTAATCCCTTTACCTTAATTTCTTCATCTGTTAAATGGGGATAATAATAGCAAATTACCTCCTAGAATCGTTATGAGGACATACTTTAGAGACCTATATAAATCCTTGCTAATACTATCACTGCATTTAGAAGCATGAACTTCTATTTGTTATTCTTTATATAGTTCTTATTGTCATTGTGTTACTCATAATTCCAGACACTTACAAATGAGGAAATCCCTGAGCAGAAAAGATGATGGTATAGGCACCTTAAGAGTGCTCAGAGTAGCAACTATAGATAATCTTTTTTAATTTGGTGATCTGACAAAGTAAAGGTAAGGCAAGGAAAGCATCGTTAGGCAGACCTCCTTTGTTTTATTTACTGGGAACAAGAACTGAACAGAATAGGAAGGCATGGGTATGTTGCAACAGGCATCATTTGAGGAAGCCTAGAGTCATTTCAGGTCATCATTTTTCACCCCTTTCCTTGAACTCTATTCCTGGAAATTTATTGGGCTTTCATAGGCCTAATTTGATTTTTATTGTACTTGAATTCAATTATTTTCTCTCCATACCCTGTGTATGATCTTCCTCTATTTTCCCCTTTCCCAATTATATTTTGTCTTCCCCATTAGATTACCAACTCCTTTATGAAGGGACTATTGTATTTGCTTATATATGTGTCTGTAGAATTTAGCAGAGATCCTGGTACATAGGGTATACTTAGTAAATGCTCTGGCTTAACAGTTCTATTTGTTTATCTGTCTTTTATCTATTTGCCTGTCTCTATCACCTGTAAATTCTTATCATTATTTGAGTTTTATCTGTTTGTCACTGTCTATTTCTCCATCTTTCTATCTATCTGATGAATCTTCCATGACACTTGAACTGGTGACATTATGGAAGAAGAGCTGACTTTGGGACTTTGAGGAATGTCAGTTCATTGAGGAATATCTCATGCTTTGGAGACTGGCATTCCAGTGTATTTTTTAGTCAATTTAGTCATAAGAACCTTTGGACTTGGCTAAATTATTCCTGAAATAATATGTGAATAGTCCATCTTTATTTCCATGCCTTTTTCTGAAAATTAAAACAGATCTGAGGTATTGCCTCTTACCTTGCAATGTGGTATATATATATATATAACAAAATAAGATAAAAGTCACTATTGGAAGGGTTATGGTAAGATAAATATGTTAATGCATTGTTGATGTAACTATGGTTTGGTAAAAAAAATTCTGGAAAAACAATTTGGAATTTTGTAAATAAAGTGATTTAAGTGCCTAAACTCTTTGAGAACCCAGAGAATCTACTGTAAATATATATCCCAAGGATATCAATTATTAAAAGGACCCCATAAATGCAAAAATATGTATACCATTAATTTTGTAGTAGTAAAGAACTAAAGTCAAAGTAAATGCCAATTGTTTGGTGACTGGCTACACAAATTACTTGAATGTAATTATATAATATTTACTTGTAACAAATTATGAGTGTGATAAATATAGAGAAATATGGAAAGACTTCTTTGAACCATTTAAGAATGAAGAAAACAAAACCAGGAAGACAATATAAATGTAGAAATGACAACATTGTAATGAAAAGGACAGGAAAGTAATCAAAACTGAATATTGTGAAATTATAATGACCAAGCATGAACTTAATGAATAGCAATGAGATGGCATCTTCTCTCTTTCTTTGCAGAGATGAGGGACTATAGGTATAGAGCTCTGCATATAGTGTCAGATTTTTAAAATTAGTTAGTTTGAGCGGACTGCTTCCCCTTCCCCCTCTTGAATTCTTTGTTATAATGGAAGACTATCTGGGAAGGAAAGAGAAGAAGAATATGTTGAGAAATGTAGGTGGTGTCAAAACAATGGAAAAATTTTTCTCACTCCAGATGCTCTATTTCTATAAATGATACATTATTCTTCCAATCACCAAGACTTGAAATATTTGTCATTTCCCATTTTTCTTCTTATCAATTTAATTCTTCCTTTTATAATATCTTTAGTATTCTTTCTTACCTGCCTTCTTTTTCAGATTCTCTGCTACCATAGTAATCTAGTTTCTCATGACCTCATGTCTTAAGCATTATAATAGTCCTTTAACTCACTTCCCTGCCTCTATTGCCTTTCCTCCAACCAGCCCTACATATGTATTCTTGCTAATATATTAATCTTTCCTCCTACTCAAAGGTTATCAATTCTTCCTCATTGCTTTTAATATAAAATCTGAATGGGCAATGAAGTTCCTCTAAAATTTTTCAGCCATCTTCTCCTTCCCCATGTTCTACTCCTACTCTGCAGTTTGTTCTGATCAAATATTTATTTATTTAATATTAAGGTAATGGAGTTAAGTGACTTATACAAGGTCACACAGCTAAGTAAATACTAAGTATCTGTGGTCACATTTGAACTCAGGTCCTCCTGACTCCATTATGCCACCTAGCTGCTCCCAGACCAAATATTTATTGATTATACTTCTTACAGATTTATTCATTTGAAGAGAATGCTTGAGCAGAGGTCCAGAGTCCTCTATTATTCAAACAAAATCAACTAACTAGGCATAATCTTGCTAAAGGTCAAAATGCTGGCATGGATAATTGCTCTATCACCCAAGCTAGGCTATTGGTCTTGGCAATCACTGGGACACAGAATTGTCAGCTCCAAGATACCCTTGGGCAAAAAAAGTGGGGGAGCACAACTTTCCTCAACAGAATGTATTTTTTTCTTTTGACTCTTGATCTTTATATATCTATCTGCATATGGAATATAATCAAGACTCGTGCTCTCTGTAAGATTATGGTAGTAGTACTTTCTGTCTGTCTTTTTGCCTCTTTCCTTTTCTCCTCTATTTTTCTGTTTTCATTGTACTGAATAGCCATAGTTTACTAACAACTTTAGGTTGCTAAGATGTTAGGTTGTTTAGGTTAAAAAAACAAATTGTACCTTAGAATTTAAAGCAAAAGATTTTCAATATCTCCATGGGAGAGGGTAGGGTATACTCAGATCCTTTTTTACTATTCTTTCCCAATTGTACTTCTTCATAAACCATGAGGGAAAACAGAAACAGAAAAGTAGCAGTTGAACAGTTTGAAGGGTGACTAGGAATATGTGACTTCAAGGTAAAGTTCTTTAAACCTAAGCAAATACAATGGCCTCGTAGGCCCTTGAGTTTAGTTTGGAAGGATTTCCAGATAATCCCCCCTACCTGGTTTACAGATTTATAGCTACAAAGCATTGCAGAAGTCATTAAAAGAAATTTCTCATTTTACTGAAGAGAAAACTGAACCCCAGCGAGTTTAAATGACTTTCTTAGGACCATAGAGCTAGTAAGTATGTGAGATTGAGTTTGAAATGAACTCTTGCAGCTTTTTCCTTATCACTCTCTGGCAGGTTCTAGCTAGTCAACTAACTTATGGCTGCCATTTATTTTTCAACATTATAGATCCTCTATTCTCTTTAGGAGTTGCTTGGTGAGAAATGAAAAATCTGCCATTCCTTTCTTCTCTTCAAAAGACAAGAATGAATCTGTCCTGAAAGGTCCCTTCAGGATCTTCTGAAGAAATCTACTGCTTTCATAAGACATCAAAAAACAGAAAAACTTTCAACTGAGAGCATCCAATCCATCCAATCCATCCAATCAACAATCACTTATTATGATCCTACTATGGTCAATTATTGTGCTAAGCAGTAGGGATACAAAGTTTGGCAAAAGATAATTCCTGCCCCCAAGAAGCTTTCTAGCATTCATTCTTTGATTCCCTTCCACATCTCACATGTAATGTGCTTTCCAGCCTCCATGCCTTTATTCACATCACTATCCCATTCTTTCCCCTTCTATAGACTTAATCAGATTAAAACCAGGTTTTAAACACCTAGATCAAGTCCATTTTCTCATGGAAACTTCATTAACTGTCAGAGGCCACAAGGAGTTCAAATTCCCTCTGACCTAACTGTAACACTTAAGGTCTGTACTGCTCATTTAGGTTTTAACATAAATTGCTTTATGGTATTATTTGTTTTTTGATGAATATGGTCTATCCCCTAATTAGAATGATAAACCCTTGAGGTTAGTTTGGAAGCATTTGCAGTTCAACACAGTTATGGTACAAAGTAGAAGCTCATATGTTTGTTGATAATGATTTCATGATAAGGGAAGGAACCTGTTTCTCACTAACTCTTTGACTGATCTTGTGCAAAATAATGTAGCTCTCTAGGCCCAAGTTTTCTCATCTATAAAATAAGAATGACTAACTCTAGGCCCCTCTTCAGTACTCTAAGAAGAGAATAAGTCAGGGAAGGGGAGAGGAAGATGAAGAAAAATTTGGAATTCAAAATGAATGCAGCAATTTTCAAAATATATAAATGGGGAAAAATAAAAAATACAAATGCTATAAAAATAGGTCAGTAGCATTTCTTCACTTATAAGATAAAAGAAATGAAAACAACACCTGAAAATATTTTAATGTTTTGCTTACCTCAAATTACACCCTACCCCACACATGAAGAGAGTAAGTCATCTTGATCACCTGACCACAAGAGGCTATGTCTCAATTTAAGAGGCAAGAGAAGGAGGTCACTCATCTCCCATCCTTTGCATTGTAAAGGAATCAGTGTTTTTTTTTTTTTTGTTTTGGGGTGGGGGATAGAAAGGAGAGGATAAAAGGAATATCAGTAGAATATATAGAATAGACACTTGGGGCTATGGTGGTATGGAAGAGCTCTTGACTCAAATCATGTCATTTTAGAGATAGTCTTAATTTCCAGGTAAATGAGTAGTCACATCCACCTCCTACATTTGGTCTCTTTTGCCACAGTTCTTGAGTAAAACCAAGTGAAAGTCAAAACAGATTATAACCTGATTGGACCTCAAGACTTCAACATCATACTCATAGATTGGAAAGTCTCTTTTCAATCTCCTGGAAAACAATAAACTGCCTCCAAGGCCACTAGCTAACCATTAGTGAACCCAGAATAACTAAATGCTTTGAATGTTATGATATTTCTAAGAAATAGGAGAATTGAATTCTATTCAGAGGTTTGTTTTCCCTAAATACATTTTTCTTTCCCATGAGGCAACCAATGCTCTTCCATGTCATGTATTTTAACTATGGGCAAAATGAAGCTTTTAAAAAAATCATATATACCCTTAATTATAAGCAGTGAGTCTTTTTGCCCCAAACAAGATTGATGATGTACTATCTACTTTGAAATCCAGGGAAACCTACATCTTTTCTTTCCTTGAAATCTGAATTAGGGGTTGCCACTAAAGAAATAAAAACCTAGGTCTGTGAAGCAAAGTAAGTCAATAAGTCAGTTAGCATTTATTTAGCACCTACTATATGCCAGTGTGTTAAGATAAAAGAAAGGCAAAAAACCCCCTGAAAAACATAAAACCTCAAACAGGTAGTTTTAACCACACAGTAGAACTAGAGTGGCAAGGTTTTCAGAGTTAGTATTCACATTTTATGTGCATGTAATCCTCAATATGAAGGTCTTAAACACAGAATGTGCCTTAAGGTCTCTATTAGGAGTCTGGGAAAATTACCAGGCTCTTGGGCTATTTGACCATATATGAGGGTTCATGTCATTACTGATTTCTGCATGTTGGAAATAGCAGATATTCTCTCTTGGAGGAGGGATTCATCTAAAAGCTGAAAGTATCATCAAAGGGCTTGTCAGAGACATTAAAGTTTAGAAAAGAGTTTATCACTGAATGTTTTTAAATGAATTAAACAGAATCAGTTTTTTAAAGTTTACCATTATGATTTCTTCTACCTACTCTTGTGGACACTGCCTATGATGTCATCATATACATCATTTATAGGTATTTGTCTATAGGAATCTTAGACTTGGAGGGAATTTGTTTTGGCTGGTAGAGTATATTCCTTTATATGCTATATATTATTGCACTATTTTTTTCTAAGTGGAACTAAATTGGTACTAGGAAGAACAAAGAGAGGGCTAAACCTGCGTGCTCATTACCACATCAGACAGGGTTCCCAGGGTTAGCTTGGACTTATGACCCAAAGCACAGCTGTCTGAGAGAGAGTGCATAAGAAATTGAGTATAGGAACACCACCAGCAGCTCCCTAATTATTTGATATTCAGGAAATGTATGTATGTATGTGTGTGTATATATATATATATATATATATATATATATATATATATGTATATATATATATGTGTGTGTGTGTGTGTGTGTGTGTATGTGTTTTATATGCACATACATATAAACATGCACATATTAGCCTTCATGGGGATATTTGGAATGTACTGGCTTGACTGCTATATGCATAGCTGTCCATGTGGTACTTAGAGAAAAACCTCCCATTTCTCTCCTTGAAAAAAAATCAGCCCCATTTTGTTGCTGCTGATATACAATATATCATGAAATGCAGGTATTTCTAATCCAATTTAATCCTGAAATTGTACCACTGGAGACTCATTCCTACATTCCTTTTGTTAAAGAGTCTCTGAGTTAGCTGGTGAGATGCATGTACCTCTGGCTATTCGGTAAGCTAGCTTTCAGCTATGAACCCCTTAATGTTCAGTTCTAACTGAATGAAGGCTGAGTGGGATCATAAAACTTACAGCTGGCTGGGAGGGATCTTAAATAGTTTCTGCTTCAAGCTTTTCATTTTATAGATGAAGAAATTTAGATTGAGAGAGGTGATATAACTTGATTAAAATCATACTACTGATAAGTGATAGACTCAGGATTGCAACCCAGGTCCTCTGCCTTCCAGTTCAATGATGCTTCCACTCACCACACTGCCTAGGACAGTAGGGATGAGTGACTGTAACATGAGGCTTTAGAAAGGTAAACCTAGGCAGGGTACCATAAAGAGGGACCTTGGGCACACAGGAATCAATATTGAAGAAGCAGAGATTTCTGACAGAATAAAGAGGTGGCACACAGTGGGAAAAGGGGCTATTGAAAAGGGACATGAGAAAGTGAAGAAAAAAACTTGCATTTTGCAGTATTGCCAAAGGTCAACCTAATACACACAACCTCTTTGGGATAATTTGTAAGATGATGAAACGATGTGAGGAACAGAGCAGGTGGTTCCCTTGGCCCTTTCACCTCCCCTGCCTCCCCTGCAAAGATATCTTCCAGCCTCAACCAGAGCTGACCCATACTTCACTAGGCAGATGTGAGATTGTGCCAACATCCTTGTTATGCCAAGCTGTGAGACCAACTGTTTCTTATTTTCTTGGAATGGAGCCACTTCTAGACCTTTGCTCCTTTGTTCAGGAATTGGATTCATTTACTTCATTCCCTTTGAGCTAGTTTGGTCCCTAAATCAGGGATGGATACTATCTATTCTGCCATAGATAAATAATGATTTTCAAATCACTTCCTCATTTATTATCTTATTACATTATGACACTACCTCTGTGAAGCAGGGAACTCACATCTTGAGAGGTTAACTTATATAAGATCATTCAGATTTTTAGTGGCAGAAGCAGGGCTGGAATCCAGATCTTTTGGGTTCTAGCCTAGGCTTTTTTCCATGTGACAATACTGTCTTTTCTACTTTAAACTATGTAATTTGGAACTATTTAACAAAACAAATAAATTTTTTAAAAAAGAAAAGAAAAACAAAGAGACCTTAAAGTTCATCTAGTCTAATGACCTCATTTTTATTTTAAAATTTTATTAATTTTTTTTTGTTTTTATGTCCAAGCCTTTTCTGTATATATCCCTCATATTGCTTTACTTGCTTGGTGATACTTTTCCTCAAAGAAAAACTAGTCAAAATAGTGACTGAGTCTGACAGGAGATGTAGCATATCACACTCAGTCCATCACCTCTAAGAAGAAGGGAGCATTCCCAGCTTTTCCCCAAAGGCAAGATTATTTACATAATTATGCAGAATTATTTATTTACATTATTACAAATATTTATTATAATTTTTTTTTACATCTTACATATTCTTTTGGTTCTGCTTACTTTATTCTGTATCAGTTCATACATAAATTTTCCCATGTTTCTTTGAATTAATAATGCTTATTTATTATCGTGAACAGTCTATTCTATTTATGTATTACTGTTAAGCTCTTATCAATTTACTAGAAGCCCACTACATTTCATTTGTTATTAGAAACTGCTTTTCTGTGAATGTTTTGGAATATTTGCATCACCCTTTTATAGAGGAAAAATAGGTTCTGAGAGATTAAATTACTTTCAAAAGTCACATAAAGAGACTTAGCTTGGAATGTGGTACTGGCTGGGTCTTCTGACTTCAAATATAGTGGGTTTTTATTTTGATTCTTCTCTGACCAAGAAAGTTCATGATGATTTTATATAAGAAGCTAAATGTGATGTCAATCTTGAGACTTGTTAACTTTTAGTATTTACAAAAATCTTGTAGTTTGTAAGAAATATCAATGTTCTTGTGAGCCAGGTTATTGGTGGAACTAAGGAAGTTTATGTTCTTTCCCTTTCCCATCCCCACCTTCCCATATCACTTACAGATATATACCATAATACCAGCCTGGAGCACAATGCAGATATGGGGTAGTTTGAGTGAAATTTACTCAGATGTGGGCCCTTTTAACAAGAAGAAAATAATAAAATTTTAAAAGTTTTTGTCTAGGAACTCATGAAATACCAAGGAACCTCCATATCAGTAGTTACTATCTGCTTTTATCTTCCAGAATTATTTAAAAAGAACTTAGGAACTGCTATATACCTGAAATATGATTTGGAATATGATTTTAATAAAAGGACCATTTAGTATTTGGTCTCTAAGTACTAGATGTAGCATAGTGAATTGAACAAAAATTGGTGGAAAAGAAAAAACAAACAAAAAAGCTCTCACAATGTCTTTTCTTTGTGATTCTCAACTGAATGACCAAGTAGACAAAAATAATCATTAATTGTAACTAATTATATTAAGGCATTGGTCAGTCAACCAATATGACACAACACTAATAAGACCTCTTCAGGGCATTACTGAAGTAGACTGGGCAGGGTTGAATACATGATATGATTTTGGGGGCATTAACAAAGGACTCAGTTGAAAAAAATCTTTCTCCTCTGTAGAATATTTGAAATTTCACCTTTGGAACAAAATAGTGAAATAAATTTATTTGTCTCATCTTCCCACTATAAGGCATTTCATTTCCTGTTAAGTGTGCCCTTTTCCTTGATCATATGGACTGTCCACTATCACTTATCACTTATATATGTTGTCTCCTATTATATCCACTTCTTTCCATCCTTCCCTCCATTGCTAGTAAAAACCTACTTCCTGTGTGTCTTATTCTCCAGAGTTACCTCTGCTAGAATAATCTATGTGCAAAGCAGTTTGCTAAGCACTGATGATATGAAGATGAAAAATGATTACATCTAAACTAGTTATAGAGGAAAGAGGGCATGCAATATTCAGGGAAATATACTATGTGATATGTGAGTCAGTTTATCCCTGTCCTAGGCAATATAATTCTCAACTGAGAGAGTCAGAAACATGAATAGACTGTACAGACTCCTCACTTGAGGTCCAGTCTCTTGACAGATGATGATGTTTTATCATCAGAATCTCTTGGGAGGACATGCCTCAGAGCAAGAAGAGTCAAGAGTTAAGAGTCAAGTGAAGATCTAGAGATATGACTGGAGTCTAATGACCTAGCAATGGAAAGTGTGGGAGGTGAGTCCAGTGGGATGTGACCCACTGCAGAAGGCCCTAGAATGCAGAGACATCATTTAGATGGCTTGGAACTGGGGATGATATGAGACTTGTTGGGAAGGCACTGGGACAAAGAAAAAGGAGAAGGGAGGAAAGGAGTATTTTTATAGCTCTTACTGTTGTTGATTGAAAGTAGGAGTTTCATTGTCTCTGTTACCACACCTATACCTCAAGGAGGCCATTGATGAGAAGAAAGTTCTCATAGACATGAAAATATCTATATCAGCACTTTTTTGTGATAGCAAAGAATTGGAAACCCAGTAGATAACCACTGATTGGGAAATGACCAAAAAACTGTGGTATGTGAATATCAAGGGATATTATTGTGTTATAAGAAATAATGTATATGATGCATATAGAGAAGCATTAAAAGATCTATAAACTGGTGTAGAGTGAAGTAAGTAGATCCAAGAAAACACACAAATGTCTTCAATAAGGTAAATAGAAATAAAATCACAAGCAAAATAATCAAAAGTGAGTGTGTCAAAATAAAAGAAAGTGAGATGGAGGAACAGAGAGACAGAGACAGAGAGAGAGAGACAGAGACAGAGACAGACACAAACACACACACCAGACACACACACACACACACACACACACACACACGCGCGCGTGCACACAAACATACGTATATATATACACACACACACACTCCCACACACAGAGAATTTTCACTGGATGGTTAAATGAATATGAACTTGGATAGAATGGGAGATTATGGAGGATAAAGGAGCCTGGCATGCTATGGTTCATAGAGTCATGAAGAGTCACACAACTCAGCAACTGAAAAATAAAATTTTCTTACTTTCAGTGACTTACAACTCTCCCCTCGCCCCAAAAGAAAGCCACAGAAAGAAAACCCAAAACAAAGACAAAACATGTTTATTATTAACTGGCAACTTTTCCCCAAAACCTGTATGTTCATATTCTTTGATCTTTTATCTTCAGTGAATAGTTCTTGACCATATATATATATTCAATATATATATATTCATATTAAATCCCTATATGTATGAATGTGAGCCTTTTGTCAGAGATATTAGAATATACAGAACTAGAACTGGAAGAGAACTTAGAGGTCAACAAATTCAAGTCTCCCATTTTACAGATGAGGAACCTGAGGACCACAGAGATTGTGTTGTACTTAGTCATACAAGTAGAAAATGGCAAAGTCAGGATTTGATTTTGGGTCCATTGACTCTAAAGTCAGACCTCTTACAATCTTAGGCTGAATGGTTAAATGACTAACCCAAGGCCACAAAGTCAGTGTCAGAGACAGACAAGTCTTGAACACAAATCTTGATTCTATTATCAGCTCTCTCCATTATGCTATGTTGTCAGCATAAAATTTTCAAAATGCAAATATTCAAGAGTCAAGTGAGAAATACAGATAACAAGTGATATAGGAGTTCAGAGGAAGGAGAGAGATCAATGGACTAAAGTGATCAAGGAAATCATTAAAAAATGGGGCTTTTGAATTGTTCTGGGAAGTGTGTGCAAACACTGACTCCATGGAAATAAGCAAAAACATCATAGATGGAGAGAATAGCAATGGTATATATAGACAAATATATTCTGAGGATAGTGAATGGACTAATTTGTAGGGTTTATGTTGGATTATAGCAAGCAATCAATATTTAGAGAAGTATTTGGGATCAGACTGCAGAGCCAAGTGATGTAGCAAGCAAATCTCATTTTCTCTTTTATTTCTATTATAAAATTTTCAATTAAATTAAATCAGCAAATCATTTCCTTTCTTGAAAGGATTACTAGAGTAATAAGTTCAGGGAAAATGGAGCAGGTGTTTACCTAGCTTTTTGCAAAATACTTGACAGAATTACTCAGGTTATTCTTGAGGTCAAAATAGAGCAATATGAATGAGGGAAAAGCATAGGTGGATCAATTTGGCCATGTTTGAATGGATTCCTAAGAAAGTAAATTAATTGTTAGATAAAGTTGTTAATGAACTTGGAAGGAGGTCTCTAATACATTGACCCTGGGATCTGTGTTTGGGTCTGTGCCATCACATTAAAAAAATCATTTACTCATATAAAGTCATACCAGAATTGCTTGTCAAGGTTGTAGAGGATGCAAAGCTAAGAAAACTAGCTAACATGATAAATGTTATAGAGTTGGCAACTGGAAGCCAATGATGATTTTTTTTGAACAAAGAAATTATTGAAGTAGTGTTTTAGGGAGAAAAAAGTCTGACAATAGTGTGCAAAATGTATTGATGGGGGAAAGGTACTGAAGTATTATTATCTCTGCTATAGGAAAGGAATAATTTGGGCAAAATTACTCTCTTTTCCCAATTAGCAATTTTCAGTATTTTTAAAGCAAGGGATTGATAGTATACTATGGTAGGCTGAATGCCATTCAACAGAGAGAACTAGAGACATTAAATTTAATTTGAAGGCATCTAGACTTTTAGGAAAACATTCTGACTTAATACAAAGCTGCATATTCATTGAAAATGACTTCCATAAATTGAACCTGTAATTCTTGGAGGGGGGGAACTTAAATTATATCGATATACAGGCAGATCTGTTAGTAATACTGTTAACTTTTAAGCCTCTATGTTCATGGTCTCAAGTAATTTTGTTAGTAAAAAGCATTCCAGAAGACAATGGAATTAGTGACTAGTCAATATTTGGGCTAGATCAGTGGGATTCCTTTACATGAGGTCATAGAACTTTCCACAGAGACTTAGGGAAATCTGAGTTTGACCATATCTCTGTTGCCACAAGAAAGAAGGCTGCTCCTTACAGGAAGCTGACAACAAAATGATAATAGCTAAAAGGAGAGCAGACGAATGCTTTTGACTGCTCCTTCACCTGTCAGAAAAGAGAGTGAAGAGTTGGAAATATGAATAGAAAACCAACGTGCTTATTTTACATCACAAATGTTGGCTAGTCAAATTAACATTCTTCCTGCTAACATTGGGTTCATTACTTGGGGAGCACATTTTTTTTGACTATTTTGATAATTATTTCAATATAGTTCATATCTTTTGAAGTTCTATGTATTTTATGTATTCTAAAAATATTATTCTGATTAGGTTCCATGGATTTCCCTTATTTAAAGGTTGGGCTAATTTTGAATTGAATAGATTTAAATCCATTGATAAATTAAAAACCAATTCCCTAGTGCAGTCTTTAGAAAGAAAACTTCTTGGGCAGCTAGGTTGGATAGTGGATAGTGTACCGGCCCTAGAGTCAGGAAGATCTGAGTTCAAATCCAAATTGCCTAGCTGTGTGACCTTGGGAAAGTCACTTAACTCCATTGCCTTAAAAAAAAGTCAAAAAAATAACCAGAAAGAATATTTCTTACAAGAAAGGATTGTTTCATTCTTTGTGTTTGTATCCATTGCCTATTCAGTGTTTAGAACATAGTAAATGAGATTTGTTGAATTAGATTATCTCTTGCTTTCTTCATCATCATCATTATGCCTCAGGAAGTATGGCATAATGATTATAATGTCAGAAAAAACAGATAACATATCTACCTCTGACACTATGTGACTTTGGATAAGTCATTCAACCTATCTAAATCTCAGTTTTTCATCTGAAAATGATGAAAGTAATACCTGTAGTACATACCTCACAGGATTATTGAACAGTTCAAATGAGATGATTTATATAAAGCACTATATAAATTTCTATAATATTTACTTAATAGATGCAAGGGAGGAATAATAAATTATATAGCAATATACCCATGAACCTGGATCACACTTTCTCACCAATGCAAACAGCATTATGGAGGAGAACAGGTATATACATATAAAAAAATCAGTGAAGAAACATGAGTAGGTAAATTCATGCACCTCATTCTGTACAACAATTACTCTGTAAAACAGGTCTTGATATTCTTGATCTCTGTAATGAATATTCTACCATATATCATCTTCTAGGGAAAAAAATCTCTTCTATCTGGTCCCTTTCTGTTCCTCACAATTCTGCTTTTAGACAAAGTTGTTTCTGTGCTACTCTAGAACTGACGAAACAGTAATAAATACTTTCTGAACATAGCCATCTTTGACAAGGTTCTGAGAATGCATTCATCATGCTTTTTCAGTGATAGGGAGTTAGTTCCCCTTAAGTCAGAGAGCTGCTACCCTCCAGGGATCTGCTCTGGAGCTCTGAGAAGTTTTTTCTTCTCAAATTGTAGGTTCTAAGAGAGCCATGCAGCTCTTCCTCAGTGAGATTTTCAAATAAGAGAGGATTCTGTTTGTTTATTTGCTTTTATCCAGTCAGCTCTTAGCAAAGTCATCCTTTTCATGGCAAAGTAGGTATAAATCCTGTTCTCCTCTTTTTCCATCTCAACCATAGAAAATAATAAAAGGCAACATAGGAAAACCCCCTGAAAGGTTCCCCCTGTCTCAAGGTGTATATGGTTCCAGAGGGCAAATCTTCAAGTAATGCTTCTCTTTAAATCAGCATTACTCCCTGTTAAAAAACTTCCAGCTTTTATCAACTCCTGTCATTTTTCAACTTTCTTCTAAAAGCAGTTCTTCTCACTCCTTGTATCTTATGTCCATGATTCCTCCTGTGTTTTACTTCATTTCCTCCTTCTGTTGTCATCTCATCTCAGTATGTTCTGTACTTGTTTCATGGATTCTAATGCTTCAGGTGAGGGTCATTTGTTAAGCAGTGACCTATCTCTAATGTCATGTGAAACTCAAAAAATTCACATTCACTGTCACTGAGCAGTTTCTTTCCATAGTTTCCAAACAGTTATTGAATTTTAGTTAAATTTATAGCTTAGAAAACTCCAAATAGCCACATATAAATGTACTGATGGACTACAATGACCTATATACATCCTTCACTCAGTGCTTTGCCTGTACACAATTCCTCTCAGTACATTTGTCTGAAGGGAAATTTCCTTTTGATCCATAGCAATGGATAGATAGCAATTTGTGTCTCTCTTCTCAACTTTTTCTCTGAAAGGCTATTACTCAAGCTAATTTTTATCTGCATTCCTTACATAAATAGTATTTTACTGAAACTTTCAGCACCCAAAATATTACAAATTAAAGGGGCATATAAATTAAATTTAGAATTTTAGAATATTTAGAATTTTAATGGGAAAAAGCTCATTCACCAGGCTTCTTTATTTGGAAAACTGAAAGCCTTACAATTGAATGTTCCCATAAATACATTTCATTTCCCACATATATATCCTTCTACAAATTGTTCCCTTTATCTACAATTCTTTCTCTCATTTCACCTCTTCCCCTTTGAATCCTTACCTCTTTTGAGCCTCAATTTAAGCTCTACCTTCTACAAGAAGTCCTCCTTAATCCTTTCTTTTTTTGTTAGTACTCCATTAAAATAACACATACATATGTATGTATGTTTATATTCATATACATCTTTATTCTCTGTTTAGTTATCTGCTTCATATTGCTTCCCTTCAGTAGAATGTAAACTCCCTGAAGGCAGGTCCCATTTAAATTTCATTCTTTGCACCACCAGCATCATTTTTAAAAAATATGTGTTTATTTATAGACAGGAAGAAAGGGTAAACTAAAAATCAAGAAGAATCTGTAGAACTTTTAGGCAATTAGCAGAGCCCTAAATTTGTGGAGCTAAGGATCATTTGATGATTGCAGACCCTTTAAAGGAAGTCACTTTGGATTTGTCTTGGTCTCTTTTTGCAATGGGATGCTCCTGATCATATAGTCTTGCAATGCTGATGCTTCTAGCATCAGAATAGGAAAATGAGACTCTTGGGAAAGCAGAAGATAGTTAAGACTAGATCAGTACAGTGAGATTCCCATGCCACAAAATACAGATATCATAGGGCCAGCAAATAAATGCTTTTGTTGTAGCTGCTTTGACCATTTTGGGCCCATTTGTTCAGGCAACACCAGGTCAACTTCAGAGAGATATCATGACAATGCATCTCCTCTAGACTAGAATTATAAGAATGGATAAAAATTTCTCCAAATTCTAAAATAGCAAAAATAACCAAGTTTCCAAGGTCACATTGACTGTGGGGGAGAAGGGAGAAGGTACCAGGACAAGTAAAAGATTTTAAATTGGTATAAAACTGACCCAAATCAAATGTCACCTGAGCCATGAAGCTATTTCTGATTTCCTTACTTAATAACACTTCTCTCTATTAGACTTCAAATTAGACTTCCAATGTAATCTAATCTAATCATGCATTATTGTATGTTATAGTTACTTGAATATGTACCATTATTTTTCCAGGTTATAAACTCCATAAGAAGAGAGATCATTTCTTATTTACATTTTATATCTCCTTCAACATCTACCAGTGCTCTGCACATAGAAGGTGATTGATAAATACTTGCTAAATTAAAGTAAATTTAATTAAGAATTGAATAGGCTCTGAGTTTGGCTGCTCAGATGAGAAAAGTTTATAATAATTAGAATATTACACTATTGAAATGGTGTCTTAGGACTTATCTCCACAGCAATGAAAGAGTACAAGGAGAGTTTGAATTGCTGCAGTAGAGAGCAACTTTACTTTGGAAGGAAGATTGGATCCCATAAATTCTTTTTTGGATTCTAAATTAGTTTAACTCTATATCTCTAGCAATGTTTTCACTAGCACCAAAAATTTGCCCAAACTTAATGCTCAATAAGGCAGCCAGGTGATACCATAGTGCAAGGAGCACTATACCTGGAGTTAGGAAGACTTATTTTCCTGAGTTCAAATCTGACTCCAGACACTTACTAGTTGTGTTATACTGGGCAAGTTATTTAGTATTTACTTCAGTTTCCTCATTTGTAAAATAAACTGGAGAAGGGAGTGACAAACTTCAGTATTTTGACTAAAAAGCCCCAAATAAGGTGGTTAAGAGTCAGACATGACTGAAGTGACAATAAAAGCAACACCACTTAGTAAATTCTTGATGAAGATCATAGCAAATATTCCACTTGATGTTTTAGATTCATTTATACACAAGAAATATTAAAATACCTCCCTCCAACTATAGCTTGCTATTTCTCTTGGATAATTTCTTCAAAGCTTTCTCTGTTCAAACTTTATTAAACTCATTTAAACTTGGAAGGATGAAGGTTTTGATATTATCCAAATCCTTCCCAGTTCCCATTGGTTCTTTCCAAGTCTTTTCCTTTTTCATTGACCTATTTGGAATCTTTTCCTCTTTATTCTCAGGGACCTGACTTCCTGTTTCCCAAGATGATATCTAGATATCATTTAAAGAACTAAAGAAGCAACAACTCATAAACTATCAGATAAAAGCAAATGAATATCTGAAAAAAATTCTTTTTTTAAGATGACCCTTGGGGTGGCTAGGTGGTGCAGTGGATAGAGCATTGGCCCTGGAGTCAGGAGTACCTGAGTTCAAATCCGGCCTCAGACACTTAATAATTACCTAGCTGTGTGGTCTTGGGCAAGCCACTTAACCCCATTTGCCTTGCAAAAACCTAAAAAAAAAGATGAACCTCTAAATCTGATTCATTGACCTAAAGATCATTGAATTAACTAAATGAATTAACTGGAGTTAATGATGTATAGAACTAAGCATTCTTAGGAAAAGTTCCAGATTTAGTTACATATAAACATTTTAATGATCAATATGTCTGATATTATTCTCTTTATTTCAAAAGGCTTGCTATGGCTAATCCAATGTATAGTCCATGTGGTTACCTCTGCCTAAATACTGTATTTCAAGTATATTAATAAATAATACAATGCATATTTCAAATTTCTTTTATTTAAAGTATTATAGTTAATATGTACATAATTCTCCAGGTACTGTTTCCTTCATCCTATATCAATTTATACAGATCTTTTTATCTTTCTCTGAATTCCTCATACTTGTAATTTATAATTCAGCAATAATATTCTGTCCCAATCCTATGCAATAATTTTTCATTCATTCCCTACAAAAACTGCTGGTCTAGTTATATTTTAACCAAGGTTCCTTACAGAAATAATATTTTGACCTAATGGAAGGCAGTACAACATTTCAGACATATCAAAAGAGAAAAGTTAGGGATAGGAACTTGACAGTAACTCAATTTTCAACAAGTAGGTAGATAACGACTTTGCCTATGTATAAGATTTGTCAACTTGACTCTTCCATACGAAGTTTTCAGGTCTTTGCAAAGATCCCTTCTATTACCATAAAAATGATGTATTTCTGCCTTGTGTTGATGCTTATGATCATAAAAAAGGCTGCCATTTATCTACAAAAAAACTGCAAATCTGGGCCCCAATTCCTTCCTCCCTCCCCTAAACCCCTCCAAGACATAAGAACCAAGGCCAAGAGGGGAGGTAATCTCTGAATCTGTAAAAGGGGTGTCTGGTTTAGGTTAGGCCAAAAGTGGAATGGATCTCATGGGATGTCTACAACGCCCCAAGTTTTGTTATATAGGAAAACCTTGCCAGCATTCTAATGATGCCTTGGCATTTTCTGGGAGAGATTGAATTCTCAAAGTAAACTCTGATGAGAGGCAATTTGGACACAAAAATTTTCTCTGAGTAGTGTGCTACCCACTTGAGTAAATCGCCTGGCCCTGTGTGTCAGACTGGCTGAGGGTTTTTATGTAGCTGGGGGGGGAGTACAGCATTGGTTTTATGGAGTGCCCTATCAGGTAGATACACATTTGACACAAAGAACGCTGAGTTATCAAGTTTTCTCCAAGGGCAATCATATATCTTGGGGATCCGGAGCCAAATTATATTTGACATTTCATTTAAAGCCTGAGACATCTTGATGTTAAACCAGAGTCTAAGAGTGCTAAAGCAGGAGGGCATTCAATTTGACAGAACGGATGTTTCTATTCCTATCTCACCTGCTTGGGTAATAGACAGGTCCTGATATTTTTCCCTTTATTTCATCCAGATGAAAATCACTAACTTAGCTCTCCACTGAAATGACACTACCTCAAAATTATTTTCTCTTTGGCAATGTGAAGGGAACACATCTGGAGTCATTTGGAAGCTGTAGCTAGGCTTGCATTATTTATTCAGCTAGCAAGGAAGTGATGTGCACTTGGATTGCAGTTTCACTTCCACCTGAAGAACTATTTTCTCTCCCTTATGTGGGAGAAGTGTGAGCTGAGTGTCAATCAGTTGATATTTCAGAATTTCCTATTCAGTACCTGTCTTTTTCTGCTATATTTCCATCCTAAAATGGGATCAGGAAAAGACTTAGGGAAAGTGTCTTTAGTGATTACATTAGGGTGTAGGCACCAAACCAATGATAAAACTATAAATCACCAAATAGACCGATGAATATATGTATCTATATGTATGTATATATATATATATATATATATATATGTATCCATGAGTATATATGTGTGTGTGTGTGTGTGTGTGTGTGTGTGTGTGTGTGTATTTGGGAGATCGGATCAATTTCCCACATTGACTAATTTGATACAGCATTTCTAGAGACAATTATGAAAATGAATTCAACAATGCAATATTTTTTACAAACTACTAGGTCAGTCAGTAAATATTTTTTAAGTATCTGCTATATTCTGGATTCCATGCTAAACTCTGGGGGATACAAAGAAAATCAATCCCTAATTTTAAGGAGCTCACAGTTTACTGAGGGAGACAACATGCAAACTAGAGAAAGAGGCTAGAATTAAGACAGGAAAAACTTCTTTTGTTGTTGTTGCTATTGTTGTATGCAAGGCAATGGAGTTAAGTGACTTGCGCAAGATCACACAATTAGGTAATTCTTGAGTGTCTGAGACTGGATTTGAACTTAGGTCTTCCTGACTTCAGGGCTGGTGCCCTATCCACTGCACCACCTAGCTGCCCAGGAAAGACTTCTTGCTGAAGGTAAGATTTTAATTGGCACTTGAGAATCTCGAAAAGGCAAGAGCTTGAGATGAGGAAGAAGTATATTTGAGTAAGATGGTGTCCCTACCCTGAAGAAGTTTATACTTATTATCTACCCTGAAAAATCAGGTTTGTACACATGAAAAGACAAATGACAGTATGAGGTAATCTTTGATAAATTCTGCATGAGCTGTTGCCTGAAATGGAGTTTGTAGAGGGAGCATGGAAAGTTTTATGGAGAGGTTGGGATAGAAAGATTTCTTGTCAACCAGGGAATCTTGAATTGTCTAATCCATTCCTTACTTTAGCTAGTTGCTTTTTCCTGTTTGTCAAATAAAACACTAATAGCATTAATGACCTGAGGTCCTTCTCCAGATTGTAGTAGCCAGATTAATTTTCCCAAACAATATTTTAATTCACATCCTGCCTTCTCACAACCTCCAAAGGACCCCTTCTGTCTACAGGAAAATTCTAATTCTTTAGCCTGGTTCAAGATTGTTAACAATCATCTATCTGACCCTCACCTAACTTTTCATCCTTATCTCCTATTTCCTTGCTTAAACTCTTCCTCCTAGGCAAGTTGCCTTACATTTTGTCCTCTTCACATGTTTTGTGTTTTTTTCTAATATGTAAATATCTCCTGACTCATCATTCTTCTCTTCCACTTCCTGAAATGATGTCCATATTTCCCTGAAACATTCAACATCTTACCTAACCCTTAGGTTTTGACTCAAAATGCATTTCTCTAAACTTTCCAACAAACCATTTTATAGTAGTTTCATTTTCTGATATAGTAATGAATGTACTACTTAGCATGTATTGCTTATATTGTTAACTTTTTATGTGTATACACACACACATAAATATATATGTTTAAATAGATTGCACATTGCACATTTTAAGGGTGGATATTAAATATTATACTGCTAAAGCTCCCAAGTTTCTTACCACAGTAAAAACCCCCCCAAAACTCAATAATATTTGTTGATTGTTCAATGAATAGTTGAAAAGAATTACTAGAAAACTGGAGCAATGCCTTGACCTAGTTGGTTCATTTCCTAAGTTTTGATCCAAAGTCAGAGAGTAGAAGTGATTAGGGGCGGCTAGGTGGCTTGGGGCAGCTAGGTGGCATAGTGGATAAAGCACCGGCCTTGGAGTCAGGAGTACCTGGGTTCAAATCCAGTCTCAGACACTTAATAATTACCTAGCTGTGTGGCCTTGGGCAAGCCACTTAACCCATTTGCCTTGCAAAAAAAAAAACCTAACAAAAAAAAGAAGTGATTAAGTCCTCAATGGTGTTTGTACTATTTGCTTCACATGTTCGTAGATTTAAGCAAAACAAAGAATATATTTACTTAAATCATACCCTTGGGTAGAGAAGTGTCTAATAGCCATTAATTTCACAGTATAATATCAGATTCAAAGGAAGGGTCTTTAAAGTATATTTTCTCAACCTCTTTTATAAAAAGGAAAACCATGGCCCAGAGATATTAAGTGACACATAGGTAGTGAAAGAGGTAGGACTGAACTCAAAATATCTTACTCCAAAGCCAGCATTTCTTGCATTATACTATGGTACTTGATACTGATGCTCTAAACTACAAAGTGTCAAAAGAGGGAGAAAGGGGTAGGAAGTGCTATAGTTGAAGTCAGGTGCATAGTGAAGGTGGTCTTGGTCTTTTGATATCTGTAGTGCTCTGGAAATATTAATATGTTCTGGTTTGGCTGGGTCTGTGGTAAATTCACTGGGGGAGTGGGTGATAAGTGTTTTTCATCAGGTATCTTCTTGGTGGGACTGGACCAATCAGACATTCTATTCCAGAGAGTCTAGACCCAGTTAATACTGGAGATAATCTTTTAGTATGTTATACTTTGGGAGCAGTGGAAGCTACATAACATATTTCCCCATGTATAAGACATAACTTAATTTTAGGGTCCAAAATTTGAAAAAATGTATTATGTAAAGTTAGTAAACTGAAGTTTTATTCATCATGAAATTCTAGGAACTTCTGCTCATAGCTTTCAGGCATCTTTTGGGAAAGTTTGGTATGTGGACACATGCCTAATCTATTCCATTTCATGAAACTGAAGCACCAATTGTGTCCTCCTTTGAAATCAGTCACTTCTTTTTCATCAACAATTCTCCTTGCCTCATGCTGAACCATTTTTGTGGACACAGGAATTCCAATGGTCCTTTGCTCTTCAATCCATCTCTTCAGTTCCCTTTCTACATCAGGTCATTTGGCTGACTTGCCTCTCATGGCCTTCTTCTTCAGGGGCATTTTCAGTAGGGTTTCTTCTTCCTGTAAGCCGTCTCAGATTGTTTTCTCAGTTGGAGGAGGATCAAGCTGATGTTCAGTAGAATGATTTCCATTCACTTTTACAAATTGGATCATAAAATCTTTTCTGAGCCATTTCTGGGCAGAACATGGCAAAAAGTAACCTAATATACCAGTAAGAAATATGAAACAATGAGCACAAAGACAACAAGTGTGAAAAAGTGGGAAATGAAAGTTAAAAAAAAATCTACAACCTCTGTATAAGATGCTTCCAAGTTCTTAGACCTAAAATTTTTTGAAAAATGGTGCTTCTTTTACATGGGGAAATGCAGTATGTCTTAGAATCACATGAGCTCATTTATTTGCAGCTAAGTCATTCCAAATAGGAGTGAGAAATGTGGCATTGATATTTGGTGTAATTAACTTGACTTCTCCAATAACCTTCTCAGAATTTTATTCCAGTTGTGCAGAGGCTGAGGGAGAATGACAAGGATTGATGTTGGGTTGGTTGCAGAGGAGGAGACACTCATGCTAAATCATGGTCATTGTTCAATTATAGAACACTAGGAACATTGTGTCAGAAAGATTTGAGCTTGAATTATGCCTCACAAGTCAACTATGTGACCCTGGGTTGAATTTGGCCTCTAAGGTCATTTCCTGCTCTAAATCTATGACTATGATTCCAAGACCTCTAGTCAAGGATGACAATGCTAACATCTACCTGTTCCATTGTTCTCTCTACTGTTCACATGTTCCATGGACTACGAATGACATATATGTGAGCCAATGTAATTTTATTGCAAAAACATAAAACTCTTAAATAGATCAAGCTAAAGGTGATTCTTTTTGTTTTGTTTTACAAACTCATTTGAAGAGGGGAGGCAGAAAAGATTCCCTTTCTGGGGAGTTATCATCAGTTTAAGGCAGAATTTCTAATGGGTTAAGGTGGTCTAATACCACCACAAATAATTTGTGACAATTGTTTTACCAAACATATAACAGATCAGGTGATCATTCACTGACTACCAGAGGTTGGCAAACTATGGTCCAAGGAACAAATGGCTGTTTTTGTATAGCTTGGGAACTGAAAATGTTTATTAGACTGATTACCAAACTGAAGGTCTACAGAGCCATTGTGCTGACCTCATTGCTATATGACTGTGAAACCTGGACAGTCTACCAGCACCATGTGATCTGAACCACTTTCGTCTAAATTGTCTTGGGAAGATTCTGAAGATCACCTGCAGGAGAAGATACCAGACACTGAGGTCCTTTCTTGAGCTAAACTACATAGCATTCCAATATTACTAAAGAGAGTGCAACTATGATGGGCTGGACACATTGCCCTGGATGTATTCTTGCCAGCAAAACTATTCTATGGAGAATTCACACAGGGCAAGTGTTCACAGGGGGGATCAGAAGAAGCAATACTGAGACATCCTGAAGGTCTCATTGAAGAACTTTAGCATTACTATATAGAATGGGAGATACTGGCACAGGACCACCCAGCATGGTGTGCCCTCATCAGTGAGGGTGCTGTGCTATATGAGGAAGGCAGAATTGAAGCAACTCAAAGAAAACGTGGCATCCATAAGTTTAGCATACCCACCACAGATGTTCACATGGACTATTTGTACCCAACCTGTGGTAGAGCATTCTGGGCTTACATTTGTCTGCTCAGCCACAACAGGAAATAATATAATTTAATTCAAACATGGTGATGTCACTTTGGTCTTGTTTGATAACAAAGGACAAGAACCAACCAACCAACCACTGAGTCACAGAACTGGTCACAATTGAACAACTGAACAAATAAAATGTATATATGTATTATGCATGTATATGTAATACATATGTTAAAGAAATACATATTTGTGTAAATACAGATGAATGGTTATGTGTGCATATACACACACATATATGTTCTCTGTTTCTGAAGAGAACTAAAAAAAGTATAACAAAGTTACCCTGTGCTCAATTGTAGCTGATCAGACCAATATGAGCTCAGGATGCTCCACCACAGTTTGGATACAAATAGTTCATAAACCCCCACATACACCTACACACACACACACACACACACACACACACACACACACACACACACACAATATAAATTTAAAGCGACTTAATGTTCTACTAAAGTGGCATTGTTATATTCTACTAAAATATCAATACCCACTGCAAATCACCATCTGATTGTCAGGTTATAGACACTGCAATTCCCCAAGCACCTAAGAACCAATCCCTGAGCCTGGGCCTGTTCTGTCATCTGTCAGGATGCTGATCTTATTTGACTCTTTAGTATTTGTTTATTTTGTCCAAGACCTTGTACCTCTCTCTGTGTCTCTCTAATTGCTCTCTGTCCTCTACTTAAAATCAACCTACCCCACTGATCCAAGTGACTAGGAACTCATGAAAAAAATGAGCCATGGAAAACATTTTCACATACTGTTGTGACACTGATGACTCCAGCTAATTCTAAACAGCCTGAACTTGGGACCTTCCTAGTGAATCCCACCCAGCTCCAAGGCCATAAGCATTGTCAGGTAAGAAGATTCTGGGTGTCTTGCTGAAATAATAGACTATAGACTAAACCCCAGATTTCCATATTCTAAGAGACTGAGATCTTGAAGAAACCTCCAGTTGTCTGAGTTTGTGACTATCTTGCCTACCTTACTTTTCTAGATAGTCTCTCAGCTACCCCAATTTTTTTTTATCAGATCACTAATTTATTTGGAGAAGAGATTTTACCAATCAGTATCCTTTTAAAGTTTGTATCCATCTCATTAAAAAAATACAAACCTTACCTCTTTGCATATAAAATGTTCTGGAGCTGCTGGAATTTGGCAACATGGTCCAGTAATCAGTAAACTAACTTCATCTGCTTTTTTTCTACCACCTGCATGCTAGAATGGTTGTTACATTTTGAAATAAAGTTTTATTGTATTGAAAAATGTGAAAAAAAGCACTCTAATTCCCAAGTTGTAAAAAAACCCAGCCATTTGTTCTTTGGACCATAGTTTTCCAACCCCTGATAATTAGTGAATGCTATATCTTTGATAAAACTATTGCCTTAAATATTTTGTGGTGGTATTAGACCAGCCTAAATCACTAGGAATTCTGCCTTAAACTGATGATAACTCCTCAGCAAGGGGATTCTTTCTGCTCCCCAACCCCCCCCCCCATGGAATTTCTTCCTCTAATTAAAGTTTTAAAATAAAACAAAATGAATCACTTTTTAGCTTGATCTATTTAAAAGCTTGTTAAAAAAATTACATTACTCTGTGTGTGTGTGTGTGTGTGTGTGAATTGTAGTCCATGGAACATGAGAAGAGTGGGGTAGAAGATGGAGCGGGTAGATAGTAATATTGCCATCCATGACTGGAGGTCATAGAATCACAATCATAACTTTAGGGCAGGAAAGGACCTTAGAGGACAAACCCAACCCCTTCATTTTACCCAGGATAACATAGTTATTAAATGCCTCCTAGGGCAGAATTCAAACTCAAATCTTTCTGACTCTATGTTCCAAGTGTAATATGTAATTAGTTCATCAACTTTTATGCATATTTAACAGATTCTTAATTATTGTCCCATAGAGGGCCCAATGATTCAGGAGGCTTAGAGAAGGGAAATCTATCTATTGGCTAGATGGAGTTAATTCTGGGGACCTGTTCTGTCATTGACTTTAAACAGGAATAGGATTGGGGGAAGGAGAATAGGAATCTGGAAATATTCATGAGTACCACAAGATGCCAGGAACAGGGCAGCTATTGAGATTGAGTCATGAGAACTGATGAAGTCAATTAAGAATGACTCAGTGATAATGACAAAGACAAGAGAATGAAAGAGATGTTCTGAGTGTGACTATGTACTAATTTGGATCAAGAGTGAGTCAGGAGGTTAAGGCCATGACTGTACTCCTCTTGCCTTTTCCATCCAGGGGCAAAGCAAATTTCCACTATTGCTAGTCAGTGACTTGTCCTATTTCATTATCTTTTTGGTCTCTTTGAATAGCATCTGGGATTTAAAAGATCTCTCTTCTTCCTAAGGATTTACTTTTTCTTAAGCCATTTAAAATGTGGTAAAAACTTGTTGACCAAGAAAACTCAAACTCTTTGCTTTGTCTAATACACAGAATGAAAGGAATAAGAAAATAAAAGATATTCCTCTTTATGAGACAGGATAACATTTCTCCTAATCAGAATTGAGCAGCCTTGTTCCACAAGTATGGACAGTCTCTTATGATGCCATATTAACTCTTTATATATATAAAACTTTATGTAAATTTGAGCCCTAAGAGGCTTGGAGTTTGGAGCCACTGGCTGGACTATGAAAGTGGAAATAGCAGAGAGGAAGGCATGCTGTTCATAAATGACATGTGTCCCCCTTCAAAAGTTAGCTCTACTTTTTGGTGGCATCATTCTTTGGGAATAATTCTCTCCACTTTTCATGCTCACAATCTCTTTTTGGTGGTTAGGTATGCAAGATAAATCACAATTGGAAAGGATCCTGTGATGCCATCTCACCTAACTGGCAAGTGATCATGAATTCCTTCCATAACAATCTTAATAAGTGCTCATGTAATTTCCTCTATAATGATGGAGAAATCTTTGTACATACTTAAAATGTTTCCATTTTTTGCTACTGGGTAATAATGAAAAAAATCCTAACAAACTAGAATTATGAATGAAACCTAATAAGATACATATTAATAGCAATAGATATAAAGTACTGTTCAAAAAATAAGTTTCATAAATGACAGGATCAAGGAAGGATGTCTAGATCATGTAGGCAACAAACAAATGACTAGGGATTTTTAGCAGACTACTCAAACTCAATATGACAGCAAAAAATAAGAAAAGAAAAGGGGGAAAAAAAGAAAAGCTTATATAGTATTAGGCTGACTTGATAAAAGTATAGTGTATATTGGGAGTCAGGTCACACATGTATAGAACTGGGAGAACCAAATTTAGGAAATTACCAAATTAAAGTAAATTCAAAAATAGGCAGCCAGTCTGTGAGTGTACCTGAAACTATAAGCATCACTTGAAAGAATGGGATGTGTTAAATCTGAGGAAAAGGAGGTTTACAATATTCATTTGTTTATTAAAGACTCCTCCTCCTTTAATTGAACAAAAATTCATCTAGATCATTTGCCCAGATTCCAAATTATAAATATCTAAATTAATGAAATTTTTGTGCTGTTTATACCAAGTTGAAATTGGTAAAAAAACAAGAAGTCAAGTCTTTGAATCTAAGAAGTCCTGAGGCCTAGGAAAGACCTAAAATCTAAATGACTTGGCAGTCAATGAACTCTGTCTTTAAAGATACTACTTAAATCTCTGAGTATTTCCTCAATTTTATTATTATAAGATAATAACAATTGGACCCAGATATTCACAGGGTAGTGCTTTTTAAAACATTTGAAAGTCTAAAGAGGAAAGACATTATATCTGGGCCAAGGATTTTTTATTGCATCAAATTATATTATGCACAGAAATCACTTTTCCTATCTCTGTGGTTTGAGGTCACAGAAGTCTCTAAGCCACCCATTAGAGCTCCCCAGCTGTGTAGGGGCCATTCATAAATAAGGGCACAGCATCTATTCACAAATGGAGTACAAATTAAGTAAAAAAGATACAACTTCTGAGGTTGAATGAAAATGAAGTCAGGGATTTGAGTTTTCTCTAGGGAACATTAAGATATAGAACCTTTGTATAATTGTTTATTAGAAAGATTTCATATTCCTCAAGATATTATCATTAATATCCCCATTAACACCAAGGATATCAAGCATTTTTTAAACATTGTTGTGGGTTAAGATGTTTTATACTCTATAGAATTATAATTATATAGCTATAGGTCCAGACATCAATTCTAGGGATCCTTAATCATTTTATGGATAGGATCTAATTTTCATTTTTTAAAATTTCTTTTTGATTAGTAATTTCAGATCCTGATTTAGACATTAATTGTATAACCCTAAATGTCATTTAACCTCTCAGATTCAATTTCCTATTCAGAAAATATGAGGAGAATAATAGCATCTACTCCAGTAGGTGGTTGTGAGAATTAAGTGAGTGAACATATATACTGTACTTTGTAGACCTTAAAGTGATGTATACATGCTGCTTATTTTTATAACAATATTAATTATTATTATATATGTAATTATTTTCATACATACTTAGATAAATATTTATAAATATATGTCAATACTTTCCAGTATCACATGTTGAAATAAAAAGTAGTGTTCTTACAAAAGCAGTGGCTAAATTGTGACAGCTTTTTATATACACACACACACACACACACACACACACACACACACACACACATATATATGTTCTATATTTATATATTCAGCATTATATAGAAGATGGAGAACCTGATCTTGGAATCAGTAATGTTCAAGTCCTACCTTGAAAACATGCCTTGTGCATACATATTCTGATCAAATCAATCTCTCAGTTATCTGAATTATGTGCTAAGACTGTAAGTGACAATCAAGGTGTCAGCCTGAACTAGTAGAGGGAGTCTCCTTACCTGAGACCCCTGTACTCCCTTATACCAGTGAAATCCCAGGTCTGACCCCTATTTAAATCTCCCCTCCTTCCCCTTGTCCTTTGCTCTCCTCTCAACTCCTCTTCTCTCCTCTATTTCTCACATCTATGTTCTTATATCTATATTCCATATTTCTATCTTTCTGTTTATCTATTTTTCTCCATTTCTCTATCTATATTTCCATATATTTAACTAAGTACAACAGGATTATTTGATTTGTTACCCTTTCTACACTTCTTTTTATTTTCTTCTATGCATTAAAATGAGTTATTGATTCTCTTTTTAATCATATTTATCACTACCCACTAACCCATAATCCCACTCAAGTAAAAGCCAAGCTTGAACAATCAATTGAATAATCAAGTAAAATAAATCAAGATATTGGCCATATCTGAGAATGCTCATTTCATTCTATACCTCCACCAAGAGCTCAGAGGCTCATTTCCCCAGATGTCTTTTGAAACTGTGACTGGTCTCTGCTTTTTTTCAAATTCCATACTTTATTTCCATAAAGAGATGAAATCATGGTGGAAATGGGATTGTTGGTGGCAGTAAGTCTTGACATTATGAGACCCAGGAAGGTCTATTAGTTTTACACCATGAAATCACTTGATTTCATAATCATCTGATTGATTTTCATTTTAGATGCTGATGAACATAGACCAAAAATCAACCATCTAGTCAAGAAGCATATCTTAGGCACCAGTATCATGTGCCAAACATTGTGTTGGGTACTGGTCATGCAATGATGAAAAGTGAAATGATCTCTTTCACATATAGACTAAGACTGTTACATTCTAGGGGAGACAAATTGTATATATACAAATATTTTTATAACAATAAAAGTAAATAAAATAAAACAAGATAATTTAGGGAGGAGAGCTTTAATAGGGAGGGTGGGCTTTAATAGTTGGGAGGAACAGGGTAAGTTTTATATGTATCTATATAAATATCTATAACTATGTCTATATCTATATCTATAGCTATATCCATCTATATCATCTATATTAGTCTCTCTCTCTCTCTCTCTCTCTCTCTATATATATATATATATATACATATATATATATATGTATATATATATATATATATATATATATATATATCAGTAGTCCTTGAGTTAAGTCTTGAAGTAAAGAATTTTCTGAAGGTGAGATAAGAAAGAGTACACTCCAAATATAGGGAATGGCTTGATCAGTGTATGAGGGAGAGGGCAGTACCAGGCTAAGTATTTGATGGGAAGATCAATGAGGAGACCAGGTTGCATAGTCCATGAAATGCATGGAGGGAAATGATGTATAATGAGGCTGGGAAGATAGGTTGGGGTCAGGTCATGAAGAATTTAAAAAGTCAAATAAAAGGGCATATGATTTATTTTGGAGACAATGAGGAGCACCTGAAAATTATTGAATAGGAGAATGATGTAAGATACATTAATGTTCATATGGATCAGTAGTGTCAAATTCATATAGAAATGGAACCTTAAGAATTCCTTCAGATTGCATATTGACTACGTTTTAAAATGCAAAAATTTGTTTTACTTTAGTTCTATTAATTTTATTATTTCCCAATTACATTTTAGTCTGGGATGGGGCATATTCATGAGTATTTTGTGCTACATGTTGCTGGTTGTATGTTTGATACTGATAAAAGAAAACTATCTATTTGTTACCTCTAGTAGATAAATATCTAAAAAGTTAATAGGTAAATAAAAAAAGCAAAATTAAATGTTATAGTATACATTAAAAGTTTTTAGATGACAGCTTTTCAAATGTCTGACTGAGAACATTTATCATGTACCCTCTAAGTCTTTTGTTTTCTTGACAACATTTCTGATTCTTTCAAATGATATTCACATATTATGATCACAAAACCCTGACCGAAGATAAATTTTCAAGGTGTCATTATTCTTAAGTACCTTAAGTTTCTTATTTATAGCTAAATGATGCCAGATTGTCCTACAAATCAGTTTTAAATGCAACTAATAATCTGAATAAACCTCAACAATAGTCATTCAAATTCTCATGACATCTTTCTCTTAGATTGGAAGCAACTGTCATATATACAAACACTTTATGGAATTCATTATGTTTATTAATTGGGACCTAATTATAAAATATATCAGGGAATCATAGAAAAGAAGGAGTACAAGGAACCTTGAAAATGACTTATAAAAACTTCATTTTCCAGGGGTAGAAACTCAGGCCCGAGATATAAAGCAACTGGTCCAGTTAGTGGCAGAGCTAAGATTAGAGCCATTCTTCTGATTTTTATTCTAATCTTCTTATCATCCTACCATCCAGGAACAAGTTCAAGAAAAATTTATTAGGCAAAAACTTACTCCCTGAACCTCCATTGATATCACTAGGTTTTGGAAGTGGGGGAAAAACCATGCTCTTAGAACTGAATTCTTTAAATAGGAAAATGAGAAGAATTCTGCACAAACATACTACTGACTATAATAATGACAGAAACTGAGAAATCATGAGAGGTAGTGGGTTTGTGGGAAATATATGATTTGAAGTTTGGATTTATTAAGTTTGATGTTGTTCTAAGAGACTGTTTAGATGGATATGGCTGGCACATATGTGAGATTACAGGTGAGAAGTATTTGAGGTTGTAGAAAGACATTCTATTTTTCCCCTTAGAGGAGGTTTGGAATGCCAAAAAAAAAGGGTATAGCAAGAGAACAGAACTGGAACTTTATGAATTTAGAGGAGAAAAAGAAGTCATCAAAGAAGATGGGGAAGAAGTTCAATAGTTATATGATCAAAAGTAGGGATTTCAGATCTATTTTTAACAAATATATGTTATTAATTTTACAAAGGATGCCTTGGAGTTATCTGAATTAATTTAAAAATAACATAATGTGAGAGATATGAGATACAAGTGATCTTTCAAGGACCAAAAGTATGGAGGGAAAATGGTATTGGGGAACATATTGTCTTCCAATCCATCTACTATTCCTGGCTCTAACTCAAGGTACACAAAGTTAATTTCCTTTAGTTATTTGACTACTCAAGAAATTTAGTCTGGGATTGTACTAGGTCAGTGTGTTCCATAAGGAAGTTTTTCAAAGTAGTTATTATTCACTTAGTAAACCCATACTCTCTCCTGCTTGCTACATATACCCTCAAGGGGACTTACGTGAAATGATTCAACCACAGAAGAGATCAGGCAGCCAGTAAGACCTTTCTCCAAATTAATGACAGCATCTCTATACTCTACCACACAGATAAGCAAAAGAGGTTGGCAACCCTAACTTTATCTTGCAGTCAGAAAAAGCAATTGGTTTTCCTAGCACCACATGCTCCTCCAGCCTTGGTGAGGTATCAGCTTTCCAAGGGTTCCTTCTTTGACCTTATTAAGGACAGGCACAGGCTGATGATTTTAATAGTTTGACCTCTTCTGAACAAAGGGCATTGCTTCCCAAAAGCATATAGCAGAAATGACTAATTAATGCTACTTTTTTGGGGGAAGGGATTTAGGAACCACAGGAAAAAATAAAGCAATTTAACTGACACTTTGGTGATAAAATTGGCTTTAATCTTTCTTTTTCTTATCTGAGCACCTCACACTAGGAATTGAAAGCTATGTGTTTAGCTCGACATTTGGAACCAAAACGAGTCTAGCAATCAATGGATCCCTAATGAGAGCAGCTAGCTGAACAGCCACAATAATCATCTTTTGAAAAATCAATATGGAAGGAAATGTGAAAACAATTTGATAGAAGATGTGACCACTTCTATTTTCTCATCCCTAATCAGAGGGGTGTGAACCTATGTGTATATATATATATATATATATATATATATATATATATATATATATATAATATATATTATATATAATGCATATATATACACATACGTATACATATATGTGTGTGTGTGTGTGTGTGTGTGTGTTTTCTAGAAGCACTCCCTCCTCAAGAGGAGACTACTTTTCTCCAGATGATCATGTAATTAAGATGTATGAATGAGGCTAACCCAAGGTATATTCAATAAATGAAAATGAAAACCAAGGAAGCCTTTCAAAAGGGCCACCACCCTTTTGAAGGTAGCAACAATAAACCTAGTCCCAAATGTAAATAACCTCATTTCATACATAAAGAATTTCAGATTAATGCAGATTAATGCAGAAAGCTAATTATCCAATCCAAATATCTACAGATACTAGTAGCAGCAATATTAAGTACTAATCCCATATTTGCCTCCCAGTATCCAAAAGAAGAGTCAAGGAGAGTCAAAGTTTGCTGAATAGGAACATCTCTAAGACTATCTAACCTGGGTTCTATGAATTAAAAAAATCAATAACCATATTTTAATAAAATTGGTTTCCTATATTAATAGATTCTACATATTTCATTTTATGTCTAAAAACTGTGAGACTGGCTCTTCTTGTCACCTTGTTAAAAAATCTTGGAATCATTTTTTTTTTTAGTTTTTTTTTTTTTGCAAGGCAAATGGAGTTAAGTGGCTTGTCCAAGGCCACACAGCTAGGTAATTATTAAATGTCTGAGACCAGCTTTGAACTCATGTACTCCTGACTCCAAGGCCGGTGCTTTATCCACTATGCCACCTAGCCGCCCTGGAATCATTTTTGTGCCATTTTTGTGCTATTTTGTACCATTGTTCTTCAATAGTTTTCTCTAACACCAAACACAAAAGGGCTTCCAATTTATATTCACAGACAATAGCCCACCCAGAGTTTTCTTCAGTGGTCACTGCCTCTAGGAAATTGAACAGATCTGGGCCCATCAAGGTGGTATGAGAAGGAAAAAGCAGGGATATGTGAGAGATGCTGACAAGTTTTGGCAATTTGGATATGGAGGGTGAAAGATAATAAGGATTGAAAGATAATGACACATAGGTTGTAAACCTCTCTGACTAGGAGGATGACAATGCCCTTGATAGTAACAGGAAATTAGAAAATGGGCAGGGATTGGGGGAAAATAATGAGTTCTGCTTTGGATATGTTGTATATAAGGCAAGCAATTAATAAATTTATGACTGACTCCAGTGTTTTTCCTGCCTAAAATCTACAAAAGTCACAAATTGACCCTTTCCTTACTATTCATGAAGTTGTATCTTTTTATATTCTTTGGTATTATTTTAAACTAAAATGCCATTGAATACCTCAGAATTTCAAGAACATTGATTTTTTCCCCCCTTCTCCCAATGGAGAGAAATCATTTGTGAGACCTCAGTCTTCATATGGGTTTTAGTATCTAAGTTTTTATTGTGTTTCTTATTTCAATAACTATTTGCCTCTCTACTAAAGTAACACACTGTATGGTTTCCCATTGCTGACCTGGATTTTACTAATAGCCATTCTAAATTGTGTTATCATGTGGTATCAGTTGTTCAGTATTCAGCCTTGCCTTACTGAAACTTAATATTATGATTTATCTCTGCCTCAGCTTTTCTTTATTTAATGTTGGCTTTTCCTATAAGGTTAATGTGGAAACGTGTAGCTTGGCCAACGCACACATTCTGGCCTTGGGGCAAAGGCAGAGATATTGACCAAGGAGAGTATTCTGGGCCTCTTTAGCAGCCAATAGAATTAGCATGCACATTTTTGCCTCTGGCAGTCTCCTAAATATCATGGAATAATTGCAAGATTTATCACAGAAGTAAGAGAAGGAAGCAGCTGTTGCTCAGTTAGAGCCGACACATTTAGGCTCAAAGTTCAGAGTTTATGCTGAAACTTGACCTTTTTGCTGATGAATTCTTTTGTTGCTGGTGAAGCACACCATATTATGTGGCAGGAGGTGCCTCTGAGGCTTCTCCCTGAGCAAATACTCCTGCAATCCACTACTCTATTTGAATGTGCTCAAAGTAAATGACTCAGAGGGATGGATTAAATGTCCCTTGAAATACATCCAGGCTTAATAATTAGTAGAAGAGTGCTTATCTAAACATATTTGAAATGTTATTGAGCCAAAGCAGACTTAGGCAAACTCCTATTTCCAAACAGCTACATTTTTGTGGATGAATATTTGGGAACTGGGAAGAGTACACACAGTCAATATATAGCAGTATATAGGAATATAGCAGAGAAAATGTAAGGATTAAGTAAGGGTCTGAATGGCAAGTAGAGGGATTTGGGTTTGTGGAGGGTTGGGACTTGAGTCAGATCACAGTGCTAAGTTGCCCAAAGCAGTAAGAATTTCCCCTGGGCCATGATGAAAAACTCTGGTTCATGGCATGTGAGTAATCTTGAGACATGTTGAGGCTTCTAAGGCTCATACGGTACTTTAATTGTGATACTCACCTGCTCCAAAACCTTTGATGTCTCATCTTTAATTCCATGTTAAAGTATAGCCCTCTTAATATGGCATTCAACGCCCACTTCAATTTAGACCTAAATCTATCTTTCCAAGTATATCTCATGTCAGTTCCCAGCAATATTACTTATGTATCCCTGGTTCTATACCTTTGCTCATATTTTCTGCCATTATAGAATGTCCGCTTCTTTTCTTTCTACCTTTTGAAATCCTACCCAATCTTTAATGTCCTATTAAAGTAGCCCCTCCTTCATGAAGCCTTACTGAATCATCCTAACTCTTTTTCATCACCTATAACACTATATTCACTTGTTGACAGCATTCATTTCATACTTACTCTTTATATTATGACCTTTTCCATGTATGTTTGCATATCTTATTTCATTATTTAAACTGTAAATTCCTTGAGGGTAGGAATATTACCTCTCTTGAGTTGGTAGGCAATGATGCCATCATATCTCTGGTGGAAACCATGACTTTGACTTCCCTGTCCTACCCTCTACCCAATTAAGTGTTCTGTGGGATTTTATTGACTGACTTATGGAAAGAGACCTATAATGGTGAATGTGATTTTTATGTATTATTGGATATTCAAGATTAAGGTTGTTCTGAAGCATTCATTACTTTTAACTCAATGAGTTGGTTAACTTGCATCAGGTTCATAAGGGACCTAGATTCTCATAAGCCCCAAGAGAAGATTCTGAAATTTTCTTCTGTGTGGTATTTCCTGTTTTCTAATTTTCTAGAAATTATTTGAAAATAAAACATGAATTATTCATTAATTAATATTAACAAAACTTTAATGCTTTTATAAAATATCTATACATTTCCTTGGGGTAATACTATTTCAAGAGAATCTCTGAAGTTAGATCAGACACTCACATGGGCAAATACAGCAGCTAAGTGAAAACATGATTTTTGGCTGAAAGAAAGTATTAGGAATTTGCCTTAAGACACAATTCTGAATTACCTTGGGAGAGACATGGAAAGAGCAAAATCATTTTTGCTTAAAAGAGAAAGAGATTTGGTGTGAGGGGAAAAGCATCTATTAAATTTTGAATTCCTTTTACTTTCTGCTTTGATTGAAATGGCAAACTGATATGGTTTCACTTAGAGTGGGGACATGGAGGGCTTTCAGTTCCACATTGCTGCTGCTTCCTATATGATACTCACAGAAGCCCTTCCTTTCTTGGAAATGGAACATGCAAGCATCTACATGTTCACACACACATACACACACTTCTTGAAACTGAAGTCTTTTTCTAAAAACTTGCCCTATACCATTATTGACTCCAATTCTTGATTTCTTAAAGAGCTTCTTCAAAGCTGTATTATTTGATGCCAAAGCTTAGGGTAAGTCTGGATGATTAATTCTTTGTTCTGTGGTGGTGAAATTTAAGGAGTGTTGACAGCAATCTCCATAAGCCAAGTCAGGACAACAAATAAATGAAATAAAAGACTATAATCACTTGTTATTTTTTCTTGAGTATCCCAAAAGTGTTGTTCCCTTATTTACTATGGAATATTCTTACTGCTTCCTAGTATTTTCTTCTTTCCCCTATATCACATCCTATTTTTTTCTAAAGATGGAAGCTTGCCCTGGGTGAGATAAACCTTAGTCATAACTGTGCTTGTTACTATCCTCAGGAAATTCTTTAAAAAAAGTTGCTTTTATTTACCCTACTTGTTGCTACCCCACTTTTAGAAGCTCCACCATGCCATAGGTAAAATAAAAGGCCCTATCTATAATCTGACTAATTTGAGGGATAATGAGAGAGGATCTCTAGACTTCATTTAATGCTGGAAATTCCTTCTTGAGGGTTAAATGATTTTGGTTTGAGGCATTTAAAAATCTCTTCAAATGCAAATATCTCTGTTAGAGATAATATATGAATGCAATGGCCAGTCTTTGAATGTAAATACCTAACTGTTCTTTTCCAGCATTTAGCAAAATGGTGCAATAGAAAGACTATTGAATTTATAGTCATAATGAATTAGAATGAATAATCATAGTCATAATATAGTCATAATGAATTATAGTCATAATTTATAGTCATTCACATCATGACTCAATTGTAACTAACCTTGGACAAGTTACATCATCTCTGCTCTGCGTGTTCTCCTTTAAGATCCAGAAGGTCAAGCAGAAGCAGGTGCTAAGAAGTCATCTCCTTCCACCTTTCTGCCAATCTTTCCTCATCTTTCATTTCTAGATATTTATTAAGCTCCAATTATATGCCAGACACCAGAATAGGTGATGGGATATTGGGACAAAAATGAAATAATCACTATTCAGATGAAACTGGCTGCATGCTGATTTCCTAATCTCATTGTGGTAACCCATAGCCCCACTCCCCCATTCAACTGTCTGGCCCATTCTGCTACCCAATGGGCCCAATCCTTCCAATATTCCTCCCTTTCACGACCTTATTTGCTTGGAACTTGAACAGAAAGTCACCAATTCCTAATATTACCATCTGACCCATCACCATGCTCTAGGAATCCTTAGATCTTGCTGTCTCCCTTGCATCTTTACTTTCAAGACTACTGTGTCCTTCTTTCTACCTTGCTTCTGAACTCTCCTATATGGATTGGATTCTATAATTAGGTTATAATGTCTTTGAAATCTTGGTTTTTCTCTTTTTACTTCCAGCAATTATCACAATGCTTGGTAAATAGGAAGATTTTTTTTTAATTTTTGCAAGGCAATGTGGTTAAGTGACTTGCCCGAGGTCACACAACTAGGTAATTAATAAGTGTCTAAGGTCACAATTGAACTCAGGTCCTCCTGACTCCAGTGCTGGTGCTCTACTCATTGTGCTACCTAGCTGTCCTCAATAGTAAGATTTTAATAAATGTTTTGAAAAGAATGAATGCTTTGTTATTCATCTGAAAAATGAATGGGTTGAATAAAGTGATCTCTAAGGTCCTTTCCAGCTTCCCAACCAATAATTGTAGGCAAGTTATATTCTGTTTAGAAAAGCTCAGGATAGTAGGATAAAGTCAATCAATTGATTCACCATGTTAGCCCTTTATGATTTAATCAGGAACAAGGCAAAAAACCTCAACCTGATACAGAGAACAAAGCCATTGAGATAAATAAACCTGAGGAGGAAGGGATCAAGTGGGAATCCTAAGAGAATGAGTATAAGTCATCTGCCTAGATGAGTTTGAATTAAACCCTGACTTACTGATGGTGCTATCTTTGATTCTTGGGCAGCAGTGGATTGATTGCTTCCCCACCTTGCTCCTTAATGACAAGTAACTATCTACAATTTGAAGCTGTCAGTTAACTAGTAGTGAATTTTAATGAAAGAGAGCAAGAAAGAACAATCCAGAATGTGGTCACACTACCTGGGGATAGCAGAATACAAGTCAGATCACATCCTGAGCACTGGACACAAATGGAATAGGAACAGAAGAATTCCAAGAGAGAATAGACAGGTGCAGATAAAGGAATCTGAGAGAGTATTAAAGATAAATTTAAGTTATATTACTATTTCACCTTGGCCTGGCACTACATAAAATAGAATAGGTACAGGTTTATTAGCAGAACATAATAATGATGGCTACCAGTATTCCCTGATTAGGGGCAAAAACTGTTTTTATCAGATATCTGCCTTCTTCCTCAATATATGTATATCTGACAAAAGCTAGCATTATCAGAATGTCAGGGAAAAATCAGGGAATTCCAGTGTTGGTATATTTATCTATCCTTAAAGTTTTAATAAATTTCTCCTTCCACTAATTCATAAATCTTTTAGCCATTTGACAATATTAGATCCATATTCTTTGTTCTGTCCTCCATCCCCGAGATAGATCTTTCAAATCCAATCTCTATAGATCTTTGAGTGTGAAATCTAGTAAGGTTATCTTATTTCTGTAATCAGAAGGTCAGCAGTTACCTAGGGCTTTTCCATCTGTCCATGAGCTGAACACTGGCATTTAGTAAATCAAGTATTGGTTACAAATTAGAGAAGCTGGAGAGCTGAATGAGACACAGCTTGTAGTCTTTGCTCGAAGGTTGGAGGTTTAAATATGGTTTGAGGGGAAATTCTAGGTGAACTCAATTTATCAAAGCTTTAGTGTTCAAGATGAGAGTTTTTCTACTGTGGAAAAAATGTCAAATAATGCTTATCTGGAAAGGACAAGGAATTTACTACACCTTTGCTGCATCCACAGCATGATTTTTAAATTCTGATAATCTCTCTGGGCAGGTTAAGGATAGTACAGCCAGAGGCAAGGATAAGACCTAGAGCTGGGATTCTGAAGGCTTTTCAGTTCAGAGACAAAGCAACCAGCAAATATTTGTGGAGCATTTACTACTACTGTACTAGTTCTATGGAATATTACACAATAGAAGTACAAAATATGATGCTAGTCTTCAAGGAATTTATAATTTGCAAAGAGGAAACCAAACTAATATTCATGAGAGAGAGAAAAGGAAAAAAAATCTATGAGAGCTAGAAAAACTGTGGAAGATCCCAGATAGGAGGGGAACCTTGAGAAATGAATAAGAATGACCTGACCATAATGAAAGGGGGTTGTTTGACTGAGCAATAACATTGGATAACTAGAGTGGAACAGATCAAAGAAAGTCTAGAAGAGATTTGAATTTGATCTTCAAACAATAAGGACTATTAGCAGATCTTGTGGAAGATAGTGACAAAAATCAAAGCTGAACTTTAGGTAGATTAAGATAGGAATAGTATGTAAAGTAGTTAGAAAGGAAGAGAGACTAAAAACAGGAGAATCAGAATACTATCATAATAGTGCAAACTGAGATGATAAAACCTTGAACTAGGATGATAGTAAAAGGAATGGATAAGAAAATCATTACAAAGTAAAAAAATCAGTGGGACTTGTTGACTGTGTATGAGAGAGATGGAGAAGTCAAAGATAACTCCAAGGTTTCAAAGTTGACTTTGGAGGACTATTTGATAGAGTCTCTTCTTAGCAACCCTAAATGTTATAAGTATTTAAAATTGTTTGCTGAATTGTATAGGCATTTTCATTTTTTAAGATAACTTTATTTTTCATTGTGAAATTGACAGTCTTCAACCAACACAAGCATTTCAATATACAAAGAAACAGAAAGAAACTTAAGAAACTGAAGATTTTCTTATTTATACTCTGTTCTTTGGGAATTGTATCTATCTATCTACATATATATCCATCCATCCATCCATCCATCCATCTAGCTGTCTATCCATCCATCCATCTATCTAGCTATTGGAAACATTGCACATTTTCTTAAACAAGGTCCAGTCTGTTTCTGGTTAGTATATCCTATGCTATGTTATGCTATTTTAAACCTTGCAAAAATATATATATTTCTTCAAGTTAGCATTTAACAATAGTTTGCAACCTCCAATCAAAGAAAGATACTCTTTAATCTTGGGAAAGAGTCATTGACTACAGTCTTACTTTTAAGCTTCAGAATTTTCTGGACTCATTATTTGAGTCCTATTTAAACCAGATTCAGCTTGGATACAATTAACTATTGTAAGGGATTTTTGTTTCCATTTCCCTGTGAAACAGAAAAAAGCAGCAGTAAAGGATAAGAATTTGCTGTTTGCTGCTCTTGGTTATTTTAAAACCTGTTTGGAGGAGTTGGTATCTGATAACCAAGAAGAGTTTTGGGGTGCTTTGTTTTCACTCCCTGAAAAAACCATCAGGCCCTGAGTAGATTCTGAAGGGAAAAGAAATCCTTTGCATTGTTAAAAGAAAAGAAAGCAAAATTTTATTACCCAAATAGAGCTTTGTCACAATAAAGTCTCTGTCACTTTTTTCCTTGGGCTTTATCTTGTTTCTCTATGATAGGCATATAATTCCAAAAAGAATTTGATTTCAGTGGGGCTGCTAGATGGGACAAACTCTCCTGTGAATCAGCATGAACTGACCATGCCAGGTGACCTGGTCTCTAGTGATGACTTGGGGGAACTCTGCCATATTGGGAAGCTATTTGTGCATTCATAATATATTACCTGGGTAAGCTTTCTTTCTAGGGATTCTCCCATGACTTGAGATGAGGTTGTTATAGGTTTTCAAGAGTCAACATGAGAATCTGCTGACTATCACATCCCTTCTCCCTTATTCGAAATCCTCAGTTCTTTCCACTGACATAACATGATCTTAGGAACCTTCACAAAACTGGCCACTATCCTTTGTAACCTTTCCAACTTATCAGTGCCCTTTGATATCTTCATTTACTGCTACTAACTTGGCGGGGGGTAGACCTTTTAGAGCTCAAGATATGGCATGTCCAATTGGTCTGTCTAGACAGGTTTAGATGTTGTTCAATCATTTATCAGTCATATCCAACTGTTTCTTACCCTTTTGGGGTTTTCTTGACAAAGATATTGGTGTGGTTTGCAATCTTCTTCTCCAGCTCATTTTATAGATAAGGAAACTGAGACAAACAGGATAAAGTGACTTGTTCAGCTAAGTGTCTGAAGTCAAATTCTTTTTTTCCCCCTCCCTTCTTTAGTTTTCCCCCCAATTACATATAGTCTTTAATCATTCATCCTTTTGCAAGTAGCAATCTGATAAAGGTTATTCATGTACAATCATGTTTGATGTATTTCCATATTGGACATATTGTGAAAGAATTAGAACTATGAGGGACAAAAAAGGAGCAACATAAAAGAAGTTTTAAAAAGTGGACATATCATACTTTGCTCTGCATTCAAAATCCACAATTTTTTCTTTGGTTGTGGATGGCATTTTCTATAACAAGTCTCTCAGGATTGTCCTTGATCATTGAAACACTGAAGAGGAGCTGCATACATAATAGTTGTTGCATGTATCATAAATTGTTGCTGTCAATGTGCATAATGTTCTCCTGGTTCTGCTCACTTCACTCAGTATCAGTTCTTGCAAGTCCTTCCAGGTTTTTCCATACTCTGTATGCTTATTATTTCTCATAGAAACACAAGCTGTGAAAATTTCCCTGTTTTCTGCATTTCTTCTAATCTCACTTGCATTGGTTTTCTTTGTGCAAAAACTTTTTTGTTTCCCTCCATTCTCTCTTTCTCTATTTGTACTTTTCTTTCTCCTTTCCCCTTATCTCACCTCATCAATGTTTTGCTTTTGACTGTTGTATATGAGGTCAGATTTTAACTCATGAAAATGAGGTTTTTGGACTCCAGACCCTGCATTCTTTCTACTAACTGCTCCTGGTATGGATGAGTCACATACAAAGAATAGTTGGGAAAGAGTAGGTCAAGAATATTTATACTGAGTCTTGATTTTTTTTATGTGAGTCCACTCAGGAAAGTGCAGGGCTGGGGAATATGAGAGTAATATATTAAAGGGGTTTCAGAACAGGAACAGTAACCAAATAACAAAGTAAGAGACAGATACACAGTCTAAGAATTGAATGATCTTTCAGATGAACAAAGATTTGGTGCATCATTGGTAATGACAATGTTTGACTTGGCTTAAGGACAGCTGAAAACCATCTATTTCCCAGGTCCACTTCAGTCAGCCAGGGCTACCATCAGCAGGTGTTGACCTGAAATATCTGATGAAGAGTTGGCAATGGCCTTTTCACTCCATACTGATTAAGAATAGAATTCTTGCAAAAAGTCACAACAATTTGTTCAGGTGAATATGGGAGCTTTGAAGGATTGTCACAAAAATTTCTGATAAGCACCTGGTTTTGGTGCCATTGAGTTCCAGAGGGCAACAAACACTCTGTAAAGGGATTGTAAGTGATGGATGGGTAGCTAGGTGGCACAGTGGATAGAGCACTGGCCTTGGAGTCATTAGGATAGGAGTTTGAATCCAGCCTCATATACTTGCCTTTTACTAACCATGTGATCTTAAGCAAGTCACTTAACCCTGATTGCCTCACATCCAGGGTCATCTCCAGTCATCCTGATTCATATCTGGCCATTGGATCCATATGGCTCTGGGGGAGAATGTGAGGCTGGTAACTTAGCACAGCCTCCCCTCACTAAAATCCAAATCATGTGCTTGTCATAGCATCGCCTCCCTGATGCCATGGTTTTCTTTGAGAACAAAGGACAATCATCATCATCACAGGTGATGGATATTGACAAATTTCCATGCTACCTATATTTCTAGTAAGAGTTTTTGATCAGAAACTACAGTTTGAACCCCAGCTCTACTGGCCCTTAAGCAAAACATTCCCATCTCCAGGACCTTAGTTCCATCACTTGTAAATTGAAGAGTTGAACTTGATGATTTTAAAATTTCTTCTAGCACTAAATCTTTTAATCCTTCCAAAAATCCTATGCTCTGAATAGTTTGTATATGGATTAGTACCTCTATGGGAGCAGATTGACCTAAAGAATAGCAGAAAAAAATGGAGCCGAGAGATTGTCATATGAGGTGAAAAAAAAGTGTGATAGTGGAGGAGTAAGAAATTTTAGTGCTTGGGCATCACCAAGTATTTAGGAAAAAATCACTTAAGAGAGATTACTTGCCTGCTACATAGGCACAGTAGGATTATTTGAGGGAGGGGTCCAACTCCCCTTCCTTCCTCCACTTATCTCCCCTAAGTCTTGAAGTTGCATCACTAGAGCTTCCTTTTGGAGTTCTTTTAAAATGAGAAAGACACTATTCAGTGAAGAATGTCTTAAAGTAGGGAATTAACTGAAATCAGGAATTTGTCCCCCGCCCCTGCAAAGGGCTTCTGTACTTGTAATCCAAGTGCAGAATCTTTTTAGGGTTTGGGGGAACCTGATGAAAGCCTGTAAGAGAAGAGGTAAAGTTAGACTGGGGGATGATGTCAAATATCTTTAGCTGGGACACCAAAGATCTAGAACTATTGAAGAATGAAAAGACAAGGGGCAGGAAGTCAAAAGCTCAGGAAACCAGATAAAAGTAGTTTGGGTGGATGTTGGTGCTGGATATTTGAGTTACCTCTGCTTTTTATTGAACCCCTGGTCCTATGGCCTTCTTTTGCTCATCTTCCCTTTTGCATGATTAAACTTGAACATCTTGGACAGATCACTGCAAATAATATCTTAATGGGAGTTAGTCACATTGGATTATTTTTGGCTGAAAGTTTAATGGTAGTATATAGAGATACACAATGACAAGCCTATAGAGAGAAGGATTTTATTGTGGATTTTAGTAACAAACTTACAGGACCCCATGAGCCTGGAAGATTGAAGGAAAAACCACATGCAAAAGAGTTTCAGAGAGTTGAAGTGAGAGAGAGAGAGTATTGAAGACACTTATATTTTAATTGTGTTATGAAATATAAGGACAAAAACACAAGTCTCTGACATCAAAAGTTTATTTTCTGCCAGGGAAGATGTGTATTATAATTTTGCTTTGAAGGGAGTGATGGTGAATTTGACTGCATTTCTGTTTCTGTTTCTCCTCCCCACAGTTGAGCCTAAGTTTAAACAGTTTTGCCAATCTGAACATTTTGAGTCTGAAACCAGAGATAAGTTATATAGTCCAGTCAAATTTGAAGAGAATATTTGAGAGTTTGCTGAGGGGTAATGATTTTTTTGTCCATATAAACTCTATCATCTATAAATTTGGGGTTTGAGATCCACTTTGATGAAGGGACAAACCATAATTCAGCTCAACAAACATTTACAAAGTTCCTACTGAGTGCCAGGCAATGGGGAAAGGAAGAAAAAGATGAAATATTGAGGTAATCTTTCCTTGCTCTCAAAGAACACTCTATTGAGAGATACAGTATGTTCACAGATGAATAAATGCAAGATTTAAATCCATTTAGGATCATACATAAAATCCATTTAAGTTTATGTATAAAGTAAATGTTAAGTAATTTGTAAGGTAGACAAACAAGTGAGGCAATCAGGAAAGACATTTGCCAATTATGATAATCCATGCATCTATCTATTTGGAGACTCCTGGCACACAGAAATCATTGTGAAGATGCTGATTGGCTTGCCTCCCAAATTTGTCTCCATTGGAATCATTACCCAAAGGTAAATTATCTCTCACTTTGTTCCCACACCCATTCTGATTTTCTTTATTCTCTTTAAACTCCTTTGGGATTTCCCAAATACCAAATCCTTGAAGTATTAAATAAAAAATCTTTCTCTAATTACTTGTTGTTTCTACTTCCACAACATTTCTTTGTTAAGAATTTTTTTTCATTATATGCACATACATATTTTTAAGCTAGAAAATTTCCTTTCACCCTCCCTTCCCGCCCCCTCCCCTCAGTGGCAAATAGGTTAACATTGTATATAAATATTTTGATAAACATGTTTACAGATTAGTTATTTTCTGTATGAGGAATTAGGGTTAAGGGAAAGAGATATATAAGACATAATTTTTTATAAAGTGTTCATCAGATTCAGAAGGGTTGAGTTATTTTATTATTTTTTTTGTCTGTGAGTCTGTGAGAGTGTGTGTGTGTGTGTGTGTGTGTGTTTGTGTTTGTGTGTGAGAGAGAGAGAGACAGAGAGAGAGAGAGAGAGAGAGAGAGAGAGAGAGAGAGAGAGAGAGAGTTGTGGTTTATTTTGTTTTTCTTCCTCTGCATGGGGATAACATAGTCCATAGCCAGTCTAATACAGTTAGTTGTCCTAGTTCTCTGAACTGCTGAGAGGAGCTGCTTCCATCAAGGTTGTTCATCTCACAATGTTGCTGTTTATGAATACAATGTTCTTTTGGTTCTACTTCCTTTGCTCAGTATCAGATACTGTAAGTCATTCCATGCTTCTCTAGAGTCTGACCCTTTATGGTTTCTAATGGAACAATAGTATTTCATAGTAGTCATGTACCAAAACTTGTTTAGCCGTTCCCTAATTGATGGGTATCCCCTCAATTTCTAATTCTTTGCCACTACAAAAAGGGTTGCTAAAAAAGGGCTGCTATGAATATTTTGGAACATGTAGGACTTTTCCCTTTTTATATAATTTCTTCTTCTGCAACATCTCTTTGAACTGTTGCATTTTCTTCATCTCCATAGCTACCACCTCAGTTCAGATCATCACCACCTCTTGTAGGTCCTGTTGCATTAGTGTTCCAACTGGTCCATATTCTTCTAGTTTTTCCCCATTTAGATTTATTTAGAGAGCTTACTCAAATCTTCATTTGAACTGATCATGTCATTCTTCTTCTCAGTAGACTTCAATGGCTTCCCATCACTTGTAGGATCAAATATAAAGTCTGTTTGGTATAAATAACCTGGTCTCAATCTACCTGGCCAGTCTACTTACAGGTTAATTCCCTTAATACACTGTACATCTAGATTAGCCTTTTTTACTATTCTTCATACATTAAACTTCATCTCCTTGTTTCCATGACTTTGCACAATCTCTTCCCAATTTTACTTCTTACTCTATGACTCTTAAAATCTTTAGTTTCCTTTAAGAGGTCTCAGTATTACCTTTGCAATGAAACCTTTTCTTATCCTCCCATTTGCTCTTTCCTTCTGTCTCCTCTCTCTCTCTCTTTCTGTTTATACACACACACACACACACACACACACACACACACACACACACACTCACAAATAATTTTGGCTTTGGTTTTTATTTTGCCTTTACCCTTTTTTTAATTTTTTTGTTTGTTTTTTGAAAGGCAGTGGGGTTAAGTGGCTTGTCCAAGGCCACACAGCTAGGTAATTATTAAGTGTCTGAGGTCAGATTTGAACTCAGGTACTCCTGACTCCAGGGCTGGTGCTCTATCCACTGCGCCACTTAGATGACACTTACTCTTTTTAATATGCATGTCTTCCTTGGTAGGAAATAAACTTTTGATGTCAGAGACTTGTGTTTTTGTCCTTATATTTCATAACACAATCCTTAGTATATAGTAGGTGCTTCATAAATGTTTAACATTATTATAGGTATGCCCTGATTAGTTCAAATAATAGATCTCCTGAGATAATTTTACATATTAGAATTTATATTATTTGAAGTTAAAATTATTTTAAAAAAGTAATTGCTTCCATTCCCAATGGAAATACACATGTACATTGGAATAGTGCAATCATTTCATTGGATTCATTATTTTCTTTTTTCTTTATTTTAAAAAAAAATTTTCTTTATATATTTTCCAACAACATGCAATGGTATTATTTTTATTTTTTTAATAGTATTTTTCAACAATATTTTTTGCAAGGTTTTGAGTTTTACCTTTTTTTCTTTCTCTTCCTTTCCTCCTCCTCCCCCTGACAGAAAACAATATAACATAGATTCTGAATGAAGCTATGAAACATCAGGTTTTTTTTCCATCTTTTTTGTAGACTCTTAATTCATGCTACTCTTTTGGCTGTACAGCCAGATTGTCCCCAGATTTTTAATAAATATTTGCTGACCCACCTTAGACTTTTCACAAATGAAATTCAGCATTTTTATTTGTGTGTGTGGTTGACTAAAACTAAGAGTGATAGCAACTATAGAGTTATAGTTCACATCTATGTAGTGCTTTCCGGTTTAAAAAAAATATGTTCTTCACAAGATCCTGTGTGAGTTTGATAAAAGTGCTTGCTTATTTGTTTTTGACTATGCTCAGTCTTCAAAGTGATGCCAGATTCCAATAAGTCAGATGATGCCATGTGTTATTTTCGACAGCCTGCTTGAGACCATATTTCTATTTCCTCTTAATATGTGGGGCTATTCAAACAAAAACTCTTTTCACTACCTTACAATCAAAGACCAAGAAAGGATCCTACTACCTTTTTTTTTTGATGTTTTCATTTATCTTGGAGTGTAGCTATCATAAAAATGGTATGTTTAAAATGTCCTTTGGGTGTTAACAGTCCCATAAACTCTTATAAAGGAATGACATGTGATAATGAAAGTACCAACACAAAGAAGAGCAAAATGAGATTTAAAAAAAAATTTTATTGTAATCATCAAATAGTTTGCCCCAAGGTATTGATTGAATTATACATAAACCCAATATGTTGCCATAAAAAGGATGATAGCATGCTAGTTCAAAGCAAATTGTGGGAAGATTAGTGTTTAAGAAAGAACCTTAATTCTCACAGTAGCCTTAACCAGTCTGGCTGGATCACAAAATTAAATGAATATTGAATTCAAGAACGGGGATAAAAATAAGTATGGAATAAATAGAGATATTTTCTTCTGTGTTGGATAAATTTTGAAGAGAAGATGTAGAGTGAAAAGAACCTTGGATCTGAAATTGGAAGACCTGTGTCCAACTGGCTCTTCTACTTAATAGCTGTGTGTTCCTAAGTCCTTTGACTTCACTGAGATTCATTTTCTTCAGTTGCAAAATGAGCATAATAATCTTTGTACTGCTCACTTCTTGACATTGTTGTGAGGAAAATTCTTCTATAACATGTAAAACATTTCCTTGGGTCTTTTTAAAATATAGAAATTCCTTGAAGGGAGAAATAAAGGAATTTTTATTTTTAAGACTTTCTGAATATAAGCTAGCAGACTGATTATCTGATTTATTGAGAGAGACTCTGGGATAGCCTTATGTATTTGAAAGGAATAAATAGAACCCAGAATTCTACCTATTCCTTGCTATTTTCCTTGTGGTCTTATACACCTCTTAATCTGTCTCTTTGCATAGAGGTAGTAGGTTCTATGAAAGCATGACTACTTAGTCTTTGTGATAAAAAAATTAAAAATGTAACTATCCTGAAGATGGGTAGAATTAAGTCCATTATACTGAACATCTGGGGAATGGAACCAAGATGATGGAATAAAGGCAGGGACCCATCTGAGCTCTCCCCCAAATCACTCCAAATATCTTTTAATAAAGAGTCTAACCAAATTCTAGAGTTGTAGAACCCACACAAAGACTGAGTGAAACCATTTTCCAGCCCAAGACAACTTGGAAGATCCACAGAAAAGATCTATTACATAGGTCTGCAGCCTGGGTTATCCTGCAGGGAACTGGCTTCAGCCATCCAGGTACAGATTGGTTGGGTACCTGGACAGTGGCAGTGATGGTTTTTTCCAGATCTCTCAGCCCAGGGATTGCTATGACAATTTAGAAGGTCAGCAGGAGAAACTCTGCTACACCAGGGTGGGAAGGGAATCCAGTCTAGCACAGGCCTCAGAAAACAGACTAGACTGCAGTCATTCAGGAACAGATCTCGGGATTCACCCAACAGCTGCTTCCAGAGAAGTCAGTCAACATATGGTAAAGGGTCAGTGAAGATTGCATAGATTTCTGAGGAAGGATTTTGTTGCTTTGCTCATATTTAGATCTGGATTGCAGTTTGGGGCCCCAGTCTCAAGAAAAGAAGTACATGGTTTACAAAGCATACTGCCTTAGCAGAGCAGGGACTCTCCTCACAGCTTCAGGGCAGAAAAGAGTGCTTGTGGTTACCCACAGACCAGAGCCCAGTCCAAGTAGTCATAGCCTCTCATAAGATCTAGGAAGAACTGAAAACTTGCAGGTCCCTGAAGGTATCTCAGAAAACAGTTGCAAAAATTCTCAAAAGCTTGGGTCAGTGTGTTCTCCTTCTAGAATCAGAACCCCTTCTTAAATAAGAGTTAAAATCAAGGGGTAACTAGGTAGCACAGTGAATAGAACACTGGCCCTGGAGTCAGGAGTACCCTGAGTTCAAATTCGGCCTCAGACACATAAGAATTACCTAGCTCAGTGGCCTTGGGCAAGCCATTTAACCCCATTGCTTTGCAAAAAAACTAAAAAAAAAGAGTTAAAGTCAAGTCAAAGGCTAAGGAAATGAATAAACCAGAAAAGGAAAATAATATGGCCCTCGACAATTACTTTGATCATATAGAAGATAAAAATATACACTTAGATGAAGCTAACAAAGTCAACAAAGTCTCCAAGAAAAATATGAAATGGTCTCAGGCTATGGAAGAGCTCAAAAAGTTTTGAAAATCAAGAAAGGGAGGTAAAGGAAAAATTGTGAAGAGAAATGAGAGTAATGAGGGAAAATCATGAAAACCAAGTCAGCAGCTTGGTGAAGGAGATACCAAAAATATTGAAGAAAATAGCATCTTAAAAATCATCTGGGGGGTAGCTAGGTGGTGCAATGAGTAGAGCACTGGCCCTGGAGTCAGGAGTACTGGAGTTCAAATCTGGCCTCAGACACTTAATAATTACCTAGGTGTGTGGCCTTGGACAAGCCACTTAACCCCATTGCTTTGCAAAAATAAAAAAAAAACTCAAAAAAACCCAACCATCTGGGCTAAATGGAAAAAGTGATTGATCCAAAAGGCTAAAGAGGAGAAGAATACCTTAAAAAGCAGAATTGACCAAATAGAAAAGGAGATACAAAGGCTCTCTAAAGAAAATAATTCCTTAAAATATTGAATGGAGCTTATGGAAACTGTTGTCTTTGTGAGAAATCAAGGAATAATAAAACAACCAAAGAAAGAAAAACTAAAAGAAAATGTAAAATATTTCTTTGGAAAAACAACTGAAAAACAGATCCAAGAGAGATAATTTAAAAATTATTGGGCCACCTGAAAGCCATGACCAAAAAATAGAACCTAGATGTTATTTTTCAATAAATTATTAAGGAAAATTGCCCCTATTCTAGAAGATGAGGGTAAAATAGAATTTGAAAGAATCTTTCAATCATCTCCTGAAAGAGATCCCAAAAGAAAAATTGCCAGGAATATTATAGCAAAATTTTAGAACTCCCAGGTCAAGGAGAAAATATTGCAAGTAACCAGAAAAAAGAAATTCAAATATCATGGAGTCACAGTTGGTATAACACAAGATTATAATGTAGCAGCTTCTACATTGAGGAATATGATTTTCTGGAAAGCAGAGAGCTTGGATTATAACCAAGAATCAACTTCCCACCAAAAGTGAAGATACTCTTTCAAGGGAAAAGATATATATTCAATGAAATATCAAGCTTTCAAATGAAAAGACCAGAGCTGAACAGAAAATTTGATCTGCAACTACAAAACTCAAGTGAAAAGGTAAATAGAAAAGGAAAATCATAAGGGACTTAATGATGTTGAACTGCATATATTCTTGCATTGGAAGAAGATACTGGTAACTTTATTAGGGTAGTTAAAAGGGTCATACATAGACAAAGCACAGGTGGGAGTTGAATTTGAAGGAATAATATATTTTTTAAAATGTAGTTAATGAGTGAGAGAGGAATGTACTAAGAGAAAGGGAAAAGAGAGGGGGAATTGAGTTAGTTACTTCACATAAAAGAGGCAAGAAAAAGCTTTTGCAGTAAGGTGGAAGGTGAGGGGAGTAAGAGAGCCTTGCTTTTATCAGAATTGGCTCAGAGAGGGAATAACATGCACTCAATTGGGTATAGAAATCAGTCTTATTGTAGAGGAAAGTAAGGGAGGAAAAGGATGGATGGAAGCAAGGGACTGGGGGGTGGAAGGTAGGGAGGCAGGTGATAGAAGGGAGGGATGATTGTGGGAGGGGGTAATCAAATGCAAAACATTTTTGAGAAGAGACAGAGTGAAAGGAGAGAGAAAAAAGAATAAATAGGGCTGAAAGGGAATAAGATGAAAGGAAATATAGCTAGTAATAGTAACTGTAGGAAAAAATATTGAAACAAATGTTTCTGATAAAGACCTCATTTCTCAAGGGCAGCTAGGCAGCATAATGACTGGCCCTGGAGTCAGGAGGACCTGAGTTCAAATCTCACCTCAGACACTTAATAATTACCTAGCTGTGTGACCATGGGCAAGTCACTTAAGCCTTACCAAAAAAGTAATGGAAAAAACAGAAAATGATGGGGAAAAAAGACCTCATTTCTCAAACATAGAACATTGAGTCAAATTTATGTAAAAAAATGGTTATTCCCCAATTGATAAATGATTGAGAGATATAGACAGTTTTCAGATAAGATTATCAATACAATCTATTTGAATCAATTTTTTAAAATCTCCAGACTCACTACTGATAGAATAAATGCAGGTTGGGACAATTCTGAGGTATAAGTATTGGATTGGCTAATAGGACAAAAGGAGAAAATGATAGATTTTGGAAGGGATGTAAGGAAATTGAGACATTGATGCACTGTTGGAGAAGTTGGGAAATGATTCAACAATTCTGTAGAGCATTTTGGAGCTATGCCCAAAAGAGCTACAAAACCATGCCTAACCTTTGACTTAGCAATGCCACTACTAGTTCTATATTTCAGAAGAGATTAAATATGGGAAGAAAAGAACTGGAATAGCTGAACAAATTGTAGCCTATGATTGAGATGAAATGCTGTTCTGTTATGGTCAATGATGAACAGGATACTCTTAGTAAAAGACTTACATTGGCAGATGCAATAACAACAATTTTGTAGGATGATTAGCTCTGAATGTTCTACCTTTTCTTAGTAATGTTGTGACCCAAGGGAACTCTGAAGGTCTTATGATAAAGAATACTCTCCATCCCAGAGATAAAGTTGATTATGTCTGAATACAGATTGAACAGATTGAAGCATATTTTTTTCCACTTTATTTTTCTTGAGAGTTTTCTTTTGTCTGGGAGGAAGATGGGTTTACTTTTCCAATGTGACTGTTGTAGTAATATTTTTCATGACTTCACATTTTTAACCTGTATCAAATAACCTACTCTCTCAAAAGAGGGAGGGGGATGGGAGGAAGGAAGCAGATTTAGAACTCAACGATTTGGAAGTGAATGTTGAACCTTGTTTTTGCATGCAATGGATGGGGCGGGGGATAAAATAAAAAAAAAACCCAAACTGAGCATTTGATGAAGCAATTTTTGCTCTCTTTCATAGTGCCTGACATCTGCCCAATCAATTTGGTATAAACTCCTAACCAGAATATGGATTCTTCAATTTTTCTTCTAATGCATCTTCTTTTCCATCTCCCATACCACCTACTACAGGTTCAAGCAGACACAGAGTAAATCCTTAAGAACTATTTATAATTGATCTAAATATAGTACTACCAGTATTTTCTCTGACATTCAGATCATAGAAAACAACAACAAATCAAGATCAAAACAACAAAAAATGAACAAACTAAACTCTATTTATAGGTTCAAGACATTCCTTGGGTCATACAAAATCATAATCCATGCACTTTCATCTATGCAACCAGATGGCATGTTAGTTGAAATTGAAATCAACCAGTAGAACAAATAAAGAAATAAGAAAAGATTTTCTTATAACTCATGGGTTATAGTTTCACAGGTTACCACAGCAACAGTGGGGAAGAACACACATGCACAAAATGTTTGTGATTGGAGAATATACTGAATAATATACTGAAAACATTGTGGTGAGAGTAACTTATACCTCTGGTTGGTATTGAAGAGCTATTGTTGCCCTTTAGTATTTATGATGCAGTTCTCTGGGGGGGACCTGAAAAATCTCTGAATGTGCTGGCTGTTTCTCTTAGTCACCATTATCTCTTTTGTGAGCCATGTGTTTTTTCTGAGAATTTAATTTCTTAAGATCCTCTCTGCTACCATCTTCTATGCTTCAGGTTTCTAGGACTCTGTTCTGGGACCTCAGTTTCCATCTGGTAAGGTACAGTAACTAAAAATCCTTTTTTCTTGCCAAAGGTAGAATGATGAAATTTTAGATTTCAGGTGAGAATAAGAACTATTAGGCATAATTAAAAGTAGCCCACAAAAAACAGAGTGCCAGCATTCTGAGATTAAGTCTATTCTTCTGTCTATGTATTCTGTAAATTGAAAGCTCAGGGTCTCAGATAACTGTGTTATTTAGAATCAAAAATCCCCTTATAACTCCCATTTAATCCCTGTTGGGGATCCTATGAGGCTAAAGCTATTCTATCAAAAACAGCCCTTTAGGAGCTCTAGAGAATCTGGTTGTTAAAATTCATTTTTCTCTTCAAATTCTCTCTTCCATGCAAGTAAATCTATGGACATTGTGACAATGCCGAAGCTGATTTGTGCTTAAAGCAAATTAATAGCATTATTATTATTATAGCAAGAGGGATACTCAAAACAATTAAGAAAACTTCCTAAGCACTCTCAAAACACTTTAGAAGCTGCTAATTACACCAAATTGTTATGCTAATAAATCATTCCTGCTTATTCCTTAAAGTAGGTCCCTACCAGGAAACATTTTATTAGTATAATTTGATTTATCATATGTCCACATATAGTGGTTGCTTCTGTAATGTCTGTCATTTCATTTCTCAAAGGCCTCTGGAAAGTCACTCCTGGGAGAAAGAGGACAAGACCTTCAGAGCTCCAACAGGTAACTATACAATGACTTTGGATTTAAAATTATGGGGCTGAAATGCTTGCTGATTGCCACTGTGATCACAATCAAATTAACACCTGTATTTTAATTTATTGTTTTAGAGAGTTGCCTGGGTAATTAATAGGTATAAAAAGGTTTGTCTACGGACACACAGCCTTCATATATAAGATTCAGAACTTGACCCTGAGGATAGTTTTCTATATCTCAATGCTTTTCAAGTGATGATCATCATTGTCAATTGTTGGTATTATTAGAGTTACATTCATATAATTCAGAAGTCTTCATAAAAAGGTAATTTTTTAAAAAAGAATTTAGTCAATCAGGATAGAGGGAATGGATGATGTGACCATTTGATGTCCATTCTTCCATGGATGCCAATATATGAAGGATTTAGTATTTCTTCAATTTAGATAATTTCACCTTTGCAGATATTGTTCTGTGACTTAGTAGATAAATCCTAGAAGTCCTCTGAGGCACATTTGAAGTATGATTTGGCCTGTTTGTGTTGCCAAACTTCCTTCCCTCCATCCCCAGTACTCATTTAGACTTATAAGCAAGATTTGAATTTTGACTCCAAGCTGAACACTCTATCTACGATCTCTGGCAGCCTTTTTTTTTACTGACAAACTTAAAAAGAGCCATTATCAATTTAAAGGCAATGATTTCTTCACTAGATGAGACTCTCACTTTCTTCTTTTACCTCCTCTATTCTTCAGTAATTCATTTTAAGCAGTCCTCTAACAGCATAAAGCGTCTGCCCCTTCTAATGGAGATTCCCAGACATGATTTTGTACAAAACTCAATGCCATATGTAATTGAGCCTGGTGTGAATAAATCTCCATTTTAGCATTGCCCTAGTTTCTAAGTAGAGAAGACTATATTCTGCACAAATTATATGTTTTCCTTGACCGTGTGAAGGGAAAAGTATAAATAATTATAGGTCTTATTCTTGCTCTAAAATGTACTTTTTTTTTTTAAGGAAAATGGGCTTTGGATGATCTGAACTACTGATGTTCAGTTATTCCTCTTCAGTTGTTCACAAAACAAGGTGAGCAAGCCCCCATCAGCAGGGCAAAACATAACCTGATGAAATGGTACCCAGTAGTAGAGCCAAAGGACCTAGGTTCTAATCCTTTTTCTGGTTCCTAATGCATTTCTTTTTTTAAAAAAAATTTTATTGATATTTTATTTTTACAAATGCATGTTGTTATAGAAGTTTTTTGACAGTCATCCATATGCATATGCACAATTTTAAGTTACAAAATTTTCTTCTGCCCTCCCTTCCCACCCTCCTCCCATCAGCAGTGGACTGTCAAGTTACATATTTGTGATAAACATGTTTACAGATCATTCATTTTCAGTATGAGGAATTAGAATTAAGAGAAAGAAATCTATAAGTATTATTTTATTTTTATGTAGTGTTCATCAGATTCTGAAGATTTAAAAAAAATTTTTTTTGGTTCCTAATGCATTTCTGACCTTGGACATGTTACTTAGTTTCTGTACTCAATTTTGTAACATGTAGGGGTCAAAATAGATATCTTTTGAGGCTCCATCTGCTTTTCTGTACTGGATCCTCTCATCAGCCTTGTATTATTGGGGAAGATTTGCTTCCCCACCCTTAGCTCAGTGGATAAAATTTCAGATGATGAGGTGTTAATAAGTTGACAAAGTGTTAACAGCCTGCATTGTGATTTGAAGTATGAACACTTATTTCTGATTGAGGTAGTTGAAGAGAATCAGTGGACTTGGACCTCAGGACTTCATAAATGTCATTTGACTTCTGTCTGCCTTAGTTTGTTCATCTATAACATGGGGATAATAGCATAACTACCACCCAACATCATTGTGGGGATAAAATGGAATATATTTGTAAAGCACTTTGAAAACCTTCATGTGCTGTATAAAAGCTATTGTTATTAGTCAGAAGGGAACGAATGAACAAAGCAATTATTAAGTACTTAAGTGTACAAAGCTCTGCAAATAGAAAAGTTAGACAGCCCCTGCTCTCAAGGAACCCACAATCAAATGAAGGGGGCAACACAGATGGAAAATTTGACATGCAAATCAGAAAGGAAGATCCTTTGATCCTTAAGGACAGTGGCAAAGCAGATGGTGATGCCCTCTTTTTCCATTGGTCTGCCACTGACCACAATGTCTTACAGTGGAGATGCTTATTCAGAAAAAGACACTTCATTCAGCATTTGGTGATTCAGTTTGAGAGATTTTTAGGCATAGTTGATGGAGAAGAGTCACACATTCTCCAGACAGACGGGTATAAATTGAGGCACTCACTTGAAATGGGAAAGAACTTCAAGAAATAGAGTATCTGGCAACAATAAGCCTGGCTATGAAATCAAGAGGGAGCTATCCTTGGAAATGGAGAAATAAACTACAGACAGGATTTTAGAAGGAGGGAAATGATTTTGAGGCTTAGTAGTCCTGGTCACATGTATTATAATCTTTCCCCCTTAGGATTCTCAATTACTATAGTTTGCTACTCTTTCTATAGATGTTAGGTATATCTATGGGAGAGTCTTTCAAGGTTTATGGGTGTGTATTGTGTCTGTGTGTGTGTGTGTGTGTGTGTGTGTGTGTGTGTGTGTGTATCTGTATATGTGTGTTTAAGAGAGCTATTGGAGGACACTTTATAGCTACGGTTCTTACTGAACCTTAGCAAAAATAAGCAAACAAAAAAACCTTTGCTTTGAGGTACTCATGTTTACTGCTTGGGGCTTACAGGAATGCATCCTGGTGATCACTTATGGACTCTAGTGATAGTGATCTGCATTCATTAATTATACTTCTAGAATCCAAGATGGCAGCCCTGGACTCAACCTTGGAGCTTGGAGTGTTAGTTGAGAAAATAAGGACTGAACCTTAGAGATTGGAGTGTTAGTTGAGAAAATGAACCCAAAGCAAGTAAACCATCCACACTTTCCCACCATTTCTTTCCAGGATAATTTTCTAGGATTACAAGTTTCATTTGACTATGAAACAGTTTTCCACAATATGAGTATCATTGATATATCTGGGTATTTCATGCTTTAGCACCATATTCCAACCACTGGACAAGTTGATACAGATAGATAGGTTATTCTATCCAACAGGCAATTAATGAATTTTATATATTGGTTAACATTGCTATTCATGTTACTGCCTTGCCTGTGTCCCACCTTCAAATACAATTGTTAAGTAAAAACTGACATGTTGCTGTGGGTTTGTGTTTTGTTTTAAAATATGTCATGTCTTAAATAGAAAGCAAGTCTTTAAATCCAGCTGCAGCAACCAAGAATGTGTCATAATTCATAAGCTATAATCCAGAGTTAGTTTTATAGTGGTGCTTTCCTATATTAATAGTATACACAATATTTTCTATATATTATGGTTGACAACTATGATGCCTTTTGGATTTATACTAAGCCCTATTCTTCTCAAAGATAACATGAAGAACCAATGGCAAGGCACTTATTTCAGGGGAAGACAGAGTTTCTCTTTCTCTCCCTCATACCTCCCCTGTGGAGTTCTCTGAAGAAAAGGGGAAAAAAAGAATATTTTGGATAATCAGTGTTGGTCTGCTATGAGAATGTGAAATATCTCCTAAAGATTGTCTTTTGAATTTGATATTTCAGGAAAAAGAAACTAGGGTGGGTTAAGCATGACCCTGAGAGATATTCAGCAAGTAGGACTTTTCCTCAAGGTGATAATATTTGGTAAGGAATTTGGTGAGCATACTTGCTCTTTACATAGGCCGCCATTCCCATGCTTTACCTTTTTGTCATCTGCGAGATTGCTATAAGTTTCCAAGACTAGTTATCCATAAGGGCTGGTTTTCATGGCATCTTGTTTTGGGCCCCTATTTTCTCTTAACTCCTTTGGTGGCAAATATCAGACTCTGGGGAACAGACTTTTCCAACACTCTTGACTAAAGCTGCAGTTAGCCCAACTTCTCAAATTCCTAATTATGGCTTTGGCAAGATAGAAAAATCCCTTCATTCCCTAACCCACTTTTTAACCTCACATGCAGTTTTTCTGATTCCTTAAGTATCTCTGCTTTCTATCCATTAACCTAGCTTTGAAAAGAATGAACTCTGTCCTGGGAGATAGAAGATCTCAATTTTCATCTGGAGTCATATGTCATCTACTGGCTGTGTGATTGTCCTTGGGATAAGTTCATGAATGCATTCATTCATTCAACAAATAATTATAAATATATAGCTAGATTTAAGAGATTCTTAAATTCCTTCCAGTTCTAAGATTTTGGTGACAAGTATTTGATGAAATTTCATTGGTGACATTAAAGTAGATGTTACTAGAAATACCAATACTACAAATGGAAAGGAAAGAAAACATAACATATCTATAACCATATTTGTATTTGTAATTGGCATTTATATTTTTTAAAGATGCAAAATACAGATTTTAATGTGACAATAATTATACTCCTACCATGATGATAAATTTCCTGCCTTTATTATTAATCAATTGCATCTCTGGATTGTGTATTCTCTTCTTAATTTTCACGCTTATTTTCTCCCTCTAAGAGGAGATTGAGATTTGAGTTAACAAAGTGAATCTTTAAAATTAAACCTTTTCCTACAAAGTTGTGCTTTGTTTTATCTCAAAATGCAGTTAAGCATGGGGCCTGAAAATCTGAAGGTATCCTTGTGTATGCATGGTCTGTGTGTGTGTGCATGTGTGCATTTGTCATTATTTGTTAAGTATAGGGGTGGCAGGAGATGAGGAAGATCACAAAATCCTTATTTTGACATTGACTTTTTGACTTTCTATACACTACCTATAACATGATTATATTTATATGTATGTATCTATATATATTCAGATTATATATAACATCTATAAATGGGAATATTATCACTTTAGGAACTTAATCATTGTAATCCAGATTCAAAGCTAGAAGGGTCCTCAGAGGTCAGCTTACTGAATCTCCTCTTTTTTTTTTTAAACAGATGAGGAAATTAAGACCAAGAGAGGTTAGATAACTTGTCCAAGGTCACAAAGGTAAGAAACATCAAGTGTGGGTTTAGAAACCAGGTCTTCTGACTGAAAAATTAGTGCTTTTTCTAATTTATCATTTATCTTGCAGAAAAGGGATGTCATTCAAGTGCAGCTGAGTAGGATTGATCTAGAATTCACAGGATTGGGAAATTCAGGAAGTAGTTAAGGCTAGTTAGAGGCAGATTTAGGTTTAAGCATCCTGAATTTTCCAGAGATTGAGCAAACTAATGCTAACAATAGCCAGGAATTCTTCAGTGTTCCAGCATATGGAAACTGGAGTCAGTAAATGCATAGAATAAACATAGAATAAAAAGCTCTTGGTTATGAATCTAAAGTGCTTTTAAGACTCAGGAAACTCAGGTTGTTTGTGACAATAGAACCAATGGAGCAGAAACACTCATCTGAACCTGATCCTAAGAGAAACTGTTTTATTTTTTTCCTGGGGTAAAAGTGACTGGATCTGAAGATGAGGAGGAGGCAATTATAGTAGTATGGAGGACTGGAAGAGAGATGAGCTGGGTTTCTAGGAATGCCTTCAATTCCTCTGGTTTTGAGGTATCAACTAATTCATCTGGGCCCATGTACTCATGGAAAGTCCTCCTAAATAATATATATGCATTATATATGCACAGTGGTCTGCTGGAGAATCTAGCTCAAAAAATGCTAAGGGACATTTTAGGTCCCATTGAAAAAAATAGAAATTTGAGGAGGAGGGCAAGGAGAGGCTCAGTTGCTTGATTTGTCTGTGTGTAGGATCAGAACTGACTGGAGGGAAAAATAAAGGAAAGGAAAAGTAATTCTTACTGTTTTCTCCTAAGAACCTATAACCAGTTTCCTAAGGTAGTGAAAAAAAAAGAGATTCAGGTTATTTTATAAATTTAGTTTATTAGTAAAGGGTAATGAACTCTTGGCATATCCATGATTTACTTATCTCCCTATTGATATCTGACCCTTTTCTTCAAAATTATTATCCAATTTGCCTTCCCAGATCTTTAATGCTTTTCTTGATTCCCCCAGATGGAGATGATCTCTTAATCATTCAATAAACATTAATTAAGCATGAACTATGCTAGGCACTGCCTTCTTCACATATGATACATATTCTATCTAATTTATTTATCATAGTTTTATTTTTATTGTATTTATAAATGCACAAATTTTTATCATCCTTATTGCAAGTAGACTATGGCCTGTTCAAAAGGCTTTATTTTACCCTTGTCTTATTTTACTCTTGTATCTTTTACAATTGTCTATTGAATGGCACACAGTAAGCACTTAAAAATGTTTTCTATTGAATAATGACATCTGAGGACATTCATAGGACTTCTAGTATGGCATTACTGTAATGATGCAACATAACAATGCAAATTAGAGATTCTTTTGTAATCATTTACATGACCAAGTATGTGTATATCAAGAGCTTTACAATGTCATTCGCATAGAGCAAGAAATTTCTTAGCTACATTTAATATCTAATCTTGGGGGAATTTACCACTTTTTTTTCCTTTCTTCCTCTTCAGGAATTCTAATCTACCCCAGGGGCATCATAAATATTCAAAATTATTTAGAAAGTAATGGAAAGTTTTTCATTAATGTTTTTTCTTTGAATGACCTTGCTTGAAATTTGGTGAGTTCCCCCCATGGAATAACAAATTCTTCATAGGAACCACCTTATCTAACTGATCCTTTAGAGGATGAAGGTAGCAAGCTATGACTTTGCCTGAGCATTGGTGAATTTCCCCCAGATAATTGCTTCATTAGAACCATCTTAACTAACTGGCCCTTTAGAGGATGGAGATAGCAAATTATTACCAAGTCTTCTAGGTTTTCATTTTTAGCAAAAATTCTTGACTTTGTTGTTAAAAGGATGGTTGGTAATTATCTAGAAAAGAAGTCAACAATAGATCAAGAAGTCAACAATCAGTAATATATATTAAATTCTCTCTTTGTATTTAGGCACTTAGTACTGGGAATATCAGTGCAAAAAAAGTGAAACAATTCCTACTTGGAATGAGGTTACATTCTAATTAAAAGGCAATAAATTCATTTAAAATATATAGTCTTAATATGAAGTCAACAAACAAATGTCTATCTTTAAAGTAGCTATATGTCTAGCTATAAAGTAGTAAAATATAGGGAAACTAGGGAGGAAGGGCATTATTATTTTGAGGTATCAGGAAACTCTTAACAGAGAAAATGGTGCCTGAGCTATATCATAAAGAAAGAGAAGGTAGCTCTGTGAGGCAGAAGTAAGGAAGAAATGCATTCCAAGAATGTGTAATGACCAGTACAAAAGAATGGAGAGGGGATATGAAATTTCATGAACAATACAGGAAAGACTAATTTGTTGGAATGTAAAATGAAGAAAGGGAATAATGTCCAATAAGACTGAAAAGAGGTTAGGAACAGGATTTTTAGGGATTTAAAAGCTAAACAGAGGAATTTATATTTTATTCTAGAGGTAATAGGAAGCCACTAGAGTTTGTTGAATAGAGGAGTCACATTGTAAGATCACTGTTTATGGAAAATGACTTTGGCAGCAGTTTGTAGGTCAAACTGGAATGATGATAGATTTGAGATAGGAGACTATGAACTAAAATTCTTCAAGGGAAGTGTCTTAGCATTCAGACTTCCATAAAGGCATTAGTGAGTTCAAAGGTTCTTTGGAAAACACACAGAATACTATGCAAAGACTAATACTAAGAGATTTATAGCAAAAAATATGGAGGAGTTCAGGTATATAATGGGTTCCTTTGAGGTCATGGAAGACATCTTGATCAGTAGCTCCCCCTAGCATTGTCACTCATAGACCCCTCCAGGTATATCCTGGATCCTGATGGAGTTAAGACTAATGTAAACATATAGACCTCTCATTCCATGATTTATATGCCACTCTGTTTCTCGATTCCATGCCTTTTTAATGGCTGTAACTCCTTCCTAGTTATTCCTTCCTAGTACTCAGTTCTGCCTTTAGTCTTCTCCAGCTTCCTTAAGACTCAGTTCTAATCCCAGAGTCTGAAGGAGACCTTTCTCCATGTCTCTTCCCCTCCCTGGACCCCCCCCCCCCACAACCACTAATTTTAGTGCCTTTCCATTGAGAATGCTTCTCATTCATACTGTATATATATATCTTATATGTTCCTGGATATTGTTTTTTCATCACAATGTGAACTCTTGAGGACAGAGCTCAGGTTTTTTTGTCTTTGGTGGTATTCCTAGTTCTTAACATAGAACCTGGGGAACAATAAATGCTGATTGACAAGTGTTATGGGAATGATGGAGAGCTCTAAGGGGCCTCAGATGGAAAATTGCTAGTAGTGCCATTAATTCTTTGAGTAGGGTCTTAATTACTAATTAGAGCTTCCAAGGCTGCCTTGAGTGCACAATCAATCATCTGTGAACAAAAAGTCATGTATCAACCCTTTCTCCACTTTAGTCTTGGGTTGTAGCCTTTTCAAGTTAAATACTTTACCATCAATACAGTAGCTGATCTTGATGCCATATTTGCCCTTCCTGAAAGCAGCCAACAATAATGCTAAAAACATCATGCTTAAAAGCCTGGGATGATTGCACACATATAACCTATATCAGATAACTCACTATACTGGGAAGGGGGGGAAGGAAGGGTGAGAGGCAGAAAAATGTGGAACTTAAAATATTACAAAAAATCAAGATTGATCAAGATCTTTACATGTAATTGGAAAAAAGTAAAATAAAATATAAAAAGGCATGGGAGCAAGTACACAATCTTCTTTCAATCCATTGGTGACTGGGAAAGCATGACAGCATCATCATTCCATTATTTAGAACCCAATCAAGCCTGCCATCATGGAATTGACATGCAATACTGATGGAACTTTTCCAGCAACCAAATTCTGATATAATTTTCCATAAGCCCTCATGACTGACAATGTCAAAGGTCTTGGTCAGATAGATGAACATTGTGTTTAGAGTTCTGTTCTGCTCCTATATTTTCCCCAGAGTTCTTAGGCAGCAAATGCCATATTGACCAATCCTTGCCCTTTTTAAAGTCACACTGAATCTCAGATAGATGACCATCTTCCAGGTGAAGAATCAGCCTATTAAGGAGGACATTGGCATGAGTCTTGCCAATGATTAAAAGAGAGACCTCATCACAGGGCAATCTATTCCCTTAACTTCATAAAACTAGACAATAGAGGCATTCTTGAACTCTTGGGAGATTACCCTCCCTTGCCTTATAACCTGGAAAATTTCAGTCAACTTTTCTATGAGTACTGGACTATGCAACAAAGTATGGATTGATTTTCTGCTGCTTGTGCTAATTTTGACCTAATAATTAATATCAAGGAAAACAAAGGTTCTCTACCATAGCCAGTCAACACCACACTATCCATATGTGGAGCCATCAGTTATAGCAAATGGAGAAATCTTGAATATTGTAGATAAGTTCAATTACATTGGCAGTATACTTTCCAGGCATGTACACATAGATGATGAGGGGTTTTTTGGTACCCAATGTCAGAGCTAGCTTGGTATTTTAGAGGCTCCAAAAGAAATTGTTGGAGAGAAGGAATATTAGACAACCTACCAAACTAAAGATATACAAAGCTGCTGTATATTTGTGAAACCTAGACATTATATCAGTGCCATGCCATGAAACTGAATTGTTTCCTATTTGATTTGTCATAGCAAAATTCTGAAGATCACCTAGTCCTCTTTCAGAATGAAGGACAATGGCTAATCTATAACAGACATATACCAGTAAGAGGCTGGGAGAGGCTTAATAAATACCTATTTTATCTCAAGGAGAGCAAGGTAAAAATACCTTAATAGTGGTCTTGACATGAGTATAGAATTACTCTGTTATCCAGGTGCTTAGCTCAGGAGACATGGGAAATACTTAAGCATGAAATTCTGAAAGAGAAACACTTGTGATGAGAAATGAAAGGGGGGAGGGTGATCTATAGAGACAAATGCAGATGCACAAAGAACTCAGTAACCAATTTAGATTTTAAAGTGAAAGAATATGGAAGATGAATATAAATGCAAGTATGGCCATATAAGAATAGTATGAGAAATACAATGATCCCAAGACAAACCAAGACTCTTAAGAATAATAGCACTTAAAAAAGTTCATTGTGGAAAAGGGGAAGGCATAGGATTTCTGCTTTGGGTGAATGGAATGATAAGAATAGACAATAAGCAAGAAAGCAAATAAATATTAAGTACCTGCTATGAGCCAGATACTGGCTTAAATATTTGACAAATGTTACCTCCTTTGATCCTCACTTCTCAAGGAGGCAGGTGCTATTATTATTCCAATGTTATAGTTGAGGAAACTGAGACAGATAGTAGTGAAGGAATTTATTCAGTCACATAACTGTAACTATCAAACTAAAGACATACAAAGCTGAAGGAAAATTTGAACTCAGATTTTCTTTACTCCAGGTCAATGCTTTAACCATTATATAGAAGGTAAAATCACTCAATTCTTTTTAACTTCTGTTTTATCTTCCAAGGAAAATAACTTTTGGATTGGAAAGGACAAAACAAAAGTAGTTGATAAGGAGTTGAAGTCTAAGATGAGAGAGTATATGTTGCATTTCTTGAATTCAAATCACCAGATTCAGATGAATAAGATTGGTAAGGTCAGTATGTAATGTAGATGTAATAAATTTGTGTTTCAGAAAAGGTTTTTCACTATATTAGGTCATTCTGGTGCATATTATAAAATGCTATGACTAAGTAGAGTTAAATGAGGTCAAACTTATAGAACTGGATCCCAAGAATATTAATTAATTGATATATACCAACTTTAGGATGGGCCTCAAGTGGAGTGTCAGAAGGTTCAAGGCATCTTTGACAGTTTTCTATTTATTGTTTAGCTTTGATGAAGTCATAGATAATATGCTTAGCAAATTTATTGATAACACAAAACTGGAATTGCTTATAAGATGGATGACAATCTTAAAAAAAGAATTCTAGGGGCTAAGAGGATTACTTGAATCTAACAAAATGAAATTTAATCATGAAAAATATAAAATTTTATGCTTGAGGGCAAAATGTCAAAGAATCAAATAAGGAACCATTGCTAGATGACAGTTTGCATATAAAGTAATGTGTAAATTTTTCTTTGACTAAATTTTCAGTATGGGTTTGTAATTATTACATATAATATTATTTTTGCTTGGACTGCCTTCAGAGGGTAGAGTGTCTAGGAACTGAATGGTGATTGGGCTAATTGTCCCACTGTACTCTGCCTTCATTAGGACAGATGAGGATTGAATGAAAGAGCCAGATATATCTAGCCTAGAGAGGAGTATTTTAATGACTTTACTATGGAAGAAGAAGTGTTGAACTACTCAGTCCAAGAGGGTAGAATTTGTAGTGGGTGGAAGTAGCAAAGAGGATGCTCCTAAAGGGGACTGGCTACATCAAGAAACTGATGTGTTCCTAATCACAATAGTGACTGAGGCCCCCTTCTGGGAACTGCTATATCATGTGGGTAAGATGGTCTTATCTGAAAAATCCAGGCTGCACAAATGGTTTATCAGTCTGGGTCAGCCTGGCTGGGGCCAGATTTATAATTGACTTGACTTCAAGGGCATTTAGAAGTTGTTTGTTTTTTTTTTTTATAAGAAAAGGCTTAAATTTTAATTCACAGATACTGCAAAAGTTCACACGTTAGTAAAAAAAGTTCACAAGCTACTATACAGAGTCCACAGATGAATACAAAAAGTTCACAGGTTAAGTTTTTTGAAGAAGCAACAAGAGAAGAAATGGTCTGAAACTGGGGCTGATAAGAACATCAAGGACAACTAAGAGGGAAGAAGAGTGAGAGAGGTTGTTTGGGGGAATCGCACTCCCCCACAGTGCTGCCTTCACTGGAAGACAAACAACTAGAGGATAAGTAGTAGAGAAGAGCAAAGGGTGGGCATGGGGAAGTCACTTCCCCCAAGAGCAGATTATCTTCAAAGTCAGAGAAAATGACACTTAAGAGTTTAATAGAATTCAATTGCAAGTGGGTCTTTATCTCTGCAAAATAGGATAGCTCAAGGAAACAGGGGACTCCACATCTTGGGGAGGGCTTCTTTATAGTTTTAAAGTACATATTGGATAATATCTTGCCAAGAGTATGGTGGTGGTTTTACAAAGAGTGTATTAGATCATCTCTTAGATCTCTGAAATAGTTTTATAATTTCAAAAATCTGAGGTCCTTACCATAATTCTATAATTTATCAAATTTCTTGTAGCTCTGCTAAAGTCTATCTTAGAAGTAGATAGCTGAAATAGTGGATAGAATATTGGACTTGGAATCAGGAAGATCTTAAGTTCAAATGTGACCTCAGACACTCAACCATAGGGCCATAGATAAATCACACAATTTATGTTTGTTCCTCATCTGTAAATGAAAATAATAATAGTATCTGCCTCCCAGGGTTGTTATGAAGATCAAGAGAGATAATATTTAGAAAGTATTTTGAAAGTCTTAAAACATATAAATGAATGGTAATTACCATTACTATTTATTGCTACTATTACTATTATTACTGTATATTTACTTGTTTAGTTTCTCTCCTCATTAGAATATAAACTTCCTAAGACTAACACAACAATAACTTAAAATCTTTCATTTTCTATTCTAGTATTTCTATACTATTCTAGTATAGAATTTTTAATTTAAATTTTTTTAAAAAATAATAATTTTTAATGAATAAATGGTTTATAACTTTAATCTCTTTACAATAGTTTTTCTGGTTTCAAATTTGGCCTCAGACACTAAGCAGTTCTACGTGACCCTGGGCAAATCATTTATCCCTTTTTACCTCAGTTCCTCATCTGTAAAATGAATTAAAGAAGAAAATGTTGAATTATTCTGGTAACTTCAGGAATAAAAACTCAAATGAGATCATGAATGAGTTAGACACCAAGAAAGTGAAATGGAACCAATAGTGTTTACAGATTGAAGAGACCTAAGAGATCTAATCATCCCCTGTATTTTGCAGAAAAAGAAAATAAGGCATAGAGATTAAGCAGTTTGACTAGGGTTCACAGATAAAGTAAAAATAACAGATATAGGATTCAAACCCAGATCTTCAGATTACAAATCTAGATCTATTGTCCTTATTTTATGCTGCTACTAAACTTTGCAGTTCATTGTCATGTTGGTCTCCCCAGCTTTCACTCACTTCAAAACTAGCAGTTTTAGTTTTTTACTGAAGAGAATATGAATAGTTATAGATTCTGAACAAAGATATAAGTAGGCCCCCTAATTACAATGGAAAGACTGCACTGCAAATAGATTTTTTTCCCATATTACAGGTTTTGTCACAGAAAAAGTAGATTAATATAGTAACAGTTCATAGTAAATGGACATTAATGAATGCTAAATTACCAAGAGATTTCTACAAAACTACACAGTACAGCTAACCTCACACTCAGAGTCCCCAGTGATTAATGTATTGTAATGAATACCAAAGAAATTAATAACTATTTGTCATTTACCAAAAGAAAAAAAAGGTTTGGCGATTAATTTCATGCCATTTTTCTCTTTTCATTTGTCAGGAAGGTGAGATCTTAGAATTTTAATGCCTAATGTGGAGTGTGAATTAAAGAGGTAGTCTTGCCATGATAGACCTTTTCAACATTCTATTTCTTGATTGGTTGATCCCATAGACCTTTCCCTAGCAATATTTAGGACATAAGTAGAGTGAGAAGGTAATGTCAGTTGGAGAGACTGAGGAAAAAGAAGAAAAATTTTAAGGCACACTTTTATAACTCATCCACTTTATTGAAAATTCAGATTTTCAGACTATTCATTACCTTGCCAAACATTGTAATGAGTGTAGAATATGGCACCACATAAATCTATTCTCTTGACAAATAATGTAATGAAAATAGTACAAACTTGAAATGATCACTTTATGATCTGAAGACTGTATGAAGAAAGCTATGGTCCTTAAAATGTTACAATACTCTTTTCTCCTTGTACTGAAAACAAATGGAAAATTTTAAACATTTGGTTTGGGGAGAGAGAGAGAGAGAGAGAGAGAGAGAGAGAGAGAGAGAGAGAGTTTGTCTGTGTGTGTATGTGAGTAACATTTTCTTTGGCCAATGATCCCACCCAAGTAGATTCTCTAAGGATTAAATGAAAACTTTTTTACTCATAAAGACTGTGGTTTGTTTGTTTGTTTTTAGTGCTGTATCCCTGCGTATGAGCACTAATTTGCAATTAGTTTGAATTCTCCATTATTTTGAAAGACATTGAAACTTTTGCTTATTCAGTAAGTATTTGATGAGTATTTTCTATAAGTTTACCTCTGTGCCAAGCACTAGGGGGACTGTGGACATAGAAATATAATACATGGTCTCTGTTCTGAAGGTATATTACTACTTTTTAAATGAAATGACTTTCTGAGAATGAAATGGAAGGGATACTGGGGAAACTATAGTAATATAATAAATAAAACACAATACAAGCATGCTTATAATTTAAAAATAAAAAAAAAGAAAGTAGAAAAGTAGATTCCCTACTTTTGGTCTCCCTCTCCTTTACAATTTTGTTAATTCTATAGTGTTGAATCTATATATACAATAATAGCAGGACTCTTTCCACTCCAGAGTCAGTCATCATAGTATCTATCAACCAGCCAATCAACAAGTTTTTAAGCTCATTATTTGCTAAATACTGTTCTTAGTATTTGGAATCCAAGGAAAAAAAAATCTAAAATAGTCCAAGTCCAAACAGAATGACATGTAACAGAATAAAAGGAATATGTTAAAAAAAATAAATTGAACTTTTTTAATTGGAGACAAAATGAGTTCCCTTCCTTCATTCCCACTGGTTCCTTGGGACCAAATAGGTTTGTGTTTGTGCTATGCTATTTATTTTTATTATTATTATTTATTATTTTTTAAATTTTTTTTAGATTTTTTTTGCAAGGCAATGGGGTCAAGTGGCTTGTCCAAGGCCACACGGCTAGGTAATTATTAAGTCTGAGGCCAGATTTGAACTCAGGTACTCCTGACTCCAGGGCCGGTACTCTATCCACTGCACCACCTAGCTGCCCCTGTGCTATTCTATTTATGACTGTAGATATGGACAAAATTGAATTTGTTACCCTGGCTCTAGAATCATGGGATTAGAGTTTAGAGGGGACTAAGAACTAATCTCCTTTTTTTTTTTTCAAATGAGGAATTGGATTTAGAGGAGAAGAGTAATTAGTTGAGGTCACTCAGATATCAAGCAGCAGAACTAGGCCCTAAACTTGGGTTTCAAGTCCAAGACTAGAACTCTTTTTTCATACCATGCTTTCCTCCCTTTTCCTTTCTTAAAAATATATATTCCCTCACTAGTCTGTAGTGGCAATTGAAATTTTTATTCCTAGAGTTTTATCTTTTTTGGTCCAAAAAACTCATTATTTAAGTTTCTACAATTAAGATACAAATACCTGATGATAGTATAGGAAACTGAGCTTTTTGAGTATTTTGGTGTACCCTAGTTTGCTAGCTTCATTTGTCATAAGGTGGGAGTTTTGGTCTGGATTCTGGAAGACTGGAAGACCTCCAACATGAAAACTGACCAGAACCTAGGCCATCAGCTATAACCATGGCCTAGGACTACTAGAAACCTTGAGATCTTAAAATTAAGGAAGTTGGATAAAGAGGAATGAAGGTAGGAGGGTGCTAGGGACAAACTTGCCCTGCTTCATGATTTTGCCAGATTGCATTCTACTCTATGAGGCACTAATATCATTCAACTTTAACTTAAAGTGCAGTTTTAAAACATTTTTCTCTGCCTTGGTTCTATACATGATTGTATCTACAAGGAAAACAGTAAGGATTAGGATAAATCTCGCCAAGCTGAGTTTATCATATAGAGAGAAGGTCTAGGAATATACTCGATTCAGAGTAGGACCTTGGAATCTGAGTCCAGGTAAATGATCTGTTAGTAATGGAGTGATATTTGTCTTTACTTCTTGAAGAAGACCATGACATCAGGGGGGTGATTTCATGACAAGCACAGGGATTGGGTTTGAGTGAGTGGGTGTTGTGATATTACACCAGCCTCACTTTCTCCTCCATAACTATCTGGGTCCAATGGTCAAATCTGGATCAGTATGAATGGAGATGGCCCTGGATGTGAGACAATGAGGATTAAGTGATTTGCCCAAGAACACACCACTAGTAAGCATTGAGTGTCTGAGACTGGATTTGAATTCCTGTCTTCCTGACTACAAGGTCAGTGTTCTATCCACTACACCACCTGGCTGCCCTCAGTAATAGAGTATATCCAAGTAGGGGAGGTCAGAGAAAGGCATGAAAAACAATCAAGTAAGTATGCATTTGCTGGGGCAAGTTATACAATCCCAAATCCATGGGGTTACAAGTATTAGAGGTCAGACCCTAGGCAAATAGTTAAGAAAAGAAATCTGAAGCAGACTAACACCATATAAAAATAAAATACAAATAACTACAATAATGCAAATGGAAAGAATAACAGTAAAACACCTGCATAGCCAGCTCAGATCAGAAAATTGGGAGCACATAAGATAGAGAAGCAAGCAGCATCTATCAGGAAACTATTAAAAAATTTAAGCATTCAATCTATTGCTCATTGCTTGGGGGAATGACTAAAGAAGTTTTGGTTCATGCATGTAATAAAATATTAGTGTACTGTAAGAATGGATGGATATCATGAATAGAAGGAAAACATAAAAATGTTAGAAAAAAAGGAGAACTTTGAAATTGAAATACAATCATTTACAACAATGTAAATGAAAGGAACATCAAAACAATAAAAAATAACTGATTATAAAGTATTTTGAAACCTTGGTTTCAAAGTATATTTGGAACTTTGGTTCCAAAATAAAAAAAAAATATGAGAAACTGTTCCCCACCCTCTTTGCAGAGGTAACCAACCATGAACAAGTAACTCTAAATATATCATGTATTTTTTATGTGGTGGTTAATTAAGATGTGTCCCCAAAACCCCAGTCCTGATTTCTGGAAGGGGTCATAGAGGGAAATGTAGGTGATCTAAAAACAAAAGCTATCAATAAAAATGTATTTTTAAAAAAATTCCATGCACATATCAAATTCTAGTGGCAATTAAAATTCTGTCTTACTTTGAAGGATCTGTGATTCAGTGGTATGAGTGGACATTCTCTATAACAGTGAAACAATTTATACTTTATAAACTACCATGGCCAAAAAAATTCATCCCCTTCCAGGGAGGTGATAAATCGTTCTGCACTCAGCTGAGTTGATATTTGGATGACAGATACACAGTCCTTCACTGAGTCTGCATTTGAAGTCTTTTCAGGGTTTTCTCTCTGCTGCTAATAATCTTTGGGAATCCATGATGGGAATCAGAGTAGGACTGTGGTAAAGTAATGAAAACACATTGTTTTTATTTGCATATTTTACATTACCTGATGTTTGTGTCTTTTATCATAATTTATCCTCTGCACACATTAAGATGCATCTGCTTGTCTTCAGTGTACTGAATGAAATTGGTAGCATTCTAAATGCAATATTCTTAAAATTGCTATGTTTTATAGTCACCATTGATAATGCAACTCACATTTCAATGAGATGCACAAAGCTGTTCCACTGTCCAGTTATATTTCATACTTTTATTACATCATAATTCTACTCAAAAGTCAGCATGGTGTGCAGTCTGACTTCATGTCAGATAGTCCAATGTACCTTTAAAAGACTGAATATTTAGGATTTTATTGTATCTTTTTTTGCCATTGAATAGTTAGATATTTTCTGCTTCTTCATATAATTCTTCTGTTTATAAGGAAACCACATGATAACTAGATATAAGCCAAGAATCTTGAACTATAGCACTTGATATATGGCTTTTCAGAAAGATCAGAAAAGCAGAAGTTTGAAATTAATATCTCTAGTCCATCTTCACAGCAGAGCAAAATAGAGACATGTAGAAGATCAGTATGTTGGGAGCTTAATGAAGAAATTATTAAATATGTGTCAAAGAACATTGATCTTAAGTGAATTCTATGCCTCTGTGTACATTTATAACCCACTAGAAACAAACTCCAAAAACCATTTCATTTTGGCAACAAAAATATTCCTGTTTCACTTTAGAATCATAAACATAAAAATTGTCCCTAGCTAGAAATTGGAGAGTGAATTAAGGTCTATTCAATTCTTGGTAATGAAATAATTTTTTTCAACCCACACTCAAAACTTCCTTTTTAGAACTCTCCATGCAAAGAGTTTTCTACCAAAGCAAAAATCTAGTCATGCCCATGGATTGCTTAATGAAATGCTAATACATGTAGTAATTAGCTATCAACTTATATTCCATCTGAATTCAGTTCTAAAGCTAGAACCATTATAAAACATCTCCCCAAAAGAATGAAATCACCTTGAGACCAGACAGGGGAAAAACAAAAAGTGAACAAGCAAAAATATGAGTCCTCCATTACTTGATAAAATTCCAGCACAGAAAATGTCAGAGCTAGTATAAGGTCTCCTAAGAAGATAGTTACAGAAAACATAAGATTAATATGAGATAAGATAGATTTTAAGAGGAAGAAGCTATTGGCAAATGGCTTCAGAGACCTTTCCAAATCTAAAATTCTGATTCCTTATTTTCATTGTTTCTTTCCCCAGATAAAAATAGTATATTGAAATACAAAATAAATGGTATGACTATCAGACCAAGAGTTCTATGCATTTAAAACACTTGTAATCACCAAAGATCCATATAAATGTTAGCTGCTAAGATATTAATTTGATATTTTCTGTGTTGAAATTTTGTCAAGCAGTAGAGGACTCACAACTTTTGTTTGTTCACTCTAATACATAAAGTTCTTTATAAATTCCTTTCCCTATCTTTCTAGGTTTCTTATACTATCCACCCTCACCCTTCCCTAATACTCTTTGATTCAGTCACAGCAGTCTCCTTGCCATTCCTGGAACAAGACACTCCAACCTTTCAGCTCTGAGACTTCTCTGGCTATTCCCCAAGGCCAGAATGCACTTCCTCTTCATCTCCTGGCTTCCCTAGCTTTTCTCAGGTCCCAGCTAAAGTCTTATCTTCTAGAAAAAACTTTTCCCAAGTCTTAATTTTAATGCCCTCTCTCTTTTAAGTACTTCCTACTTATCCTGTATACACTTTGGTTGAATAATCTTTTTATTCTTGTCTCCCTGATTAGATTGTGAGCCTCTTGAAGGCAGAGAGTATTTTTTGCCTATTTATGTATCCCCAGGGTTTAGCACACTGTTTTATAATATAGTAGGCAATTAATAAATGTTATCGACTAGTTGGCATTACATTATCATATCATAATTTATTTATTTATATAATTAGTAGCCAAATAATTTGTTTTTATTTTTTGCTACAACGTAAGTGCTACCATGACTACTTCTACTTTGTCTCATGTAGTGTATTTATTATTGGAAGTGAAATTTTTTAAGTTGATAGTTATGGACATTTTGATAACATTTTAAGCATAAATCTAAATTCTTTACCAAAACAGAGCAATTCACAGGTATATAAATGTATATCAAATAGTCTGTTTTTTCCTACAAATTCTCCAGCATTGAATTCTCTTACCTTTTGTCATCTTTATCAATTTTCTTTATATGAGATGAGATTTCATTTGAATGTATACTATTTGAAAAGCAGAATGATTTCTTTGATTAGTGTTTCGGAACAAATTTTCATTTGTGTCAATAATTTTAAAGTCTCTATTTTGAATGGTTCACATCATTTTACTACTTATCCATTGATGAATGGCTCTAGATCTTCTATATTTTTCTTAGTTTTATTTATAAACTCGATGTTACCCTCATCCCAGATCTAATGTTTGAAACAAATATTTCCCTAATCAATATATTCCATTCTTATCTTTTTTGCATTGCATTGCTTTTATTTGTCTAAAATCTTTTCAGATTAATATATAATCAAAATTGTGTCCTTAATCTTTCCCTTTATTTTAGCTATTTATGTTCATGAAAATTTTTTCTTCAACAATAACTATTTTTTTAATGTGTGTGTATCTATATACATATATATGTATATATATATGTATATATATATATATATATAGAGATAGATAGATAGATAGATATAGGGGTGTGTGTGTGTGTGTGTGTGTGTGTGTGTGTGTGTGTGTGTGTGTGTGTCTTGAAACTCAGGTCTTGTATCCATTCTAAGTTTAGTGTGATATGTGGTGTTATATTTATAATACTTTTCAAAGGAGTAGAAAATTCCACTCTCTTGAAAGTAAACTATTGTATCTTGTTTTACTGGCTAAAAAGAGCTTTCATCTAATAACATCTCCATTATTTGAAAATATAATGTACTATCTTTAAAATTCTTTAAAGGCAGCCTTAAAGTGCCATATTTTTGTAACCTTACGTACATATTTACTACCCACCTGCATCAAACTAAGAAATTTGTATGGTCAAATTTGGCCTGATTCATCATGTCTTAGGTGGTTCTTTCTGGATTGTTCATCTGCTAATATTGCCTAGCTGCCCAATTTTTTTCCCCTACTTCTTCCTTTTAATTTTTTTCCTTGACAATAGATATTAGGACTTGACTTTTCATCCTCTTAGTCAACCCTCTATTCATGGTTTTGTCAATTATCTTCTCCTTTATAACTCAGGTTAACTCTGTTGGGTAGTTGACTTATGTCTTCATAGAAAGCATTAGCTACTGGACTCAAGTGACTTTTGTCTCAATTATTACCACCTTACCTTGTTCCTTTTGACACCATTCTCTTTGTTAAGACTTTGTCCTTTTCCTTAAGTTCCTGAAGGTTTCCTCATTCCTATTTGCCTGCATTTTGGACTTTTTATTTTATCTTCGATTGTTTGCTTCCTTCTCCTTCGTGTTACCTTAGAGCACATCTAGTCCACTGCTTACCTACCCTGGCCTTTATACTTGAAAAATTTTGAATGTGGGCGGCAGCCAGGTGGTGCAGTGGTTAGAGCAATGACCCTGGAGTCAGGAGGACCTGAGTTCAAATTTGACTTCAGACAATAATTGCCTAGCTGTGTGACCTTGGGCAAGTCACTTAACTCTATTGCCTTAAGTAAATTAAAAAAAATTCTTTTGAATGATACTTTTGCTTTTATATTATAATCATTCCTCAGCATGGCTCCTTCCCTCTACCATGATAAGACCTCCCTTTAAATAATGGAAAAACAGTTTAGTGAACCATCTAAGGCAGGAACCATGTTAACAGTATGTGCAACATTCCATATCCCCAGTCTCTGTCTTTATCCCAAAAGGGAGTTGTGTTCACTTTTCTTCACTGGTACCAGGATTAACAATGTAAATACTTAGCTTTATTTTAGTGGGTTTTTTGTTTTCATTATTAGTCATTGTATTTCTTATGTTCCTGATTTTGCTTACTTGGTTTTATATCAGTTCCTATTAGTCTTTTCATTTTTTTCTTGCATATCTGTTTAATTAGCTATTTCCCAATTGATGGGTACTTACATTGTTTCTAGGTAATTTCTAGCTACCATAAAGAAAGTTGCTATAAATATTTTGGAATACAGAGGACTTCTCTGTTTTTTACTTCCTTATAATGTAATAATATAAAACTACTGTTTATATAGAAATTTTCATTTTGCAAAGTTCATCATATATGTTTAGTTGTGGGATCTCTGAATCAGAAGATATGAATAATTTTGTGATTTTTCTTTTCCAGTTGTATATTATTTGTGTATTATTTTGTAGAATGATTAGAATAGTTCACATCTACATCAATATTGCTTTATTATTCTTGTCTTCTGGTAACTCTTCCAAAGTTGACTTTTTATCTTTTATCATCATTATCAATTTCTTGCTTGTGAGAATAAATCACAGAATTGTTTTAATTTGCATTTATTTTATTAGTAATAATATGAAACAATTTTTCATATAGTTGCTGATAGTTTATAAGACATTAAAAAAACCTGTTCAATATCCTTTTACCACTTCCCTCACAGGTAATGTTTCTCAGTAATCTTCTCTTTTATAGAATGCCCTCCCTTCCTCTTGCCCTGCTGCCAGAGCCCCTTGATTACCCCGTACCCTGGGGCTCCAAAGTGCCTTTATCAGCCACTGCTGCCCATCATGAAGACTTCTATGTTTTTTCCTTCAGGCTTAATAACTTGCCTTTGAATCCTGCATTTACTTGTCTGCTTTGTGTTTGAAATCTGACTTAAGAGTTCCAGATCCTACCCTACAACCTTGACCCAGACTAACCTTACACCAATGAGTTGAAAGAGAGGGCCAGAGTCTTCCTTTTGATGTGCTGATTCTCAGAAGTCAATTGGATTGTCTAATTTTCCTTTCACCCTGGGTAGCACAGCATCATACCCTCTCCATATTCAACCAAAGGGCCTTTGAGACCTTCAGCTCAAATATTCAAGTCACATAAATTCCTAGTAGTTTTAAAACATGCTTATTATATAGTCTGGAAAGCCAAAACCTGATAAGGAAACTAGAGAGTGACATTTAAGGAAAACTGTGACTGCAGGGACATGTTTTGAAAGATGACTATACTGATTATCTACTAAGGATTTTTTTATGTTCCTCACCATGTGAGGGACACTTTCCTCTAGAAATAAGTCAATAATAATAATAATAATAATTCATATAATCCCATTCAGGGATTATAGAAATGAGTTCTTTATAATTCTGGTAAATGATTTGTAATTAACCTATCTTCCAAGGTACCTGCAAATAAAGTACCAAAATTCTGGCAGATGAAAGTTCAAATTGAATTGGATTAGGATCCAGAGATATTGCACTGAAAGGGTGGGGAGGGATATCTTCTTTTGGAACATAGAACCAATTTATGATAGATTGACATGAAAAATTGGATAGGCATAGATCTACAATTAAATGGTATTAAAAAGATAGATGAATGGGCAATATATTTGCAATAGTTTTTGACTGCCTGTAGTATTCCTTGTCTAAGTTGGCATCATGAGTATTTAAAAATGAAAACTTACAAAATCAAAAATTAGGAAGGTTTCCTGTAATGTGCTTCTCTTTGCCAGCTCAGGAACAGATGGAGCCTGGGCTAATACATTACATAAATGCATTTTTAGGTCAAATACTTTGTTTCTGTCCTTTGTAATGGTGATGTGCCAAGCAACAGAAGAAAGATGGGAATCCTGGGTGGTGAGTATAATTTGAATGTAAAGTGTGGACAGTTATGTGGGAGGTGGGAGATAGATGAGGAGAACAAAGAAAGTAGCTAGGTAGAGGTATTAAAGTAAGGCATATTTATTCATTTATTTAGAATATCTGCAAAAAAGATTTGAGTTTTTTAAAATTAAAATACTGAAAAATCATCATAGTGTGATTGGTCCATCAAAATGTGAAATGCATCCTCATGGAGTTTCTATTCAATCAAAAAAACTCACAACCTTCTAGGAAGGAATTGTTTTGTCCTGAATAGGACATACTATTTGAGTTAAAGGGAGCTGGGTGGCAATTGTTGTCAACCACTTAGAATGGAATAGTTCTTAATGCATATCCAACCCTTTATAAAAGAGGAAGTTGGGACCTCTAGAGTTTAAGTGTTTAAGGGACATTCAAGGTTACAGAGCTGGTGACTGAGAACTTGAACCCATATCCAGTCCTCTTTCCTCTATACCCATTGCCAACCAAACCCTGAATTTAGCTCTGAATTTCCTGGAAGGGAAGTAAAGGGAAGAAAATCTTGGGATTAAGACTTACTTTGTGATTTAGAGACATGCTTATTGAATGAGGGAGATAAACTGACTTCTACAAACAATGTGTCATGTGGTTCTTTGTATAAATTATTTTGAATACTAAAATTTTTTCTTTACCCATACTTATTCATAAGACTCAGGAATATTCTTTCAGATATACATTTCTTATATTGATGTATAGAATCAAAGGATATAAGATTAAATCTGAACTCAACAAGGGTTTTTCTGTGGGAACCTGAGATAATATGATTCAAGTTACATTCAGGGATGCCTTCTAATAATATTACTTAATTCAGGGATAGAGCAGAGAGGATGCAGAGGAAAAAAATAGTTAACATGGCCATTAGTTGTTTCTCTCATATACCAGCTGTCTCAAGAGAGTCTTTGGCAAGAGAGATGCTATTCTCTGATGAGTATCTGAAGTGCTAATATTCTGGGTTGTTGATTAATACCAGATGTACTGAAGGCAGGGTTGACAATCTGTTGTGAAAGTTTAAGAGCCTTATTTATACCATTATCCAAAAAGAAATTCATTTTCCTCCTGCCCAGAAGAGATGGGCTCAGGGCAGAGGCAATGTCTTTTGTGCCCTAGACTGTCTGAGTCATTTTTGTTTTCTTTTATCCCATATTTTCTTTCTAAATATGTCACCTTTTATATTTAGACCACTTATTCACTTGGAGCTTATTTTAATATATCATGTAAGGTATTTTAAACTTAATTTCTGCTAAATTTCTTTTCTGTTTAGTGCTAAAATTTTTAACCCTGGGGAGTTTGTGTTTTAGAGTTTTTCTAATTCTAGGCTATTATGTTTGTCTGGGTTCTTACACAGTAAATCTGTTCCATTGATCATTATTTCTCTTTTTAAAAAGAACCAAATAATTTTAATTATTACTACTTTGTACTTTGTTTTGAGACCTGGTACCACAAAGGCACCTTTCATTCCTACTTTTATCATTATTTCCTTTAAGGTTCTTGATTTTTATTAATCTAATCAGGATTTAGAAATGCATTATGTGACATGGACTCTTTTTCAGTCTGGTTAAACCCATGACCCCTTCTCAGAATATATTTAAATGCATAAAATGAAATATATTTGATTAATCAATTAATGTACATTTATCAAGAACTTATGTGCCAAGAACTGAGGATGCAAAAAAAAAAGCAAAAGCAAAATCCTGTATTCAAAGATATTATGATTTAATGGGGGGGGATAACATGCAAGTAAATAAATTCTTAACAAGCTATATACAGGACAAATAGGAAATCACTTAACAGAGGGAAGTCACTGAAATTAAGAGAGGTTAGAGAATGTTAGTAAAGAATGTACAATGGAGAGAATTCCAAGAATTGGGGACAGCCAGATAAAATGGTTGGAATCAATAGATAGAATGTCTTATTAGGGAGTAAAGTTTAAGAAGACTGAAAAAGGGGCGTCTAGGTGGCACAGTGAATAGAGCACCGGCCCTGGAGTCAGGAGTACCAGAGTTCAAATCTGGCCTCAGACACTTAATAATTACCTAGCTATGTAGCCTTGGGCAAGCCTCTTAATCCCATTGCCTTGCAAAAACCTAAAAAAAAGACTGAAAAGGCAAATGGGACCCAAGCAATGAATGAAGAGCTTTGAATGACAAACATAGTATTTTGTATTTTCTCCTAGAGGCAATAGGAAGACACTGAACTTTTCTGAATAGGGGTTGGAATGGGATGAAGGATGACATAATTGGACCTGTACTTTACAAAACTCACTTTAGTGCATGAATAGAGAATAGATTGGAATGGAGAGAGACTTGAGGCAAGAAGTCCCAAGATCAGGTTATTCCAACAATCAAGGCATGAGATAATGAGAGTCTGTACTAAAATGGTGGCAATGTTAGAGAAAAAGAAAGAGATATACTAGAGAGATGTTGCATAGGTGAAATACTCAGGTCCTGGCAACAACTTAGATATGAGGGATGAGAGATATTGAGGAATCCAGGATAGTTCCTAGGTCATAAACCTGAGATATTTGGAGGATAGGGTTGCCCTCTAAAGTAATAGAGAAGGTTATAGAGGAGAGGTTAATGGGGAAGATGATGGATTCAATTTTGGACATAATTAAATTTGAGATATCTATTGGATATTTAGTTTGAGATATATAAAAGACAGATGAAGATGTGTGAATAGAAGAAAGCAAAAAGATTGGGTCTGGAAATGATTTGAGAGTCATCAGGTTAGAGATGGTAATTAACTCATTTGGTACTGAAATTTTTTTTTTCCTTTTGTCCCAGTGCTAGGACACAAAATTTGGTCTAAAATATGAATTTCATAAGGAATCAATTATAATTGCAATTTATGTTAAACTACCCTATTAGTGAACCTAAACAATTGAATAATAAATAAAACTTGCAGAAAAACATGTATTTTTTCAACAGAACATGCTCCTGTACCAAAAAAGTTAAATCCTTGGCAGCTGATGAGATCACCAAGTGAAGTAGTATAGAGGGAAAGAAAAAGAAGATGACCCAGGACAAAGCTCTTAAAGACACCTTTGATTAGAGGATATGAAACCAATTATTGTGAGATATAGCTGTCTAAGCATAAAAATATTTTTGCATATATGTATATAATGACAAACACAGATGTATACCTATGTGTATATATATGTCTATCTGTCTGTCTGTCTCTCTTTCTCTACCTCTCTTTGTGATTCCAGATTAAGAGTCTCTGCTTTAGTAGAAGTTTGTTATTTTTCACAAGTTTAAGTAACTTCTTGGTATTTTGATAAAGCATTCAATCTAGAAATTGCTATATGTCACATTATTATTTTTAATATTTTAACATGTTAAACCATAAACAGTGAAGAACTCTCCAAATATGTAAAGAAAATAAATTTAACTTTTAGTCATATAAATCATGAGTGTATCTTGGTAGACAAACTCCAATATATATATATATAATTTTTTTGGCATTTGTAGTAACTTGAATAGAATTTTTTTTCATATTTTTTTCTAATTTCGGTTTCTACTATAAAGAAAGGATAATGCTTTTTTTAAAAATTTTATTTTGTCCTTCAATAATGTTTTTTAATTGATTCTTTGGGATTCTGTAAGTAAAACAGTATAGCATCTGTAAATTGATATTATTTTCCTTCCTCTTTGACTATGATTATGCCTTTTAATCTCTTTTCTTGTTTTATTGTTATAGCTACTACTACGGTAAATGTTTTGAGACAATAAACATCCTTGCTTTATTCCCAAATTTATTTGAATGCCTATAAATACTATTTGATTACATGTAAAACAGATTCTTACTTTTAGATATCACTGTCACATTAAGAAAAATATTATTTGAGTTTATGCTTTCTAGGGGTCAGTTTTTTCTGAAGCTATTTACGTGGTCTTGTGATTTTTATTCTTATTGTTTGTAATATGTTGTTAGGTTTCCTAATGTTCAAAGTGTTTTATAATAAATGATTTTGAAGGAAATACTATAACTTCTTTGCTAACCTAGTTTTTATTATTTTTACATCAATATTTGGTAGTGATATCAGTCAGTGGTTTTCTTTTGCTGTCTTCTCTCTAACTGGTTTCTGCATAAGGATTATATTTGTCTCATTAGAGACAAATAGTCCCCTTTTTTATTTTTTTATTTTGTAATTTGATTTGTTCCACCCACCCCTATGCCACAATCATATTAGTTAATCCTTTTTTTTATTGGTCTAGAAATAATCCTTACATTACATTAGATTTGGATTGCTTTCAATTTTGTTTAGCACCAGTTCAATTTTCAGAAGTTTTACTTGTATATTTGTTTGGGGAATATTAAAGTGTACATTTCAACCACAATTGATTCTCTTTTACTGATGTAAATTTTTCTTTAAGGGATAGTGTGACTGCATCCCATAAACTCTAGTATGTTTTTTCACTGTAGAGAAGGGACTGATAGCATCCACCATCTGCCAAGCAACTGCCATTGACTAGAAAGGTAAACTAGTTTATCTGAGACACTGGGGGGATATAGGAAGCAAGATATTCTTTTTTGTTCTTTTAGATTTTTCAAGGCAATGGGATTAAGTGGCTTGCCCAAGGCCATATGGTGTCTGAGGCCAGATTTGAACTCAGGTACTCCTGACTCCAAGGCCGGTGCTCTATCCAAGCCTCCCCCAAAGCAAGATATTCTTGAAAAGTCAAAGCAACACCACCAGTTTGATCTCCCATTTCTCCTCATTCCATACTAATCCATACTCTACAGAGTTGTCAATTGATTTTATTACTGTAAAGTATCTTTCTATCAAACAAATTTAAATAGCTCCCTGTTACCTATTGGATCAAATATCCAGTTTTTTATTTGGAATTTAAAGCTTCTCACCTCTTTCCTCTATTTCCAATGTTTTTGCACTTTATTTACTTTCTTGCACTCAACAATCCAGTCATACTGGCTTACTTGCTGTTTCTCACAAATAATGTTTCATCTTCTACCTCCAGGCCTTCTCTACCTGAGAACTCCATTTTGGAGAACACTTCCTCCTCACCTCTGCCTCTTGGAAGGCTCCCTTCAAAAGTCAGCTTAATGGTGATCTTCAGTATAATTCCTTTCCTACTTCCCCAATGTCTGCTGCCTTCTTCTTTAAGGCTACTTAGAATGCATCTTGTGTATATGATTTATCCTCATATTTTCTCCTCCATTCAATATAGTATTGGAAATGCTAGCAGTAGCAATAAGAGAAGAAAAAGAAATTGAAAGAATAAGAATTGGCAATGAGGAAGTAAAACTTTCACTCTTTTCAGATGATATGATGGCATACCTAGAGAACCAGAGAAAATCATATAAAAAACTCCTTGAAACAATCAACAAATTCAGCAAAGTAGCAGGATCTAAAATAAACTCACATAAATCATCAGGATTTCTATATATGTGAACACCAAAGCCCAAGAGCAAGAGATAGAAAGAGAAATTTCATTTAAAATAACTGTAGACAACATTAAATACTTGGGAATCTACCTCCAAAGACTAACCCAGAAACTGTATGAGTACAATGATAAAGCACTCCTCACCCAAGTAAAGTCATATCTAAATAATTGGAAAAATGTCAAATGCTCATGGTTAGGTTGAGCTAATAAAATAAAATGACTATTCTAATTCAGTGCCATACCGATCAAACTACCAAATAACTACTTTATCAAGCCAGAAAAAAAATGGTAATAAAATTCATCTGGAGCAACAAAAGGACAAGAATATCAAGGGAACTGATGAAAAAAAAATGTAAAGGAAGGTGGCCTAGTTCTACCAGATATAAAACTAAACTCTAAAGCAGTAGTCATTAAAATTGTCTGTTACTGGTTAAGAAATAGAGGAATGGATGAGTGGATTAGGATAGGTTAAAAAAAACTGCAGTAAATGACTACAGCAATCTGATTTTTTGACAAACTCAAAGACATCAGCTTCTGGGATATGAACTCACTATTTGATAAAAATTTAGGGGAAAATTGGATAATGGTATGGCAAAAACTAGGCATAGATCCACATCTCACACCCTATACCAAAATAAAGTCAAAATGGGTACAGGATTTATACATAAAGAGTGATACCATAGATAAATTAGGAAAAAGGGATAAATTTATGACCAAAAAAGAATTAGAGTACATTATAAACTGCAAAATGAATGATTTTGACCATATGAAATTAAAAAGTTTTGCACTAATAAAATCAATGCTGCCAAAATTAGAGGAAAAGTAGAAAGCTAGGAAACAATCTTCACAACTAGGAGTTCTGATAAAGGTAACATTTCTAAAAATATATAGAGAATTGCATCAAATTTATAAGGTCACAACTCATTCCCCAATTGATAAATGGTCAAAGGAAATGAAGACAGTTTTCAAATGAAGAAATGAAAGCTATATATGAAAAAATGCTCCCAATCACTATTGATCACAGAATCTGTTATCATTTCATACCTATCAGAATAACCAAGATGAGAAAAAGGGAAGATGATCAATGTTGGACAGGTCATGGGAGGATTGGGACATTGATGCATTGCTGGTGGAATTGTGAATGGATCCAATCTTTCTGGAGAGCAATATGGAACTATGCCCAAAGTTTAATAAAACTATTCATACCCTTTGACCCAGAAATTCCAATTTTAGGTGTATATCCAGAAGAAATTACAAAAAAAAGTCCATGTTCCAAAATATTCAAAGCAGCTCTTTTTGTAGTGGAAAAGAATTGGAAATTGAGGGAATGCCCATCTATTGGGGTATGGCTAAACAAGTTATGGTGCATGAATGCTATGAAATACTATTGTTCTATAAGAAACCATAAATGGTTGAATTCTAGACAAGAATGGAATGACTTTAGGGATCTGATGCTAAGCAAAGGGAGTAGAACCAAGGGAACAATATACACATTAACAACAACATTATGGAATGAACAACCTTGATTGATGCAGCTCCTCTCAGCAGTTCAGAGAGATAGGACAACTGTATTTGACTTTATCCCCATTCAGATGAAGAAAAACTAAACAAAATAAAAGACACTGAAAAAAAAAAAACCCTTCAAATCTGATGAACACTTTATAAAAATTATCTCTTATGTATCTCTTTCCCTTAATCCTAATTTCTCATGCCCAAAACTACTAATTTGTAAAAATTTTTATCAAAATATTTATGTAAAATGCTAACCTGACTTTCCATGCTGAGGAGAGGGTGGTGGGAAATTTTGTAACTTGGAAATATGCATGTGCATATGGATGAAAATAAATTAAATTTTAAAAATAGGAATAAAAAATGTGAGTTTCTTAAGGGTAGAGGAGACTGTGTTTGCTTTTACTTTGTACCTAATATGTAGCACTGTTCAGGGAACATAAGAAACCTTATTAATTACTTTTTTGATTGATTTTTCCTCAAAAGTTCTAATTTTCTACTTTATCTTTTCTTTAATTTCTGCCCTCATTTCTGTTGATAGGACTATGCTATCTAGGACACCCAGAGTTCTGTTAACTCACAGTACTTTATTCTATAAAGCAATAAAAATAACTCATTTTTTTAGCCTTTTCATAATGGATATCTGGTAAAGTTCCCCACTTCTTCACCCCCCTACCCTGAAATTTCAGGAGTTAAAATCATTGATCATGCTAAGCTCATGATACATGGAGGAGGAAAGGGCTACTAGTAGCTAGCTAAGCAGAATGCTAAATTCTCAATTGTGATACAACCAGAATATCCTGGCATCTTCCTCTCCCATATAGTTCTGCATGGGGTTGAGGAAGGTAGTAGAGACTGAACAAGGTAATTTTGGTTCTAAAGGGAGCTGTTTTTGATTTACCTGACAATGAACCAGAAGAGAGTGATTATTTCTCATTTACCTTGGGTTCATCTGAGAATGAAGTCAAAGCAATTCATGAGATAATAATATGGAACCAGATTCCTTAAATAACTTCTATTTACTCATCTGTTTACATGTTATTTCCTTCAATGAAATATAAGCTTATTGATGACAGGGACTAATTTTCATCTTTGTAACTGAATGACTAACATGTCTTGCACATAGTAGGTGATTAATGTTTACTGAATTTATTTATTGGTTGACTTGAAACTGATTTTCCCTTATTTCTATTCTATTGCTCTTTCCAGTACAGCACATTGACTTCTACATTGTGGTCCTTATAAGGAAGGATTCTTTAATTTCAACGGACATCCTGGGTAATGCCACTGAAATTCACTGCTCTAGTCTGCCATCTGTGCAATAAAATTGCTATATAAAACATTTGCTCAACTTTCAAAGCACATAATCCCAGTTAAGATGTAAGCATCTTTATGGAGCACAATTTCTGTATCCTACAATTAGTGGTGGTTAATGAGTTGTCTTAAAGGTTTTATGAGTACTTTCTTTTCTTTCTTTTTTTTTTTTTTGCTGGTAGCTTTTCTCTCTCTCCATTAAAAAGGCTTTTCTCCTTTGAACTACATTCATTAATATAAAGGCCACTTTCACTTTCCACAGCTGGTTTCCTTTTATTGTCTTTATTGAAATTTAATAGGGAGAAAGATGGCACAACAAACAGAGCTGAGGGAACCAGAATCTGGACAACCGCTTCTGCTGTTTATTTTTTATTTTTATTGACCTTTGTTAATGCATTTGCTACATGCTCATCTCAAATCCTAATGAAGATCATAAATGTATAAGCAGGTCCCAAACTAGATAGACAGTCAGGATTGGTTCTGCCAAATTAGAGTTGAATTAATAGAATTAATATTAAGATAAATAGGGAGAATTCAACAAAATTTTTATTTTTTTCTAGCCACTTTTGAGAAATAAGACAATCTACATACTATAAGTGAATTTTCTAAATAAAAGAAGCATCTCTTTTAGCACAATTTCTTTTAAACTACTTAATCTTTTGAATGGAAATCATTCTAGAGCATATTACATATCCTTGTCTTTTACAAAACATGCTAATGTAATTTTTGTTGAGATTGTTGTTGCTATAAGCATGAGACAATAGAAAAAGTGATAGATTTGGAGTCAGAGGATGTAGGTTCAAATCCTACTAGTCATTAACTACATATGTAGTGTCTTGCTTTGGACCTTGATCTCCCTTGGTTTCACATTTATGAAATGAGGGGGTTGGATCAGATGATTTCTTTTGACCCTGTTAGCTCTAAATTTTATATCCTTTTATATCTAGAAGTTTAGTGATTACCCTTTTTGACTACTTAATGACTTTTTTGGGGGGTCTAATCTTAGTTATCTGATAGGTTGCATGTGAATTGGTGCCAGGGGCCAAGAAGCCCCCATAAAAAGAGCAAATAAATTCCAGACATACCAGGAGCCAAGAAGCCCCCTGTCAGATAAGATAAAAGGAGCAAACAAAATTCCAGGCATACTAAGGGCCAAGATAAAGGAAGGTCACCCTCCATTATCAAGAACAAACTGACCACAGACTATCCCTTCTCTCAGGCCAAGGCATACCAACTCCACCCCTAAGCTAATCCCCTTGTTCCTTCTCTACAAAATATAAGCAGGTATTTTTCTCAAATAAACTCAGACCTTATCCACCATCCTTGGGTCTCACTCTCCTTATTCTCACCCATTCCATTTCAGGCTGGGTCCTCCTCGACACCCCACTTTTCTGCCCCGCGGGTCGGGGCACGTGGCGCCCAACGTGCGGCTCGAGGCACGGACTCTTGCCAGGCAGACCCCGTAAAGAAGAATCGTCGCGACCCCCTCTTATCGCTCCGGAGAGCCCCTCGAACAGGTAAGTGACGTCTGCCTCATTCTTTTCTCATGGGTTCCAAGCTGTCTAAATAACAGGTCTTTATACGGGACCTTAAACTGGCACTTAAAGACAGGAGAGTTAAAGTAAAGAAAAAGGATCTTGTTAGATTCTGCCCTTTTATAGATGAAGTATGCCCGTGGTTTCTGGTAACAGGACCTGAGATCCACCCAGGCAAATGGCTGAAAGTAGGAAGAGATCTTAATCAGAAATTGAAAATAGAAGGACCCGATGCCGTCCCTGTTTCAGCCCTTTCTTACTGGGGTCTTATAAGAGACATAGTGGAAAGCGCAACCAGGGACCCCACAAAAAAAACAGCTACTTTCAGTTGCAGAGTCCTGCCTTCGCCCTCTTTCGCGTACAGCCTCTATAAAGTCTTTGAAAGAAGAGGAAGCGAAACCCCCTAAAACTCCAGCTAGATCTCCCTCAGCAGCTATTGAAATCCCCCCAAGCAAATCCCTCTATCCTCCTCTCCCTTCTGAGCTAACACCAGCAGAGGAGCCCATAACCTGCCCAGTGTTTACAAGAAATAAGAATCTCCAGCCCAGTCCAGAGATGGACCCAGATTCAGAGCCTCCAGACCCAGGCGATGAGGCAGAACTTGAGGAAGAAGCTGCTAGATATAATAACCCAGACTGGCCCCTAGCCTCCGCTCCCCCTCCATACCTAACTGCCCCTGCCTTCCTGCCCCTGGGGCCTAATGCCCCTTTTACTCTCTCCACACTAGAAGCCATCTCCTGTGGGGTATATCTTCTCCCCTCCGAGTGGCTCAGGGTCATCCAGGCAGTACTTACACGAGGACAGTTCCTCACCTGGAAGGCTGATTTTTTTTTTTTTGATCGTTGTCAAACCATTGCTTCAACTACCTATAAAACTTCTAAGGGAGCTTATGAAAAACCCTCAAGGACAGGGCATTGTAGAAAGAGCCCACCAAACGCTCAAAAACATGATTACTAAATTACAGAAAGGGTCAGAGACACTCTACCCCAAGATTTAACAATGCTAAAACTATTCTTAACCATGCCCTCTTTGTCCTCAATTTCCTCTCCCTTGATGCTAATGCCAAATCTGCAGCAGATCGCCTTTGGCATTCCACTACTGAACACTTTGGCATTCCACTACTGAACACAACTATGCACAGGCTATGTGGAGAGATCCCATCTCCAACAAATGGCAAGGACCTGACCCAGTCCTTTCCTGGGGTAAAGGACATGCCTGTATTTATGATTCATCAGCTCAAAATGCTAGATGGCTACCTGAGCGTCTAGTAAAATCACATAATCCACCCAGGGAACCCCCTGAGGAATCCCCCTCTGTGCTCTCTTGTAGATAAAAGATCCAGCATGAAGGCACTCCTCCTGTGCCTGCTCCTTCCGCTGTCCTGCTCATACCAACTACTTAACTACACTTGGTCAGTCAAAGACTCTCAAGGATTCCGCATCTGGAGTACCTCGAAAGTTGACTCCATGACACCCTGGCTTCCCCTGTACCCAGATCTTTGTCGATTATCCGAATGGAACAGTGGATGGGACGCAGTATGGGGGTCCGATGATCGCATGACAGGCTGTGGCTCTCAAGATAGAAAAGAGAGGCTTGGGACCCTCTCCTTTTATGTTTGCCCGGGATACCATCGCTCATCAGCCCCACAATGTGGTAGAATGGGGGACTTCTATTGTAAAGATGGGATTGTGAGACGACAGGAACTGGGTACTGGATCACCTCATTAATGCCTCTGTACAAGCTTTGACCCAGATACAGAATTCTTCATTGGAAGAATGCTGGATCTGCTATTCCTCTTCCCCTCCCTTCTATGAAGGTATTGCTCAATTCGGGAACATCACACACTCCAACAGAACAGATGATCTCAGATGGGGCACTGGGGAATCCCAAGGCCTCACTCTTGCAAAAATCTCAGGGAAATTGTCTCCTTGGCCCGCAAATGCTCCCCCCTCTTCAGCTAGACACAGTATGTAACCAAAGTACCCTTATTAATACTTCCTATAGATATGCTGTAGCCCCTCCTAATACCTATCTTGCCTGCTCATCAGGACTAACCACCTTTGTGGACACCAAACAATTCCTTGATAAAAAGGACTATTGTGTCCTTGTCTCCCTTTTTCCTCACCTAACTGTCCACTACCCGGAGGAATTCCTCCAATTTTGGGAACATGGAAGGGGTACCCTTATCAGAGACAAAAGAGAACCCCTGACAGCAGTTACACTTGCAGTCCTGATTGGACTTGGGTTTGTTGGCTCTGGTACAGGTATTGCCTCCTTAGTTTCCTCCAATGCACAGTACACCCAGCTTAGCTCTGCTATTGATAAGGATCTCTCAGAACTTCAAGCAGGGTTAGAACACCTAAAAGATTCTGTTGCCTCTCTAGCTGAAGTAGCATTACAAAATAGACGCGGTCTTGATTTGTTATTTTTACAACAGGGGGGACTCTGCGCGGCACTAAAGGAAGAATGCTGTTTTTTTAAGGATAAACTTGGCCTGGTAGAAGACAGTCTGCAAAGGGTTAAGGATAGCCTGGAAAAAAGAAAAAGGGAGAGAGAGAAAGGTGAGGCATGGTATAAAAATTGGTTTTCCACATCCCCCTGGCTCTCTACTCTGCTCCCAAGCCTTCTAGGCCCATTAATTGGCTTCCTAATTCTAATTTCTTTTGGACCATGGGCCTTCAGGAGACTGACCAACTTTATCAAATCCCAAATTGACTCAGCCCTTGGAAAACCAGTTTCGGTTTTATATCACCAATTGAAAAGCCAAGGGTCCTGTGAGGACCCCCAAATGGAACCCTTGAGGTTCGCTGCTCTTACACCTCGCCCACCTTGGTATGCGCGCATCTGCTCAAGGAAAGGCACCCCCTAAGGGCTGCAGTGATACCCAATGACGGGATTTAGTGCAACTCCATGACTTGGGAACATCAGATCCTACAGGAGATAACAAGGACCTTGCTAAGGTCCCCTCCTGGTCACGGATACCAAGCATGAAAACCAAGTTGCACAGCCTAAGACAGGGATCCTGCCCATAAATTTAAAATAAAAAAGGGGGACATGCCAGGGGCCAAGAAGCCCCCATAAAAAGAGCAAATAAATTCCAGACATACCAGGAGCCAAGAAGCCCCCTGTCAGATAAGATAAAAGGAGCAAACAAAATTCCAGGCATACTAAGGGCCAAGATAAAGGAAGGTCACCCTCCATTATCAAGAACAAACTGACCACAGACTATCCCTTCTCTCAGGCCAAGGCATACCAACTCCACCCCTAAGCTAATCCCCTTGTTCCTTCTCTACAAAATATAAGCAGGTATTTTTCTCAAATAAACTCAGACCTTATCCACCATCCTTGGGTCTCACTCTCCTTATTCTCACCCATTCCATTTCAGGCTGGGTCCTCCTCGACACCCCACTTTTCTGCCCCGCGGGTCGGGGCAAATTGGATTTGAGAAAGAAGGAGTTGTGCTATGTCACCAACCTCACTTTTTCCTCCTGAGCCACCTAGGTGCAGTGGCTGGAGATGTGGATCAGGACATGTAGAGATGGCCCTGGATGAGAGGTAGTTAGTGTTAAGTGACTTGCTCAAAGTCACACAGCTAGTACATATCAAGTGTCTGAGACCAGGCTTGAACTCAGGTCCTCCTGACTCTAGGACTGGTGCTCTGGCTGCCCACTAAGATAAGTGTAAAAGTCATAGGAATAATAGTATCTTCAGACCATAAATTCTGCTTCTAACTCACTCTCCCTCACTCTGTTCTCCCTGTCCTCCACTATCATCTAGGGCAACCAAATCCCTGATAACATAGAAAGGGAAATTCTTACCATCAAGTCTTGGTACCATCAAATGGTTCAATGTATGAAACTTATATGGTTTTATTAATAGAATACTATTAGAGAATGCACATCATCATCTGTTCTGCTTCATTGGGTGGTTCCATCTAACTTGTAGCTGAAACCTCCTATATCCTTTATCTCCCCTTATCAGAATATGAGTTCCTTGAGAGTAAGGACTTTCTATTTTTTATCTTCAATGCTTTGCACATAATACATTCTTTTTTGAATTTTGTTTTTAATTTATGGAATAAAATAAGCATTTTCACACAATTTGAAAATAATGCAATCTTAATAAATGATTTTCTCATTCATTCATTTATCCATTTCTTCATTATAAATGGGTAAGCTGTCATATTTTACACTTGGTTAATACATTATGTTTTAAAAAAAAACTTTAACTTTCACATATCATTAATCATCATCTTAAATGCTTTATATTACCATAGTGGATGACACACTTAACAAGAATTACCTTGGTGCAGTATCCTCCTTTTTAAACATAAATGATTATTAATATTATAGTTCTGTCCAATAGGGAGTTATTTTATAGAATTATATGGCAAGTATATAGACAAAATAATACAAGACATATTTTACTTTATAGACAAGAAAATTGACTCAGTGGAGTTATGATTTACTCAAGGTCACACAGTAAATAGCAAATCTGAACTTTAAACTTAAGAACTTACTTTGTGACAAAGTAATTGTCTTCTTTTCACTATGCAAAACTCCCTCTTTTTGTTCAGTGCCAGAAGAATGAAAGCTATTATTTGCTTTGACTCTGAAAAATGTTGTGCTCTTTTGACAGCTACAGTGAATTACTAATAGAAATGCTGGGGGAGTCTAATTTTTGCCAATCTTTTCCCAGGTTTGCATAGAAATGTTTGCAAATACACCAACACTCAACTGGTCTCATTTAGAGGAAGAGGAGTAAAGGGATAGATAGTAAAAATAGCAGATAATTTAAAAAAAAGCTATAGAAGGTAGTCTCTGACTTCTTCTGTCTCTGTTTCTCTCTATCACTGTCTTTCTCAGCTTTAAGTAGGACTGGGGGGTTGGAGGTGGAGCATGCTACTATTCCCAGGGCTGTTTGTTGGTGGCAGTTACTGAGCAGCTGTTGATGGTAGTGGTGAAGATGATGGGCCCTGTCTCAACAATTAATTTTTCTTTCAGTGATGTCTGGGGTGGGGGGGAGAATGACCTGGAAACTTGTCTGGTTATTTGAGGGACACTGCTGCTCCCAATGCTCTTGGGTTTAGTGTACTGGAATGTCATCACTAGAATCTAAGAAGAGATTCTAATTAAGGTGGTGGTGATGATGGATGGTGTGCATATATTACCTCCATGCTCTTCCTCAGGGTCTCTTATTGCTTCTATTAAACTTCCTTGCCTGCCCTGTGAATGACAATCGGTTGTCATTGGGGGAGGTGGAACTGAATCCTTCTCCATTGGCAAAACTTCTGTGCATAATGCCTGAGAAAGACTGGGCTGGATACAGGATTGGTGCAACCAACTATCAGGGCACCTGTGTTTATCTGCACCTTTTTCTCCCTTCTCTCTCTCTCTCTCTGTCTCTCTGTCTCTCTCTCCATACCCCCAGACATATATGTGCATATGTGTGTATAGGTGTCATCGATTTTAATAACTTGAACTCCAGTCCTACATTGCCACTTGCCTACTGGACATCTCTACCTGGATGTCCTTAGCATCTCTAACTCAACATATCCAAAATAGAATTTAAAAACTTTCCTACAAACACCTATTTCTGTAGAGGGCACCATCATTTTCATAATTTAGATTCATAATTTCACAATTATACTTAGCTTTTCCATCTCCTTTATCACTTACATCCAAGCATTTGTTGGATGAGCATTTGTTGTCCCCTTCTCTTCATTTACATGATACCACACCAGTTCAGTCTCTCATTACCTACTCATGGATTGTTGTAGTAACCACCTAATTAGTTTTCATTGGAGAGGAAAAGGGAATAAACATTTATTAAGCCAGGGATTATCCCAAGTGTTTCAGAAATATCTCATTCAATCCTCACATCAACTCTCACTTCTAATTATCCCTCTTTAAGGAAACTGAGGTAGACAGGTTAAGTAAATTGTCCAGGGTCATATAGTTAGTAAGTACCTATGGCCAATTTTGAGCATGGGTATTCCTGACCCTTTACCCAGTACTCTATTTATCCCTTGAATCTATCTACTTCATAGAGTCTGCTCTCTCTTAATACAGGCTTCCACAGAGCTGGAAAAACACATCTCAAGTCAAAAAATATTCATTGGTTCCCAATTCACCCATGGATAAAATAAAAACTTATGTTTATTGACTAATATTTACAGTTTGTAATGATTGAAATTTACAGGTTTATTCGCTATTATTTTCCTTTACATACAGTTTCTTTTATATGCATCAACAGAGCCTATTCCCCGTGGCTTGTGAATACTTAGTCCAGCGTGATTAAAATAGTTTTTTGATTAAGACATCTTAATAAAAAGGCACACCTCTCTCAAGGTGGGAGAGACCCCCCCCCCCAAAATGCTAGATGTTATATGCACTTTCAAAGGCTTTGTTCCTGCCCTTTCAGACCAATCATTGGCTGGGGTCACAATCTTTTTTTTTTAATTAAACAAGGCAGTGGGGTTAAGTGACTTGCCCAAGGCCACACAGCTAGGTAATTATTGAGTGTCTGAGTTCGGATTTGAACTCAGGTACTCCTGATTCCAGGGCTACTGCTCTCTGCACTGCCCACCTAGCCACCCCCTGGGGTCACAATCTAATTGATATAATTTGACCCCAAGTGTTTTGCCTGCCTGCTCATTTATACTAATGATCAAGATCAATTACCTCCTTGAGCACTGGCCAAGGTGAAGGGCAGACCCTAATTAAATTAGAACTAGATGGGGCAGACCTGGCCTAATCTCAGATTTTTTGATCAGGTGAGGCTAAATCTTTTGTCTTCATTCACTTACCTGCCCATAGGCAACAATAGAGGCAGACCCAGTCTTTGTAATGTAAACTAACAATTCTCCCTTCACATTCTTATGGAACTCAAACACCCCCAATGTTCCTCACACCCCATGCACTCTTTCCAAGTCTTCAATAATCCTTCAAGGTTCAACTAAATTCCTTCCTTCTTCCTAAAAATCTTCTCCTTTTCTCCCAAGTGATTAGTGCTTTATATCTCTTCAAATTATCTTTTATTTACTTATGATTACATATTGATCTTCTCATCCTAAACCTTATTCCAAATTAAATGTGATTTCCTTAGGGCAGAGATGATTTTGTTTTTGTTTTTGTTTTTGCATCCTCAATACTTAACCCAGTGAGTGCCCTTTACATATTTTTGTTTTATTTGTTTGTCTATTTGGGTTTTTTTTTTTGGTAGTCCAGAGGGAACCAACAGCAAAGTCTCTCTCTCTCTGCCAAAGCTGAATTAACCTCTTGAGAGGAACATTCTTTTTTTCTGGTATAAATGGGAGAAGATCCTCCTTATCCCCACCCTCCCTCACTTCCAGGGAACTAATAATTTTCAGTTTTGGGGATTCTGTGAATGAATCTAGTTGAGGAGTTAAAATGAATGCATTTAGGGAGCAGTTGTGTGCTAAATGGTGTAATGCAGATTTTAAGTTTATAGTCCTTCAGGAAATCTATATATATATATATATATATATATATATATATATATATATATATATGTTGTATAGCAGAAGGAAATTGGATCTTTGGCCCAGGCACCAATATAAAGACAGTTTGCTTTTAGGCTCCTCCTCCCATCAGGGCAAGCTTGGATACTTTAATTTACTTTGTCTCCAGACCCTTTTTCCTGGTGTCCACATGCCTACAAGGTGAACTACTCATCCTGTGTCATCTAGCCCAGGGACCTTACTTAATAGGAAGGATGTTGGCAGTGGGCCAAAGTTGGTACTCATTGAAGATTATCTTTAAACTCTCCTTTATTCTGGAGTTTTCTTTCCATTAGTAGGTGTTCTTTGAAGCTAGATTTCCCTGAAAGATCCCAACATCTCTTGAGATTCTCTCTAGTGCAGTCCTCTCTTCTCTCATGTGCTTTGATCAGGAAAAGGAATACTCCTTACCTCTTAGTAATCCTTTCAGACCCTCCCTTTCCCAATTGAATCCATTGTATTCAGATCCTAGTTGATGTCATCTATTGCTTTCTCATATATTGACTTTTCATTTCACTTATTTGATTCATTCTAAATCTTGTCTTGTTAAAATGCCTTCAAATGTTCCTTTTCAGCTTTCTTAACTTTGATACCTTGTTTTAAGCCTACTTCATCCCCAAGAGTGTCCTCCTCACTTCCCAGCTAAATTTGCCCTAGGTACCAGAATCTCTAGATACTATTACACACAATAATCACTACTAGGAATTTGAAGTGATTTTATAGTGGCAGCTTTGGGCAAGTAGTGAGAGCATCATATACAGAGGAAGCTTGATGAAGGTAGGTAGCACAGGAGTTGTACACACACACACACACACACACACACACACAACTAGAAGTCTTGGTGTACTTTTAAAGTTATGCTCTCAATATTTCATATGTATGTGTGCACACAATAAATGTTGCAAGGGATCGACCCAGGAATGCAGGTGTAAAAAGAAAACATATTTATTAAGCAGTAGTTTTCAAGACAAGGAAAGTGATAGAGGACAGCTAGGTGGCCCAGTGGATAGAGCACCAGCCCTGGAGTAAGGAGGGCCTGAGTTCAAATCTCTCCTGAGATAGTTAATATTTACCTAGTTGTGTGATCTTTTGCAAGTCACTTAATCCCATTGCTTTACAAAAAAACAAACAAACAAACAAAAAGAAAGTGAAAGAATGTTAAGAGAAATTAAAGGCCACTTGGACTTTAGTAACCAGAACCCATTCCCCAGGCCTGGAATGCACTACTTCCTAGGGAAGAAGAGGACTAGCACTGGCCAGAGGCCCCTTAAATGCCCCCTCAGGGTGCACAGGAAAAGGTGGTGTCCTGGAAGTTGTCCAAGTCCTGCACTGGAGAATTTGCCTTTTGGGCATAGTCAGGGCCTTGCATTGGAGAATTTGATTCTGGTTGGGTAGTCTTAAGATGATTTTTGTCATGCCTGTTTTTAATCTAGCTTGCCTTACCAATGAGAACATGGCCAGGATCAGACTGGAGATCAAGGTGGAGTGTTTTAACAGAGGGTTATGAGGATCAATAAGATTACAAGATTTTTACAATGCAAACAAAAGATTTACAAAATTTGTTTCCAATTAATACAATGTTTCTTATGGCCACGATTCCCTGTATCATATTTACATATATATGTATATGTGTATATATATATATATATATATATATAATATATATATATATATATATATATATTTATGTATGATGCAGGGGAAGGATGAAGAGAATTGTGAATGTAGAAATTGGGTAGAGATGTAAATTGACTACCACATACTCTTGAGAGGTAAATTGACTAGAAACAGAGAATTATGATTGTAACAGAAACAATTTGTAATCTGCTCAAACTGGGTAGAGATCCCCATTACCATTGATTCATTATTTAATGTAAAATTTGTATCCCGATCTCCTTAGGCTTCACCTTCTACCTAATTCCAGATGCAGTAAGGAGAACAGAGTTTACCTTTTGCCCTCTGGATGAGAGGCAAGACATAAAAACCTGGGTTGTACTCCTGCTCAGGCCATAGTCTTCTCTGACCTGCTGGTCTAGCCATAGCTGCTTGGCTGTTCTTTTATCTCTCTCTCTTTCTCTTTCTATACCCATCCCTTCCTATGTGTTGTAACTTCTTTTAATAAATTTTTGTTTTATTTCCACCATTGCTTTCCCAAGTCAATAATGAATCGAACTCAAGTACATATATATATATATATATATATATATATATATATATATATATATTTTTTTTTTTTTTTTTTCCTATAAGCATTTTACAGATTGGGAAATTGTTGAAAGTCAGGATATGTGAATTACTCAAACTCATCCCACAAGTCAGTGGTAGAAAGTAGACTTCTAGACCTGAGATATGCTCATGTTAAAAGACTCCCTTTAATAATCAGCAAAGTAACAATCTGTCAAACCATGTTAAGAACTTTGACCCTGATATATAGAATATGTCCTTAAACTGCTATGCTATTACCCTCCCCTCCCTAAAGTCCTGTGCTGGAGAATGTCACTGGATCATAACTCAGTAACAGGGTTAATGGAGATAGCTGAGGTCAACAGTGCCAAATCTGCAATCTTTAAATCTTCATCCATGGCAGGCAGTTGATATGAGTGATGTGGGAAGGTAAGGGCTTGGCAGCCTTCTTGTGGTATATTGCTTTGCATCCCCCTCATAAACCTTTTTATTTATTTTGTAGCTGTGTAAACTGCCTGACAGACCTTGTCCGGGAAGGGGGGCAAAAGAAGCAGCAGTTAGCTTTAGTCTCCAAAAAAAAGGAACTGGTAAAAATTTAACTTTTGGTACCTTCTACCTCCTTTTCTAAGCTTGTCTCCTATTTCCTGGTAAATCCTTTCCATTGCTTTCCAGACATCTGCTGCCTTCTTTCTGACACACACATTCCACTCTAGCTAAATGTGCCTGACAGTGTGTTATGTTCCATAATTACCTTTTTTTCTTCCCCTCACCTCCATTAACACTCCTATTCTCCATGTTCTAAAGATTTGAAAATTGAGGAAATTGGACTAGATCATCTCTTAGGTCTCTTCTAGCTCTACCACCAGTGGTGGGATTCAGTGGGTTTGTATCAGTTTGTAGAACCTAATTTTGAGTTCTATGAACTGGTTGTCAATTCATTTGAAACCCACATTTACCTAATTATCTCTGGAGAATGTCAAAGGAATAATAATAGTTCCTTAGCTTGACACTCTAGGCTATTCACTAGTTGATGCAATCCGGCTGGCCTCCCTTTTCATCTTTATCTGATCCAACTTTCCCCATCCTTTTTATTGCTGATTAGACTATTCAGCATCCTCCGTTGAAGTCCTTCCTTTATGATTTAGAATCCCCTCTCCCATTAACAACCTCCTCTTCCTCCAATTGTCCCTATTGATTTTCCTTTCCTTGAACTTTCAATTTGTTTGTAACTTTCTTATACATTATTTTAGCATTTTTTCTATCTTAAGAAATATAGTTCTATTGTTATTTTGTTTTTATCTTATTCTATAGGAATCTCCATAAGGGGGACCATTTCTTATCATAAAATTTTAATATAACCTAATATTTAATAGAATTATGTACATATATACTCCTTAATATTTATCAAAGTTGAATTTGAATGACTGATAATCTCTGTTTAATTATCCTGATAAAATTTTTTAAGACATGTTTTTTAACCCAAATGATTCTGTTTCTGAAGGCATGCTAGCAAGCCTTGGCCACCTGAGTACTTTAAAATACATTACACTCCACATTCACTCTGTCTCTAAGTCAGACAGGATCAGCTCTTCATATTTACACATACATATGTGTATTCAGCAGTTTTGAAATCAGTTTTGCCCACCCTAAATCTTGTACTTAGCATGAGCTGCTGTCCTTTTCCCCATTATTTAGGGCCTTGGTGACTTGATTTACAGCAAGCCTGACTGTATCTAATTGTCCTTGCTCTGCAGACTGAACAGTAGCCACAAAATGAACAAGGAGAGAGAGTTTTAGCTAGGATAAAATCAAATGGCAAAAAAGCCTAATTCTTGAGAATGATTTTACCACATATTAGAGAAAAACAAAACAGTTTCCCTCCCAAATATGTGGTAACTGAAGATTATATGTCAAGTCTGAGACAAAAATATAACAAAATAGATTGGGTAAGGCTAATTAGATACAAATTGTGTTTTCTATAGGCTTATTTGTTGTGTTTAATTTTTCTTTCTTCTACCTACAGCAGTTTTTAACCATATGTTATATGATGGATCCCTTTGGCAGTCTGGTGAAGCTTGTGAACCCCTTGTCAAAATAATTAATAATAATAATAATAATAATAATAATAATAATAATAATATAACAAAGGAAACCAATTATATTGGAAATAATTATCACAATATTAAGTTTTTAAAAAAAAACCTCATGGACCAGATTAGGAATCCCTGATCTAGAGTTTCTGTCTCATAAGGTTCACAGCTAGGATCTACCTTACAAACATTAATTCAGGGGTATATTCTTCCTAAATCTCTTGACTTTTTCATCTTGGACTGTGGACCTTATCCTATAATTTTAGATCCCAGTGATGGGATATATAGAAACTAATGCCAAGACTGGCTTCAACTTTAAAAGTCCTATAGGATTTCCATGAAATTATGGGTGAAGAAGAGAGCCACTCTGACAGAAATATGTTCAGGAAACATTGTTCCCTTTTCTTGGTTTTAGAGGTCATTGTGCATGATACTTAGGGGCACACGTGAGGACTGTGCTTCAAATAAAGCTAAATGACTCCTTTCTTTTTCTTTGAATAATAAATAACTGCTATGCAATGAGAAAAGTCATATACTGCAGTAGTGGAAATAAGTAACTGCAATCATATAGCAAGAGTTTAGCCCTATAATGAATTATTTATATTGAATTATTTGCAATAAATGGAATTCTAGTTTTGAAAACATTTGGACTTTTGCTTCCATTCAATAGATAAAATTTGTTGTTCACTTGTTTGTCTTGTCTAAATCTTTGTGACCCATTTGGGATTTTCTTGGCAGAGATAATGGAGTGGCTAGCCATTATCTTCTCTACTTCATCTTACTGGATGATGATGAAATTGAGTCAAACAAATTACTTGCCCTGGATCACACGGTGAGTGTCTGAGACTGGATTTGAACTCTAGTCATCCTGACTTCAAGTTAGACACTAGTTGTTCCTAGATAAAAGCTACTCAATTGAGGAGGGAAAAAAAAGATATATAAATGTTTCTAAAGGATGACAAAGAATTGATTTCCAAATAAACAGCTCCAACTCTGTCAAGAGAAGGAAAAAGATATACTATGTGTATGTAACTTCTGACTATTTTGAATTCTCCCCATTCCTGAAGTGAATCTTTTTGTTAACAAGGTTTTTCCAAAAATTTAAAGGTTTCAGGGTCTTTGTTTCTCTGAGCACATGAGTGGCAATGATATATTTCCCCATCATAAGCCTGCAATTCCCATTAGAGGCAGGTGAGAAATGGGAAATAAAACAAAAACTGACCTCAGCCTTTTACCTTTTGCAAATCTTCCAGCAAGGCCAGATGTGAACTGCATTTCTGGAACTGGCTTAACTGGGCCCCTAGTCAAACCACTCATCTGATGATATCACATTTTAATTAAAAGTATTTACTTTTGCAAAATTATTCAGGCTATCCCTTTGTGATTTTATGTAAATAATCTGCTTGTTTTTGTTTCTGTAACATTTTTTTCTCTCATTTTGGTACCTAATTTGTGACCTCATATTCTTATTTGTTTTATGTGTTATATCCTCAATGAAACTCTGAGCTCTCAGATGGCAGGGACCATTCTTCACCTACATTCCCTAATGCTAGAAGCAATAGTAAGTTCTTGAATTAAATTTTGGTATTATAGAATCCTGAGCAGGAAACTAAATCCCTTGGGTCATTGATGATATTTCCATCACTCCTAACAATTGAAGAAAGAAAAAATATTGGAAGAAAAGAGGGGTTCTAAACATAAGGTCAGAAAATGATATTTGCATTTCTGGAAAAAATTTGAGATATAGGAATTATGACTTCTTGGCCATAATAAAAGTTGGGAAAGAATGAAATTATTTGACTGTATACTTAAAGATCTAATCAAGATGAATTTAAAAATGGAGAGAGGAAAGGAGAAAACAGCACTTTTACAACATATTACTAATCTAGATAACAAGTAGGGAATTTACATAAAAAGACTAGTAACAACAAGAATCAGTAATTCCCAGAAAATATTATCTAAAGAATGACAAAGAATTGATTTCCACATGAACAGCTGAAAAGAAGGACAATACTGTTATCTATTACCTTAGTTACATTTCCAAAAATTTATAGAGTATATAGTATATAATAGTATAATAAACTATAGTATATAATAGTATAATAAACTAGCATTTCATAGGAGCATAGTTTTCTAGCTAGTAGGGCTCCTGAGTGGTCATGGAATCTATCTATCTTATTTGTCCAATGAAGAGACTGAGACTTTTTGGTTATGTCACTTAACCCCATTGCCTTGCAAAACCAAAAATGGAAACAAAAAAGACAGTGAGATCTTGAGAGTTGAAAGAACTTGCCCAAGATCAGATAAGTAATAAATGTCAGAGGTGAGAGATGAACCTCTTTCTTCTGATTCCAGTGTCCATGGTCTCTCCTTAGTGACTGAGCACTGAATCATTGAAGTAGATATTGTGCCTGTCTACTTTGTGGATTACATGAGGTTAAAAATGTTGAAAAATGGATCTAGGATCTAAAAAAGATCTTGACAATCTAGAATTATCTAGAATATAAAAAGATACAATCAAAGATTGATCAGCTGTTGTCCTGTTAGTTCTCACTCTGCAACACCTTTTGCTTGTCCTGTTTTTCCTTTTCTCTCTCTACTCAAATGGCTACCTCTGAGGATCTACTTTCCAGACTATTGTACAACCCTCTTAATTGAACTCTGTGAATTGATATTCCAAAAGAATATATCTAGCTGTATTACTACACCATTCACTAAGTTTCAGTGTCTCCTTTTCATCTTTAATTAAATTGAAACTTGTTTAGCATTTAAAACTTTTCACAATCTGTCCTTCCATATTTTTGGCTCAATAGAGACAAATGTAAATCTTGGCACTTGGATTTAAAAATTTAATTGCAAAAGTGCAGGCCAGAGGAAATATGAATGAACAAAAGTTCATGTTTGAAAGATATGGGAAATTTAATGAACTTCAATATCATTTTGAGTCAAGAATATGATATTAAAGCAAAAAAAGTCAATGCTATCTCAGGTTGAATTAATAGAAAAATAATGACCCAATACTTTGCCCTGGTCATACCACATTGAAAATATTATATTTAGTTCTGGCCACATTTTAGGAAGGATATTGAAAAGTTGTAGTATATTCAAAGGAGAACAGCCAGGATACTAAAAGAACTCACAAACTGTTGTGTAAGGATTTGCCTTACATTAAAGAACTAAGGATAGAAGAGAAGAGATTTCTTGTTTAGAGTTGGAATGGGGGGGAGGTCTGATGTAAGATGATAATATTTGAATATTTGAATGACTTTAATTTAGAAAGAGGAGATTTGTAGACTGACATCTGAAGGAAGACCTAAGATCAATGTATGGAAATTTCAAAAACATAGTTGGTTTTATTTTCTAATGCTTCAAGTTATCCCAAAGTGGAGTGAGTTGTCTTGAGGTAGAAAATAAATACCCCAGCACCTTGTGCATTTGGGTATTGCTTGGATTAAAAGTATTTACTTTTGCAGAATTATTCAGGTTATCCCCTTGTGGTTTGCTGCCATTAAAATTCTTGTTCTTGTTCTTGGACCTTCTTTTGATATTGAATTTGTGGCTTCATATTCCTATCTATTTTGTGTCTTCTCAATGAAACACTAAGTTCTCAGATGACAGGGACTATATCTTATACTTCACCTTTATTCCCTATTGTTAGAAACAATAGCAAGTTCCTGAATAGAATTTTGGTATTATAGAGTCCTGAACAAGAAACTAAATCCCTAGGGACACTGGTGATATTTCCATCACTCCTGATAATTAGTTTATAAATGCTTTCATTAGGTATGGTACAAAGAATTGAAAATAGTTATATAATATAGCAGTTGCCTGGTCAGGGCAAAGTACAGCAAGATGAACAGTCCTCATCTTAAGATACCATGCCTTTCCAAGTGCAGCCCCAAGATAACCTTAGATGTGGGTTATATGGTAGTTATTAATATGTTGATATTAATTGAAAAAAGATTTGTCTTCCATTTACCTAAATGTAATAAAGTTTCATGGATATACCTTGCAACAAACATTGGCATCTAATAGACTATATGATTATAAGGAAGAGACAGATAGGATATTAGAGTAACAAAGGGAATGTGTGGTGCAGAATGCTGGACTAATCATAGATTCATCATTTCTAAGCTAAATATTCACATTCAAGTGCAGCGGCAGCCCTCAGAGTTATCTACCAGAAGAATTATTGTCAAGAGTCTGGAGTGCTTCTCTGAGTGGGAACAGCTTGTTGCTAATGAGGAGGAAAAATTGAGCCAACATGATTGGAAATGGTTGAAAGAAAAGGAGTAGACAGTTTTCAGAGATTTGTATACAACATTGCATTTACTCATCTGATCACAACACTCAAAAACATCTAGACTGGTTTGATGAAAATGATGGGGAAGTACAGAAGCTGCCAAATGAAAAACAAGAACTCTACAAGGTTTACCAGCAGGCATGGCATCTAATTCCATCAAAAGTAAAATACAGGGGCAGCTAGGTGGCTCAGTGGATAAAGCACCGGCCCTGGAGTCAGGAGTACCTGGGTTCAAATCCGGTCTCAGACACCTAATAATTACCTAGCTGTGTGGCCTTGGGCAAGCCACTTAACCCCATTTGCCTTGCAAAAAAACCTAAAAATAAAGTAAAATATAAATGAAGTTTAGAGAGATATAGAATTCTTGACTCAATAAGAAAGCAGATGAAATTCAGGTTTATGCAGGTAGTAATGATACAGAGTATTTTTATGATGCCATGAAGGATATTTATGGGCCAAAGACAAGATGCATCTCAATTACTCAGTGCTGATGGAGCCACATTGATTGATGATAGGGACATGATAACCTGAGAGATGGGCTGAGCACTTTCATACTGTTTTTAGCAGACCATCATCAATCAATGCAGAAGTCACTGACTGTTTACCTTTATGCCAATCTGTCCCAAGCTGAAATTCCAGCTGAAGAAGGGTTTTGAATACCATTAGTCTCCTTTCATATGGCAAAGCACCTAATACTGATTTTATTCTAGCTGAGATTTATAAGGTGGGAGGGATCCATTGCTTATACAAAAGCCGAATGAAAATTTTCAGATTATATGGCATGAAGAGGTTGTCTTCCAGGGATTGAAAGATGCCTTCAGTGTTCATAGCTATGAAAGTAAAGAGAAGGGGGCAGGTAGGTGACACAGTAGATAGAGCACCAGCCCTGGAGTCAAGAGTACCTGGGTTCAAATCTGGCCTCAGAAACTTAATAATTACCTAGCTGTGTGACCTTGGGAAAGCCACTTAGCCCCATTTGCCTTGCAAAAAAAAAACCTAAAAAAAAAAGAAAGTAAAGAGAATAGATTTTTCTGTGAAAAATCAAAGGAATGTTTAACTCTTAGTCATTGTTAGCAATATTCTTGCCAGTTTACCTCAATAGATTGATCCTTCTTCTGGAAGATGGTCATTTCCCTGAGAGTCAGTATAGCTTCAGTAATGGTCGAGGAACAGTTGATATGATGTTTGCTGTCTGAAAACTTTAGATTAAAATGCCAGGAATAGAACAGAGGACTGTATTCAACCTTTATAGATTTGATCAAGGTCTTTGATACAATCAGTCATAAGAGTTTATGGAAAATTATGTAAAAATTTGGTTGCCCAGAGAAGTTCATCAGTATTATATGTCAATTTCATGACTGTGTGCATGCCTGGGTTCTGGAGAGTAAATTTTCCAGTCACCAGGGCAGTGAAACAAGAATGGGATTACTTCCATGCTTTTTTACCATTATGGTTTCAGCCATATTACCAAATACCTTCACTGAGAATGAACATGGCACTAGGTTCAGCTACTGCACTGCCACTAAATTCTTCAACTTGAAAAGACCACAAGTCAAGACCAAAGTGGAGGGAGTGTTCGTGTATGATCCTCTGTTTGCAGATGATTGTGTACTCACTGCAGCCTCTGAAGCTGAGATATAGCAAAGTATGGATTGATTTTCTGCTGCTTTTACTAATTTTGGTCTAACAATTAACATCAAGAAAGCACAGGTGCTCTGTCAGTCAGCTCTGACGATACATATGTGGAGCCATCAATTACAGCAAATGGAGAAAACTGTGAATATATTCATTTCTCTTGGCAGTGTAGTTTCTGGGTAGGTACACTTTGATCACTTTGTCACACACTTTGTCAGAGCTAACTTAATGTTTGGAAGTTCCTAAAGAAAGTGTGGGAGAGAAGAGGTATTAAATTGATTACCAAAATGTAGGTTACAGAACTGTTGTGCTGACCCCATTGATGAAACCTGGATAGTTTACCAGTATGGTTACACAACGGTGAATCACATCCAGTTTGATTGTCTTAGGAAGATTCTGAAGGTCTGGAAAGACAAGATACAAGGATAAGGGGTCCTTTTCCAAACTAGACTGCCAAACATTCAAAGATTACTACAGAAAGTGTAACTACAATGTACTGGTCACATTGTTCAAATGCCAATATGTATTTGCCAAAACAACTATTTTATGGGGAATTTACACAAAGTAAGCATGGAGATGGGGTGGGGGAAAGGAGGGTCAGAAAAAGTGATACAAAACACTCTCAAGTTCTCTCACAATAACTATGAAACTGATTGTGCAACATGGGAGACATTGGCACTGGACCAGTGCCCTTATCAGAGAGGGTGCTCTATTAGCAGGGCAAAATTGATGTGCAAGCTTAGAGAACCCACTCAAGGTGGGTTGTGACCAATCTGATGGAGCATTCCAAACTCATATTGGTCTGATCAGTCATAGTCAGACACTGTATCTTGTAACATGGTGATGTCATTTTGGTCTTCTTTGATAACAAAAGACATGAACTACCACCACCAAAATGTTAAATCCATTAGGGAAAAAGTGTCTAGTAGAATACTCCAGGGATGAATACTATCTTTGCCAGTAACCCACAGAACTTTAGGAAATAAGTAACTACTATCTTAAAAAAAAATGATGGTAGCCACAAGTTTATCAAAATCTACACTTAAATTTAACCTTTCACTCTCCCTAGATGTGGTTGTTTCCTTTTCTTCTCATCTAGTTATCTACATCTCTATTTTGTGATCTTGGATGGAGAAAAAAATTATACTGATTTCCATTTCCACAGCTCAATGTAATAATGCCTTTCCACGAGTGAGTGAGATAATTATGCACTAAGCTCTAAAAATTTTAAGACCTAATAAGAACAAACACATAATTTTACAGTTCATAAATATGACAATTCTGAATTACAGGCATAGTCATTGATTAGTCATGTATGAACTGACCACTTTAATATTACTAGGGATAAAATGGAATCTAAGTTAAGTGCTATATAAAGTCTCAGATTAAGACACCTGCTTCCTTATAGGATATATATATATATATATATATATATATATATATAGTCATGACAATAGTTAAGACATTTATTGTCTTACCATGGGCATTATTTAATGAACGAAAATATATGGATGTTTGAATCTTCTCTTCTCACTGAGACTATGTTCAAAGTCCATCAAAGTCCATTATCTCCACTTTGTGATTTCATTTGCTTCCTATCCCTACAAAATTCCTCTCATTGCTTAACCCTTTCCCATACTAGGAAATAAGGCTTTAATGTCCCCCTTCCTCTTATCCATTGAAATTTGAGTTTGAAAACCTGAGTTCAAATCCTGGCCAGATTTAATACTTCTTTGACCTTGTATAAATTCTCTACCTCTCTAGACTTTAGTTTCCTAATTTCCCGAAATGAAGGGGTAAAACTAGATGATCTCTAAGGTTCTTTCTAGCTCAAAATCCTGTGTGTATGTTTTCAGAGGGAGCTCAATAGATTTATATTCATATTTCTTTTAAAAGAGGAGGAAAAGGTTTAGGGAACTGAGCTTATTTACTGTAAAGAATCCAAACTGAGGGAAAGATATTAAGAATGATTCTTTTTTTCCTATAGAGTAAAATACCTTTTTAAAAGAGAAATTGGTGGACTTTAAACCCAGTGAGATCTTGTATTCCAGCTGTAGGGGCATGCCAGTCCTTCTCATATTTTCATCAAGGATAGCTATAATGCCCAAGATAGAATTGGAAATTTTAATTCAGGTTTGAAAATGAAAGTAACAAAAGACATGAAGTTTCTAAAAGTGTCCAGGCCTTTGCTACTTTCATTATGAAACCTGAGTTATAATTTCCAACTCTACCTTGGGTAGATTACATACAACTCTGATTATCTTTGCACTCTAGTTACCAAAGACCAAAATAAATGTTGATTTGGCTTAGAAAAGCATGTAGAATTTCTTTGCCTTTTCATCAGGGGAGCAACATGATCAGAATTGTGAGTAACCTGTGATCCAGAGGCAAATTCTATGTTTACATGGCATGATTTTAATCTTTGGTACTTCTCAAAAATTTTTTTGATCAATTTTTTTCCTACTAAGAATTTTTTATGAAGACATCAGAATATTTATTCATTCCCACCTCACCTCACTCCCATGAGAGATCCCTCAAAGATATAAGGATCTCTCATATCTAGGTCTCCAAAGATAAGATTAAAGGAAACCCTTTGACATACATGTAATCAGGCAAACATGATATGAGATGTAATACAAGTTTTATTTCACCCAATAGAAAGTACAAAAGATTCATTCTTTAAACCTTAAACTCTCAAAGCAATTCCTCCTTAGCTTTCTTGCAGTGGACTTAAAACTGCCAAAGGAATATGTAGTTCGCCATCCTGTATAGAATTATCCAAGAGTTGAGCCCTTTACCTGGATCTGCCCATAAAAGAATCACTGGAGAGTCATTATACTTATTCAAGTGAATTTTAAGTTACCAGAGACCTTCATAGTCAGCTCTAGCCTTTCATTATTCCTCTGTTTGCCCTTCAAAAAAACTGGAAATATATGGGAAGAACTCAGGGTTGTTAGAGAGCTGAACCCTCTCTCTTTCAGCCCTATGAAGTTACACAATTCACAGAACCAGTGAAAGAGTTTGCGATTCCACATGACAGCTCTGATTCTTGATGTTTTTTGACAACTTCTGCTTGACTCAAGACTCCTCTCCTTAATTAGAACCACATCCATATTGTCAGGAAACTTCTTTGATTCTCTTCTTCTGTTACTTCATTTATAGTATTTCTGGAGAAGAGAGTCTGTCCATGGGAGGCTGGGTTAATCCATGGGTGTTGTCACCCCCAGCCCTGAATCAATATCCTATGTGGAGCCCTTCTGTCTTTTTGCATTTCTTCTTTTTCCAATGACTCTCACTTTTCTGTGTTTTTGAAACAGCCCCTTAAAGACCAAGTCCAAGATCAGGTATTAACTTCATTAACCATTAGGTGACCAGTGAATGATAAGTATCAATTATTTCCATCATTACACCCAAGAGATGAAATAACCAAATATTATTTTGAGGATTAAACCTTGGTTGATTGGCTGAACAGATGTGTCATCAACAGAGTCAGGGAATTTTGGTGGAAGAGAAGATTTTGAGAGAAATATGATGAACATAGTTTTGGTTGAGTTTGATGATGTGCACATGTTGAGTTTAAGGTATTGGCAGGATGACCAAGTAAAAAAAAAAATTATCACAATAGGTCTGGAAATAAATTACAGATGTTTGTATTTGTGTGTGTGTATGAAAGTATAGGAATGCAAAGAAGCATATAGAAGTACATGTCAGTATAAATAGTATACAATATATAACAAATGAGAAATTGCAGAAAAGTATTATAAAGGATAATATCATCAGAGAAATATATGATGGAGCAAAATGAGGATGTGCTACTTATAAAACAAAAGTTAGAGAGGACTGATAGAAAACATGAATGTTCTTTTGAATGTCGAATGAATGTGAGGATATCTCCTTGAACTGTGGTAGACTTTTGGGAGAAGATAGACAAGAGTTTCATGACTGGCATAGATGCTTTGTTGGAAGAAAAAAACAGATCAATGGAACCACAAATTAATTGGGAGATATATATATATATATATATATATATTTCTAAATAATTAAGAACATATATATATAATATGTATGTATATGTCTTTGTTGTGGTTGTTTCAGTCATGCCAAACTTTTTGTGACCTTGTACTTGACAAAGATACTAGAGTGATTTGCCACTTCTTTTTTCCTTCTTTTCTTTTTTTTTTTTTTTGGCAAGGTGATGGGGTTAAGTGATTTGACTAAGGTCACACAGGTACTCCTAACTCCAGGGCTGGTGCTCTATTCACTGTGCCACACTTGTGTATATGCAAATATTTATTTGAAGTCATCTGCATGGAGGTCATAAATCAAGGTTGAAGAAATGATCTATGCTAAGGAACCTGACCCAAATTGGCCATTAATAGCAGTGTCTTTATCAACCCAAACATGAATAATATGAAGACATTCATTAATTAGGGTCCTGTCAGTTTTGTTAACTATAATTATCAGTTTATTTAAATAAACTTCTCCTGTCTTCATTAGAATCATTAGGGCCTTTCAATAAATGATAATGAGTTTAAATTTCCATGAGCTTGTTTGTATGTCACCCTCTCAAATTTTGAAGCAAGGGTTCAGCCTTCATCAATATATTTTTATATAGTGATATTTGTATTCCTCAGTTTGACAAGGTAAGAAATTATTTTCTTCCATGTTTTAATTATGACAGTACTCCCATTTTTAGATAACTCTTTACTTTCTAAGCATTTTCATATCTCTATTTTCATTCAATACTAATGAGTTAGGTAAGGCAAAACAATGATCCTCATTTGACAAATGAACTCTTATTACAAGGTAGCCATAACTTGAACCCATGTCTTCTGAACCCTAATTCAGTATTCCTTTCATAATGTTGCATTTTACTATATAGACAAGCCCATTTATTGTCCTAATTATTCCTTTTGTAAGCATTAGCTCTTGTTCAGTTCTTCAGAGTTAGAGATGTTCAACTCCAAAGGTGATCTGAATGAAAGCAAAAATAAAATTCAGTCAGTTATTTGTATATCTGATTGAAATCATAATCTTTTCCAGTTCTTTTTTTTTCAAATGCCTGAATTTCCCCTAACCACAGGAGTAGGAGATTCCTTCTCAGTCACTGCTTATGCAAACAAGTAGCTAGTATATGTAAGGGTATATGCTAATATACTCAGTAGGAAGCTGTTATTTCCCCTTAAATAGAAGACAACAAAATACTAGTGATAATAGGGAAAAATCATCTCCTTTTCTCTGTATGAAAATATCAGGTTGATTCCTTTTTTTCCCCTTAACAGACTCTTCCAGCAACTTATAGACTGGTTGGCAGCCAAATTACAGTGTTGCTTTTTTCTTATCAAATAAATTCCCCCTGAATGCTCTAGTAATTAAGGTCTTGGTTTCTTGGTTTCAATTGTAGATCAACCTCCATGTGACAGCAAATCCTCAGACAAAAGAACATTTATTCCTTCCTCCCCATATCCCTTCCTTATTCCTTCCTCTAATTTCTTTTGATATCAATTCTAGAACTGATTTGTCCAATGTATGTAATAATATGAATATTATTCTTAGATATAGCAACCAGATCCTCTCAAACTATATTCAGTTCTAAGTGCTTTGTAGCTCAGAATCCTCTCTAAGCCATAACTCTCAAATCCCCTAGTGTGTATTTATATTGTTTATATCTATGTATTATATAGATTTTTTCCTCTTCCCTATTTATTCTATCATTCCACTCCCCATCCATATTGAGACGATTAACTCTTTTGTCCCTTGTAATTTTTATTTAAGATGTCTTGAAATAGAACTCTGAAAAACTAGACTTTGTTAAAGCCCATTTGTTGAAGCCCTTTGAAAGGGATTCAAATGTTTTAAATACAAATCACTCTTTCTTTGATTGACCTAGTCTCACTTGGTCATTTTGTTTTCAGTTAACCTTCTTTTTTAAAATTTTTTTAAAAACCATTTATTTATTTATTTATTTATTTTCATCCATATGCACATGTATATTTTTAAGTTACAAAATTTCCTTCTACCCTCCCTTCCCATTCTTCTTCCCTCAGTGGCAAACAGTCAAGTTAGCATTGTACATACATATTTTGCATAAACATGTTTACATATTAGCCATTTTCAGTATTTAGGATAAAGGGAAAGAGATACGTAAGAGATAATTGTTATAAAGTGTTCATCAGATTCTGAAGTCTTAGTTTTTCCTCTTTTTTTTTTTTTTGTTTTGACTTTCTTTCTTTGGATGGGGATAACATTGTGATCATTTGGTTTTGATTGCTCAGTCAGTGTAAATAACAATTTTTTTCCATTCTGGCCAAAAATCCTAAGGATCTTTCCTTCCCAAATTAATTTTTTTGAGTATGCAAATTAGGGAATTTTTTGACTCATTTCTTGCCAAGCCTTAAATCACTTAATATAGACCTTTTATATTTAGACCATATACATATAGAATTGGGAAAGACTTTAGCTTAAAAAGATCAATATCTCTCCACTGCATGCAGGGTCATCTCCAATTGTCCTGATCTATGCCTTGCCACTGGACTCAGATGACTCTGGAAGAGAGAGTGAGGTAGGTGATTTTGTACAGCTCTGCCTCATTTAATTCCAATTTACTTGCAAGTCAAGACATCTCCCTACCAATGTCATTGGTCCTCTTCTATGAACACCAATAAACACCAGTCATCTTGAGGACACTTTTGGTTCAAAGTGAAGTCATTTAATGAAATAATTTAATAATCAAAATAAATTCTATGTCTCTGTCTACCCTTAAATCATATACCTTGAGTTCACTCTCCCACAAATACACAGACCATGGAATGGATAAAAAACATATGTGACCAATACACATTGGTAAAGGGTAACTCATATCTGATACAACATATTGTTATTTGCTATTCTCCATTAGGTCTGTTCCTCACTAGATGTGGTATCTTTGCTGCTCCCTCTGAGGCAAACATTTTTCTTCTTTTCAGGGTTAGAAATTCTTATATCAAAGACTCCAGCTCTTTCAGCTAGCCCAGTCTTCCCCCATTGAGACTCAGTTATAGACTTTAACTGAAGTGAAAAATTCAGTCATCTATTACCCAGTCCTTCAGACAGGTTATTATGTCAACTAATTCAGAGGCAGAATTAAATATTTGACAATCTAGGAAGATATTTTCCAAATGGAGTGATCACTGAGTTACTTGGCTATGATTCTTAGTAGAACTCTGACTGGCATTGATCTGGCACTATCTGTAGTGCTTTTGCTATTTAACCTCATAAGACGATTTAGTCTTCAGGATTATATGCTATTCTGTGCAAACATCTGTTGTGGTGTATTGACTAGAAAGCCTCTCCTAGCCTAAAGCTTATGTCCATGAGTCATCATACCCAATTAAGCCTACAGTAAAAGTCAGAATTTCCCAGAACTAGATTATGTCTATGTTTTGATTTAAATTCTCCTAATGCAGACTGTAGATACTTGGCCCAAGCAACTATCTCAGTCTGGATTTCTGAAAATCATATTTTAAAAACTTTTAAATTTCTGATAATGTATCTGTATCTCTCAAAACTCATTTCAAGATTCTTGCTTATACTAGCTGTGTGGACAGGAGTTCCTCCCATTGATTGCCAAATCTTCCTTGATTGACATGCAAATGAAACTCAGAGGCAAGAAGAAAAAAAAAGCAGATTGAATCAGTTCACACTCTAAATATACATTAATATCTTAATATATATATATATATACATATATATATGTATATATATATATATGTATAACTAGCTAGCTAGCTATAGATAGAGATATCTCCCAGAAAAAGCTTTTGTGCTTTATTTCACCCAACACAAATTTCATTGATCTTGTATATTCAACATACACATTCCTACAAGAGTTGAGATTTCTTTTATCTCTATCCACTTCTCTATCTACTTTTTCTATATCACTTTGAGTGATGTTTGTCTGTTCCCAAGACTTGTAGGAATAGCCAAAAGAAACTTAGTGAAAATTATAATAACTTGTAATGAGTTATAGTTATAACTCATTACATCAGAGGACTATATATATAAATCAACTAATATAAAAACAAGCCTGAAAGAGCTAAAAACACATTAGTTAGTAAGCATTTGACTTACTTGCCCAAGAGAGAAATAGTGGGCAAAAACTCCACATATTTGTAATAGAAACTATCTTGTAAAATCTTATAAAGGAGGATAATGATTGTGAGCATCACCAATTCCCCATAAGGAAAATTTAAGGAGGAGAGATAAAAATCAGTTAGAAAAAAACGTTTGGCTCAAGATTCAACGAAGCAAAGTCAACTGAAATGGGAGGGTACAACAAAGAAAAAATAGAAAAGATTGGTCAATAAAAATTACAACAAATTAATTTCACTATCAAGAAGAACAGAACTACATTATTTAAATTCTAATACAATATGCTTATAGAAGAGGCAGAAATGACACTAAATAGAGAAAAGATCAAAGCACTTCCATATTAAGTCAAATGGTCACAGAGAAGAACTAAAATGAGATGTTATGATTTTGAGAGAATTGAAGAACTGATTCAAAAGGTAACTGAAGGAAGAGAGGTATAGGAAATAAAAAGATTTACGGAGAGAAAATTAATGACTGCTAACCAATATATCTGCTTTTCATATATACAAAAGCTTTATGAGACATCTCCATATTAGCCATTCTAGAAAAAACATTCAAGAACAAAAGATTTTAAAAAAAGCTAATCTGCATTCTAAGTTCATCAGTTCTCTGCTGGTGGGGGGGATAATATATTCTGTTATGAGTCCTTTGGAATTGTCTTGGATCATTGTATCATTTACCATTTACCATTGATCAGAATAGCCACTCTCTCACAGAAGACCAACACTGGCCACAGAAAAAAGGCCAAGGTCTCCCTTTATATCTGGGACCATCTCTAGTTGTTCTGATGTGCCACTGGACCCAGATGGCCCCAGAGAAAATGAGACTGGTGAAGTTGCATAGTCTTCCATTACTTACATCCAATCCATTTTCAAGTCATGGCACTGCTTTCCTGATAGTAGTCCTCTGAAAATGAAGGATAAGCAGCAGCAACAATTGTTAACATATCACTGTTCTGTGTACATAGTCTTTTCAGTTTCCACCAGTTTATGTGTCTTTCTAGATTTTTTTCCTGAAATCCCCTCCTTCATTATTTCCATTATAATCATATACTACAACACTTTCAGCCATAGTTTGATGGATGGGCCTTCCTTCAATTTCTAAATTTTTGTCACAACAGAAAGAGTTGCTATAAATATTTTTGTGCTTAATGATTTTTTTTTTCTTTTTGATTTCCTTGGGATATAGATCTCATAGTAGTAGTAGTATTGCTGGGTCAAAGGTTATAATTGTGCTTCAGAATGGTTGGATTGGTTCACTGCTCCACTAACAGTGTATTAATGTCTCTGTTTTTCCACATCTGCTCCAGCACTTGTCATTTTCTTTTTCTTATATATGTGAGGTGGTACCTCAAGAGTTGTTTTAATGTGCATTTCTCTAATTAATAGCAGATTATAGCATTTTTTTATGCTACCCTTGATAGTCTTTATTTTTTTTCTTCTCAAAATTGCTTGTTCTTTGACCATTTATCAATGGGAGAATGGATCTTATTTTTATAAATTTGGCTTAGTTCCCTATATATTTAAGAAGCTATGCCTTTATCAGAAACTACTTTTTTTGTACTAATATTCCAATTTTCTTGTTGTATAACTGTGAAATATAAAATATAACATTATCTGAAGACATGAAAATTAATTCAACTGACAGAAATAAGAAGCATATGGTAGATTTGATCAGGCTACTACATACAGCTAAAGAATATAACAATAAAGGGATTTATTAAGAAAAAGTATTGTAGGCAAAGAAGATGGCCATATGAACAGGGTGGAGATGATAGGTAGACATCCTGTTTGCTCTTTTAGTATCTTTGCAATTTCAGTACAGAGTAAGGAAGACCCCAAACACAAAAGATAGACTGCCATGTCAAATTCATAGCAGGGAAGAGCAGTGTGGTAAAGGATATTAATTAGTGTGGTATAGGCAAGTAGCTATTAACATTATTGTGGACTTCTCTCCAAATTCATGACATCATGTTTTAATCAAGTGTTAGGAGGATCAGTTCACTATATATTTTTGTTGTGCATCATTTGACCAACACAGAACCTTTCTGGATTTCATGAGTATTTAATATGCATTTTCCCCATAACTATTTTAAAAATCATTCCTTTTTTCTATCCTATTGTATATTTCCTTGATTATCCCTGTCAATTTTTGTGACTTATATGTTAGAATCTATGATTTGCCTCTCCATAATCAGTTTCCTGCAGTATGTGTAAATGGTGATTTAAAAATTGTGTGTCAAATGCTTCAGAGGGTATACACCACAGGGATAGGGACCACCTCAAAGGGCTGCTCTCAGAGGCTTTCATTTCATTTGGGAAATCAAATAACAAACTATAACAGCAAAGAATCTCTTAGAAGTCAGCATAAACTTCCATAGTAAGTATCTGCACTAACCATTTTAATTTTTGCAATTTTGAATGTTAGGTGATAGGTATCTTCTGGGTCCATTTGATTTTTTCTCATAAAATGTAGTGGTCTGGTGTCAAAAAAAATCCTGTAGACCAGTTATTGTAAGACCCTGAGTGTCGAAACCTGTGAACTTTAGCCTGAATGCCTGTAAGACCCTGAATGTCAAAACCTATGAACTTTTGCCGAAATTCTGCCCCTAAGTCTCTGGCTTGCTGAATTTCTGCCAGATCAGCTTCTGGAGTTTCTGTCTGGTCAGCTCTTGGACCATGCAACTGGGTGGGGGGGCTCCCGAGGACCTGCATCCAATAAGAACATGCCACACCATCTCAAGACAATCAGCAGGCAGATGCTTGAAACTCCCCTACCAAACCATATATAAGGTCTCTCCTCACTTTACTCGGGTTCCAGGATCCTAGCCCTGTCCTAGGACAGAACCCTAGCTCAGGCTAGTTTAATAAACCCTTGCTATTGCATCTCCATCATGTCCAGTGCCTCTGTTCCGTAATTGGGGACTTTTCTCGGACCTTAACGTTATTTATTGACAGACAAAACAACTGAGGAGACTGAAGAAATTTATTGACAAGAGACCAGTCAATAACTTTATGTATTGTGAAAGCAAGACTGGATTTTCAGGTTAAAGACAAATGCTGTACAAGTTTGTCTATGAAATGTTACAGAATAAAAAAGCAATTTTAATCCTAACCATTTATTAATATGCTATCCTTTGAAAAAAATACAATGATTTAAATAGCAAACTATTATTAATAATTAGACTGCTATGTACTTGTAGTTGTTTTTCAGTTGCTAGTTATATATTCTTTTTTTTTTTTTTTTTTAGATTTTTCAAGGCAATGGGGTTAAGTGGCTTACCCAAGGCCACATGGCTAGGTAATTAAGTGTCTGAGGTCAGATTTGAACCTAGGTACTCCTGACTCCAAGGCTGATGCTCTATCCACTGTGCCCCCAGCCTCCCCCAGTTATATATTCTTAACCCCATCTACATTGCGTTGGACAATTCACCTTTAACAGATTTGCTTGGAAAGAGGCATTCTAGAGAGATGGAATAGAGTGGCCCTAATTGATCCTCTTGAGGCAGCTGGGAGTTCAGTAGATAGGACAATATGAGTTCCAATCTAGCCTCAGACACTTCCTAGTTTTATGACTTTGGTGAAGAAACTTAACTCTGATTGTCTGACAAAATAGATCCACTGGATCCACTGCAGAAGGAAATGACAAATTATTCTAGTATCTTTGCCAAGAAAACACGAAAATGGGGTCATATTCAGAAACTGAACAATAACAACTGAACCTCATAGTGATGTAGGGAAATGATGTAGAGAATTAAGAATGTAGGAGAAACGAAATTCTGTAATCTTAAATGCTGTTAAATCTTGTTAAATGGGTGGAGGTTCCCTGCTCTTGAGATTTAAATTGGCTCCCAATGTTTCATTGTTTAATGTAACAATCTGTATCCAGTTTTCTTCAGTTTTCAATCTGTTTCTGGTCATGTAAAGGTAAAGAAAATTCCCCTTTTGCCTTCAGTGTCCAGAAGAAGGGGCAAGGCTATAAAACCTGAGTCCCACCTTTGCTCAAGGTGGCCCCTCTCTCTCTCTCTGGTCCAGTCAACTTTGCTTGATTGTTCCTGATATCTGTCTCTCTTTGCTTATCTCCCCTCTCTCTGTCTCTGCCTCATTCTCTGCCTACTAAGCCTTTGTTATTCATTCTATCTTAACTGCTTCCAAACCTTCAGGAGGAAAAGTTTTTTTAACCTGTTTACTTTCTTATATTTTATAACAAAATCCTGAGCAATTTTAACATCCCAGAGAACATTCCTTTGCTTTTCAGTGACTCCCAAATTCCTATGATTATCTGGTGAACCCAGATCTCAGGGTCAACATTCTGGCGATCCAAATGGGACATATTCTATCTTGACCTTGGAACTTGTTCGAGCTTAGAGAGGTGGCAAGAACACTTTTCCAGACCTAAGGTTTCTAGAAAAGTAGAAAAATTAAATTGGACCTTTTTAGCCATTCTTTCTGTTTGTCCCTTCTCTTGCCCCCAGGGTTAATGTGGGAGAAGGCTGAGTTAATGTGTGAGAAGGCTGAGACTGTGATAGTGTGAGTTTTGGAGACTAACAGAGGTGTCCCTCTGGGTGCAGGATTCACTTTAACTCAATGAGCATCCCTGGTTTGCTGTGTTCGTGGGTTTTTGAGCTGACTGTAGTTTGTAGCTTGTATGTTCAAAAGGTATCGAATGTATGTATAGAAGGATTTTTGACTAAATTCCCATCAGTGTGTTATTTGTCTAGGAAGCAATCATTAGAATTAAAACATGGGGAAAGCTTATTCAGTATCAAAGATTTCCCCCCCTAAGTTGGGTGCTATCTTATTGCAAGAATTAGACTTGACAGAAGTTAGCTATGGTCAAGTTTTTATGGCTTTATCAAAACAACTGAATTCCTGGGTGAAGTATTGATTCTTCACTGGAAATACTAAACCCAGACAACATTTATGGAGAGCCAACCAGGAGCTCACTGAGTCACTCTGGATCTGCTTGGATTTCTATGAGATGAGAGAAACTCTGACCTAGGCTATCTTTCTGGATCTGGATAAAGTGAACTCTCAGGGAAAACTATCCCCATTTTTGGCCTCTCTACCTTGCTCTCTGGAATTAGCAGGAGAGAATTGGCCATGCTGTCTGGAAATGAGACCCTGAGTGAGTTGTCCTGTGTTTTGTGTGTCAGATACTGACCAATGAAGTCACTGCTGAGGTTTTGCAGTGGATTGTGAGAGCCCTTAGGGCAAATTGTCTTTGGGGTAGTCCACCAGTGCACTGGGAGGATTTTTTTTACTGAAAAGTTTGTTTGGCTTTTTGATAAGGTAAGTGGCCAGTTACAGATTCTCTCTGCCTCAGTCTTGGAGGGCAAACTTTTTATATATGACTCAAATTCCTGCTTTCTCTCTGACTCTTTGAAAATGTGCTTGTGCTCTTTCCTTCTTGCTCTCTCCTCTCTCTCTCTCTCTCTCTCTGTCCCTCCCTCCTTCCCTCTCTGCAGTCCCCCCACTCTCAGCATGGCTATAGGGAGGGGGGAGGGAGAAGAAAGTCCTTCCTTTTTGAGGACCTAAAATCTCAAATCTCTATCCCAGCTGGAATGCAAGCTACACTATAGAAGGATAAGATCACCCCCAAACTTGGGCTAGCCCCATTGCTTAAAATAGGTGACTCCTGTGCTTTTTCCTGGTTTGGGGAGAAGAGGGGCTAGGCAAATGGTTTTTTTTTCCTTAGACTTACTTTTGGTTACTAATTCCCTATCCCCTAAAAGCATTAGTTTGGGCAGAGGAGCCCCCCCCCCCCCCCCAGGAGGGAGAAGGGGAATGTGGCAGATTGATTGATATTGCCTCATGGTCAATTAGTTAAAGAGAAAAAAGGTGGGGGGGAAGGAAGACAACTTTTTCTGGGACTAGGAAATTTTGATTTCATCTTTTAATTAAGTCTATGCTAATAACTAATATCTCTGTAATGGAGTAACTGGATTTGAACTTTGTAAAGTAACTTAAGAATACATTCAGCTATATGAGGAATTTTAGCTATTAATTGACTATTTTAAGATCTTAATATACATAGGAGATTCCTCAAGAAAGACTAATTAATTCTAAAAATTATTTTCTTTTTTGACTGGTCTTAACAGGCATGATTCAAAAATTAATAGTATAAACATATGTGTGTATTTAAACAACAATCAGAGGTTTTCACACCTCTCCAATGGCCTGGAGAAATGGGAAAATGTTTCTGAATTTGTGATTTTGGTGCTGGCCAGGGTGTCCAAAAAGCTCACTTTAGTAAATCTGAAAACTTTGTACAAAAGGAATTGTCTTTGTATTTGTGTCTAGGTGTCTAAAACTCCCCTATGTGTGTGTAATTCTCTTGTGAAATAATTTCAGATTGTTATCTGAGTCCATCTATGGTTTACATTTTAAAGTGTATAAGTTATAAATTTTGTGCTATACCTTTGAAAAATACCCATGAAACTACTGTATTCAACCAATGTTAATTAATTGAGTTTCTCTTGGGTATAGAAAAACATAGAAAATTGTTTCATTTATCCTGGAAAATAAGTGTTAAATTCTGCATAGAGCCTGCCCTCAAGAGGCTTTGAGAAGGGGGTACTTTGATAGGCAAGGTCCCCACCTTGTTGTTAAAAAAGAAAAATTGGGGTGTTATTTAGTCAACTCTGAGTTCAAAGTATTTGGAAGTTCTGTGACAAATTTGGAAATTTATAAATTCTGTAATTGATTTGTTTTGATATTAAACTAATATTGGTAATACATTGTCAACAATCTCACATGGTCTTTTGTAGGTAAAAGAAGAAAGTCCAATTTTGTCTCTCATCACATGTTTATGGAAGGGAACATATATATACATATACATAAAACTATGTATGTGTACATATGTTTATGTATGACTGAGAGTAAAATCTACTTAGCATCTATTAGAAAATAAGAAAGGTATTGTCTAATCTGATATTTTTTAAATTGGAATTAATGCTTCTGTATTATACATTTCTGATCAGAAATTAATCTCTTAATCTTTCACTAATAGTTTTAAAATGTCACTCTGCATTCTCTTGGCATGTAGACTTGGCCTTTGTCAATACTAGCTGATCACTTCAGTGATGGCACCAGTGGATTTCTTACCTGGTCAATATAACTCAAGAGATATTTTGGATAAGGAGAGAGAAGATTCTATTGTTACATGTAAACATTTGCTCTCCAGCCCAAGTGAGACGCTTATCAATAGGAATTTTAAGTAAATATTATGAGATTTGAGAGAATCATATTGTAAAATCATTTCATCTATATCAAATATCATTGGTTATCTAATTCAGTTTTTATTATTCTTCATTCTCTCTGTATAAAATGCCCCCAAATTTTGTATTTATGTTGGCATTTGTAAGGATGCCATCTACCCATGGGGTTATTGGTAAGATTCTGAAGGATAAAACTTCATCAACTAACCTTGTTATTTCATTTTTAGCCCAAGAAAATTATGTTTCCCATATATCAATTTGAAATCTTGTAACACTGCCTAGCATCCATGATATGAATAAGAGTTAATTGGGATTTTGAAAAAATATCATAAGATTACAATCTTTTCTTATTTTCTTTTTTCTTTGTTTGGTTTTGTTCTAAAGGAATGAGATGTTAGCATCAGAATCTTATGCTTGATTATATGCTTAATTTTAAAGAAGTTAAAAAAAATTACAGATTTCTTTCAGCAAATTACAAGCAGAAACACAAAATAGGAAGTATGTCCTGATTATGGGACATTTTCTGTCAATGTGTGTGTGTGTGTGTTTGTGTGTGTGTATGGGATCTGTAAGTAAGATGTAGGAAAAAGAATCTTTGTCAGTTACGTGATATGCTTTTGCAGACATAATTATTTGGTTCTCATATGAACATATAAGCTATTTGTCTGGAATTAACACCTGATTATTTTTGAAAGGATAATGAAAGGGAAATCTCAAAACCCAAGACCATTACTAGGATTCCAAATATTAGTAAATCTAATAATGGAAATATTATTATATTAAATTTAATATCTCATGTGCTAATTGATTTGAATACCTGGTTGTTCTTCCTATTGTTTTATTATATTGAAATTAATAACATATGTTGGAAATTTGAAGTCACCTAAGATGTTCTAATGGTTTTAAAGAATTCTGAAAGTAATCATTTGTGTTTTGATTATGGCTAGTAGTTAAACAAGTTTATGTATAGACGTTTCTAGCTATATATGTAAACTGGAACTAAACTGTGGTTGTTTGTTTTGAAGGAAAAGCATCTATGTAAAATGAAGAAGATAAAATAATATTGATAATTTGAGATTTCTTTGTGGCAATTTCTTAGCCAAATGAGAGATTTAATTATTTTGAACATAGTTAATAACTAAATGGATTCTTTGCAAAAACTTGCTTATATGAAAAATTCAGTTTTAAATATGAATTAAGATTATTGTATTTTTATATCTCAAATTCTACTTATTTTATTTCATTTACAACACTGTCCTTAGGTACATTAGCAACAATTGAATTATAATTTTTTCCTCTGGATCTCTTATACCAAATTACAGCCTGGCATACTCTTGATTCTCTTTAGTGCTCAAGTCCCCTGAAACTCTGGTTATAGATAATTGCTATCTTACAATATATTGATAACTGATCTGTCTGACATTAGGTATGTTAAAATAGGACAACTGCATGCCAGTGGAGCCATTAAACCTATGAGGCTTGATTTTAATGCTGCAGATGGAGGGAGTGACCTTTGATTGATCTCAGCCTTAGGTGTGATAGTATTGGCAGACCTAGACCCTGGCTTACTAGAAAAGGACATCTAAGGGAACATGTTGTATGGGATAAAGTTTTGAGATTTCTTCAGTAAAATAATATAGATTGGATTTGGTTAACTATGTGCCCCTCCTCCTTTGACAAAGCAAACTTTTGGGATATTGTTGAAGAGTCAACTGACTTCATTTTATCTGTTGATGTCTGGAGAATCATTCAATTCCTGGGACTAAAGAAATAATCTGTTTTTGGTTTGAATTTTATGTTCTTTTCCCTAGATCAGTTTGCTTTGCTTGAATTCTATGCCCCTTTCCCTAGGGTAGTTTTCATGTTTAGATTGTAAGACCACATTCCTCCTTAACAAGGGTGGGTCAGTTGGGGGGAGGGGGAGTCCAGTTAGGATGTGTGTGATTCTTGGGCCTTTTGCTTTTGCCTCAATCTCTCTCATTGATTGTGGCCTGTTTCTCGAGAAACCAAAAAAGCCTTCTCTTCATACCTTGAGAGATCTCGGAAATTTATTTAAGTGGCATTTGTTCCACACAATATCTTCACATCCCTCTCTGCTCTTTAATAGCAAATTGCCATACTCATACCAGATGTACCACAATTAATTATGAGAGTCAGCCATTTGAACTCTACCTCCTAAATATTTCATAATTGGCAAGTATTTTTGTCTTGGTCTTTTAACATAGGATATGACCCTTTATCACATGTTACCTCAAGGGAAAAGAAATATCAGTATGACTGTTAATATCAGGATATTGCTTATTGATCTATTTTTTTAACTGCTTTAAAGTAGAGATCCACTCTTCAACTATAATTTTTGTTCATTCTAAACACGGTCAAAGTTAAAATAGAAAATTTTATTGCAAATTACTTTTTAGACATTTGTTTATATTATTTTTGAGCTTTTGGTTACAACTTAATGTGGCATCCATTAACGAATCTGTGTTATATTGGAACCCAAGTTATTATAAAAAGTGTTCTGATACTGTCTTAGGATCATAAAGTATAATCCTTGCTCTATATAGATACCTTCTAGTTTTAACCTAATTATTGGACCTGTGTAATAGCTTTCTCTGTTAAAATATCTCTCTTTATGGCTTCATGTGTTCAAATTTCCTCCCCCTTGATTTTTATTTCTCTAGGTTACCATGCTATACTAGGTTTCATACTACATGTCCTCAAGACCAGCCTCTGCAGGATGCCAGTCAGCTGTGCCAATCAATCATTCTCTGGACCCTGCCTCAATGAAGTTCTAGATGCAATTCATTCATCTCCAAATGGACTCTGAAAGGTTCAAAAGAATGTGGGTCCTGAATGATTTTGAGGGGGGAAATGATGCAGGGAAATGATGTAGAGAATTAAGAATGTAACAGAAACAAAATTCTGTAATCTTAAATGCTGTTAAATCTTGTTAAATGGGTGGATGTTTCCTGCTCGATATGTAAATTGACTCCCATTGTTTCACTGTTTAATGTAAAATTTGTGTCCTGATCTCCTCAGTCTTTAACCCTCTACCTGATTCTGGTCATGTAAGCCAGAAAGACAATTTCCCTTTTCCCCTCAGTGCCCAGAGAAGGGGCAAAGCTATAAAAACTGAGTTGAACCTCTGCTCAAGGCAGCCTCCCTCTCTCTGGCCCAGTCAACTCTGTTTGACTGGTCCTTATCATTATAATGAGACTGATTCCACTACAAATAATATTGTGGAGTATCCTATGGGGCTGATTCAGTCTAGAGTAGACATTGAAACTGAGGACCTTCTTTACTACAGGTGGATATTTTACTTTAAACCCAAGCATTTCCCTCCTGGCTCCAAAAATCTTTGTCTCTCTGTCTCTCTGTCTCTCTGTCTCTCTGTCTCTCTGTCTCTGTCTCTTTCTACCTAGGTTCTTCTCTCTGTTTCTGCCTCACTATCTGCAGTCTAAGCCTTTGTTATTCATTTTGTCTTAAATGCTTCTGACCCATCAGGAGGAAGTTTTTTTAACCTATTTACTTTGTTACATTTTATAATAAAATCCTGAGCAGTTTTAATATGCCAGAGAAAGTGCAAATTCCTTTGCTTTTCAGTGGCTCCCAAATTCCTTTTCTTATCTTGTGACCCCAGATCCCAGTGGCAACATTTAGAACTAAATCTGTGACCTTTGACTCCTAAAGTCCTTGTTTTGTCAACTAAGATGGGTCTCTGGGAGTGAAGAGATAACAGTCAAATTTTAGCTGTTTCCTCTCTGTGTCCCACAAAGAGAAAGTAATCAGGAAAGAAAAGCAGTAATTACTTCTCATATATTTACTCAGAACACAGTCAGCTACTCTTAGGGTGTCAAGACTGTGAATCATGTTTTATGATTTAAAGAGGACCAAGATAGCCCCTTGACACAAACTTTCCCTCTAAAAATTTAACTCATCTCAATAAACATTTATTAAGTGTTTACTACGTGCTAAGTGATAGGAATACAGAGATGATTATCAATGGCATTACTGCAATCAGAGACTTATAGTTTTTCTCTATTGTGGGAATATGAAAGTTACCCAGATTGGCTTAAAAGAAGGGTGATTGTAATAAAGGTTCAGAATAAAAAGTGTTTTAGAAAATACTGAAAAGGGAAAAAAAATCTCTTTCAATCAAGGGAATTGAGAAAGGCTTCATGAAGGAATGGAGCATCTAAGCTGAGCCTTAATGGAGAGCACTTTTTGACAGGTTCAAATGAGGGAGATATTTGTGAAATGTATAGCAGTGGGAAACCATAGGATGACAGAAGGGAATAATTTATACAGTTTAACTAGAATACAGAATTCATAAGCAGATACAATTCCTATTGAAATAAAGCAGGAAACTGATTAATCTTCATTAAAACAATGCTTATATTCATTAATAAGAATAATGATAACTATATTCTGATGTTTGTTTCTTGGACTGAATATTTACAAACATCAAATATAACACAACTGGTTTTCCAAGGATTTACAAAATGTTTTAGCCCTGAGAAGAAATGTAAGCCATCTTTTGGAGCCCTATTAAAAAGCATAGAAAATTGAGCAAGGTGAGACAGATGGGGCTTTGAGTAGAAGGCAGTTCCCTTCTTGCCTATCACTGGAATTGAGGGAAGGACATAGGAAGGAGGTATGGAAAAAAGAACAAGCAAAAAACCAGAAAGAGGAAGAAGGATAAAGGTATCCTGGTAAGCAGGAGAGATGAGTATAGAACCATGGAGAACAGATGGAAGTTTGTGAGTTTCTGTGTCAAAGTCTGAGTCAGTATAGTGAGGATCATTCCACTGCAAATTATATCTTGGAGTATCCTATGGGGCTAATTCAATCTAGAGTAGAAATTAAAACTGATGGCCTTCTTTATTTTCCTTCTTTGTAGTAGATTGTATGGTGGATATTTTACTTAAACCTATACATTTCCCTCCATAAATTTCTCTCTGTGTCTCTCTGTCTCTCTCTCTCCCCCCCATTTTGTTTTTTAATCTTGAAAATTTTAACAACTCATCAACAGAAATGTTAAATTGTGTGTTTATTCTATTTAATGCTCACAAATGGAGAGAAGATAAGAGAGAGAATATTCATTATTTTAGAGATACAAAATAATAATTGGTTTAGACTGCTCCTGGGGGCTTGAATTCATTTAAAACAGTTATTCAAAGTGGGAGATACTCAATGAATTCACGAATCCATATACCTCTAGAAATGAATTTGAAAGCTAAAGAGGTTGGAAGGAAGAAAAACACAGCCACTTTCTTCCATCCAAACCACTCTCCATCTTTTTCTCCTTTTCTTCTTCTTCCTCCTCCTCTTCCTTTTTCCCCTCCTTCCTTTCTTTCCTTTCCTCCTCCTTTTTCCTTCCTTTTATCCCTTTTCCCTTTTTCCCTCCCTCCTTCTTTTCCCCTTCCTTCCTTCCTTCCTTCCTTCCTTCCTTCCTTCCTTCATCCCTTTTTTTTCCTTTCTCCCTTCCTATCCTGAAAAGGAAGGAAGAGTGAATTGCTTGAAAGGGGAAGTTATGGTCCTGAAGGGGCTGAGTTTTGCCCATATGAAAGGAGAAAGAACAAGTTGTGCATATACTTAATAGGTCCAGTGGCTCAGCATATAATTGACAGCTTGAACTGCCTAGCTTTTCTAACACTATTTGCTACTTACATTTAGACACATGAATTCAGACAGTTTGTTTAATTTCTGAATTCCAGAATCAATTGACTTTATGTAGAAGTAGCATGGAAAGTGCAATTCATAGTGGTGAATCTAATGTCAGGAAGACTAGTTCATATCCCAATTCTAATATATACTGTGTGGTTAAAAGCAAATCATTTATTTCTCTAAGTCTCAGCTCAAAAATGAGATAAATAGCACCTGTAGAATTGTATGCCTTTCTCACAGAATTACTGCAATGCTTAAATAAAGCAATAAATAGAAACTATTATAAAAGTGTCAGCCATTATTGTTACTGTGACCCAAATAGCCTAGCTTTAGCCATAGGTACAATAATTGAAAGAGATTGTCACACTTTCCCACTCGTTCTCATTAGCCTTTCTTTTTTAATATAGGAAATATAGTTGTTTTATTAAAATGGTTAGCATAGCAACATTAAAGGACACTATTCTTTGAAAGGATACACATGAGCAAAATTGAAAGGAATAAACACTTATTTAAAGAAACAATTCTGTATCATTCTCATTAATATTTAACTGTTATTGTTCTCAATTTTTTTCTTCCTTTCTCTTTATGACTTCAATGAGAGAAACCCCTAGCTCTTTTTCTCAGCTATTTCATTTGATGTTAAAATCTTAGTTTTTGTTCAGAGTTCCACTTTATATTTGTGGTAATTTTGCACATTCCTTAATTTTCCTCAGAGGAGTTGTTGCAGTTGTCTGCAGTTGCCAGAAGGAAGAGATAGTGGTGGTAGAAAAATAGACAACAAATCTTATTTGTCATTAATAAGTGGTCTTCATCGGCTAGAGTAACTCAATCTCTGTGCTTGTTGTTATCATTTTATTTGCTGTCAATGGAAAACCTAAACCCCATTGATCTAAATTTTCGCCTGTTTTTTGGCTATAAGGTTATGGTAATTTCTCATCTTGGATTACATGCCAATTTTAGCTGAATTACTCTCAAAATTGTTTACTTTGGTTCAAGTTCTACATACTATCTTGCTAACTCCAAAGTGATTATAGAAAGATGGATATAAAATTGATTCTTTAAATAATTATTTCATACATGACTTATTTTTTAAAGTATAACATTCCTTATTTTTGCTGTTTTAATAATGTAATCACCTTTAACATATAACACAAAAGAAAATGAGAGTGTGGAAATATGCCAATTCATCTTTCAACTGATCATACCTAACCATAAATAATAGGGTCTATTGTCTTTTTAGTGCATATACCCTGCCTTATATTTAATGGTAGTGGGATAATCTTTTCATTGATAATTATGACCATCATTTACTTGATTTTTTTGGGTCCATAATAACCCTGAGGAGATACTGTGTGATGACTTCTAGAACCCTTTTGTGCATTGTAGGAGATAATTTGGTGACTATAATCCTATACATTTTTTTGAATTATCACTTCCTATTTGCTCACATTAAAGTTAATCTGCTACTTTCCTAGGCCTTCTTGACTCCAAGGCTCTCTTACAGAGAAATATGCCATACTGTCTCATCTCACCTTCTACAAGTTTTGTAATTTTTAATTTGAACTTTTTACATATTGTATTTCCTTTGTAGAATGTCAGCTACTCAATGATAGAGACTCCTGTCTTTGAATGTTGTAATTGTCCCCAGCACCTGAAGGTACCTGAAGCAGATGTTGTGGAGTACTTCAAGCTCAGTCAGACATCAAAGACACCAAGGTCATTTACTGCATACTGCGCCATGCCAATTGCCTTGACTTTTGTCTTGCCACTAAGCTTCAATGATCCTAAAAGATAGTGAGGTTGATGACTTTGCACAACTTTGTCTCACTTAAAATCAATTTTATATGCCATTATCACTTTGGAATGTCATTAATTCTTTTTGAAAATGAAGGACAAACAAAATATATATCTACTAACCACATAGTGGTCCTTAGCCTTTTTTTGTGTCATGGACTTCTTTGGCAGTCTGATGAAAGTTATGGACTCCTTTTCACAGTAAAATGCATAAAATAAAATACATAGCATTACATGGAAATCAATCTTATTGAAATAGATATCAGAATTTTTTTTATTTTATGCAAGGCAAATGGGGTTAAGTGGCTTGCCCAAGGCCACACAGCTAGGTAATTATTAAATGTCTGAGACTGGATTTGAACCCAGGTACTCCTTATCCCAGGGCCGGTGCTTTATCCACTACACCACCTAGCCGCCCCTAGATATCAGAATTTATTAAAAAAAAATTCACAGACCAGTAGTAATAACTGTGGTACCTAAAATGGCACCATCTTCTGCTGACAACATACTCCAGTTTCAGGAACTAATCTGTTCTTTGAGAGCTTAGTTTACAAATATATCAAATGGACATGTCACACCATTGTTTTTTATGCTATTACAACCAGGATATATCTTCTGTTATTTATTCTCACTATTGATTACTTAATAGCATATTTCTGGCCCCAATGGAAATACAAATAAAGAGAAAGTATAGTTCCTGCCTTCTAGAAGCTTATAATTTAGAAACAACTTATATAGTGAGGAGGAAAATGGCAACAAGGAGGAAATGAAACTACACCAGAATAGCCATGCATATTTAAATCATATAAACCTCAGATTGACAAAAATTTTGTTAAGAAGGGGTATTTCATTCTTTTTTTCCAAAATAGCAAAACTTTTTTAGGAAGGCCTGGTAGTACTGTGTCTCCTCACCTCACCCAGTATAAATTTATTATAAAACCTCTCATCACCATGCTTATTAACTCAGTTTTGATTCTCAATTCTTTAACTCCCTCAATTGATTCTTTTGTCTGATTAGAAGGAGCTATTTTAAAATTCTAAAACCTTATCTAATAGAGAATCAGATCAGAACTTCTCTGGTAACTCCATTTTCCATCAGTAGCTTTGATTGGTTTCAGCTCCCAGGATAACATGTTCCTTTGCTGGGTACACTAGGAGCCAAAATCCCTCTCCTTTTCAGCTTCCTTTTGCATGTTATCTTTCCACCATTAGATTTTAAGTTCTTTGAGAACAGGAATTTGACTTTTTTTTTTTTCTTATTTTTATCTCTAGAACTTAGCACAGTGCCTGGTGGTCACTTAATTTGTTGAACTGAAGAAATCTTATTGGAATCTAACTGAATTTTTTCATTCTAGTAAGTAATTTCATTCTTTCTTTAGTACTTCTTGTTTACTTCCTTATGGATAAGACCTTGAGTGCCTTTGGAAGTGGGGTGCTTGAGAAGAGAACTGCCTTCCTCAAAGTTCCCTTTCAGCATCCTATGTGACAAAGGAAGCATGATCCTCTGTTTTAATACAAGTTAAGGAAGATTTGGGATCCCAAGGTGTAACATGGGGCAGAAAAAAAAGAAGAAAAGTTGGCAGAGAGAAAATACAGCAAACCAGCTTCCTTTAGGAGAAATACCCCCATTGAAATATATATATATATATATATATATATATATATATATATATATATATGTATATGTCCTTTCATCCTGATTAACCTTTTATATATATATATGTGTGTGTGCAGAGAGAGAGAGAGAGAGAGAGAGAGAGAGAGAGACCGACCTAATAGGCCCCTGAACTCTGAGAGGAGGATTAAAGAATACTGAAAAGAGAAGGTACAATTTAGCAGGAGGGGATGGGTTAGTCTAGGTCTTAAATTTAAGCTTTACCTCCTTTATAAATTTGCCCGGGATCAACCAAATCAGTCCAATAGTATTGATTTGTTTTAAAATCTGTCTGGATAATATATCTTTCATCCTATTCTCAACTTCTTAGGTTTTCTCTCCCTCTGCTCCTATTTAGTTCTCTAAGTGTATTATTTAACTCAGTAAAACATGTAAGGATGCTGAGTATATACTACAGAAGACACATTACAAAATAAAGCCAGAGGATATTGCATTATAAACTGAAGTGGCGGGGAACTCATCAAACAAAATCTGTAATGTACTCAACCATACTCACAGGCATTTCCCACAGCAGTGAACAAAGTAGAAGGAAGAGATGCTATTAAATCTGTGTCCATAAGGTAATATTCCCAGCTTGCTTGTCATAGGTGTCTAGGCTTCTGTTATCAGATCCCAGGGCAGAATGAGGACCAGCTGAAAAAAATTATGCTGTGCTCCAGTGACATCATATTTTTCTTCATTGCCTCAGGCTCTTGAGGGTAGGGAGAGAAACACTCCCTGGGAAATTCTATTAAAAAAAAACCCTGAGATGAGAATAACAAGAGAAGCAGTGTTTTTTTTAAAGCAAGTTCCTTATTAATGTTTAATATTTTTAGTATTAGCATAACAACTGTACTTTAGTAGGGAAAAACAAGTCAAGCAATTTGTTTAATGGAATAGGAAAAAGTCAAACCATCCCATATGCTTAGTTGTTACTCATAAAGATTATTAAGAAACAAAATGTTCAGCAGGATAATAATCATACTCTCAATTCTTTTATCTAATGAAGGTTTAGCCTTGGGGCTTTCTGAATTCCTTTCCCCTTTGATATTCTAGGATACTATAGGAAGCATTCTGACTCTTACCCAGTTTTACATTAAAGCTTAAAATATGATGATGTATAGACCTGTGTATATTTGAATCGCATAGAGTTTACTCATATTTTGATGGGGTTCTGAAATACAGTCTAGACATGGACTGTGGCTATTGCCAAAAGAATTAATGTATATTTACTTCCTGTTCTTTTCTATGTCCTCCTCCTTGAAACTTTTTCATTTTTAACCACTTTGGGGTTGGATATAGAACCCTGCACATTGAAACATTTTTATACTTAATATTTTAATCTGAGATTTCTCCTGAGATGGATTTTCAACTCTTGAGTACTTCTATATGCTCTAAGTCACTATCTCATTAGATCAAAGTAGAGTCTCTCCAGTGAGATGATTTGCCTCTTTTTCATGGTGATAAAGTAAAATTTATATTTCATAATCAATACTATATCATAAAAATAATTGTTCCATAGTCACCAAATAATTCTAGGGATCAGAGTTTCTCAATTTTTAACTTCAAAGTCCTTATATCAGTGTTATACAAATTAGATGCTGAGAAATAGCTTACCTCAGGAATCTTTAGTTTGCATTTATCTTCTTTTTTTCAGGATCTTATATTTTCTATTTGTAAAACTGTCAACCTGTCCCCATTTGAAGAGGGGTAGCACTCCTTACATTTTAAGATTAGATTTGTATATGTTTATATATATATATGCAAGAATTTTAGATGATTATGATCCATAAGCTCTAGAAGTTCCTACTAAATTAAAGACTTTAGTTGAAGAACTATTGTTAATCATATGATTATACTGTTAAACTTGAGAAAAAACAATGTGAGGAAGAAAGATTCACAATCTTACTTATTTTTGTCATCTAATAATTGCTTTGCATCTAATGGGTGCTACATTTAGAAGAAAGAAAGAGGAACTGTAAGATTAAGAAAAAGAATAGTCAAATAGATTGGAGAAGAATGAATAATAATAGAACCAAATGAATGTGAGAGCTGGAAGGGATGTCAGAAATCATTTAATTCAATTTCTCCCAATCTGTAGGCTGTGGATTACTGCAGGAGTAGCAAAGGATGAAATTATTTCAGAGGATGTGCAAATCCATGGAAAGGCAGGTTCTCCCTTGCTATAAAGACATTGAGGATGGTTCCAGGAATATACCATGTAACATGTCTAAAAATCAGCAACAAAATGGAGAGGCTTATCACCTATATAGAAAAAATTTCATTCAAATCTAGCCTCTTCCTGTATCATTGACATGTCCAACTATGGGAGAAAGGGGAGGAGGAGAAGAAAGAGCAGTATGAAAGAATAGGAAGGAAGAGGAATTAAATAGAATATTGGGAAAAACTTTGAAGTATTTTCTACTACTCTGAAAGCAGAGTCAGGAGTATCACTTTATCATTTAACAAATATATGAAAATAATAATAAAAACAAAACAATTGAAATTAATATACTTCTTTAAAGTTTTTAATAGAACTTTATATACATTATCTCATTTGATTATATTGATGATTTGCAGGATCCTGATGTTTGGTGGGGGGAAGCCTCATACTCATCCCTCCTAACCAGATCCTGCTGATAAATTCAGTATAAGTATCTCTTAGCCTAGAATATCTACCAGATAATTGTATCTAGTCTATGGGTCTCCCATTATTTTCCAAAGAAAATGATGACACAGTGGATAGAACTCTGTCTTGGAGTCAGGAGTACAGGAGTTCAAATCCAGCCTCAGACACTTGGCTCTTACTAGAAGTGTGACCTTGGGTAAGTCACTTAACCCTGATTATCTTGTATCCAGGGCCATCTCCAGTCATCCTGATTCATATATGGTCACTAGACCCAGATGATTCTGGAGGAGCAAGTGGGACTGGTGACTTTGCACAGGACCCCCCACTCAAATATAATTCATGTGTATGACATGACATCATTTCCATGATGCTATGGTCTTCTTCAAAAATGAAGGACAAACATTATTTTTCAAAGGGTGTCCATGAACCCTCTGTCAAACCATGACCCCAAAGTCATAATCATCATCATCCTGCTTCTGATGGGTTACTCATACTAGTAGTTAATGTGCTTCATCTTCTGTTTCTAATTGGATCTCTAGTATCTTAACTGAGATACCAGCGCAGTATAAAGAACACTGGACCTATACTATAAAGCAGCAGTCATCAAAACTGCCTGGTACTGGTCAAGAAATAGAATATTGGATCAGTGGATTAGGATAGGTTCAAAAGAAACTGCAGCAAATAACTACAGTAATCTCCTGTTTGACAAACCCAAAGACATTAGCTTCCAGAATAAGAACTCAATATTTGACAAAAATTGTTGGGAAAAGTGGAAAATAGTATGGCAAAAACTAGGCATATCTCATACCCTAAACCAAAATAAAGTCAAAATGGACACAGGATTTTGACATAAAGGTCAACACCATAGATAATCTAATAGACCAGAAATTGTCTATCTGATCTATGGAAGGGGGGAAATTTATGACCAAACAAGAAATAAAGTATGTTATAAACTGCAAAATGAATGATTCTGACTATATTAAATTAAAAAAAGTTCTGCACTAATAAAATCAATGCTGCAAAAATTAGAATGAAAGCAGAAAGGCGGGAAGCATTCTTTATAACTTGGAGTTCTGATAAAGGTCTCATTTCTAAAATATATAGAAAATGGTGTCACATTATAAGGTTGCAAGTCATTTCCCAATTGATAAGTGGTCAAAGAAAATGAATAGACAGTTTTCAAATGACGAAATTAAAGCTATACATAATCACATGAAAAAAATGCTCCAAATCATTATTGATTAGAGAAATGTAAATTAAAACAACTTTAAGTTATCACCTCACACCTATGATATTGGTTAAGATGACAAAAAGGGATCAATGTTGGAGAGGTTGTAGGAGAATTGGGACATTAATGCCTTGCTTGTGGAGTTGTGAACTGATCTAACCATTCTGAAGAGCAATATGATACCATGACCAAAGAGCAATTAAACTATACATATCCTTTAACCCAGAAATTCTAGTTTTAGCCCTATATCCAAAAGAAATCATAAAAAATGAGAAAAGTTCATATGTTTCAAAATATTCATAGCAGCTCTTTTTGTAGTGGCAAAGAACTGGAAATTGAGGGGACGTTCATCAAGTAGGGAATGGTTAAACAAGTTATGGTACATGAATATTATGGAATACTATTGTTTTGTAAGAAACCATAAATGGTTGGACTCTAGAGAAGCATGAAATGAATTACAGGATTTGATGCTGAGTGAAGGGAGCCGATCCAAGAGAACAATGCACATTTTAAAAGCACCACTGTGAGATGATCAATCCTGATGGATGCAGCTCCTCTCAACAGTTCAGAGAGCTAGGACAACATTATTAGACTAACTATGACAATGCCATCCCCATCCAGAGGAAGAAAAACAACAAAACAGAAAAAAATCCTTCAGAATCTGATGAACATTGCATTCAATTTTTTAAAATATATCTCATATGTTTTTCTTTCCCTTAATCCTAATTCCTCATACTGAAAATGACCAATCTGTAAACATGCTGTATATACAATATCATCCTGACTGCTCTCTACTGGGGGTGGGGGGTGGGAAGGGAAAGTGGAAAGAAATTTTGTAACTTAAAATGTATATATAGGCATATGGATAAATATGTAAAAGTTTTTATAACATATATTTGGAAAAATTAAGCATCAATAAAAAACCAACATTGAACCTGGAGTCTCTATCTTTAATTGGAATCTTGGCTGTACTACTTAGTACTTGTGTGCCCTTGGGAAAATCTCTTAACTTTTCTCTCTCAATATTTCTTTTCTGTTAAATGAGACAGGTAGAGTGGATGAACTTGGATGTTTCTTTTAACTCTAGTTTTATGATTCTATTATCATTTTCAGTAATTGTTTTCTCCACTGAATACCTCTTCAGGTGCATTGTTTTAGTTGGGATGGGACTCAGACTTCCTGACAAATATATAGTAGTTCCCTCCATGCTAGAAATTCTCTATAGGTGTCTGAGTGACCTGCCAAATGGATTTGAAGGAGTATCTTTACCAGATCAAAAGTTCAGGATGGTGGAATTTTTGGCTATATCAACGCATGAAGAACATCCACTAAGTCAAATAGAAACAGGGACCATAATTCATACATAAAGATGCCTTTAGATTTGCAGAACTAGAGACCAAATTATCATTTTCCCACTGCATTATGGAGAAAGCAAGGGAGTACCAGAAAAAGCCCCATACAACTTTTAGTTCTGCTTCATTTATTATGCTAAAAACTTTGACTGTGGATCACAATAAAATGTGGCAGCTCCTCAAAGAGGGGGAAGGGCCATATCATCTTATTGGTCTTCTGAGGAATCTGTATGTAGGTCAAGTGTCAACAGTTAATACCAAATGTGGGACAACTGATTGGTTTAAGATTAGAAAAGGAATACAACAAGGCTGTATGTTGTCACCTTGTTTATTTAAACTAAATATAGAGTGCATCATGTAAAATGCCAAAGAAAAATTGAAAAGTCTTTTAGTTTAATTAATATTTATTTTTCCAATTATATACAATAGTATATCATTTTTTTTGTAAGGTTTTGAATTTTACACTCCCACACAGCAGGCAGTCTGATAATCTTTACATTGTTTCCATGCTATACATTGATTGAAATTGAACGTCTTGAGAGAGAAATCATATCCTTGAGGAGAAAACAAAATATTAGAGATAGCAAAATTATGTGATAATTAAGAAAATTTTCTTTTTAAATTGAAGGAACTAGCCTTTGGTCTTCATTTAAATTCTACAGTTCTTTTTCTGGATACAGATGGTATTCTATGTCATAGGTACTCTAAAATTGTCCCTGATTATTGCATTGATGGAATGAGCAAGTCCATTAAGACTGATCATCATCCCATGTTGCTGTTATGTGTACAGTGTTTTTCTGGTTCTGTTCATCTTGCTCAGCATCAGTTCAGGCAAGTCTTTCCAGGCTTCTCTGAAATCCCATACCTCTTGGTTTCTAATAGAACAAAAGTGTTCTATAACATACATGTACCACAAATTGTTCAGCCATTCCCCAATTGATGGACAATCGCTAGATTTCCAATTCTTTCCTACCAGAACAAGATTGCTATGAATATTTTTGTACAAGTGATGTTTTTACTCTTTTTATGATCTCTTCAGGGTATCGACCCAGTAGTGGTATTGCTGGGTCAAAGGGTATGCACATTTTTATTGCCCTTTGGGTATAATTCCAAATTGCTCTCCAAAAAGGTTGGATGGAATCAATGCATTTGAATTGAGGTACTGGAAAAGACTTTTGAGAGACCCTTGGAAAGCAAGGAACTAAATCAGTCAGTATTTAAATACATTAATTTAGACTATTCAGTAGAGGGCTAAATACTGAAGATAAAGTTTTAATACTTTGATCACATAAGGAGAATCCAGGACTTTTTGGAAAATACTCTGATGTTGGGAAAGATTGAAGGCAAAAGTAGAAGGGAACAGCAGAGCATAAGATGGAAAACATCATGGAAACAATGAACAGCATGATTGGACATGTATAACCTCTCTCAGATTACTTACTACCATGGGGAGGGGGTCAGAGAAAGAGGGTGGTAGAAAAATGTGGAATTCAAATGAGAAGAATTGTGAGAATTATCTTGGCACGTATTTTGAAAAATTAAATTAAATTAAATTAAATTAATATAAGGAAGATTTCAGAAGATAGTGGAGGTTAGAAGGACCTGGCATATTATATTCCCTGGGGTCCTGAAGATTCCGACAAGACCGACCAACAACAACAAGGCTGCATATTGATTTTGTTTCAAGATGTATTGTTATCTATATTATATTTAATTTTTGATTATTTCCCAACCACATTCTAATTTGATTTAGGCTGTGCCTGGGAGTGTTGGAGTACCCCTGTGATAGTAAAGACATCCTTGCTTTAACTCTGATCTTATTGGGAAGACATTAAGTTTAACCTTATTACAGAATATGTTTTAGAAAGATTGCACTTATTTTAAGAAGGGTTACATGTATTCCTATACTTTTAAATGTTTTTTAATGGGAATGGGTTTTGTATTTTATCAAAGGCTTTTTCTGCATCTTTTGATATAATTATATGTTTTTTTAATATTGATATGGTCAATTAGTCTGACAATTTTCTAATATTGAATCAACGCCACATTTCTTATATAGATTCCACTTGGTCATAGCGCATGATCTTTATGATGTATTATTGCGATTTTCTCATGGTATTTTATTTAGCATTTTATATAAATAATAATTAAGTAAATTGGTTTGTAGTATTCTTTTTATGTTTTTGCTTTCCCTGATTTTGGTATCAAAATCATATCTGCATCAAAAATAAATTTGGTATGATTTCTTCTTTACTTATTTTTTTAAATTACTGTTATGTTTGGTAGAAGTCATTTGCAAATCCATCTGGATTTGGGGATTTTTTTCCTTAGTTCAGTTATGGCTTGTTCTCTCCTATTGATCTGAGTAGTTTATATTTTTGAATATGTTCATCTATTTCATTTAGAGTGTTAGTTAAACTATCATATAATTGGACAAAATAACTCCTAACATTTTGCTTTAATTTTATATTCATTGCTTGTGCTTTCATTCTTTTCATTTTTTGATACTAATAAGTTATTTTCTTTTTTAATCAAATTAACCAATCATTTATTCTTTTTTTTCCTCACAAACTCCTAATTTTATTCATTAATTCAATTTTTGTTTGTTGGGTTTTTTTTTAGTTTTTTGCAGGGCAATGGGGTTAAGTGGCTTGCCCAAGGCCACACAGCTAGGTAATTATTAAGTGTCTGAGGCTGGATTTGAACTCAGGTACTCCTGACTCCAGGGCAGGTGCTCTATCCAGTGCACCACCCAGTTGCCCCTTCATTAATTCAATTTTTAAAATTTTATTAATCTTTCTTTTGATTTTTAAGAATTCTAAATTTTTCTTTAATTAGGGATTTTTATTTCATTCTTTTTCTAGTTTTTTTAAAGTTGCACACTTAATTAATTGAGCTGATCTTTCCCTCATTTATTAATGCATGTGTTTAGAGATAAAATTTTCCTATATACTGTTTTGCTCCAAATCTCAGATTTTGGAATGTTTCATTGTTGTCATTGTCTTTAATGAAACTATTGATTGTTTTTATGATTTGCTGTTTGTACCACTCATTCTTAGGATTAAATTACTTAACTTTTAATTAATTTTTAATCTACATTTCCCTGGCACTTTAATAATGTACTTTTTAATTGTATTATAGTCTGAAAAATAATGCGTTTAATATTTTTTTGCTTTTCGACATTTGGTTGTAAAGGTTTTATGCCCCAGTTTTTGTAAAGATACCATATGCAACTTAGAAAAATGTGTATTGATTCCTTTTGATTCTTTTTCAGGTTTATCCAGATGTCTATCATATCTAACTTTTTCAAGGTGTTATTTGTCTTCTTGATTTTTTATTTTATGATGGCATTTAACTAGCTTTGAGAGGGGTAAGTTGAGATTCCTGTGTAGTTTAGTTTACTATTTCCTCCTGTATTTATTTTTACTTTTCCTTTAAGAATTTGCATGCTATGCCATTTGGTACAAATCTTTAATATTGATATTCCTAAATTTGTTTATAACTTATTTTAATAAGATGTAGGTTCTCTGCTTATCTCTTTCAATTAGGTCTACTTTTGCTGTTTTCTCCAAGATACGATTGCTACTTCTGTGTTTTTTATTTCAGTTGTATTCTGGTTCTTACCTAGAAAGGGGCCTTGATCCCTAAGCATTGCAATTGATACTGTTCCTCAGAGTCCTTAATTCATTGTAACCATAAATGATATTGCCCCTTGGGGCTTCCATTTCTTTTTGAATGAAAGTGCTTCTCTCTAACCTTTAACTGATACCTGGAGGTGGGTATAGTCAATGGAACTGACAAACAACAGCTCCTTCTTAAAAGACAGCAATATATTATCTTGGCTCAGGCATTAAGCATCAGTTTAAGAACAAGAATGCTTGAGCAAGCTTCTTTGTGATTTAATGAGAGCTACTGTCTGGAGACCATATATATAATATCTATACATTTATATTTATAATTTTCCTTACTCCTAGACAAAATATAGGTGTTTATAAACTGTGTCATATCTAAAGAAAGAGTACTAGAATGATGAAGGGATTTGGAAAAAAAATTTCACAGGAAGAAATAAGAAAGTTTTCAAGGTCGAGGATATATATTATATATATATATATATATATATATATATATATATATATATATATGCTATACTATGCTATACTATGCTCTGGTCAGAACACATCTGGGTAATGATGTTCAGTTAATGTCCCACAGTTTAGGAGGAAAATTAATGTTGGAAAGAATTCAGAGGAAGGCAACAAGAATGGCAAAATCTTGAGTCCTTGACATATGATCTGTTGAAGGAATTATGAAATATTGGACCTAGAAATGACCAGAAGCATCTAATAGAAGAGGGATTAGTCATACTCTGTTTAGTTTCAGAAGGCAGTACTAGAAACAGCCAAACAATGGAAGTGTTCAAACAGTTTTGATGGTTACTTTCCAAGATAGAGTTCTTATATAGAAGGTGAACTTATATAGCTGATCTCTAAAATCCTGTTAACTAAGAAAGTCTATGATTCTAAGTCTCTGTGGTGTCTTCCCACATCCCCCCCCCCCTTCATTTCCTTATATTTTGTAGTATTCACTTTTCTGCTCTCTGGAGTTTTCAAGATTCAACCTAGATATGTGAAATGCCCTCTTTTAATCTCCAGTCAAAATTATTTCTCATATAATGTGCTCCTTAATAAAACATTACTTTTAAGTTAATGCCATCTAGTCTCAGATATTAGGAGGAAAATAATTTAATTATGTTTAAAGTGATTCATGAAAAAGTATAATTGAGATCTAATTTCCTCAACTTGTATTTTAGAGAAAAAAAATCTTGTTGATTTGATTAAATCTTTAATTTTTCCTTTTCACAACTCTAATTGATAGACTTCTTTTTCTACTTTCTTATATCCCCCACTCCCCAGGACATAGACTAGAATGATTTTGTCATTGTTCAGTTGCTTGTTATTTTTGACTCTTCATGACCTTACTTGGGGATTTTCTTGACAAGGACACTGGAGTGGATTACCATTTCCTTCTCCACATCATTTTACCAATGAGGAACTGAGGCAGTGTTAAGTGAATTTCCAGGCGACATAGCTAGTAAGGTTGAGGCCAGGTTTGGACTTAGAAATATGTCTTCCTGATTCCAGGTATGGCATTCTATCCATTGACCCATCTGGTCAGCAACTTTATGAAAAAGTTTTTGGCCTCTTGAAATACAAAATTGATATATTCTTCAAAATTCATTATGCATTGCTGTCCATCAATGTACAGGATGCTAGCTATTAGAGTCATACCCAGGATTAAGTTCTAACAAGTATCTTTTGGTATTAACATACTTAGTGGTGTAATGCTTGATTGATATCATACTTTGATTTTCTATAAACACTTTGCTGTCAGATACCTGGAATGGTTTACTTATCCTCCCTCCAGTTGTTTTACCAATAATAATCTACTGAGTCTATGTGAAATCTCCTGGTTAGTTCTTTGATATCTCTCTTTTCAGAAATTCATATCATCCAAGAGCTGTCTCTATAGATAAGCAAGTTTGACTGGGTTGACTGAAGTGTGAAATGCAAGCAAATTTAACAATTGGTTAATTATAATCCAGTTGTGTTACTGAATTGACTGATTCACATAATTTTGGTTAGATAACAAGGTTTTTTTTCCAGGGGAGAGAAAGAGTATAAACCTACCTGAACTAACTAGTCAAGTTGATGAAACCAATTTGTTTATGGAATCATAGCCTAAGATGAAACTGTACCATTATGACCATAAGAATAGTTAAAAATTGTGGGCTCCTCACTTTGAATTTTAATTTTTAAGGAGTAATTATTGGAATTACAGTACTAAATGAAACTTATTTGAGGTTTTAGAGTTTGTTGCCCCAATGCCAATTAATAAATCTTTATCAATCACCTAATATGCAACAAGACATCATGATAAGGTCAATGAGGGATAGATAAAAGTTTATGATACCATCCTTTCCTTTAAAGATGTTATAGTCCAATTGTGTTGATAAAACTTAAAATGAGAAGATAACTCAGCATAAAGATGAGCCTTAAAGAAAAGAAATTTAAATAAGTGGTGAAGTGGAGTGAGAACATTCTAGGGTTAGAGAATAGAACAAATCAATATATACAAAAGAGAATACAAATTTTTGGTCTTGGTGAGCAATTCAGACTGGCTTGAGCATACAGTTTGTGCTCAGGAAAAATAGGAGATAAATTTGGAGAATTAAGGAGTTTACAGTCTGGTACAGCAAAGAGTGCTATAGGAACAGATCTTGTCTCTGCCAAATGTATGACTTTGCACTGTCACCTTTCTAGACCATAGGCTACTAACCATAAAATCAACCCATCAATCAACATTTATTAAGCACCAACTTTGATCCAGATACTATATTATTACTGGGGATACAAAAGAGGAAAAACGAATTGCCCTAAAAGGAACTTATAATCCAATAGGGAAGATGAAAACATGTAAGTGTATCCATACAAAGCAAGCTACATTCATGATAAATAGGAAATCATTAAAAGAAGGAAAATACTTTGAATTAAAAAGGGTTGAGAAAGGCTTCCTACAGAAGAAAGGATTTTAGCTGATACTTAAGGGAAGCCAGATAGATCAGTGTCCAAGTGGTAGAGGGAGAGCACTCCAAGCCAGGATAGGGAGAATAACATGACTAGAGCTGAGAAATGGAATTTTTGCTTGTGAATCAGTCAGAAGATCAGTATCACTGGATTGAAGCATACTTATTAGGGAGTAAAGTATAAGTAGACTGGGAATGAAGAGGGGGCTACTTTTTATAAGGCTTTGAATGTTTAACCGAATTTTGTATTTGATCCTAGTGGCAATAGGAAGCACTTGGGATTAACTGAATGGGGAGGTGTCATTACTGGGTTTATGTTTTAGGAAAATCTTTTTAGTAGCTGAATGGTGAAGGAATTGGTAATAGGAAGTAGTAGGGAGATACCTGAGAAAAGAAGATCCATCAACAGGTTATGTAACAATATGTGGGGTGATGAGCACTTGCACTAGAATGTTGGCAGCATCAGAGGAAAGGAGGGGACATAATGAAAATCTGATGCAAAAGTGAAATTGCATATCTTAGCAACAGCTTAGATATGAGGCCCTGAGAGAGAGGAATCCAGGGTCGCTTTTAATGCCAGAGAGACTGGAAAGTCTCTGGAAGTTTTGATAACAGGGAAGACAGGAGACAGGAAAGTTTTAGGGAAGAGTCTGTTTTGGACATATTGAATTTAAGTTATCTCTGGTTTGAGATGTCAGAAAAATAGTTGGAGATGAGAGTTTGGAGGTCAGCAGTGAGATTAAAATAGGAAAAGTAGATTTGAGAATGATTAGCATAGAGATGATAATTAGATGGTCTCTGAGGGTCAGTTCCAGGAGAGCATAGGGTCTAAGGAAAATCCATTAACTTATTCTATACTATGTATTCCTAGGTAGATGCTGGGGCACACACACACACACACACACACACACACACACACACACACACACAGACACACAGACACAAAGATACAGAAACATTTTAGCATTGGCAAAATCTGATTAAAATAAATGTCAAAGGAAATGTTGAAGGGGAACAGCATCTATAAAAGGTCAACTGAAGGAGCCTATGTAGAGAGGGGTGCTGTTTCTAGACAGTTAACCTTATTCCTGCCTTGTTGTGTTGGTGCCTGTGGGCACAAGTGATATGCTTATTGTATAATGCTAAGATAACTCACTTCTCCACCTCTCCTTTTAAAATGAAATGTCTACAGACTTCAGAGACCTTGTTTTGCCAGCAGTGCAAAGCCTTCACAACCATGGAGCTAGTGCCATCCAGCATGAAAGGATTCAAACCCATGTACTGTTTCAGCACAAAAGGAAATAGGGAAAGGCTAAAGGCAACATTAATCTATAATCATTGAAAAGTTTCCCTCATAGAAAACCTCCCTGATCACTTGTAGGGTTCTCTTCTACCTGAGATGCCCTGGCCGATATTAAACAATATGAGATTAAGCACTTGTCAGGGGAACTAATGAGTTTTAGATTGATTTCTGTCTTCAGCAATGCTACCAAGATTTTTTGACAGCTATGATTTATTGGGTATTCATTGGCTCTGTTCATGAGAGGAGCTGTTTATTTTGGTTGATGGACAAGGTTTTTAATGTTCCCAGTGGGATATGCCAATGACCAACAGGATGACCGTCTCCAAATCTCTCTCGCTGTCTGGGGCATGTCTCTTATAAATTTGTAATCAAGATCTCCAGAAACTAATGAGGGCAGACTGACTTGGAAATTGTTTTGGTGACATTTGACCGGTGGAATGCTCCCTGAAAATATATATGCCTGCTGCTTCCTCAGCTGGTTAATAAGCAGCTTTGTAAGGTTAGTGTACTTGTTGAGGGTTTGGTTTTTTTACTCATGTACAATAATAATAACAGTTCACATTTTAAAGTTGAAGCAGCACATTCTAAAAAATATCTCTAAGGATGCAATGAGATTCACTGACTCGGAGGGCCTCCCAGTTCATAGGACCAGACTTCAAATTCTACTTTTTATCCTTAATACATGTGTAAACTTGGGTGAATCACTTTACCATACTGGACCCATTTTCCCCACCTGTAAAATGAGGTTGCATTAATTGACCTGTGAGGTAGTTTCCAATTCTAGATCTATAATCCTTTCTATTAGGTCAGTATTTACAATTTTATTAGTACATTTTTACAAATAAGGAAACTGAGACTCAAGTTAAATGACTTGCTCACAGTCATTGCTACCTATACAGATATAGAACAAGGGATTCAGTCCAGGTCTTCTTATTTCAGTGACCTTTTCTTTAGTGTCAACTTTGAACAGAATGAGCAGATCAGTAGGCCCATGAACTAAATTGGAGAAATCTATATAATTCTCCTCTCTGGTCTCTGCCTCAAGGTTCCTCTTTAGAACAAGACCCCAGAATTTGGTGCACAGGTACCTCCAGTAGGTTCTTCACTAGTGCTTAATTCCACTAATTTTCATGAGTTTCCTTATAACCAGAAACCTAACTCCTGTCATAGAAGACTAAAATTTTTCATTCTTTCTCTTACTTTCCCTGCATACTTTTAGAGAATAGAATTTATAATTTATTTTTATAGTCAAGAATTTATAATCAAATGCTACAGCAGAATCATACAGGGGCCGGGGCTATAATCCAAGTTCAGAAATAGAATATTTATAAGTTATAATGGTTTCTGATGATTTAATACTGATCCTAAGTAAAAATTCTAGCTCATGAGAATTGTCTTCCTGAGAACTAGACTTTCAATTGCTCCTGCCTTATTTCCTTTAACTAAGTCTTTTCCTTGATTTTATCACTTCTTGTTTTTTTTTCTTTGTTTTTTCAAGGCAGTGGGGTTAAGTGACTTGCTCAAGGTCACATAGCTAGGTAATTATTAAGTATTCAGGTCATATTTGAACTCAGGTCATTCTGACTCCACAGTTGGTGCTCTATCCACTGCACCACCTAAATGCCCAGATTTTATCACTTCTAATTCTCTTGCTCTACATTTACATTTAGAGAGAATATAAACTCCTAGAGGGGCAAAGCCTGTTTCATTTGCTTTTGTTTATTTTGTATTCCAGTTCCTATTGCAGTATTGGGCAATTTGAAGTTGCTTAATTAAGGCTTGTTTGACTGACTTTTCTGGAACTTAAAGGTATGTATATTATAAAAGTAATTATAAAGAAGGTTGCTTTTGGGTACCTACTTCTTATTTTGTCTCACTCCCCTTTTACAAAGTAGTTGGTGTACCTATACAAGTGTCTATCTTGATTAAACTTAAGACTAGCTAAGAAAGGGTTTAGTAGTCTTTAAAAAGTTATCTACTCAAATTCTACCTTCTATCTTTTATTACTGATTAAATGGACATTTGCTCTTCTAATTGTTTAACTGGACATCAAAGAGTGAAGACAGTTTCAGATTTCTTTCTCTTATCCTGTTTCTTTTCAGGCAAGAAGCATCTTGATCCATTTGGGCCATTCCCTTGAACTCAGGTTGATATAACTGATATTCCATTTTCATCTTTTCTTTCTACCTGTAATGGGAGGGGAAACAACTCTATCCATTCAAGATAGCAATTGTGGATCCAAATAAGCCATAGAATCTCAGGCTTGGGAGAAGCAATTCACTCATATGCCTACTTTCAAAATTCAGGGCACCCAAAAGAGCAGCTAGCATTATTTGATGATCACTATGTTTTTTGCTTTAAAAGAAGCATCATAATTTAATTTTTTAAGGTGGTGGTTGTGGTTGTGGGGATGGAAATAACAATAATTTACAGCTTAGTGTGACACTATATGTAGGCAGTCTAGGGGATTTAATTTAAGGAATACTGGGATGGTTCCTCTGCTCCTCTCTTATTCCACTGTTAGATATAAAGCTTAGCATACTATTAAACCTAAAGTATAGTAAGATACAGTGGAAAAAACATAGAACTGGATCTGACTTTTGAATATGACATTTGTTATTGATATGATTTCAGAAGTGCTTTATAGGGCTCAATTTCATTATCTGAAAAATGGCCATAATAATATCTTTTGTGCCTGTATCAATCACATGATTGCTATTAGGGCAACTGAGATGATTTATGTGAAAATTTCATAAACTGTATACTTTTTTTAAATTTATTTTTTAATTCTCATTTTGTACAAATGTTTTTTTTCACATTAATAAAATATTCTTGTTTACAAGTAAACAAAATACCCCTCCTCCCCCATGAATATAGATAGACTTGCTTGGGCAAAAAAAGTAAAGGGCAGAGAAAAAAATTAAAATAAAAAAATAATAGTGATAATTTTAGGTATGGCCAGGTGGCACAATGGATGAAGCACCAGCCCTGGAGCCATGAGCACTCGAGTCCATTTCCAGCCTCGTAAACCCAACAATCACCCAGCCATGTGACATGCAAGCCACCTGATCCCCACTGCCATGCAAAAACCAAAAAAAAAGAAAGAAAAAAAGACCCAAAATAAAATAAAATAGTAATAATAGTAGGGGTGGCAGGGTGGCAGACAGAGCATTGGCCCTTGAGCCAGGAGCAGCTGGGTCCAAATCCGGCCCCAGACACCCAAAGATCACCCCGCTATGTGGCCCCAGGCAGGCCATCCAGCCCCACTTGTCCTGCACCCTCCCCCAAATAATAATAACAAAAAATGTGCTTGAGTCTTTGTTCCAACACCAACAACTCTGTCGTGGGTGGATCTCATTCTTTATGTTAAGTCCATCACAAAAGTTATTTCCATATTTTTCCACCGTTGCCATTGCTGATCGCAACTCCCTCCTTTCTTATTTCTCCACTACCGTGTACTATATTTTCTCTCTCCTTTCACTCTGACTCTGCTGTAGGGTCGCTGAGTGGTGCAGCAGACAGATCCTTTGTCCTGGGGCCAAGAAGCCCTGAGCCCACATACCACCCCTTAGGCCCAGAATCCACCTGGCCCTGTGGTCCTGGGCAGGCCTTCCAATCCCAGGCCCTTGCAACAAGTAAGAAAGAAAATGTGTTATATCTGGCCACTCTCCCCCCGTGGTCCATCCTCTCCTCCTTTATTCACATCCCCACCCCTTCCCCCTGCTCCCCCCCTCCTTCTTACTCCAGATGTCTATACCCCATTGAGTATATATGCTGTTTCCTCTCCTAGCCATCTCTGATGAGAGCAAAGGTTCCCTCATTCCCCCTTGCCTCCCCCCCTTCCATATCATTGCAATAGCTTATTGTAATAATAAAAAAATCTTATATGAAATATCTTGAACTATTCCCCCTCTCCTTTTTCTTTCTCCCATTCCATTTCCCTTTTTTTCTATTGACTCCATTTTTACACCATATTTTATCTTCAAATTCAGCTTTCTCCTGTACTTTAACTATAAAAGCTCTCTCTACCTGCTCTATTAACTGAGAAGGTTCATATGAGTATTATCAGTGTCATTTTTCTATGCAGGAATACATGCAGTTCATCCTCATTAAGTCCCTTATATTTCTCCCCTCTCCTCCAATCTCCAATGCTTCACCTGAGTCCTGTATCTGAAGATCAAACCTTCTGTTCAGCTCTGGCCATTCCAAAAGGAACCTTTGAAATTCCCCTGGTTCATTGAAAGTCCATCTTTTTCCCTGGAAGAGGACATTCAGCCTTGCTGGGTAGTTCATTCTTGGCTGCATTCTAAGCTCTTTTGCCTTCAGGTATATTGTATTCCAAGCCCTACGAGCTTCCAGTGTAGCTGCTGCTAAGTCCTGTGTGATCCTGACTGCAGCTCCACGATATTTGAACTGTGTCTTTCTGGCTGCTTGTAATATTTTCTCTTTGACTTGGGAGTTCTGGAACTTGGCTATAATATTCCTAGGGGTTGGTTTTTTGGGATCTCTTTCTCTGGGAGATCGGTGGATTCTCTCCATTTCAATTTTGCCCTCTGTTTCTAGTATATCAGGGCAATTTTCCTGTAGTAATTCTTTGAAAATGATGTCAAGGCTCTTTTTCTGATCATGACTTTCAGGTATTCCAATAATTTTCAAATTATCTTTCCTAAGTCTGTTTTCCATATCAGTTGTTTTTTCAATGAGATATTTCACATTTTCTTCTAATTTTTCATTTTTTTTGTTTTGAAGTATTGATTCCTGATTTCTGTTAAATTCATCAATCTCCCTGAATTCTATTCTTTGTCTGAAGGATTTGTTCTCCTCAGAGAGTTTTCTTATCTCTTTTTCCATCTGGCCAATTTTGCTTTTTAAAGCATTCTTCTCCTTAATAACTTTTTGAACTGTTTTATCCATTTGACCTAAGCTGGTTTTTAGCATGCTATTTTCTTCAGCATTTTTTTGGATTTCCTTGACTAAGCTGCTGACTTCATTTTCATGTTTTTCCTGCATCTCTCTCCTTTCTTTTCCCAGTTTTTCTTCCAACTCCCTCATTTGATTTTCAAAAGTCTTTTTTGAGCTCTGTCATAGCCTGAGCCCAATTTCTGTTTTTCTTGGAGTCTTTAGATGCAGGAGCTTGTGCTTCCTCATCTTCAGACTGAGTATTTTGATCCTTCTTGGGCTCATTTGCAAAATATTTCTCTATGGTCTTCCTTTTGTTTCTCTGCTTGCTCATTTTCCCAGCCTGGGCCTGGTTTGGGGGTGCTTCCTGGGCTTTTGGGACACTCCCACAAGGGTCTCAGTGTGTGAGGCTCTGTCCTCCCTCCTGGTCTGTGAATGACCATAAACACCTCCCTCTGCCATGGGGCTGAGGTGGGGGGGGCTGCTGTTCTGTGGGGGTGCCTAGACTGCTATCAGGATCTGAATGTGGTCAGAGCCCCAGAGTCCTGTTCCAGAGGCAGAGGACAGAGCTCAGCAGTCTCTCTCTTCACTCTCCTCCCTCAGCTCAATGGGCTCATGCCCTGGGGGTTCCTGCTTACAGGCTTTACCTTCTTCTGTTTCCTGGATCAGGGCTGGGGAAAGACCATGCTGCTGGCTGTGTGCCCTGAGGGCTGGGCTCCATGTGCTTGCTCTGGCAGAGGTCCCTCACTGTTCCCACACTTTATGCCCGGTGCTCCTTGGAGTGCAGCTCAGGAGACTCCCCCGCTGCTGTGAGCTGAGACTCCCAGCGCCCTGGGGCTGCCTCAGGGAGGCTGAAGTTCTTTGGCTCTGGTGGGCCACCCCTCTGGCAGACCACCTCTCCAATCCCAGGGAGCAGAGCCTTTCTGCTCTTTTCCAGGTTACCTTTAGTAGGAGAACTGCCTCACTGGGTCCCTTTATAGGTTCTGTCTCTCGAAAGTTTAGTTAGAGTCCTTAGCTGATGAATTTTATCCGAGAGCTCCTAAGACTCCATCCCTTCTTGTCGCCATCTTGGCTCCACCTAAACTGTATACTTTTTAAAGAATCTGTGGCTTAGGTGTTCCTGATACTAATATAGACAATAACCCCTCTGTATCTTGAGATTTGCTGAAGTCAGAGAAATTCATCATCTTGCAGCCAGTCTGGTAATGAGCAACTCTAAACCTAGCTAGTCTGGTCATTGGAAGAAAAAGCATATGATATATCATTGGACCAAATTGAAAGCCTATCTCCTGGGAAATCTCAAGGTTACCTCTAGGCTACAATGAGATATCCCAACAGAATTTTAACAGAGAAGTATATATGATACAAATGTTACTATCTATCTCTCATTACAATATAAACTGCTTGAGAACAGAGACTGTTATACTTTTTTCTTTACATCGTCTGCACTTAATTATTGCTTACTGACTTTAATAGTTTATTAATATAATTTTCTTGCGGCGGCTAGGTGGTGCAGTGGATAGAGCAGTGGCCCTGGAGTCAGCAGTACCTGAGTTCAAATCTGGCCTCAGATACTTAATAATTACCTAGCTGTGTGGCCTTGGGCAAACCACTTAACCTCATTACCTTGCAAAAACCAATATACATACATATATATATATATATGTATATATATATATATATATTATATATAATATATATATATAATCTGTAAAATTTTCTTTTTTATTATATGAAATTCACAATAAAGTGCAAGGGACAAATATTGTATACTTTGCATAAAAGCAAGGAGAAAGTAGAGAGCAGGAAAGTGTTGGACATCTAAAAGGAAGCTGAATTGATAATTAATTTATGAAATTATGAAAAGGGGGCATGTACATGTAATTCTTTGTGTTCTCTCAGGAAAAAAAATTATGACTGACAGTGGGAAATGGAATGGTGACCATACTTTAATTAGTCATAAAGGATGTGGGAGAAAAAATACATAGCAGAGACAATTGATAAAAGGGACACAGAGGCAGATGTATGGGGACAGGAGTTGGGATGGTTGAAGGAAGTGAGGCAGATTAGGGAAGCAGCAGAGAGTATTATATTACCAGAGATTAGAATTGTGAGTATTTGGCAGCATGGTTCGAGATGGAGGTGAAAGAGTGCTGGGGGTGGGGTTGGGAGAGTTTGAGATAATTTTTATAGGTTATTTAGGGGACATGAACTATTATCTGTACCACTTTGGAGCATATTCAAATCATCTCAAAGTGGAAGGCAAAACTTTAAAGTTAACATGTCCACATCATCTCAAAATCACAGCACTATTTGGTATTTTGCTGGGTTTAATGTGAAAGTTTGGAATAAGACCAAAAAAACCCAGAATAGTAGGTTCTAGATAGCTTCCAATTTTCATCACATAGTAGCAGGATGTTAATTTTGGTCAATAAAGGGTAGAACTTGTAAAGCATGCTCTTTGGTCTTTTGGATGATTTCTAGATTCCCCTTTGTAATCTTATTGCCTACTATTGCCCATTTATACTGACTATTTAAAAATTTACTACCTGACTAGAAGGAAGGGTGATCAGGGGTCCAGAGCAAGAGAATATTTTAACCATCTCCAGTCCTCCTGAAGTCTGTTTTGCAATTGGGAGGAGATAGTGAGGTTGGTGACTTTGCACAATGTTGCCTAACTGAAATGGAATTTACTTACAAGTCATGACATCTTCCTGATGTTATTGGTCCTCTTTGTGAATGAAGGACAAACAGTGAATGAATGTTCCATTTTAGCACAGAAGCTGAGTATACTTTGAAAGGAAAAAAGGAACAGGGAAAGGGAATATCTTTTTGGTGAAAAAAGAATTCCATTTTCTTCTTAATTTTTGCTCGACTCTAGTTCCTGAAACAAGTCTAGACTTTGGACTTTTATAGCTCTTTGATTCTAACCAGGCTTCTTTGAAAGTGCCCACTTCACATAGTTTTGTATCTCAGAGTAGAAGGTCCCTCAGCAGTTACCCAGTTACACTGGATGACCACTGCCTAAGGAGATAGTCATGAGGACATACATTTAGATCCTCATGACTAAATCCTTAGGCAGTGGTCATCTAGTGTCTGCTTAACCTCCAGTGGAGGAAAGGAGATCTATTACTCACCAAAATAGTTTATTTTACTTTTAGACAACTTGAATTGTTAGGAAGCTTTTCCTTATGTTGACATTAAATATATTAATTCTTCACCTGCAACCACCTGCTATTCCAATTATGTCCTCAAATGGCAAGGAGAATTTGAAATATTTGAAATCAAATGTTTGAAGTACTTCACTTCTTTCTCCTTTATGTTCTTCCTCTTCCTCTTCTTCTTCCTCTTCTTTTTCCTCTTCCTACTCACATTTTCCATACTTTTAACGGATCATCTTCCATATTTGGAAAGCTTTTTCTTTCATATCACCAAATGATACCATTTTTTTCATCCATCAACTTCACTTGGGTTTTCTATGATTGTAAAGTAACTTTGCTATTAATCAATCCTAATTCAATAGTGTCCTTTCTTCACCCAACAGAGACAGTTTCATGTTGTTATCTGTTTGGAAACACAATAATTTTGCAAGTGGCTATATAATTGGTATGAAAGAACTAAAATAGAAAACTAAGGGCTGGCAATTATTTGAAAAGTGATGTGATAGTGACAGTGAAAAAGGCTGAAACTGTGCAAAACTGTTAAGGTAAGCTGAACATGGCCTTTAACACAGTGATACCACTAACTATAAAGAGGTCATAGATGGAAAGAAAAAGCTCACATATATAGCAATGTTTATAGTCATAATTTTTTGTGTATTGAACTTAAAAATAGCAGTTATTCAGTTGGGAAATAATGGAATAAAATGTGTTGTTTCTCCTTCATTCCCTTCCCTCATGTGTTAAGTAATTTGATATAACTTAGATATGTGCAATCATATAAGACATATTTCCACATTTGTTATGTTGTGAAATAAAAAATGGACCAAAAATAAAGCTATGAAAAAAATGAAGTTGAAAATATTATGCTTTGCTCTGTATTTAAATTATATCAATTCTTTTTCTGTATGTATCTAACATTTTTCATTAAGAGTCTTTTAAAATTGTCTTGGATCATTGTATTGCTGAGGAGAGCTACATTATTCATAGTTGATCATCATGTAATATTGTTACTGGGTACAATGTTCTTCTGGTTCTGTTCACTTTCCCCCTTTTCAGAATTTCTTTGGAAGACAGACTTAATAATGATATTTTTGAATCAAAGGGTATGTACTGTTTGATGGAATTTTGACCATATTTACATATTGTTCTCTAGAATCAACATTGCATTTGTGTCCTATTTTTTCCCCATATCCTTTCCAATATTATTATTATCCTTTTTCTGTCATATTAGTCAATTAGTAGGAGGTGGTAGCTCAGAGTGGTTTTAATTTGCATTTCTCTAATCAATAGTGAGTGATTTAGAGCATTTTTTTCCATAGGAGCATAGATAGTTTTGATTTCTTCATCTGAAAACTACCTGTTCATATCTTTGGCCATTTATATGATTCCCATTTTTCAGTTGAGTAAAATGAGGCATTCAAAGGTTAAATGATTTGCTTGATACATATAGCTATTAAGGATATAAGGCTGGAGTTGAAAATAGCTCTCCCTGACTCTAGGCCTAGTACTCTACATACTGTGCCATACTATTGCCTCTAAATAAATTTGAAGTTTATTCTGGATAACATTTGAAGTCTCTTCCAATTCTAGGTCTATAATTGTAAAATTTAATATTTTCAACATTTTTCCTTCTGATGAGATAAATGATTACCATAAATGAATACATCACTGAATCTCCAAAGGTATCATGATTGGTCTGGTAACTGATTCTTTCAGTAGAGTATATAAATAGGATCAGAAAACATCCCGAAGGCTGATTAGAATTTCACTCTGTTCTCCACTCTTCTTTTAGAATGGAAAAACTACCTATGTGTTATTCACCTTGTCCCAAAGTAGTTATTGCTTCTCTGGGGGAAGAAAAAGTTTTAACCTGTTTACTTTACAATATTTTTACAATAAATTCTGAGCAGTTTTAAAATTCCATGGAGCATATGAATTCCTTCCTCTTTCAGTAACCCTTAATTTCTATCTTTAATTGGCAAGTCCAAATCCCATTGCCAACAGTGACATGTCAGTAGCATCAAGGAATGATCCTAACTGGGACATCCTCTTGCCCAGGCTCCAAACTCCTAGTTCCTGTTCTAGGAAGGAGAAGGAGAACTAATATGTTATGCTGTTTTAAGGTATTAAGGTCTTACTAGAGCACAAAACTAAGAAGGTCCATATAGATAGAAGCAGATGGGGTAGGGAGGGATAATTTCAAACATCATTTCTATCTTTACTTGTATTCATGAATTTATTTTTGAGGTAGGTATGCTTATATATGCCTATCAATCCAGAGGCTAGAAGCATAATCAATGAATATTTTTGGTTTCTTATAGCTCTCTTTAAAGTGGGTGGCAGGAAGACAAATGTAGTTTATTTTCTCATGCTCAGCAACTTCTTCGCATAACATGCAGGCAGGAGAATCCATGGGAAAGAAAATGTTAAGTGGGGCAGAATATGTTAAAATAGGTCAAGGGAGAAAATGAAATTTTGTCTCAGAAAATGCTTCCAAAATTAGGCCTCCTTCTGATTACAAGACCAATAATATAAACATTTTTTATGGCAAATAATAAGATACTGAATATTGTGCCGTGTTAGATAAGAACCTAATTAAAATCTAGGTCAACTACTGAGCAACATATGTGCTTTATTATTATTTAGTTTATGGAGTATTTAAATTGTTTCCCTTTAACCAGGGATAACCCCTGCAAAAATTGTGGTGGGGCAAACATTGTCATCAGTACCCTTAAACTTTCCTTTTCTACATTCTCATTCCCTTTTTTTTTTAGGTTTTTGCAAGGCAAATGGGGTTAAGTGGATTGCCCAAGGCCACACAGCTAGGTAATTATTAAATGTCTGAGACCAGATTTGAACCCAGGTACTCCTGACTCCAAGGCTGGTGCTTTATCCACTCATTGCCTTTTTCAAAACTTGCTCATTGCCTTCATGGCAGCCAGATATTTTTCTGAAATAAAGGGAATTTGATACACAATTCTCAAGAAGATGTTATTTCTCTGTTAGAGAATTTCTAAAATTTCTCAGTCATCTCAAAGTAACAACATACAGTAACCTCCTACTTTCATTGTGGATAAGGACAGAGTTTGTTCTGACTCAGTAAAAGCAAGGACCACTTACCTTCCCCATTTGCCAGGAATTGAAGAATAAAGACCTTTTCTTTTTCACACTCACAAGGTTAAGATGCTAATGTCCTCTCTGTCTTTAAGGTGCAAGAAGAATATTCAGTCTTATTCTCTTCTTGTTTGTTTTCAAACTACTATGTTCTCTCTTCTGATAAGGTTGACAACTGATTGGACAAGGGTGTGTTATAGGCTCAGTATCTTCATTACAGCTCTCTTAACAAGTGAGACAAAGATTTTTCTGAACTCATTAAGAAGATAACCTATACACCTGTAGAGAACAGTCAGATGAAATATAACCATCTACCTATAAATCGCTCTCTCTGAAGCTCATTCTCCACCCTCAAGTCCATAAATTTTTAGGCTATATAGGGAAATGGCATTAATTATAAGAATAGTACAAATAACTTACATTTATGTAATACTTTAAAGTTTGCACATATTATCAGTCCTGTCTGTCCTTTCATCCAGTCATCTGTCTGTCTGTCTACCTATCTATATGAAGAGATAGGAAATATTTTCATCCCCTCCTTACAAATGAGGAAATAACCGAGATTGAAAAAATGGTTAACCTACTCTTCCATGTCACTCAGCTTATAAGTGTTTGAAATAGGATTAATAGTGTCATAATTTTTTTTCATACCAGAACCTAGAGAAATAAATGGTCTTGGACTGGTCTATCCTAAAGATCTATATATTAATTATTTCCAGGGCCTAAGATTAGAAAATGAGAACATTAGCCAGAAACTTCACCAGATATTCTTGAGCCAACAACTCAAGTTGTTAAGTTATATGACAACTTCTTGAAGTGTTGTAAAGGGGCTTCATGGTCAAATGTATATTGGTCTAATATTCTCCAGAGGTCCTGAGTTCAAACCCAAGCTGCGATTATTAGTGTTTGTATGACTTTGAGTAGAAGTATTTTAGCTTCCTTGGTTGGGTCTGTTTCTTGTCCATTAAGTGAGTGGCCTATATGGTCCCTTCTAGATTTAGAACTGTAAGTTTTTGATGCTTTTCAAATTGTGGTTTCCAAAATCCTGAATTTCCTGACTTCTTTTGAGGAATGATACTAACCAATGACTGAGACTTGCTTAGGGATAGGTGAGGACTAGTTAAGATCAGGAGAACAGAGATGGAATCCCATATAGGAGAAGACAAATAGAATTTAGGAACATGTATTTCCTTACAGAGGTCTACAGAGAGGGACATTCATCTCCTAAATAATCCCTGTCTTTTTGGAAGTTGAAAAGAGTTAATTTATCTGGGTCTCAATTTCCTATTTATTTAAGATTTTCCTATATTCACTTGTAAGAATTGTGAAATTTTTTGTTAATGATACTTTGGTAAGAAAGCAATTTTTTTCAACTTATTCAGAAAGCTATTTGTACACATATAAATATTGTCACATCAGTGAACTGAACTCTCCCTTTGGGCACTGTTTGGATCTTTCCCAATCCTCAGGTAGTATCTTTTATCAATACCTTTGTTTTTTCCCTTCATTGAGTACTTTGGTAAAGATGAATTTTCTATCAATCAATCAATTAGCATCTATTGAAAAATCACTTTAACTCCAGACTAAAGATTAAAGGAGATGCAAAGAAGATTAAACTAAAAATCCTGCCCTCAAAGAGTTCAAAAATCAAGACATGACATACTCATATTATTTGTTAACAAAATAAAGTGTTTCATTATTAAATACTAATTTGACCAATAAATATGATAAGTTTAAGGAGGGTATAACATATGAACAAAGACATGGAGAAATATCATCTCTTCCATCTTTCCCTTGAATTTTTCTGCCTGAATTTCTTTAGGTCCAACATCTTCCTTATGCCAATAAGGTACTTCATTCATCACCAGTGTTTGCTCTCTTGCCTTTCCAATTCCATTTGTGTTCTCACCTGCATATACATTACTTGTAATGCTTGGATGCTCTCGCACTCCTGCCTCATTCTATTATCAGCCTTCACAAGGAATAATAATGGTCTCAATTTGGGGAAATAAAAGTGATAGATAATTTCTTTTCCCAAGTATTAGGGACTTGCCTCTTTAATCATCTCTAGCTGAATTCTTAATAGATATCACTTTTCCTTTTTTGCTTTTGGAATGAGTTATGTAATAGCCTGATTCACTACTTAGCTCTTAACAGAACAATAGTTCTCAGAAAACAAGGCTGATGATGTTTGTCATTCATTCTGGAAGAAGATTGTGGCAACAGGGAGGTGATCCCATGACAAGCGCATGAATTGGAATTGAGTGAGGGAGGTTCTGTGCTGCCACCTCACTTTCTTCTTCAGAGACATCTGGGTACAGTGGTCAGCTAGGGATCAGGATGCCTGGAGTTGGTCCTGGATGCAAAGCAATCAGGGTTAAATAGCTTTCCCAAGGTCATATGGTAAGTGGCAAGTGTCTGAGGCTGGTTTCAAACTCTATTCCTTCTGACTCCAAGACTGGTGCTCTATCCTTTGTGCCACCTAGCTGTCCAGAAAACAAGGCTAACCTTATTAGGAATAAAGACTGGGTAGGTAGAGTGACTGAATTGAGGAGGAAATTCTCTATTAACAAAGTAGGGCCCTATTGATATTTTTTTCTCATTTTTTTTGATAGAATGGGACATCTTGAATCTTCAGAGTGGCATTGAACTCAGACCTAAAAATAAAAAAGTTATGATGCAGCTTTCAGCCCTCAGGGGAAGTAACTGAGGAAAAGATGAAATGATTACTATGTCACTGGTTCAGAACAGAAATAGAGGTGGACCTGAAAGACACAATTCTTTTGAAAGTTCTGGTTTCTTTCTCCTTTTCCTGTTACTCACCTTAAGGGAGGCAAAACTGTTCCTCTTCTCTCATGGGATATATGGGAGGAATTGGAAAAACTCTTTTGCTTTACTATGATATCTGCATTAGAGACTCCACAAGGTTAAGGATAGGTACAGCTTGATAATTTATTTCATTCTACTTATAAGAATACTTGTGTTTCTCCTATATTTAGGATTATGATTAAGGATTTTATCTTTTTTTTGAATGATATTTTATTTTTCCAATTACATGTTATGAAAGTTTTTCAATAGTCATCTACTTGCATAATAATGTTTCATAATTTTCTTCTGCCCTCCTTTTTCACCCCTCTCCCCTCAGTGGCAAACACTGTAGTGAATGTTATACATGCACATTTGTGTTTAACATGTTTACATCTTAATCATTTTGTGTATGAGGAATTAGGACTAAGGGAAAAGAAAGAAAACCATGGATGGGAGGAAAAATGTAAGAGAAATTAAAAAAACCCCAAAGTGTTCATTAATATTCTGTAGGTTTTTTTTTTAATCTGGATATGAATGGTGATGACCATTACAGGTCCCCCAGGTTGTTCTAGATCACTGGATTGCTGAGAAGAGTTGCATCCATTATAGCTGACCAACTTACAATGTTGTTAATGCCTATAATGTTCTCTTAGTTTTGCTCCCTTCACTCAGCGTCAGTTTGTGTCATTCTTTCCATGCTTCTCAAAGTTTCCTACTGGGCTGTCCAATCTTACTTTTAAAAGTTTTTATGGAAACAATAGACAATACATTTTGATTTGCTGGTTTTAGTGAGAGCTCTGTGGTGACTGGGCTTCATTTACAAAAGAACTTAGTAAAACCCATAGGGGGGCACATAAAACCATACTGCAGGCCTCATGTGACCTGTTGGCTGCATTTTGGACAGCCCTGCTATAGAATAATAGTACCACAACATTAAAATACCATAACTTGTTCAGTCATTCTTCAATTGGTGGGCATCCCCTCAATTTTCAATTCTTTGTCACTAGAAAAAGAGCTGGTCCAAATATTTTTGAACATGTGGGAACTTTTACCAATTTTATATAATTCTTCTGGATAGAGACCTAGTATTGGTATTGCTGGGTTAAAGGGTATGATCAATTTTATTGCTCTTTGGGCATAGTTCCATATTGCTCTCCAGAATGGTTGGATTAGTTCACAACTCAATGAATAGTGCATTAACAAATGATTTTTATCTTTTACAAAATTTCTCTATAGGCTTTCTAGTTCTCATTAAATACTCCTTTCTTTTATGCAGAATTGCTTATTTGGCATCAACCAGATGAACATACTTTTGTCCATTGCTGAAAAAATGCTAAGGTACCAAAAACATTAACCTTTAATATATTCTAATCTCCAATAACTATTAGTTGAGGAAATTGTACAGTACCCTTAATACAAAGTCATATTTTCTCCTTAATTGGTTAACATTACCACAACTCCACTCTTCCAAAGTCCTGACATCCCAAGACTATTGAAAGGTCTTTCATTTGTTCATTTGTCTACCCCCCTCTATTAGGTTGGTAGATTTGTGAAGTCTGGGAAAAGTAGACATCCTATATTATTCAGTATGCATTTTTGTTTTTTGCAAGGTAATGTGGGTTAAGAGACTTACCCAAGGTCACACAACTAGGTAATTATTAAGTGTTTGAGGCTGGATTTGAACTCAGATCCTCCTGGCTTCAGGGCTGGTGCCCTATTCATTGTGCCACTTGGCTGCCCTCTATTCAATATATTTTTGAGCACTTTTTATGTGCCTGACACTGTGCTAAAAATTGAATGAAAACAGGAGAATAAAATAACATAGGTAAGAAGTTTGAAGAACAGAACACAAATCCAGCACCCAAACAAAATGTTGGCATCAGCTATATAAACATAAATTAGTGATATCTTCCTAACAAAAACAGTTGTCTTAAAGTCAATTTAATTATTAGAAAGGTGGAGGTAGTGACAAAGGAAATTGTTATTATGGATGAGATTTTAACAATGAGGAAATGATCGCTTAAGTAGAAATGATATAAAACTTGGAAATAAGGAAAGGCTCCATCTTTGAACTTGTGATATTATTGTTCATTATTGGCATAGATTATAAGGTACTCTATATTTTGGAAAAACTTATTTGAAAGAGTTCAGAGAAAAGACAAGAATCCTTCTCTAGCCTAGTATTCTGTAAGGGAATTGAATTCAGGAAGGATGAGAAGCTTTCAAGGAGATCCCAAATGTACAACAATAAATCATTCATGATTAAAAAAATCAATCTATTGATTAAAAATGATAAAAGAGAGGTACTTCATAAAGAGACATATTGTGCTTACATGGGGACTCACTAATTGTTTCATTTTTTAAAAATATAAACATAAAATATGGAAACAAAAAAGGTAACTGAGAAAAAAATAGAAAAATAAGTCATGCATAAACTTGTTGAGTGCTAAAGCCCCCCAAAGTCAAGGCATATTTATACTAAGAAAAACTGCTGCCATCATCACCAATAAAAGTTTTTAAATCTGTCTTGAAGACAAGAGGGGAATTAAAAAAAGAACAAGACTACTGCTTAAGATAACAATGGATAATAGTAAGAAAGGTGAATTACTCAGCTTTTGTTTGAGCATAGGGAAAGCTAACAAACATTTATTTGACATTTATTATGTGCTTCATGAAGAATCAAAAATATCGTGATAGAATGGGTAGAGGGGAAATAAAAGGAATAAGAATTTCAGTGCCTACTATGTATCAGGCATTATCTAATTTGATAGAGAACTGGTCTTGGAACCACTTAGTCACTTAACCTATTAGTGCCACAGGTAACTTTCTAAGACTATTAGGTTGCACAAAAGATGCCAACCTGAATTGGTAAAGTCCCTTATCTGTGACTTTTTTACAATAATAAGATTTCAGATTCAGTCCTTATCCCTAGTTAGATTAGAAGACCAGGAGCATACAGAAAATATAGTATACTTAGATTATAACAAAAGTTTTCACAAAACCTCTTTTTAGTTCTTTGTGGAAAGGATGGAGAGACATGGGCTAGATGGATATACAATTAGGTGGATTTAGGAGCTAATAAAATTAATTTATCCAAGAAGTAGTCAATAATAGCTCCTTATTGACTTGACTCTGTTCAACATTATCATTACTGACTTGGAAAAAGCATAGGAGGCATGTATGTCAAATTTGCAGATGACAAGAATTTGTATTGTTCACCATTGCCTCCTAAAGCAATCTGCTCAAAACTCTAATTGTCAGGATGTTCTCTACATTTAGATGATATTTATCTCTTATAAACTTCTATAAACTAGCACTAACCTCATTATCTGTAGCACCCAAGAGTAAATTTATTCTCTTTTTAAGTATACTACTTCAAAAATCTCACCTTCATGTGTACAATTCATATTGCTATATATTATTAATGATACAGTTAAGTTAGACTAGTCAGCCTATTTAGATAACTAGTGTACATCTTGAAATAAACTTATCTCATAATTTTCCAGTTCTTTGCAAGGAGGGATTGCCAAGGTCAAAATAAAAGTTGTTAAAAGGCAGTTTTTCTATACACTAAATCATAAGAATACAGATTTAGAATTGAAATATATGTTAAGAGTTCAATTCAAGGTGTGACTAGGTGTAGAGTACTGGCCTTGGAGTCAGGACTACCTGAGTTCAAATCCGACCTCAGACACTTAATAATTACCTAGCTGTGTGGCCTTGGGCAAGCCACTTAACCCCATTGCCTTGCAACCCCCCCAAAAAAAATTTAATAAAGAAGAGTTCAATTCCTTCACTTTATAGATACAAAAATTGAAGTCTAGCAATGCGAAGTGATTTACCCTAGGTTACACAGGTAGTGACAGATTGGAACACAGATCCTCTTACTCTAAATCTGGCCATATGCATTATACCTCACTGCCCCCAGTGAGAATAAAATCAAAGTGCTGCTCAACATTTCTTAAAGACTCGGATAAAGTTATACATGCATTAGTTTCAATTAGCACAAATGTTGTAGGAATATTTTACAATTTGGATGTCAGGATTCAGAAACAGTTTAGTTTGATGATTAGGATCTATTAATGTGAAGTCTTATGTTTCAGCTTAAAAAATAACAACAGTTGCATAAGTATAGGATTAGGAAGATTATCTAGATAGTTTTGAAGGAAAGAAAAAAGATGTGGAGGTTTCAGTGGACTAGAAACTCAAATCAATGTGACTTGGCATCTAATAAAAAGCCAATACTGTTTATAGATGTTTTAATGGAAGTACAGTGCCAAGAAAAGGGGAAGTAATAGTCTGCTCCACTGCTTAATTCTTGCCCTGGTCTGATGAAATGGAGAATGTAATTTTCATTTCCAGGCACCAAAATTTCAGGATGGCATTGACTGACTGGAGTCCAGTCAGAGGGTAAAAACAGACTAACAAATTAACAAAAACTCATGAGAGATCTTATTTCCATTCAATACAATCATGAATTGAAAGGAGATGTTTACTATGAAGGAGTAATGATTTGAGTCTCTATAAATAGAATAGCTATCTTCATATCTTTGAAGGGTTGTTATGTAAAATATAGATTAGAGTTGCTTTGTAGGTTGCAGAAGGCAAAGCTAGAAGGTAATAGGTAGGAATTAGAAGACTGCTTTAATTTTAGGAGCAAAATAATTTTAAAAGTCTTCAAATCAAATTAACAAATGATAATTATGCTCAATCCTGAGAGGTGTTTTGGAGAACCTTGTCATTTAGATAGAAGTTATACATGGATGATATGGCCTATACTAGGAGACAATAGATTCTCCATAACTAGATGTCTTGAAATGGAGACTGATTATAAATGATGTTATAGAAGGAATTCTTGGTCAGGTAAAGACTAAATTAGATGGCCTTTGAGGCCCCTTTCAATTCCCGAAACATATGCATTTGATGAATAGTGTCATATCTCCTTTCATTCCAAAGTGATTTCCTGTTTTTTCTGATCTCTTCCTCCTCTATAATAGTTTCCAAAACCTGGCTGCTCTCCTTCAGAAATCTTAGAGGAGAAAGTTCTTTTTCCTCAAACTTGAACTCAGAGAAATGTTACCATCTATACAAACTGTCTCATGGAGGCAGCCAGACAGCTAAATCCCCATGGTTAAGGTAAATAGAAATATATCTTCTCCAAGACAAATACACACACACAGATACACAGAGACATACACACATGCTCTGTAGATATGCATCATATACAGAAATATATATATATATATATATATATATATATATATATATATATAATATATATAAAACCAGCAAGAAGAAACTGATTTATTTAAGAAAGTATTGGAAAAGATTGACTAAGGAATTAGTAAAAGAAAGACTAGATGTTCTAAGAATACTCTGAAGCAAAGAATCAGAGTCTTCTGCCCTTGCAATACTCTGTAATCTTTTAATATGTTTGCCCAAAGATGGTTCTTTACAAATAAAGTTCTCTGAGTCACCCTGCTTTATAACTGGGTAAGAACATTCCCTTTTGCTATAATTAAACAATAATTATTATCTCCCCCCCCCCCCCGGGGAGAATTCAGTGAGATAAACAGTTCTCAGATAAATAAAACTCAGAGATTATGGGCTGCAGCTTTTATTGATTCATAAGGTACTTATCTCCCTGTTTGCTCCCAAGTAAAAAATAATGATAGTAATTATATTAAAAAATGGTTCCCTTTTTTAATTATTTAAAATTGCTGTTTTCAACTTTAACCAAACAATAATTGCTTTTATGACTCTAGTATAACAAAGGGAGTAAGACAGTGTGAGGAAAAGAAAGTCACACCCTTTTTTAGGTCTAAAGGAAATCCAAATCTCTCTCCATAAGTTATAAATAAGCTGAAGTGAGATGCTGGGCTTCCTCTGTGAGTCTGTTTCAACAAAACATTGTATTACCCAAAGTCCTATTGACCTTTTTGATGGATTATGGATGACCTAAATGGGTTCTAGGGCAAGGATGGACAGAGTATTCTTGAAATAGCTAGTGTTGTCATCCTTAGTATGAAGAAAGGAATAAGCATCTGTGTAGTTCATACAATGTGCCAGATGCTGATGAATGACATTTGCAAATATGATCTCATTTGTTGCTCATAACAGCCTTGAAAGGTAGGTGATATTATTATCCCCATTTTATAGTTGAAGAAACTGAAATAACAGAGATAAATGACTTGCCTAGGCTCACATGGCTAATATATATGAGGTGGCATTTGTTTTTTTATATTTAATATTTATTTATTCTCATTTTTTTCAAATAATTTTTTTATACCTTAATAAAATATTCTTGTTTAAGAGTAAACAAAATGCCCCCTCTCCCCAAAAATATAGACTCACTTGAGCGATAAAGTAGGGGAGAGAAAAAAAATTAAAATTAAAATTAAAATAAAAAAATAGCAATAATTGTAGGTATGGCCAGGTGGTGCAATGGACAGAGTACCAGCCCTGGAGCCAGGAGCACCTGAGCCCATATGTGGCCCCTTACACCCAACAATCACCCAGCTGTGTGACATGCAAGACACCCCAACCTCACTGCCCTGCAAAAACCAAAAAGAGGGAAAAAAAGACCCAAAATAAAATAAAATAGTAATAATAGTAGGGGTGGCTGGGTGGCAGAGAGAGCATTGGCCTTTGAGCCAGGAGCACCTGGGTCCAAATCTAGCCTTAGACACCCAACGATCACCCTGCCATGTGGCCCTAGGCAGGCCACCCAGCCCCATTTGCCCTGAACCCCCCCCCAATAATAATAATAATAATAATAATAATAATAATAATAATAATAATAATAAATGTGCTTCAGTCTGTGTTCCAACACCACCAACTCTGTAGCGGGTGGATCACATTCTTTATGATAAGTCCATTGCAAAAGTTACTTCCATATTTTTCCACCGTTGCCATTGCTGATTGCAACTCCCTCCTTTCTTATTTCTCCACTACCATGTACTATATTTTGTCTCTCCTTTTACTCTGACTCTGCTGTAGGGTAGCTGAGTGGTGCAGCAGACAGATCCCTGGTCCTGGGGCCAAGAGGGCCCAAGCCCCCTTACCACCACTTAGGCCCAGCATCCCCCTGGCCCTATGGTCCCGGATAGGCCATCCAATCCCAGCCCCTTGCAAGAAGTAAAAAAGAAAATGTTATATCTGACCACTCTCCCCCCATAGTCCATCCTCTCCTCCATCACTCACACCCCCCTTCCCCCTCTTCTCCCCCTCTTTCTTACTCCAGATGTCTATACTCCATTGAGTATATATGCTGTTTCCTCTCCTAGCCACCTCTGATGAGAGCAAAGATTCCCACATTCCCCCTTGCCTTCCCTCCTTCCATATCATTGCAATAGCTCATTGTAATAAAGAAAAATCTTATTATATGAAATATCTTGGCCTATTCCCCCTCTCCTTTTTCTTTCTCCCATTCCATTTCCCTTTTTTTCTATTGACTCCATTTTTACACCATATTTTATCTTCAAATTCAGCTTTCTCCTGTGTTTCAACTATAAAAGCTCCTTCTACCTGCTCTATTAACTGAGAAGGTTCATATGCATATTATCAGTGTCATTTTTCTATGCAGTTCATCATCAAGTCCCTCATATTTTTCTCTTCTCCTCCAATCTCTATGAGATTGAGTCCTGAGTCCTGTATTTGAAGACCAAACCTTTTGTTCAGGTCTGGCCATTCCAACAGGAACAGTTGAAATTCTCCTGGTTCATTGAAAGTCCATCTTTTTCCCTTGAAGAGGACATTCAGTTTTGCTGAGTAGTTGATTCTCCATTGTATTCTAAGCTCTTTTTGCCTTCTGGTATATTATATTCCAAGCTCTATGAGTTTTTAATGTAGTTGCTGCTAAGTCCTGTGTGATCCTGACTGCAGCTCCATGATATTTGAATTGTGTCCTTCTGGCTGCTTGTAATATTTTCTCTTTGACTTGGGAGTTCTGGAACTTGGCTATAATATTCCTAGGGGTTGTTTTTTTGGGATCTCTTTCTTGGGGGGATCAGTGGATTCTCTCCATTTCTATTTTGCCCTCTGCTTCTAGGATATCAGGGCAATTTTCCTGTAGTAATTCTTTGAAAATGATGTCAGGGCTCTTTTCCTGATCATGAATTTCAGGTATTCCAATAATTTTTAAATCATCTTTCCTAAATCTGTTTTCCATATCAGTTGTTTTTTCAATGAGATGTTTCACATTTTCTCTAATTTTTCATTGTTTTGGTTTTGAAGTATTTAGTCATGATTTCTCATAAATTCATCAATTTCCTTGAGTTCTATTCTTTGTCTGAATGATTTGTTTTCCTCAGAGAGTTTTCTTATCTCCTTTTCCATCTGGCCAATTTTGCTTTTTAAAGCATTCTTCTCCTCAATAATTTTTTGAACTGTTTTATCTATTTGACCTAAGCTGATTTTTTTAGCATGCTATTTTCTTCAGCATTCTTTTGGATTTTCTTGACAAAGCTGTGACTTCATTTTCATGTTTTTCCTGCATCTCTCTCATTTCTTTCCCCAGTTTTTCTTCTAACTTCCTCAATTGATTTTCAAAGTCTTTTTTGAGCTCTGTCATAGCCTGAGCCCAATTTCTGTTTTTCTTGGATTCTTTAGATGCAGGAGCTTGTACTTCCTCATCTTCAGACTGAGTGTTTTGATACTTCTTGGGCTCATATGCAAAATATTTCTCAATGGTGTTCCTCTTTTTTCTCTGCTTGCTCATTTTCCCAGCCTAAGCCTGTTTTTGGTGTGCTTCCTGAGCTTTTGGGACACTAGCACAAGGATCTCAGTGTGTGAGTCTCTGTCCTCTCTCCTGGTCTGTGAATGACCACAAGCACCCACCCTCTGCCATAGGGCTGAGGTGGGGGGGACCTGCTGTTTATGGGGGGGCCTAGATTGCGATCAGGATCTGAATGTTGTCAGAGTCCCAGAGTCCTATTCCAGGGGCAGAGCTCTTCAGTCTGTCTCTCTTCACTCCCCTCCATAGGTTCAATGGGCTCATGCCCTGGGGGCTCCTGCTTACATGCTTCGCCTGCTTCTGTTTCCTGGAACTGGACTTGCTGTGTGCCCTGAGGGCTGTGCTTCATGTGCTCACTCTGGCAGAGGTCCCCCAGCTATTCCCCCAATTTTTGCCTAGTGCTCCCCAGGGTGTAGCTCAGGAGACTCCCCCTCTGCCATGAGCCATGGCTTCCAGCGCCCTGGGGCTGCCTCCGGGAGGCTGAAGTTCTTTTGTTCTGGTGGGCCACCCCTCTGGTGGGCCACCCCTCCAACTGCAGGGAGGAGATCCTTTATGCTCTATTCCAGGTTACCTTGAGTAGGAGCACTGCCTCACTGGGTCCCTCTGTGGGTTCTGTCTTTCGAAAATTTAGTTAGAGTCCTTAGTTTTGGAGATTTATAAGAGAGCACCTAAGACATGATCTGCTCTTGTCACCATCTTGGCTCCGCCCCCTGAGGTGGCATTTGTAATCAGATCTTTATTCCAGGCCAAGCTGGAATATCCCCTCTGCCATCTATCTATCTATCTATCCATGGTGATTTACAGTTGATTGGTATCTTCAAATCTATTCAGCACAGAGGTACTACTGTGTTCCTAAAAGATGTTTTTTTTTTTTAAACTAGTCTCTCTTATTCTGTGCTTTGATCCATGGAAGCAAATAACAATACTGTATAACAGCATTGAATTGTGAGAGCAGATAACCTAATTAGCAGGGATAGAAAGATGTTCTCCTGCCCTTTCTATTTTAGACTAAGTATACCATCTCCAGCCCACTCCACTGTGTTTTATTGCTATGGATCCCAGGGTGCTATAGAGAAAATTCTTTCTGGGGTATGGATTAAGCTACATGGTTATTGAGATACCTTTCAACTAAGAAACAGAGTTCCTATCTCCATTCTGATCATGGCAAGATTTACTGCCATTTGTTGTCCCTTTGACTGTGGACCCTCTAGGGGGAAAAATGTCAAAGATTATGGAAGTATTGACTTTATAAGTAAAGTAGAAGTAAAACTCTTTCTTATAAATTATGAAAGTTCCTTATAAAGACCTTCTATTCCAAGTTGCAGAGTATACCAAACATAGTTGATTGCTCATGTACAGGATATGGCAAATAATTATTCAATAGGTTCTGAAAGGGAAAGTAATCAGTGCAATCAACATTCTAGGGGTAATGAGATGTTCTATTTCCACCATCTGAAATATATATGTTTTTAAAAATAATCAGTGAAAAAATCCTATTTAAAAATCATTATTCTGCTTCAGGAAAGTTTTTTTTAAAATAAGCTTTCATTTTAGCAAAGATTGTGAGTTCAGCAAACACCTATTTCCACACCAGAATAGTTTTCAAACATATGGGAATCAGAAGCAAGTCCTGATGTGAACACAGGAAGCAGAAACACAACACAGATGTATAAACCTTTCTGGTGAAGAGAATCATCATTGTATCAAATTCCAGGAAGTCACAGAATGCCATGACATTGTAATCTTGCTTTTGGGAAGACAGGAATTAATTTCTTCTGTGAGTGTATTAGAGACCCTAGGACATATTGAGCATAAGCCATCTCTTAGTGGGGAAAAAAAGTCAACAAGTACAAGTTCATTCATGTGAAACTCTCTCTTATATTTGCAGAAATGACTTATCTCAGTTTTCACAAAAATGACAGATGGAGTAGTTTGAAATCTTTCCTGCCTGTAAGTCACTGAGAGTGTCAAAAGTTTTGAAAAGGTTACTAGCCTATTGGTTATGGTAATTCATTTGTCACTCTTTGTTTGTTGAATTTTTGATTTTAAAGTGTCAATATAACTACATATTAATAAGAAATATATGCTATAATTTGATGGTAGGTATTACTTTTAAAATTTTTATAGATATGTAAAATGAGAGAAAGGTTAAATGATTTATTACAGGATATGTGGCTATTGTGTTAGAATGATAATGAGTACTCAAGTCTTCTGATTTACTTTACTATTGTTTCCATAAACCAATTTTATTCCTTAGCAAGCTAAGTTCCAGTTCACTGAAGTTTTTTACTGTATTTTTTGTTTGTTTGTTGCTATCTTACCCTGTAGAGTAAAGTAATGAAACCACATAGAAATAAAAAAAATATTCTTCTACAACCTTAAAAAAATTGTTTATTTTTGACAAGTAGGGGAATCATAGAATTTTGAATTGAAAAATACCTTATAATGAATAGAAGAAAACATGCTGAATGATACTATACTGGAAGCCACATCTTGAAACTCATGCAGCTGAATGAAAGGTATAGAAAAATACAATACTCTTCTGTTTTTTTTTCTACACTAAAAACATTGATTTGGTAGAGCAAAATATGCTTTGAGTTTTCTCCCCCTAAACAAAATATCTTCTATTCATATGTCAAATTCAGACAAAAATACTTTAAAATATCTAATAATCTATGAACCAATAAACATTTATTAAGCACCTACTATGTGTCAGTCACTGCACTAAGTGCCAGGTATACAAAGAGTGACAAAAAAAATAATGAGCCTTCATTCAAAGAGAGCTTACAATCTAATAGGAAATACAATATGTGGACAAAATAGATACAAAGAAAGCTATACACAGCTTAAATAGGAAATAAGAGAGGAAAAGTATTAGAAATAAGAAGGGAAGTTGAGGAAGAATTCCATTAAAATATGGAACTTAATGTAAGGGAAGGAAGTCAAGTAGGCAGAGCAGACTAAGACAGCATTCCAGGTATGATGGACAGACAGCATCCAGAACTGAAAGATGGAGTATCTTATTTGTGGAAGTCAGGAGGTCAGTACCACTGGATTGAAGAATACTGGTCAGGGAGACAACTAAGAGGACTGGAAAGTTAAGGGAGGTTAGGTCATAAATGGCACTGAATGTCAAAAATGTCATTTTGTGTATGATCCTGGAGACAATAAAGAATTTATTAGGGTAAGTAGGTTAGGAATATAACATTATCAGACCTGCAGGTCAGGAAAATCACTTTAATGGTTAAATGGAGAATGAAATAGAGTTGGGAGAGACTTGAGGTAGGCAGATCTACCATCCATCAATACACATACCTGGTAGATACTACAAATATATATTGATCTGAGTCAAAATTTGTCCAGAGGAAGTTCAGTAGCTTAGATTATCTTTGGAAAAATGTATAATTCTTCTATTGCTCCCAAGCATCTCCTTGAAATTCTTTAATATTCTCATGGTGTTGTGTGATTTTGAGTCAAAGAATATTTGTTACCAAATAATTATGATTATCTTTTATTTGAGCTGTTCAGAGATGATAGTGAATTTTCAGCCTTACATTGATTATGGCTAGACTTGAAATTAAGAGATCTGGTCTTGATCTTTCTTCAGATACTAATTATAAAATCTTGGGAAAGTACCTTAATCTATCTACAATTCAGTTTTCTTGCCTATAAAATAGAAATATTGATGTTTGCATCACATATTGCTTACTAGATGGTTTTGAGAAAAACATTTTTCAGACTTTAAAATATCCATAAAATGCAAGATGTAGTATGAGTTAAACTCATAAAAAGTCTTTAGGGTAAAGAAGATCAAAGTCTAAAGAGAAATAAATGTTGTTTGTCTCCCTGTGTGTTTATAGAGAAAATTAATCTTAATGGTTAAAAGATGAGATAAAAATTGACAAGGAGAGAAAATATGAGTATCTGTGTTTCTTGGGGGCAGTGTTTGTACTGCAAGGATGATCAGGGTTGACTTGTATTTGGAGCATGCACTAACACTTAACCTCAATTGACCTAGTGCTTAGTGGTATATAAAGTTGTACCAAATAAAGTTTTCAGATTGTTCATTGTCCCCAGGGAGCCACAGTAGTGGGTGATGGTGGAAGTAAATCTATTTTGATATAATTTCATTTTGCCATAAGTTTATTTATTTATTTTTCAATTACATGCAGAAATAGTTTATTCATTCCAAATGAATGAAAAATATTCTTTTTCTTTTAATAAGGTTTTGAATTCTACATATTCTTTTTTCCCTTCCCTTCCCTCCACCTTTCTCCAGACATCAAATAATCTAATTGGTTATACATGTATAGCTATGTTAAACATATTTCCATATTAATCATGTTGTAAATGAAGAAGCAGAGGAAAAAGAAAAAAACACGAGAGGGAAAAGCATAAAACATAAAACAAATTTTAAAAATTGAAAATGGTACACTTTGGTCTGTATAAATAATGCACAGTACTGTCTTCTCTGGATGCAGATGCTACTCCATTTATCTTTGACAAGATAACCCAAATGGAGTCCATTTGAATTATCTTTGATCATTGTATAACTAGAAAAAACAAGTCATACAACGTTGCTGTTAATGTGTACTGTGTTCTTCGGTTCTACTCACTTCACTCAGCATCAGTTTATTCAAGTTTTTCTGATTTTTCTAAAGTCCAGCTGTTCATGCTTTCTTGCAGAACAGTAGCACTCCATCATGTTCATAAAGCACAATTTGTTCCCAATTGATGAACATCTGCTCAATTCCCATTTCTTTGTCATTCTGGAAAGAGCTGTTAAAGATATTTTTTTACATGTGGATTTTTTCCCCTTTCTTATGATTTCTTTGGGGTACAGACTTGGTATTATTGGATCAAACGATATGCACAGTTTTATTGTCCTGTAGTTCTAAATTGTTCTCCAAAAAGGTTGGATCAGTTCACAACTTGGTGGAGGGAAACATTAAAGGAGGAAGATGATGAGTTCAGTTTTGTATATGTTGAACTTGGAAGAATGGTAAAATGTCTTGGCAGAGATGTTTCTTAGGCATTAGGAGACTTGAGACTGGTCAGAAAAGAGTTTAGGGCTGGAAATATAGATTTGGAAATAATTTATATAAAGTTGATTATCAAACCCTTGATTCTAGATAATATTATCAAAGGAAAGAATTTTGAGAGAGAAGAGAGGATGATCTGGGAAATTGTGTTTTTCTGTTGAAATTTTGTTATAGTAATTTAGTTTCCGACAATTGTTATTTTTAGCTTCAACAGGTTAAAATAATTCTCATGAAGGGATCCTTTTTTCTTATTGGGATAGAAGGAAGGTGGATTGAGGAGGCCATTTATCTTGTATATCTGGTAATAAAATGTTAGTTAGTCCTAGAATTCTTGCCTCTGCCTTATTTAAAATGAACAGAATTTATCTCTAATATTCAATGTTCTCTTGGGCATGTCAATGCTAATTGTTCTGGGAACTTTGTATCCATTAGACAGTATAAAAGAGGAAAAATATCAACAGATTCTATCCTAGCATCACAATTAACAAACTTGCTGACCCTCTGGCTTCCTTCTTGACCCACAGTACTTGCCTGTTCCTCCTTATCTTACCTGACCTTTCATGCCTATCCTGGCTGTATTATCTGCCCAAATCCTCTCATTTTCTGTAATTTTACTTCCCTCCCATATTATGCCTGGTTTGTCCTGTCCCATGTTCCACATGCTATCATACAACAAAGAGAAAACAGGCTCATGCATGTATTGATGCAGAATTAATGAAGAAAGATAATTCAGAGAATGTGAACTGTATATCAAAAGAACTCTCAGGATACTTACTTTTTGCCTACATTCAGAGATGACTGTCAAGTTCTTTCTGGAAGTTACACCTTCATAAGGTCATATTCCAGAGGGAGTGACAGGTCAGTACTGGTAAATCATTATTTCTAGCATTGCATTGTGATTTTTGGATGTCATGCCTCTGGGGGATTGAAATATAGCAGAACAGTTTCTTCTGCTGTGATGGCCCTCAAGCCTGACAGAGCTGAAATAGACCCAAAGAAAAGAGACATTTCAGGGAAAAAAATTCTTGGTGAAATATGCTGTTTTTCTTTGTAAACATCTGTGAGCCAAATGTTATTCACCATGCCAAAACTTAAAGTGAGAGTTCAAGAAAATAGTTCTACAAAATGAGACTGTTCTCTGACATATCATCATGAGATAAGGGACATAACAAAACCAATGTGTTGTGTAGCCCATGGTTGGCTCTATTCCCTGGATTGCTGTAGTACATTAAAATCTGCACCTATAATTTAGAATAAATAATATACACAGTGCTATCTTCAGTCTTAACTGTTTTTTTTATACTTGTTTCACCGGCTCAAACAAATTATAACTTTCTTGAGAGTAAAAATCTTTTTATTCTTCATTGAATTTAAAATTTACTTCTGAGTGGTTTAATTGAAATGGATTTCAATGGAGATTTCATTGTGGTTTGGTGAAAGGACTTTGAATTCAGAGGATCTGTTTTCATATACTGTTTCTGCCATGCCTGTGTGATCTTGATGAATCTATTTAACTTCTTAATATTCAAAATGAAAGGTTTGACCTAGTGACCTCTAAGGTCTCTTCCAGTTTTAACCCTATAGTACTATGATATTGCAAATAAAGAAATGGGATATTTTAAACATACTCTTGAAGTTGAGGGTGAAGACAGAGGATATATGTTTGAATTCTAAATTAGGAAAACAATTACTCTGGGCATCCAGAATGAGATCATCATAAATATGATGATTCTATGTCTATTTGGTACTCTATTAGGCACAAAGCATTGCCAATACATCTTTGCAATAATAATTTCCTGGTGATTAAAAATTTTTTGATCATATCTGTTGCTTTATATTATTCCTGTTTTCAGATATATCACTCTCCTCCTTTGTAACAAGATATCCCTTGTTACAAAGATTTTTTTAAAAAAGAGAGAAAAAAAGCATATCAGGAAAACTAACAACATCATGCATTTCCCCCATAAATCTGCTAGCCTCTCCTTTTTATGAAACTAATAGTGATCTTTTCTGCCTCTAAACTCCTCTGTAAAAAGTTTCCTTTCTGTTTTCATTTCTTGACCTGTATAAATAACTTATAAGAAATTATTTTTTATAATTTTACTATCACCCTTTGAATTATTTTCATTAGCCTATTGTAAATTGTTCTCTACTATGGCACAGTAGATAAAGTACTGGATTTGGAATGAGGAAGTTGTTCTGTCATTGTATGACTATGATCCCATTTGAGATTATCTTGGCAAAGATACTGGAGAGACTTCCCTGCTCCAGTTCATTTTACAGATGAAGAACTAAAGCAAACTGGGTTAAGTGACTTGCCCAGGGTCATACAGACAGTGTTTGGGGTCAGATTTGAACTCAGGACTTCAGACCTGGCACTCTATCTTTATACCACCTACTTGCTCTGGAAGCTGGAAGACCTGAGTTCAAATCCTGCCTCAGAGAGTGACTAGAGTATATGACCCTGAATATCTCTTCATCTTTCTCAGCCTCTGTTTCTCATTTATAAAATGTTCTGGTGCTCAAATATAGACTGCTTCACAAACTTTGAGGCACTATATAAATATTAGATATTATAGAATCATAGATACTTGGTGCTAGGTTAGATTTATTCCTTCCACTTGAAGCAATGGAAAACTATAATTTGTTCCTCTCACTTTAAAAACTAATATCTCTAAGATGGTCTGAGTTAAGACATTATCTAGAAGTTGGAACCCAAGTATTCCATACAAATAAGAAGTGAAGAAAACCTGACAAAGGTGTATGTGAATATATAGGGATATTCTCTCTGAAGGAACTCTCTTTTTCCTTTTTACCTGATGATGATTTTACCTGAGGTTCTTGCAACTATGTCCAAATCCATCTTTTCCTCCCTGGTGACTGAAACCCAGTTTTATTCTTGCCCCTTAATCTTTTCTCCATGGTTTCTATTACTCTAGTCCCCTGTCTTAGGGCTTTACATTTTAAGACTTGTTTCCTTTTTGAGGATTAGATGTACTATAATAAATGACAGTCATTGAAGGAAGGACTGGTGAAAGATGAGAAGTGAGGTAGATGAGCCAATTAATAATCTATTATAATAGGTTAGGCAAGCAGGAAGGAAGACCTATGCTAAGATGTTGGCTGTATGAATGGAGAAAAGGTGACAGCTGAGAGAGTGTGAAGGCAAATTTGACAAAAGTCTTTGTAAATGATTGGATATGGGAGAATAAGGCATTAAAGGAAACTGAAGCTGTTAAACAGAGTATCTGGAAGAATAGTGATGCTTTTGACAGAAATAGGAAAGTTAGGAAGAAGATCAGGTTTGAAGGATAGATAATGAATTCTCTTTAAAGCATATTAAATTCAAGATGAATACAAGATATCCAGCTTTAAATGTTTAATAGGCAGTTGGTGATGTGGATATTGAGTTTGGGAGAAAGATTAGGGCTGGTTAGTTCTGAGGGCCATCTATATAGAGACAACCAATGAACTCAAGATAGCTGATGAAATCACCAAGAAATAGAATATGACAATGAAAGAGAAAAATATTTCAGGAAAGACCTTTGGAACTACACCCACAGTTAGGGAGTGTGATATGAATGATAATCCAGCAAAGGATACCAAAGAGTGGTCAGTCAGACAGGAGAATCAAGAGAGAAGACAGAGTATCCAGGAAGAGTAGATAGTAAGCAGGGTGTAGGATTAGAGAGTTCCATGTTTAGAGAAATGGGTTTATATGTAATGAGAGCCATATATAAGGAGAGGGTTATCATTGTATGGCTCAAAGGGAGGCATATATTTCTAGCCCCTTCTACCCTCATATTTAGTCAAGGGAGACTTTCATTCATGCCTGGAGGAAAGCAGGAAGTTTGGGCCAGAGGCCTTTCTGGGCTAGGATTATATCTTTCTTTTTCCCTTAAATATTATAAGTCTATGGGATATGGTGGATAAGTTCAGGTCTAACTTCTGATCATCTATCATCATTATGACAGAGAGAAGAACTCTAAGCTCTGGATTCAAGGCTTAATCCCTTTCCTCACAAAATACCAGTTCCACAATGAATGTAGATGGCAAATAGCAAAAAAACTCATAAAGATAAATAATAACAACATAAAACTTAGAGAAGGCATAAATAGTCAAGAATATATAGAATATATATATATATATATATATATATATATATATTTATGTATACTGGACAATACAGAGTGACAGTTCTTTCCCATTGTGTTCAAGATAACTTATCTCAAACAAGATTAATCTTTGATTTCACCAAAGATCTTCCAGAATCTTTCCTTTCAACAATTCAAAGTGAAATTTGCCTCTTCTATCTTCTTTCTCAAACTGGAAACTAGAAGCATTGGAAGTAGCTCTTTGCTTGAAGATTTCTTAAGGAAAGAAGCTTAATGAGGCCTTAAGTGAGAATGAAGAAGACTGGAGCTTTCCTGTTTCCTCACCAACTCTGTCTTACCCCTTACATGGGGCAGGGGGATTCAGTTGCATCAATGAAAAGAGACTACATACAAATGGGCTCTGGGACAGGAATTACAAGTATTAAAGAGAAGTTAAAGAAGGTGAGGATTGAGAAAAAGCCATGCATTAGAGTGTGAATACTGGAAGACTGTTAAGCTAGACAGTCTTCAAGCAAGGACATGAGAATCATCTGAGTGTCTATTGTCCAAGGATCAACATGTTTAAATACTGAAGGTTTTATCACCAGAAGGTTGGGCATCAGAGGACGATTTATTTTTTAGCATAAGCAACCCACAGATTAAGACATAAAAAAATCATAATCTGTGTTGATTAAAGAAGTGAGTAATGGCTGTGAAATCAAGGGTTCTTAAAGTATTCAAAAAAATGATGTTCCTGTAACATTATGATAAACTTTGGGGGGACTGGAACTATGTAGTATATCTTTGTGTGTTTACCATAGCACTCAATTAATCATTCAGCCTTCTTTGTGCCAGACATTGTGCTAGACTGTGGGTCTACAAAGAAAAAAATGAAATAGTTTTTGGTCTGATGGAGGTTATATTCAATCATTGAGAGCAACATGTAAGTAATTTTATAATATGACTTCTATAAAATATAGGCTATTTAAAATCATGTACAAATTAAATATAATCTAATTTTGGGGGGGATGTGGAAGTTCTTGCTATGGGAGAGGGAGCAGGGAAAAATCTTCTCATTGAGAGGTTTATGTAATCTGGGTTTTGAAAAAACTCAAGAATTTTGAGAAGAGAAACAGTCAGTGTAAGGGTATGGAAATGGGAGATGAAATACCATGGGTGAAGGTCATCAAGTAGACCAATTTATTTTAACATAGAGTATATAGTGATGAATAATGTGCAATAAGCCTGGAAAGGTCATCTGGAGCCTGTTAGGGGCCTTAAATGGTAGTTTGTATTTCTTCCTGGATGGAATAATGAACTACTAGAGTTTAATGAGCAGAGGAATGATATGTTCAGACTTTCACTTTAGTACTATCACCTGGTAGCTAGAGAATGAAAAGATTTGAGGCAGGGAAATCAAATAAATAACTATTCCAATATTCAAGGTGAGAGGATATATATATATATATATATATATATATATATATATATATATATATATATATAAAAGGGAACAAATGCAAGCTATTGTTGAGGGAGAATACTCAAGACTTGATAACTGAATTGATATGAGGAAAAGAGAGAGTGAGGAAATGAATATTATTTTGAGATTGTAAACCTGCCTAACTGGAAGGATAGCTGTACTTCCCGCAAAATAGAGAAGTTAACAAGAAAAGTGACTTTTGGGGAGAAGGCAGGGAAGGGGAAAGAAGGAGGATAATGATTTGTTTGTGGCATGTTGAATTTGAGATGCTTATATATGTTCAACTGGAAATTTTCAAAAATGTTCATCAACTGGAGAATGACAATGCAAGTTGTGCTCTTTGATTGTGACAGAATGCTATTGTTTTGTAAGAAATGATGAAAAAAATGATTTCAGAAAACCTTGGGAACACTTATATGAACTGATGAAAAGTGAAGTGAGCAAAACTAGGAGAACATTGTAAAAAGTAACAGTAATATTGTATGATGGCCAACTTTTTTTTTTAGGTTTTTGAAAGGCAAATGGGATTAAGTGACTTGCCCAAGGCCACACAGCTAGGTAATTATTAAGTGTCTGAGACCGGATTTGAACCCGGGTACTCCTGACTCCAGGGCCGGTGCTTTATCCACTATGCCACCTAGCTGCCCCATGATGATCGACTTTGAAAGATTTAGCCACTCTGATCAAGACAGTGATCCAAAACAATCTCAAAGTATCCATTATGAAAAAGGCTATCCTCTTCCAGACAAAGAATTAATGAGAGTGCAGTTGGAAACATATTTATATTATTTTGCAACTTTGTTAATATAAAAATAGTTTTTCATGAATTTGTTTCTAATTGATATCATATTGCTTGACTTCTTGCCTTGGGTGGGGGATTAGTTGGGAAAGGAAAAATTTGGAACATAAAATTAAAAAAAAAAGAAGAATGTTAAAATAAATAAATAAAAGGGGAAAAGAAATGTCCCCTAGGTAGTTGGTATACATGACTGAAGCTAAGGATAAAGTTTTTGGCTACCCATATAAATGTTGGAGTCATCTAGATAAAGATCAGAGTAAAATCCAAAGAAACTCATAGGAATAAAAAGAGGATCAAGGACAAATCATTGTGGTATGCCTAGTTAGGAAGTGCTTAGATAATAATCTTAAAAGGATCTTAATAATCTTAAAAAGAGAGTGAGAAGTCAAAAGGCAGATAAAAGAAGTACATACAGAGGGTAGTGTCATTGTACAGGATCTTCAACATAGGTACTTTGCAAATGCTTTTTGATTGTTGGGTTCTATCATATCCAATGCTTCATAAAGATGCTCTCTGGACTTTTTATCATCATGCAGATGATGCTTTGAAACCTGCTACATTGTTGTTGTCACAATTTTTATCTTGTTTGTCCTTCATTCTAGAAGAGGACTGACATCAGAAAGCTGATGGAAATGAATTGGATTTGAGTGAGGGGCTGCTGTGCTAAGTCACCAGCTTCACTTTCTCCTTCAGTGTCATATGTTTCCAGGGATCAGGTATGGATCAGGATGACTGGAGATGACCTTGGATCACAGTGCCTCTCTGATGGTGTGGCATGGATATTTTCTTTTTAGAAGAAGATCCTGTCCATATGATTTTACATATAGAAACCATTGCTAATTGGGTTCTATATGTATCACTTATATCAACATTAAATTAAAATGTAGACAGCACATGCTCTGACAACATTTATTACTAGATAGAGTCAAAAGGTTTTTGGTCAGGTCATCATCCCCAAATTATTCAATTACCTAGATTAAAAGTCTCTTGAAACATGATCATATATTATTTTAGATACTGACCCTGCTATGAGAATATGTAAATATGATAAGAATAGGAAGGAAAAGCCTTTTACGTATTCTGAATTCACGAAATATAATCAAGGGATATAAAGAACATGATCTTGAAAGACAGGTTCTAAGACTATATGAAAGCACTTTTACCAAACAATTGTCCTGTGAAACATTTCCAAGCTAATTGTGTGCAAATAATTTTGAAGCGAGGGTACATTATTTGAAATATCATTTTGTAAAAGGCTAAGTTCCAAGCTGTTTACACTATTTTCTATGCTTTTTTCTTTAAAAATCTGAAAAGCATTTTTTAACTTCAGATTTGAATTTTACAGATGGTAAAAATCATTAGTAAAGATTGGCAACAATTAAAAACATAATTTTGGACAAATAATTTTACCTCTCTCAGTCTTGATTTGCATTTCTGTAAAATAATTTATTTTACTTTTTAAGGATCCCTTAATTTACAAGTCTCCAATGGCACTTTTATATTCATAAGAACTAAATTCATAATAATCTTCTTTTTGTGTGAGAATCATAGTCCAAGTTCATTACAATGAAAAACTTTGTTTTTTTGTTAATATGATATTTTAGGATTTAATCAAATGGGGTCAAGCACACATGATATGATAAGTTATATTGTTTTAAAAAAGCAAAAAAAATGATTGAATCACAAAATGATGGATTCAGAGAACTTATACAGACATAGCCTTAAGCAATGTCTGTTTAGGCAAAATGAAGAAAAGTGAAAAATATCTGATGAACTCAGGGGATAGAGAAAAAAATATGTATAGAAAATTATTTTCAGGAGTGAGTTTGTTGAATCTCCCACTTTCATATCTAACCCACCTCCATGATTTTGGGTTACAACAGCAGTTCCCCTAATTCACTATCTGGCAATTCCTACATGGAAAGACTGTCAATATAATGTTAGACATCTGGTTGAAAAATGAAAACAAAAACTCATATGTGAATTTTGGTCTACATGATGCTAAATATGTTTCTGGGAGCAGCTTGATGATGAACTGTTTTATAAAATTCATTCAGATGTTTGATATCATTTAGGAACAAACTAAGAGGGACTAAAGGTTACAAGAAAGAATGAAAGGGAGAGAGAATGAGAACCCATGCCAAAAAAAAAAAATAGAACCACTACTATTGGTATTAGAATAAGAATGAGATGAAAAGTGATCTTAAAGGACCAGTAATAGAGTTAGGATTAGAGGCCAGGTCTCAGTGTTTTTTTTCAAGAGTATAACATTGTTTTCATGAAAGATAAGGTTTCTAAAATATAAGTTTCATTACAGTAGAAAGATTATGTTAATTTTTGAACTTTACACAAAAAGCTTATATTTGAAGGTTCTGCAGTGTTCATATAAGATACTCTTATGAAGTGTTTACTGTACTCTAATTATTTTGCTAAGTACTAGAAATATAAAGAAAGGTATAAGACACTCTCTAACCTTCAAGGGTTTCACAACCTAGTGAGGGAAGACAATATGAAAAAAATAAATTGATTTGCCCAGCTCTATTAATAGAACTAATTATTGTATTAGATCAGATTTGAATGCATGTTTTCAGACCCAGTACTCTTTCCACTGCACTTCCTGAATCCTTACATTTTATCATCTCTCCATAATTTTATACAATGCTAATTATGCATTAAGTATTCAATAAATTCTAGTTGAATTAAATTCATTTTTTATTAAAGTGGAAATAATATACTATACTCCAGTGGTAGGATTATCTCTCTTGTATTTCAAAAGAATGAAAACTTGCCTTTATGAAATGCTCATTGGTTTAAAAACAAGTTAAAAATTCTGTCTCCACAGTAGTATCTCTTACTAAGCTTCAGTCTAAATTCTCAAAAGTTCAAATTCAGATTTAGTGTGACTGTAATTGGGAAAGATCCTGTAACTGTACCAGCCTGAGCCAGTGGCATTTCAGCTTCCATGAATTTACTCATTTAGCATACTCATTAATATTGTGATCCTTTAGCAGCAAAGAAAAAAAAAGCTTATCATTCATTTGGAATAATTAGTTAAAATATAAAACTCTCAGATGACAGAAAGGGTTATCTTTCCTCACTACCTCAAACTAATGGCAAGTTTGCACATTTTTCTCTGTGGACACTTCCTCACTCTGCCTTAAAACAAGCAAAAAAAAAGTTCTAGTTACACATCTTTCTCATAAAACAAATATCTGTTCCCTTTTATTATCTAGGTTTAGACTTTTTTTTACCATAGCTGTTTCAGCTTTGAGAGGTGTTCCAGATAATAAAGAGCTGAGTCTGGAATGAAAAAGACCATATTTCAAATCTAATCAAAATGCTTGCTAGCTATGTGATCCAAGACAAGACATTTAACCTTTAATTGTCTCAGTTTCTTAAAATGTAAAATGATGATTATAACATTTTTATTGCTCTATCAAATAAGATGTTTATAAAATGCTTAGCACAATTTCTGACACATAGTAGGCACTTAACAAATGCATACTTCCTTCCTTTCTTCCCTATTCCTTTATATTGTGGCACATATTGTCAGAACCTGAATACTTATCATTTTGAATACAAACTCTCTTAAACTTTCAACCCAAATATGTATTGTAATGTATAGGGTATTGAATATGAAAGAATAGTAGCAAGATTGTGATTTTCCTAGGACCATTTCTATTTGAACAAAATGAGATTGAGATAATAATAATAATAATAATAATAATGATAATAATAATACCCTTGAATGTACCTATTGCTTTCACATAATCTTAAATCTTACAATAACCTTGTAAAATTTTCAGGAAGGGTATTATCACTACTTTAGGAAGAAACTGAAATCCTCAAGGGCTGTCTTATCCAATGTCATTTATCTCACAATTAGCATAGTCTTCTGATTTCTGGTCTATCTTTCCTTCCAGTACATAAAAGTTCCCTCTCCATTTTGATGACTATTTTTTTTAACCAAGATAAGAGAGTTTCAACAACATAATTTCATTTCACTGAAAAGAGTGTAGCAAGAATGCAATTCTGAGTAAACTTAAATATCATGAAAACAAAATCTATTTTCATGAGACCCTATTCCTACCAGTTTTCTCTTAGCATAGGCAATGTCTTAATGGAAATAGAAATATATCTGTCTTATTGAAGTCAATCATGTGGAGAAAATGAAAATAGAAAAACTAGTTGAGAGATGTGCCTACAGCTAAAAGACATTGCCTAACCAAGACAGATACTTTAGTTAGGTCAGTCTTGGTGTCATTCTCTGCCACCTCTTTGTAAGAATTACTTTAAAAAAAAAGACTATAGACATGACTTTTACAGATTGATTGAAAACAATGGTCATATCAATTGGACAATTATTTAACTAATAGTTGAAACTATCTTGAAATACATTGAAACAACTTCTGTAATATTAGGGAAATATTTTAGGCTTATTATGAGAAAACAATGTTGGTCATAAGTCTTTGAAAGATATTGGGACAATGATCTTATTTCATTTTCACTAGCCTTTTCAATAGTCACTATTTCATTTTCATTAGTCATTTATCTCATATATAGCTATCCTGTCCTATTCTATTCCATTCCATACCAGGTCATGCCATGCCATGCCATACTTTGTCATTTTATGCCATTCTATTTCATTTAGTTTTATTCTCCTATTCTTCTATTCTATTCTATTCTATTCTATTCTATTCTATTCTATTCTATTCTATTCTATTCTATTCTATTCTATTCTATTCTGTTCTATTCTATATTATTCTTTCTGTTCTTTTAGGAAGCCTTCTTAGACTAGGTATTATCATTCAGGGATAAGTTAAGTTGGATAAACTTAGATCCTTTCTAATTGCAAAATTCTGGAATTATTACTCAGGGAATACTTCAAGTAGAAAGTAGTATTTAAAGATGAAGAAAGTTTAGACCTTCACTATAAGAAATATTGGAGGGAAGGGAAGAAAGAGGGTATTCTAATTGAATGGAATATTAATGTGTATAGAAACAGAGAATGTTCAAGATGATACAGAAACAGAATTTGTCCTGTGACCATATTGGAGGCCTTGTGTAAGAGATAGTATTGGAGAGGTAGGGTTAGAAACATATTCTGACAGTGGGGACAGAGGAGGTGATAATGAATATAAAAAAAATTCTAAATTGAGTGGCTTTCCTCAGAAGCTACTTTTTTTTCTTGAAAATTATGACTTTTTGTGCTATCCTATCCTGAAGAATTACACAGAAGTTCATTTTCTATCTCAGGTATCTCTACCTTGAAAAACATTTTTTAGAATTCAGCTTGATGAATTGTTTAAAAAGGATGTGGAAATATTCACTCATAATTCTCCATATCCATATCTAGTGAGGAACAAGAAATGGAATGAAACTCTTAGGATTAGAGAATCTGTTCTTGCATTCATTCTGGTAGAACAGGGTAGGGAGATTTTTTTCCTACTAAGGGCCATTTGGATATTTATAACATCATTTGCAAGTTATATTTGGTCAAACATTTAATTAACTAATTCCTAAAAGTGCCCAGATTTATTGTTTATTTTGATAGAGAAATCATATAATATTCTGTAAATATATTTTGGGGGCTTTAAATATTTCATGGACAAGAGATCAACTCTTTGACTCTGGTGTCATTTTCATTTGATGTCAAAAAAAGGGAAAAATGAAGACTATGCCTAGGACATAGCTGAGTTAGGATTTGGTAATTCTAGATTTTGTCGGACATTTCATTGAGCAGCACTGGAACAAAGCTAGGATGAGTGGAGCAAAAATAAGGGAGGGGAATCTCAGATTCAGAAAAGGACAGAGAAGAATGAATCCAAAACTTTGGAATAGGATTGATATTGAGCAGACAGTGATGGTTAAGATTTCAGAAACAGAAAAAGATATAAAATGAAGACAATCAAAAATAATAAATAATTTATTGTAACACATATAGCACATACAATAATATATAACAATAATAAATTTCATTAATGCAGCACTTTAACATTTGAGAAGCATTTTCCCTTACCGAAACCCTATGAGTAGCACAATTATTCAGGTGATGGCTTTGAAACAGAAGATCTCTCAGGTCCTTTTTTCCATTCTAAAGCATTGACCTTATTATCTTGGAAGGGGTGTTGCTTACCATTAAACACCTAATTATCATCAAACGGTATCTGGAAGGATTAAAACCTAGTTTTTGCCCTCTAGGACTCTTTCTACCATATTACATTTTCTTTACTAGGGTAAAAATAATAGCCAAAAATTCTCTGAAGAGGAAGAGTTGTACTAATGGATTTTTTTTTGTGAATCTTATTTAAATGCTTTCCAAAGATGATAGTGGAAAGGGCTAATATGTTCTAGAAAAATCTTAGCATTATGGGTTGATATGAGCTCTGTCCCAGCCCCAAGGAAAGTGAACTTCCCAAGGGACTCCCAATTCTACAAATAATATGTCTTCTTCCTTACCCTAAAAATGCTCTAAATTTAGAAGGAAGGGAAACATACTTTTGGATTGGATGGAGAACTCTCTGGACACAGAAATGTTACCCTTGTCACTAATTCTTGGGGTACAATCTGTTCAATATGACTCCTTTTACCATCTTCCCAACCCCTGCATAGTGCTGGGTGCATAGGCTTTCCACAGACACTTGTTAATTAATAAATTGAGTGCTTGACAGGCCTCCATTTATAGCCTTTTGCACATGAAAAATACAGAACAGAGTCATCACAGCAGATTTTGTGGAATTCAGTAATCTTGATAATTGCTTTGACATGACATTTCATTTGGTCTCCACTGGGCAGCAAATCAAACAGATGAAACTACAAGAATAGAGTATATGTGTTTGATAGGGTGGGGAAGGGACATGGGAGGGAGGTCTTGCCCTCAATCTTTTTCTTGTTCTTAAATCTTGTCCTGTTCCCCCACAGTAGTGGGGGAAAAAAGTTTTCTGAATGTTGGCTGAAAATGTCATCATTTTTTTCAATGCTGCAATGGTTCCAGGACATGCAGGAATGAATTGTCTCTCTAAACAGCTTCTGCCTAGGAACATCTCTAGATAAATATACACAAAGCTGCCATAACTTGCTAAAGTTTGTTTCTGAAGTTTTTGGCCTTCCCTGTCCGATCTCTTTGAATGTCCAGGCTTAATATCTAAATTGCAAATGGAACTTCTGATGCCTGGGGCAAGCAGCACAACAGGTTCCTTCTTATTCTTTCAAATATTTATTGTTGGTGGCAGGAGACCTTGAGACACAAACCCCTAAAGAACAAGACATACTATGACTGTGAAATTGCTGCTTCTCATGGAGGAAAAAGGACAAAACCAATCTGAAGAGAAACAAATGAATTAGAACTTTTCTTTTTTGCTAACTAGGTGCTAATTTCAGGAGCTAACTTTATTCAGGTTTCTACCTGGTTAAAGAATAAAACTTCAGTTTAATGCCAACCATTCGGGCAAAATCAGGTGATTCTATCAGTTATTAGTGATAACTCTGCTCTTTGAAGTTAATTTCCTCCTTTTAGATGTCAATGTCCTTCCTAATGTTTCATTCAGAAAAGGAGGTCATATCTCATATATTTCTCCCTGAAGCTTATTAGCAAATGTTATGTGCTGTTCCTCTTTATTTCATTTGTTGTGCTACTAGCTTTCTTCTTTGATTCTCTCCTAAAATAAGGAGCAAGTCAAAGCTACTCAAGCATCTTTCAGGCTAAGATGAGAATATCCAAGATACATGAGGAATTGTAGGATGGATATGGTTGGAACCTTTGAGACACGAATCCTGGTAATTGGTGTGTTGCAATGGTGAGTAGGGATAAGTGTAAGGTAAATCTCAGTAGTTGGCAAATAAAATCTAACCCTTTTTTATCTGCATACCAGTGTATGAAAAAAATGATGATGATAGTGATAGTGATGGTAATGGTGATGGCCAAAGTGGTGGTATGGTGATTTTGAGCTTAGAAGGTTTTACTAGTTGTATCTAGGAATGCAGGAAAAACATAACACTTAATTTAATATCATTTTTTAAATTAATATGCAATCTAGTTTTTTTAAAGAGACAATGAAATATCATGAGGTTTGAAAAAATGTTGAGGAAAAGGTAAGTTAAACATGGTTGTAATTTTCACTCAGACATGTTGAAAGCACATGGGTTATAAGGATGATCATTTTAATTATTTAAAGATAAAGAGCATCATAGGGTAGCTGAGTGGTGCAGTAGATAGAGTACTGGAATGGAAGTCAGGAAGATTCATCTTCCCAAGTTCAAATCTGGCCTCAGACACATACTGTGTTACCCGAGGCAAATCACTTAAGCCTCTTTGTCTCAGTTATCTCATCTATAAAATGAGCTGGAGAAAGAAATAGCAATCATTCTAGTATCTTTGCCATAAAACCTAAATGGAATCACAAAGTCAGACATGACTGAAACAACTGAACAAGAACAACAAATCATCATAGAAGATATCAACATTTCCACTTTTATAGGTATGGGCTATCTCTGATTTACAAACATGAGTTACAAATGAAACTTATGTTAAAATGGTTGCCATAATTACCTTTCTTGCTACCATGCTTTTATTTCTATTCCACAGATCCCAATACAGCTCTAGCTCTTATAGGAGTTATTGTGGATTAAACAAAACAGCAATAAAAAATGGCCTTTTAGATAAACTTGACATTCAAAAGGGGAGAAAAGTGAGAAACTGTAGAAAGTAGAAGCAGGTTATACCTACAGACAATATTGTCCTACTTCCTGAGTGTCTCGTTCCTTAATAGCTGTATATATACATACATACATATATATATATATATGTATATGTATGTATATGCATATCATATATTATATATATGTGTAAGTATGTATATATGTGCATATATCTATGTGTATATATATAGGGTATGCATACACATATATACATAACACATATATACAGTTATGTGCATGTATAGCAATTTTGCATTTGCATTTCAGTTTCGATTAAACTCATTTGGGTTTTTAAAATGTACAAATTTTAGGGTGGATTAGGAATCAAATTCAAATCAATCAACGTTTCTTTGAATTAGTTCGGTCTCATTGTTTTCTTCCTAAGATCTGTCTGAGACCTTGAAAAAATGGAAACCTAGCTTGTAGAGGAAGAGAGGAGTTAATTTTAGTTACGATGGTTGGATAATCATGGCTGGAGTGTATTAGACAGGGGAAGTGTTTAGAGAAACATGAAGGCACAGGGTATCTTGGAGCCAAAGAAGGTAAAGTAGGAGAGTTACAAAAAGTGACCTGGAAGAAATATCACTGAGAGTGTGAGTATGTGTGTGTGTTTGTGGGGGGGGGGGGCTATTTTTCTTTTCTTGCATTAACATGGCATAATAGAGATAATGCTAGACCTGATCAAGACAAACTTTGTTCAAATTCTGCCTCTTCCAAATATTACTGCTTGTGAAATCTTGGGCAAGTTTTTGCATCTCAGTGTTTCTGTCTATCAAATGGGGGGGGGGTGTTGCTTTACAGGTGATCTTTAAGGTACTTCCCAGCTCAAAATTTATGATCCCATTTTTCTGAATTCCATTATGATTTAAATAGAATTTTGTGACTGACCTGTGAATAATTTATGCTAACCATAGTGTTTCTATGAAAAACAAAAAATAATACAAATCCCAAACAATCCATCTATAACAGAATATGATAAAGTCAACTCAAACAACTATGAATATTTATACCTTAGAATTCCAAAAAACACTGCTCAACTCTGTAACTGGTTATTGTTTTGTTGATCATCTAGACTTAAGAAAGGAGAAAATGGCAATATAATACACTCAAAATTAAAAATGTGTCATGTATGTGTAGGTATATACACATGTAGTCATGTGTATATTCATAGTCTCTATATATACAAATAAGTATATATGCATATATGTACACATATATACTGTGTTTTGGATTGCCTGTCATTAAATAATTACCAGCACACCCATCTATAATCCCCAAACCTTGCTCCCCTTATTGTAATGAAGACTGCTTATTCTGTAGAACTAACAAAAGGAAAAGGAAAAAAACAAAACAAAACAGTGGTTTGACTATGTCAAAGGCATGCTAATTACAGTCATTTATGTGAACTACTTGCCATTTAGGCCTAATTACTATACAGTACAAGAACAATTATGTGTATCATTAAATGCGTTTAACTTTGTTGTAACTATGTTGACTAAGACAGTAAACTCTGTAAACATTCAGCATTAGCATAGTATTGCACTACTGATTTTTTATTTCTATTTCTCATTTGATATTTTAAAGAGAAGGAATTTTGGTCAGCACTTTAACACTACACTGCAAGATAATCAAATGAATACTTAATATTTCTTTCTTTTTTTCTTTTGATGATGGAGTATTTGATTTATATTGGGTAAAATTTCCCAAGCCACTACTAACTCTTCCTTTGATTTTTTCACTGTATGGAATTGTCTAATTGGTTTTTCCCTAGGAAAAGGAGAGCAAATAAGAGCTTACTTTAATTGCTAAATGCTAGTGCCTTCCTTCTAAGATTCTAATTTAACTAGAATATAGCTTATTTGTATGTAGTTAGTTGCTTGTATGTTATCTCCCTCATCAGACAGTGAGTTTCTTGAGAATAAGGACTGTCATTTTCTTTTTCCCAGTGTTTGTCACATAGAAGGTGATTAAATAGATGTTGACTTGACTTGTAGCACTTTCATGCTACAAATACTTTCTCACGACAAGTTCAAGTATTATGATCACCATTCTGTAGTTGAGCAAAGTGAATCTCGACTTGCCAAGGTCACATCTCAATATGGATCTGACTCTAGTATACTAATACATAGAACTAGACAGTATATTAGGGAAAAGAAAACTGTCAGAGCATGGAGGAAGGCTAGAATTTAACAGGCTCCTCATTTGAGGAGGTGTCAAATGAGGTTAATCATTTTCAGTCCAATTTTCATGTGGCTTCATTCCTAAAAAACTGCACAATGTGGAGTGAGTACATAGAAAGCTCTATGGAACAGATGAGACCAGGATGATTGAGCATCCCTCTACTTTTTTTCCCATTTATTTTTGTAATAGTACTTGTCACTTTAATAGCATTTTTAATCAGAGTGCCTTAAAGTGCTTTCCAAATAGCTACATTATTCTTATTTTATACACAGTTAAGTGACTCATCCAAGGTCACCAAAATAGCAGCAGAATGTAGAATAATTCACATGCCTGAGATTAAGTGGTAACTGTGGTTTAGTGCAAGAAATCTTTTCCAGGAATCTGGAAAACCCAGGTCTGGTCCTGGTTTTGCTAAAAATATGCTCTGTGACTTGGAGTAAATGGCATAATCTCTCTAGACCTCTTTCTTCATCTCTGAATTGATGAAACTAAACAGTTTCTAAACTTCTTCTCAGTATGAAGAAGCTATCTGATGGCTTTAGCATTTTAAATGCATGATAAAACTTTATTAAGCCAAACCAGTGATTTGAAATCTATTATAATTCCAACAGGAATTAAGCTGCTTTTCCTTTATACAGTCTATGATAAAGGTAATATGTAAACAAGATTGTAAGAGTGACATTTAACCTATTTAAGAAACAGCCTGTTTTGATCACTTAACTGTATTTATTTATATACAAACAATGGACATGCCAATTAATAGCTAACTTTATCTATTCTATTCATCTCTAGAGGATGTATGCTTAACCATTCTTTATTAAACTATTAGTATGTAGGTATGAATACAATAAACTATTTCTTTAAAATAAATGTTTATTCCATCCAAAAGTAATACATTTTGCATAATTCTGAGGCTTTGTTAGCTCAGACCAAGTTCCCCCCCCCAAAGATTTCAAGGCAGACAAGTTTACTGTATCAGGTGTAATAATATAGCAATGACACTAATTTTCATGTTTATGCTGAAAAATATATCTCACCATTTAAAGTAATCTCACTTGTCTCTATGTAGTAAAGTTTTTTCTTTGGATAGATTTACCATTGTAACTGTTCTTGACCCACTTTTTGGGTTTAAGGCATTTCTTCATATAGCTATATTTCAGATTTGGTCTAAGAAGGAAAGACATGATTTTTTCCTTTTTTATATCCTTAGCACTCAGTCCAGTGACTGACACATAGAAAGGACTTCATAAATATTTTTTAATCATTGATTGATTACTATTCACAGGGTATCCTGAAGAACACAAAGAAATATAAGATTAAGGTTTTGCCCTCCAGGAGTTTACAATGCAGTTAAAGTCAAGGCAAAGGGTTTCTTAACATGATATATGGAAATTTGATTTTCTAACATTTTGGCAACTATATATATTAATATAATAAGTATTCTTTGTAATACAATATATTTTATTTACCTTATTTAAAGATATTTCTTCTTGAGGGGGTTCAGTAGGTCACCAAGTTGCCAAAGTAGTCTACTACATAAAAACATGACCTAAGAAATGCATTCAAGAAAGAATACATTATTTCACATATGCATTATATTATATAATCTTGGTGCCCTAATTGGAGGATTGCTGATCCTTATAGTCTAGCTACAGTAAACAGGAAGTTTTCACAAAGAAGGTGAAATTTGAGCTGAGGCTTGAAGGATGGATAGAAAGTTTTAGGTGGCAGTAAGATAGAGACAACATTTCTGTTAAGGAAAGAATAAACAAAGATTGAAGTCAGGGAAGCAAAAATTATATTTAGAAGATATAGAGTATTTTGGTTTTGTTGTAAATAATACCATGTGGATTTAGACATGGAAGTAACCTTTAAGATCATCCTAGCTTTATAGCTAAGGCAATCATTCCTTGAAAGATTAAGAGTTGTCTAAGTTTACATGGGTTTCAAGTAGTAAACTTTCATTTAATCTTAAAGCATTATTTAAGTGCCAGATTATTATTACTATTACTGTACACGATTGTTATTATCATTATTAAGCAATGTTAGAAAGTTAGATTGTGAGAATTAGGAAAAGTTTTTGCTAAGAGAAATGACAGGGTAGCTTATTGAACATATAAAAAAATGTTTTAGGAAATGTAGCCTATTTGGGCATTGCTAGTTTAATTTTAGTTATGACAAGTAAACCAGTTGGAAAACTAGGTGGGTCTACAGATTAACCTGGTGGCAACTGGGGACTAAGAACACCCACTTATTGAAGTTGCTCTGTTGTGAACAGATAAAGAGAGAAATGAGGATGGGAAGAGAAGGGATGAATTTATCTAGGTAGGATGCAGGAAAATGTGTCATAACTTTTGACTGGATATAGAAAGTAAGGGAGAGAAGGTTCTAAGAAAACTGAGTTTATGAGTTATAACTTGAATACAAGATAAAGACTTTTTAAAAATAGAATAGCCAAAAATAATATAAAAATAATAGTGTTAGTCATCAAAGATGTACAGAGAACATGGGTCAAGCTTTTCTTCAGGGGAATGTGTCCCAGAGAAAGCAGAAATCTTAGATCCTATGATTTAATTTTAAGTATTGGGGAATTTTATTATAAGTTTATTTCATCTGCTATCTCTCTCTCTCTCTCTCTCTTTCTCTCTCTCTCTCTCTCTCTCTCTCCTTAGTATTACTTAAAATTCATACATTTCTATTGATTTTAACCAATAAATTATCCAACAAGTAGCATGCTACAAAATACTCATTCAATTCTTTCCTCTGACATTAGCTGTGTGACAACAATTACTTAATCTTTCTGAGCCTCAGGCACCTCACTAAGATTCTAAATTTTATATAATTTGTAGTCTTTGTGAATGAAGAGCATTTCTACCTGAGAAAATGATACATCCTTTACATATGACTGACTCATTCATTCATTCATTCACCCATTCATTTATTTGTTTATCCATTCATTCATATATTTATCTTTTATCCGTCTATCTCTCATCTCTCTGTGTGTCTCTTTCTCTGTCTCTGTTTCTTTGTCTCTGTCTCTCTCTGTCTACCTGTCTCTCTGTTTCTCTGTCTCTCTGTTTCTGTCCCTGTCTCTGTCTGTTTCTCTGTCTCTCTCTGTCTCTCTCTCTCTCTGTTTCTCTCTCTCTGTCTCTCTGTTTCTCTGTCTCTCTCTCTCTGTGTCTCTGTCTCTGTCTCTCTCTGTCTGTCTCTCTCTCTCCCTCCCTTCTTCCCTCCTTCCCTCTCTGTCTCTGTCTCTTTCTCTATCTCAATCTAGATAGCTAGTTGTCATTAAATGCCAAAGGTCTGCTTGCCAAAACATATGAAAAACTCACACAGGGCAAGTGTTCACAGGAAGGTCAAAGGAAGTGATACAAGGACACTCTGAAGCTCACTAAAAGGAATCGATTGTGCAGCATGAGAGACACTGACACAGGACCACTCAACTTGGTGTGTCCTCATCAGAAAGGGTGTTGTACTCTGTGGGCTAGACAGAATTGAAGTAACTCAAAAGAAACATAAAATATATAAGTTTAGAGCACCCATCCCAGGTCTTCACATGGACTATTGGTGCCCAACCTGTGGTAGAGCATTCAGAGTTGATATTGGTTTGATCAGTCACAGTTTGACACACTGTAACTTGCCTCTAATATAGGGATGTTTGTTTTGGTCTTCTTCAATAAGGAAGGCCAAGAACCAACCAACTCACCAATCAACCAACCAACCAACCAACCAGCCAACCAACCAACCAACCAACTAACCAACCATCATCTGTCTGTTTATACTTCCTTTTTAACTGAACATCAACTATATGCAAGGTTCTCTGAAAGCAGAAGAGAAATTTGCAAAACAGATGAAGTTAAAGGAAAACACCATGGAGACAGTGTCATTTTCTTGGAGAAATTTGATTCTTTTTAGCCATTAGGGCCCTCTCCTTCAAATAATATGTAGTTACTTAATTGATTTTTAAAATTTTGTTTCAGTCTTCTATCTCCATTGCCCAACAACATTTTTTTGTGTACAATAATACTTAAATACCTGTTGGATTGACTTGGAAGTGGCTTGTGGAATGAGTTTGGTAAGATAAGTAGGATTTATTCAAGTTGTTTCCTAATCTGGACCTACCCTTTCTTTGTAAAATTTTCCCTTATGATTCTTTTATATAAATCCACCAAACTAGCTAAATGAGGCAGTTATTCAATGTCTCTTGAATAGAATTTATCTTTCTTGATCCCTCCTCATGTGCAAGTCCCTTGAAAACAGATGTAAGACATGGGATTTCTCAAGTTCCTCAGTATCATTCTTAGAACCTGGTACACTGAATCCAATAGCCATTAAGTTAGCATTTCTTTACTGATTAGCAAGCAGACTTGGAGTATTCTAGGTGGCAATCTCATGAAAAAAGAAACAATGGGCAATGGACAAATCACTTACCCTCTCACTGCCCCCAGTAATTGTCTATGGCCATATGTTATAGATGAGCCATTAGTATAATGTAGTGTCAGAAACTCTCATATTAAAAGCTCCCTAATAGATGAAATCACAACTTAGAATTGGTTAGGAAAAATTTGTTTTAAAACTAGCTTTAGTATGTTTACTTTGATGCTTTGAAATGTACCACTAGTTGAAGGTTCCAGAACAAGACATCTTTACTAATATCCTGTTTTTGGATATAACTATGGAATGTAAAATTTCTTTTTGAATATTTACTTAGGTGAGACAGATTTAAAAAAAAAGAAAAAGAAAAAGAAAGAAAATAAATGATAGTTTGGAAGTTAAAAGCTCCTGAGTTGCAACGAGACTTATTCTTACAGAAGAGGAGACACTAATATCATGTCCTAATCTCTGTAGTTCCTGCTAGATAAAGGGACAGGTTTCCATAGAGGAGCATCAACCTACAAATGTCTCCTCTGTTGAGAGCCACTGTGGGAGCTGGTGCTTTTCATTCTGACCTGACTGGCATCAGACATCACCAGATCGATGACATGTACTCCACAAGGGATTGAAGGCCTGGCAGCCAGTTTGATCATAAAGTAAGTATCAATAACTGCAACAATAACCTCAGATCCCCAAACACATTTTCTTTGAATTTCTTTCCAAAGCACTGAGCTTATTCTTTCCTATTTCAAAAGGGATTTAAGTTCACAGAGCAAAAGGGACATTAATTCCACACAAATCAGCTAGCATTCTGTTGGACAGTGTTGGATGGCCCTTTTGTCCTTTACAATGTCACACAATGCTTATAAAAATCTGGAAACTTCAAGCCCACCAGGCCACTGAAAGATAGCTAAATGAATTCTGAACTCCTTTGGATGGAAAGGAAGAAATGCTTCAGAACAAGTATAAAATGGGGAGACTCATATTTGCATGATTTACCTCATTGGTCTGATATGAGGAAAATAATTTGAAAATATTAAAACACCATATAAACCCTGAGTTGCTTCTCAAATATTAAAGAGCTATATAAACTGAGTTATTACTGCTGTGTTTATTAAAATTATTATTATTAGGGGCAGCCAATTGATCAAGTGAATAGAGTGCTGGGCCTGGAGTAGGAAGACCAAAGTTTAAATCCAACTTCAGACACTTAACTAGTTGTGTGACCCTGGGCAAGCCATTTAGCCTTTGTTTACCTCTATTTCCTGTTCTGTATAATGGAACTAATAGTCCCATGTGATCCCAGTTAGGATCAGATGAGATAATAATTATAAAGTATTTCCCAGCATAGTGCATGGAACATACTAATCTCTATAGAAATGTTGGTTATTATTAACAATTATGTGGAAGCAGGGTTGATGGAAAGTTAGATTTGTCATCAAGTCAACCTGAGTTCAAGTCCAAGCTCTGCCATACACTTCCTGGGTGACCCTAGGCAGTTCCCTTAACTCGTCATGGCTGACTGATAACCCTCTCTAAGAATATGCATTGCAAAGAAGGTGTTCATCTGCATTAATGGAAGGAGTTTCCTTATCTGTAAGTTAAAATCCATAAAGTTGAAACCAAAAATTTAGTCTCTATCTTCCTGTTATTAATCACCATGTCAATAGAGAGGAATATGAAAGAATGCTTATAAGCAAGGTGACTCTTGCTAAGTAAATGCATTTTTTGGGGATTGATACAAACAGCCCATCAAAGGGTTGGAGTCCATTATAATTCATAGTGACAGAGAAGGGACATGTGTATGGTTAAGAAGAGTGAAGACATGTGCAGCAGCAGAACTGTTTTTGAACCACTCTGGCTGTAACATTTGGTCAAACTGATCTGTAACAGTCTGTCTACACAGTGGGACACTTGGCAGAGTTCCAGAAATAGGGATATATTACAAAGAAATAGTTAACTTTCTTTTTTTTTCCTCTGGGCTTTCTAAATATCAACAGAATTAATGTCCCAAGCACTAGCCTGCAAGGCAAATTTCATCATTATCCACCTATATTAACTGATCCTTCTCCTCTATAACTGTCTAACTTACCAGATATAATATTGGTCTCAGGCAACTATTTCCAGCACACAAAAGATTGACCCATGGTACCAATGAAATCAGACCCTGGAGGGAAGTTAAGAGTCAGGAATAGAGTACTAAGAATCCTCTAATAGCTTGCCAGAATCAACAAAGGAGTCTATGATCTGCTCTGGACATTAGAAGGAATATCATCCAGAGTGATGTCATCCAGTCACTCACAGAAAATTCAAAACCAAAACATTTGGAGATACTTAGAGCAACAAAATTGTAAAAACTTATCAGTCATTAGTTCAGAGAGATTAAGAGCAAAAACATATAAGGACATGGCATCATGAAACCTGGGGTCAGAGGAAAGCAAATGAAAAAATCATGTTCTTGGGTCAAGTAAGCAGGGATGTCAAATGTGTACTCATATACACATATGGTCACATAGACACAGAAATGCACAAACAAAACACAAAAAAGAAAAACAAATAACAAAAACAGAGTGGGTTAGTGGGTGTGACCAATTTTTTTTTAAAAAGACTAGATTGATTCTTCTATTGAAGCCTCTATGGTTCCAGTTTCATTGAATGACTTTGGTTTAAAGGACCCTTCCCTTGGACTGATGAGTGGACCCTCATATTATTTCATAATAATACCAGACTGAAGGAATTAATTATGTACCTCTATATAATCCAGTTTCTCAGGGATAAAAATAGATTAACTCTATCCAAACTGAGTAGTCTTAGTCCAAGTCATAGGTAGGAAACATTCCCTCAAACATAAGGGAATGGAATCAGATAATTGTGAGAGAGAAGATAGTACAACATGCATAATATTACATTTTCCTGTTATTCTCAAGCTTTTTGGGTGTATAATTAATTATATTCAATTAAATTCATTTCAATTTTGCAAATATTTATTTTGTGCTTCTCATATATAAACACTATGCTGGGAGTTATGCAGAGAATCAAAGTTGAGGTAAGACTATTCTTGTCTACATGGAGCTTATAGTTTAGTGGGATGACATACATAACATAATACATAATTAAATTACATGTACAGTGTAAGTGTACTTAGGCGAGTTAGATGGTACAGTGAATAAAGCACCAGCTCTGAAATCTGACCTTAGACACTTGATACTCATTGTGTGACCTTGGACAAGTCACTTAACCCTGATTGCCTTGCATCCAGCACCATCTCCAATCATCCTGATCCATATCTGACCACTGGACCCAGATGGCTCTGGAGAAGAAAGTGAGGCTGGTGACTTAGCACAGCATTCCATCAGTTACAACTCATATGCATGTCATAGAATCATCTCTCTGATGTCATGTTCTTTTTTTAGAATGAAGGACAAACATCATCACTAGAATGCACTTAAAATAAGTCCATTAGAAAGGTGTAAAATAAAATCCTATGCAAGATTTAAAGGGATAAAAAAATTTCCAAATTTGAATATCAGGGAAACTTTCATTAAGAATGGGTGTATATATAGACAGACTATTGTAGGCATAAATAATAAATCATAAAATGGGAAAAGGAATGACTATGGAAAATCATATGATTTGTTACGAGGTGTCAGAAGGTAGTATAGTTTGGTTGAACTATAGAGTTCTTGGAGGGGGGTAATATGAACTAAGATTAGAAATAAAAGAAAACACCAGATTATGGAGGGTCTTAAATTTCAGCAAATGAATTTTACCCAGGAAAGAAGAGGGAACCAGTGAAAACTGTTAAGTATGAGATAAGTCAGAACTATGTGGAAGGGAGATGCACCCGAAAGTTATCTAAATGATAGATTGGATTTGATGAACTTGGAAGCAATAAATTGGTTATAAGGTTACTGTAATAGTGGAAAGGGTGCTAATGACCCCCTGTATATGCTAGGGAAGTAGGACTTTGAAGACAGGTGAGAGATATGGCATTGAGATGGTAATGACATGACTTAATATCTGCTAATATAGTTGACAAGGGCCAGGCAAAAACTCATGTCATGTGTAATGACCACTGGATGCCATTCTTGTAGTTTCAATATTTAGAATATTAACAGATTGTTGCCCAAGGCAGATCAATTCAGTCAAACATAGAATAATTCAATTGCTATAAATGCAGAATATTAAATAATAATAATAATAATGATAATGATAATGATAATAATAATAATAAATGCAGTCATAAACTTTGGTTGATTCAGTCAGTTTAGTCCAACCCCTATTATTTGGTCTTGTTTGCAAATTCTGTGGTTGATTTAATTATACTCTTTATTCAACATTATATTGACCAGAAAGGGATTTAGATTGGTCATGTTATGAAAATGAGAAAGCAGAATGCTAATGAAAAGGAGAAGAAGAAGGCCTTCAGAATATGGGATAGTAATAAGGTATGCTCTAACCTTTTCTCTCTCTCTCTCTCAGATCCAGAATTATTCCATCACTCCTTAGTATTCCAGAGGAGCAAACTAATTGGTTGGTAATTTTTTTCTGTTCCCATTAGCTTGAGTTCCCACCAGTAAAACTGCCTTCATTGTTAAGGGTAAGTGACTAGTACCACAGCTCCATTCAATCACTTAACATTGATTAAATAAAGCAAGGCAGGAAAAAATTAAAGAATTAACAATGTTCTAGGTACTATATTATATGTTGAGATATAAATAGAGGCAAAGGAAATAAAAATTTTATTCTAAAGAGGCTTACATTCTAATAGGGGAGGACACAAGGAATCTTTAAATAGGGGGAGAAAAGTAAAAATTACTTGTGAATGGGCATAGCATAGAAAAATGGAAAATCAGAAGCAGGTCAAGGAGGGGAGTGGAGATTACCCACTCTGTATCCCTTCAAAAATGGAAGCTCTGGAAGGAGCTTGCCAGTGGGAGAAGAGACCTGGAATAGCAAAAGGCTATTGTAGAGTGAGAAGGACTCAAGTGATCATTTCAAAGATAAGACAAAAACAAATTACAAATGGTTTCTTTAGTATTTTAGGGTATTCTCTCCCTTAGCTTTTTAGATCCTTAATCCCTGGGGGAGTAGAAACTCAAAATTTAGCTAGATTCCTATATAGCAAGATGTGGTCTTATTTATCTGGTATCCTGAAGGTCATTCCTAAAGCTCATTCCTTTTCATTTCTGGGCTTCATTCGAAATTGGTTGTAAAAACTGGTCTAGATTCCTACTTCTGGATTCTCTCAACCTTTTGAAATTCCCATAGTCATGGAGATTCCATTCTTTCTAACTAAAAATAGAAAGTAACAACAAATAGGCCAAGAACTGAGACTTATTCTTGAAAGCCATATGTCTTCAAAACAGGGAATACCATAGAGATCTCTTTACTGCATGGTCTCCCACCAGATGTTTTGTGTGTGAGAGAAGGAAACTGAACTCAGACACAAATGAAATTTTTAATAAATGGTGGAAATTTTTTTCTGGGTCAGCCAATATATCTGGATATGCAGGCAATTGAAAAAGATTCCTTTGGACCATATACTTAAACAACCAAAACTAGACACAGAATATCCACACATACTCCACAGCTTTTGAACTGTACTTCTATTACATGCTATAACAATTCCTCTTGAAGCAAGCTTCTTAGCAATCTTCCTATGAAGAAGTTGCATCAGTTTTCCATTATTTTCCATTTGCAGTTCTGCTGATTTCAACTCCATAAGCAAGATGCTCCTCTTAGGATACTTTGTATCTCCTGACCATGCTGCTTCCTCAACCTTTCATCTCCTTCAGCTTCTTTTCCCCACTCATTGAAGGGCTGGAGGGTGGAGAACTAAATTCTACCCCAAACTTTTCTTTCTAGAAGAAAGAACCTGGAATTTGCATCTTATACCCTTTCCATCTGAAGTTTTAATTGGTTTCAACTCTATTGAACAAGATGCTGACCAGATTACCCCTCTCCCCACCAACTTATAGGTTCTGCACTTGTACCAGATATGAACCCATTACATATGGTATGATCTGTATGTGAAGAATCTATAGTAGAACAAAGATGTAGATTGCACAGGATGAGAAGGCATAGTGCTTTTGATATGTACTAGTGGAACAATAATCTATATATACATGAGAACATTTTAACCACTTTTCTGTAATATCATGGAATACAAGCTATTTACAACTACAATAAACATTTAGATCACTTTGATATCAGGCCTATAGAACATAGGAGAAAAGTAGAGGGAATAATTATCTTGTGTATCTGTGAAATGTAAATAATCAACATGGATCTCTTTGGGTAAATTGAAAAGAGTATTTAAAGACTTCAAGACCTTTAAATTTATTTAAGTTCTTAATTTATCTCTGTAACAAGAAATCTAGGTAAAAGTTGTATGAAAATGGATAAAATCAAAATCCTTTCAACAGATTTCATCAGGTTATGTGGTATGTAAAAATGAAAGTCAGTTCAACATTTATTAAGACACTGTTATGTTTAATGCATCACTGGGGATACAAAACTAACAAAGGATAAATTTGCAATCAAAAGGTAGAAAAAATATAAGTGAAAATGTGATAAATTTAAGAGGAGGTGAGACAGACAAGAAAAACTGGACAGTGATATAGTGGAGAGAACACAGGACCAGGAATAGGAAGACCTGGAATGGAATCCCAGCTGATACTGTTTTGAACCTATGAAAATCTTACAATTACCAAGCTAGTAAGAATCTAATGAAGAATTTGAATTTGAGATCTTCCCAATTCCAAACCTGACACTGTTCACTGAACTACTTAACTGCCTTGTAACTCTTAACCCATCATGTAGCTGGACTATTATCATGAAAAGAGTCTTGGAAACAAGTAGCCAAAGAATTATTTTCATTATCTTGTGGTGTAATGGATAGGGTAACATCTAGTCAAGGTATTCTGGGTTCAAATCCCATCTCTCTCCCTATTTGACCTTTCTCAAGTCTTTTAACCTTTCAGTGTTCAGGCAAGCAAGAGTATATGACTTGTAGAATAGTTGCTTGATCTGTTTTGGTGGATGGAGTTACACCCAGGGAGATCCTACACTGAAAAAAATCACTGGTCTGGATCAACAACCTCCCCCAACCAAACCAAGTAAAAATGAACCAGTTTGTCTGATAGACGTTCCCCCACCCCCATAAAGCTTCTTTAACGTACTACGCCAGGAGTATTGGAATCAGTAGAACCAGGTTCTAATGCTAGTTCATAAGATATGTAGCTGGAAATAGTTCCTTCATTATACTTGTTGGGAAATCTGACCCAGAGAAGTTAAGTGACCTGTTCATGATCAGACAGGCAGGCTGGAAAAGATAAAGACTTGGTACCCAGTTTCTCAGTCTCAAAAAGTCACTGTTCTTGCCACCAATTTGCTGAAAAAATATTGTTATTTCATTCCTTTAAGTCTCACTTTTCTCATTTTCAAGTTAAGAGAGTTGAACTAGCTGGTCTCTGAGACCCCTTCTATTGCTAGAATTACCTGTGAGCCTAGATATGGTGGGATTAATATTAATGAGTTTCAGTTTCAAGGCATGCCAGGACATTTTATCAATGCTAGCTGTTTTCTTATCCTTCCCCAGATTTCCATGCTTTGTGTAGTTCTATGAACTGAGGATTTTCAGACCAGGGAAAAAATATTTTTTCTGAGAGTGGGTCACTACCGCTGAAACAATAAACCAAACACCTCCTTTCTTTTTTGTTTTGTTTTTGTTTTAAAGCTCTTTATAGCCATAATAAATGAAGTTTGATTAAGGGAAAAGAGACTATCTTGGAGTGAATTTCATCCTGTGCAGAAAGCTATGAGCTCTGATGTTTACCAGTGTGTGAATTTGGAAAATTCCACTCATGGTCTTTTTGGAGCCGGCAGATGGGGCTGTTTCTCAGCTTTGTGACAAGGTGCTTAGACAGGAGGCTATCACAGATGCACTACTTGTTTATCAGACTGCTGTTAAATCTTTTCAAAATCTGTAAAGACATTGCAGATCTACTTTTATTTATTTAATTTGTACTTAGAGATAACAAATGGAGTAATCAGCCAAGATGAGGGGTGGGGGTTGTGGATACACAACCTTAATTGTCTTATATAATAAAATTATTTTCCTAATTTCCTTTCTTTTTCTCCCCTCTCCTCTCTCTTTCCCCTCTCCTTCTCCCTCACCTCTCCTCCTACACAAGACGAGCCCACAAAACGAGGGCTCAGCTGTGGCACGGAAAGGTGATGAAGTCCAGCTTCTGTAGCTTAGGATAGCAGCTGTTTGGGCTCAGAGGCAAATATATATTTCTCTTCAGCATCTAGATCGCTGAGAAGAATTGAAAATACTCCTTGCTTTTGGGCTGACCATGCCACCAGATGCCTGTGTGACTGTGATCAGTCACCCCACCTCTCTGGTTTTGTTTCTTTATCAATAGAAATTAAGAAATTTCAGTGCTCTAATTCAATAATATACTAAGCTTTCCTTCTTATAATTAAAAGGAGCTTTTGCAGGACTCAATACAAAGCCATGTACCATACTGTCATTGTGCTATCCAAGAGATTTCAGACTTGATTCCCTTTTGTACTATCCACTCACCCCTTCCCTCATCCTCCACCTTAGACTCCACTTCCTATTATTCCTTTAATCTTTTGTTCCTCTATTGAGATTTCAGCATCTCTAGGAAAAGAAACTAAGATTTAGATAGTAGATCTGAGCTATATTATAAATTTAAAACATGAATCCAAGTGGAGTTTGAGTCTGCTGTTACTGATTTCTTAGTGAAGGAAGTGACTAAACTTTGATTCACTTCTCTGTGTCAGACCTGTCTCTGTTCCCACATCTTAGAAGCTTCCTTCTATCCTGGTGCCCAGAATAGCAATGGTAATCCTCTTGAGTGGTATTCTATCCACCTCCCTTCCTCTTTCCTGGAAAACTTATCTCTTCTGTGTTTCATTCTTCCTAGGATCTTGTACTCTGTCTTCCCCATTACAGGTATCTGAAAAACTAGATAATGCTACTGGTATAATGTAATGAGTGCCCCTGTCTTCAATTTTCAATTTTTCTTTTAGTTTTAACATTTCCTCCAAATGTCCTTTCAGTGAGGATCTTGAGGAAATGTTGGTTAAGTTAACAGTTGACCTTGGCTAGATAAGGTAAAGGAAAGGAAATATCTGCCTTTTTCCAGTCCATGTTGACAAAGTATGTTGTGAAATGGTTAAGTTCATTCTCTCAGCATGTCCTATAAACCAATGGGTTGCTGCTGTTATTATTCTGATAGAGGAGATGAATGGTTTGGATGTCATACTAATCAAAAGACTTAGGACTTAAGAAGGAAGCAGCACTTTATCCCAACAAATGCCTCTGATTTTAGACCCAGGAGGACTAGGATTATTTTGGGGGGAGCATAGGAGAAGCCTAAGCCTCTAGGGGATTAAATTTTCTTATTATTTTTTTGTTCATTATTCACCTATCCTGAAATTTTGGGGAAAATCTCTTAAGCTTAGGTTTGGTTGAGGATTCAGATCTCCCCAAAAGGGATTAATGAGTTCTCTTTGAGATTTGTACAGGTACTAACTGATCCACAAAAGAAACATGTAAAACAGAAACAGATTCATAAGCAAGAACTAATAAACACTTAAAAATGAAACTAACTTCTCACAAAGGAATTGCGGGAGTCCATCATTAGATACAAAAACACATGTTATTCAGCACATCTATTGTATTCTCCTAGAAGATAAAGACTTCTGGGGAACTTGTAGTTTTGCTGGACAGATTTCAATTTTACCCAATCTTCACTGCCTGAGCAGTGATTTAGGGTCCATATCTTCTGTCCATCAAGGGGATACATGACTCATCTCTTTTCCAAGGAGGGAATAATTGAGGGAAGCATGACTCCAGCCCTCTTGAGCTCATAAGGAAGCCAACAAAGCTGGAACCATCCTTTTCAGTGTTTCTGTTCTATAACTTAAATTCAGGGATAGGAATGCAGCACTGAAGTGCTGCCCTGGGCCTTGACTTCTATTATCAAGACCATGAAAAGAAATTCAGGCTTTCTCTATCATAGTTTCCATAGCCACTACTAGGGAGGGGAAAGAAAAGGGAAATGCCATCCTCATTTCTGCTAGAAATCTTTGGGAAAACCTACAGAGTTGCAGCACACCTGAAAGTGGGGAAGAGAGAACAAGAGTAATAATTTCTTCCTTTTAGGCTACCTGAGTATATGTCTCTCTGCTCAGACACTAATCAGTTTTGGTAGAGTTCCTAATGATAGGATTAATCCATGGGAACTAACCAAGAGCCCACATCCTTTTAGAAGGGTGTAGAGTACATGTGTTTCAGAAAATAACCTGAGCCTGGAATTCTAGTTCAGGTTCGACACCATTTGATATTCCCCATCCATAAGTTCAGGGAGAGCTGCTTTGATTATCCTATTAAACTAATGCAATTCTTACTCAACTTGGTTGATACATTCAATAGACACAATATTTTTTTAGTCATAGATTTGAAGCTGTAAGGGACCTTAAAATCTTTGTATTCAACTTTGCAGTCACTCTACCTCATCCCAATTTTCCTCTTATTTAACACAGTGGATGAAATTCTGAGATTGGAGTCAGAAAAAACTGAGTTCAAATATTGCCTTAGATACTAACTCTGTGTAAGTCACTTAGACTCTCTAGTCCTTTATTGTTTTATCTATAAATTGATGAATTGCATTTAATGACCTCTAATGTCCCTTATAGTTCTAATTATGCATTCTTAAGAAAAATAGTCTAGATAGGTTAAATCATCTGCCCAAGGTATACAGACTGCAAGTGTCAGAGATAGGATTTGAACTTAGGTTTCCAGTTCTAGAGTCAGTGCTCTTTTCCACTGTTCCTTTCTGGAGAATATGGGGGTACCTATGTAGCTTAGAGATTCTTGTTCCTGGGATCAGTTCTTAAGGTGATCCTGGCATTGTACAAATCTAGATTCCAGCTACAAGACAGATAGTACATGTCCAAGAAAGGATTTGAATACAAGTCTGATGATTTTGGAACCAGTACATTTTCCACTGTGGCATGTTGCCTCATGTCTTAGCTGGGAGACTACAACTCACCTGGAGACTGCAGAGGAAGTCAGGATTGAGTATGATGTTCAATGAATGCATGAATGAAGTTTTATTGTTTTAATGGTTACTTAAAATGTATTTGCATATTTGCAAGTTTGAGACTGTCTCAATATTAATTTTCTGAATTTATATCTGAGTACTTACATTATGCAATTTACTACCTTCTTAAACAGAGAGTTAAATATAATTTAGCATTGCCCAGGATAATTCAGGTTTTATCTTTATAAATCGTCATTATTGCACTTTGCTACAGTATAGAGATGCCCTCAGGGACAATTGAGATGTATAGGAATTTTCATTCCTACACTATATATGGCCCCACAATCATTTTTGGTTGAGTTTGTTTCTGTTTTTCCTGGTTTCTGTTGTTTTATTTTTATATTTTATATTTTTTATTTTTATGATCTTTCTGCATCTACTGGCACTTCTCAGCATCAGTTACATACTTGCCTCCTGCGTAGCATCTATGTGTGACTCACTTCTTCCCTCATTTGGATCAAGGGATCAAAGATTTAGAGTTAAAAGAGATTTTAGAGATCACCTTGTTTAAACTGCTCATTTTACACATATACAAACTGAGATCTATAATGGCTAGTTGACTTGTCCAAGGTGGTAAATAACCAAGGATTAAACAATTAAATAGGTTCTCTGACTAAAAAACTAGCAAAATTTTCATCAAGCTATACTATACTGTGTTTCACACACATACTGCATATACATGCAACACCATCACCACCACCATCACCACCATAATGTTTTCTAATTCATTGTAGACCGGAAAAAAAAACATATAACCTTTTCTGTAACTAAAATTGTGAATGAAATGTCAGTAGATAATGAGAGATAGTACAAGTTTCTTTCCAAAAGAAATATGAACAAAATTTAAAAAAAAAACACAGGAGTTTTAGTTCCTGTTAACAGTGATTTTAGCTGCTAAGAAATCTTCATTTATTACTGGACTCTTACATATATTCTGGGTGCCTATGGTTATTGGGAAGCTAGCATCTGGAAAAATTGAGTACTACTTTATCTCTACATTTGTTGTTGTGAAAAATACAAATAACAAATAATTTTCCCACTGAATTTTGTTTGTGGGAACATTCTTTTTGTTTCTTGGGTACCCAGGTCCTTGGGAACCCTGAAGAAGCAGAAGCATGTTTCATTTTTAAGTATATAAATTCATCACCAAGGGTCCCTGAAAGTTCCAAGATAAATTTGAGATGTGTATGGGGGTTGAAAATGTACCATCATAGATGGGTAAAATGCTCCTGAGGAGAGAGATGTGAAGGTAAGTAGAGCAGTCAGTCTGATATATATATATATATATATATATATATATATATATATATATATATATATATACACATACACACATATACACACACACATATATGTGTATATGTGTGTGTGTGTGTGTGTGTGTGTGTGTGTGTGTGTGTGTGTGTGTGTATGGAAGGATGGAGAAGGCTAGCTAAGGATGTTGCCTCCACACACTTGTAACACACCTGATATCTAAAATGATTGTTAAAAGGAGGATCAGTTTGGCAACTGGAATAGCTGAGTTCTTACTAGTTCCTTGCTGGTCACTACTGAACTCTATGATTTTAAATGAATCATTTTTCCTTGGTGTATTTCTATTTCCTCATCTGCACTATAAACCTGTACATCATCAGCTATAGCATATTATATTATGTAGTTATATATATATATATATATATATATATATTATATAGTTAAAGAAAATAATAGCTTTATGCTTGTCAGCATTCATATCCTTCATTGCTGAGGCCAATGTGCATTCATTCAAAGTTCATTTGTTGAGTTCCTCCTTTTTGTATAGCAAATTATGTCTGAAGTATAGTAAAGTTAGTTCTGTCTTTCACTAAGTGAAAACTTGGAATAGGGCATTTTAAGATTTGTATCTGTGTCAGACAGCCCTTGTCTGGTGAATACTTGTTTTGCTATTTAGTGAATCCTATGGCTCCCTTCTCATAACAATATTTTTTGGAAAAAATAATCGGGGGCAGCTAGGTGGCACAGTGGATAGAGTACCTGCCCTGGAGTCAGGAAGACCTGAGTTCAAATTTGGCCTCAGACATTTAATAATTGCCTAGCTGTGCGACCTTGGGCAAGTCATTTAACCTCATTGTTTTGCCAAAAAAAAAACTAAACTAAAAAAATATTTGGAAGAAATGCTGAATTTTAGTTAGAAGCTAATGAAAATAAAGTTGTATTTTCCCCCCCATCCAAGTTCATGGATTTCTTGAAATTTATCCACTCACCTCTGATTAAGAAGCTCTATTTTGGAGGACACAGGCAAGGCTAGCATTATATATGGGTCTTGCTCAGAGAATCACGTCTTAATGAAAATTCATTTTAAGAAGTTAACTATGTGGCAAGGACTGTGCTAAGTACTAGAGATACAAATAGAAACAAAAGGAGTTTGCCCTTTTTTTTAGGGATATCATTTTTCCTCCAAAAATTATTTTTAGCTTCATCTCAAGCATACCCTTGTTGCTTTTCCATAATGTTATCATATTATTGGATCATAATTATTTGTCATTTCTGTAAGTTGTTCTATATGCCATTATGCTTAGATTTCATTATTAAGTCTTCACTTAGTTTTATATCTTTTGCTTAAGTTCCCTAAATTTGTTACCATTTAAAAATTTTCTTTGGTCTGTAAATGATATATTTAATACTTGTTATTTTATATTTATTTATAATTTATCTGTCTTAATATATGATCCTTTTTAAAAGATGTATTCTGTGATGTTTAAAAAATTTTGTAAATTCTATAGTGATCCCATTTGGAAGGTGCCATATAAATTGTTTAGGTATTAATTACCCTACAGTTTGTTCATTTTTATACTTCCTGTTTTGTTTACTTTTCTGTTCAATTTTTGTACAGTTTTGAGGTAGAAACATTAAAAGATATTACTATAATTGTGTTAGAATTTGTTTTTTTATAATTCATTTTTTTCTTTGTAAATCTAGAAGCTATGAGATCAGGTGTGTATTTGTTTAAAATTGTTGCATTTCTTTCTTATTCTTCATAGGTCCTTTAAAATGTTTTCCTTTAATATGCAGCATAGACACTATTTTTGGAAAAATTCTTTTGTGATTGACCCTGAACTACTATTACTCTCCCTTACAATTTGTATTATTAACTTTAAATTTTGATGTATATATTTTATACATTCTTATTGTCTCTTCCTTTAATATGTATGCACATTCTGAGTAGGGATTGTTTTAATCTTTGTACCTGGTATCCCTAGCTCCTAGCACAGTGCTGATAACTTGTCCATAATAAATACTTTTTTGACTAATTGTTATTTTTTCTTTTTCTTTTAATGAGTTCTTAAACCTAATATCATTTCCTTATTTATTTCTAAAATGTCATCTTTAAAGTGGCAAAAGCCTGTCAAAGGACAAGGAAAATTATAATTATGCCTTTATAAATAATGTTCTTAAAAGGTCTTTTATTGAATTAAAAACTGAACAACAAGTTTTTAAATCAAATTGTCAATTCATTTAATAAAGTTTAATGTGTTAAATGTACTAAATTCATTTTAAAAATGCTTGAACTTTACAAAGTTAAAAAAGAAGAAATTTTGATTATGTATCATTCTCCTTCACCCTAACTTGAATTTTTGAATGGAATATCCTAGTGTATAATTCCTCCATGTACAAAACACTTTATGTCACAGAACTCCTACAACTATATCTTATAAGTTCCTTTGTAAACTTCAGATGTTTGGATGACTTCCCAGATTCCCATAAGCGTATTCTGCAGTATCTACAGGTGAATTGATAGCAACTTTTGAATCAGAGATCTAGGAAAGGCTGAAATAAAAAAGAAGCAAACAAATATAATTCTACAAGAGTCTAGAAAATAATTAAGGGGAATATTCTGGGGACTTCATCAAAGGGATTTTCAGAAAGCTTTAACTGGAGCCAACATTTCACTAGGATTTATGTGTATAGGTAGTAGCGAATCATAGAATTGAGGGTGAGGAGATGTTTTGTACCAATTCTAAATAAATTACCATAGAAAATATTCCATTCGAGCTTATATCCTTTTGGTGGGGAAGTGTGAGGGAAATGTTTTACCTAAAGTAGTAAAATATAAAATATATATAAAGTAAATCAAAATTAATTGGGGTGATGGTATTAAGGAAAGAGCCTGGTAATCAAGAAAGGATGACTATAGAAAGTGGCACCTGAACTGAACTGAATGTTGAACTGAGCCATTGAATCCAAGAGATGGAGAAGGAGATCCTTGTAGGTATAAGAGTTAATCAGTAAAAAGGTTTGGAGTTGGTAGATGGAATATTGCATATGGGGAAAATCAAAGATGTCAATCTGCCTGGAATACAAAGTGCATGAGAGCTAAGAATATGGAATCCTTCCAGAAGGAGAGATTGGAGCCAGATTGTGAAGGACTAAATGACAAAGATTGGAATTTAAATTTTATCCTAGAGGCAATAGGGAGCCATAAAAGTTTCTTGAGCAGTATGTGATATGGACAGAGGTGTGCTTTAGAAATATTAATTTAGAGCTATTTCCTATTTAGAGCTAATTCCTATCACATTTAAAATCTCACAGTTCTGATAAGAACTTGATTATATTATTTCTTTTTCTTTCTATTCTATGTAGTTTTTAATCCCTTCAGAAAATGATTATTATTAATTTCCAAATTAACTACAAAGGACATATAAAGGAAGACTCTTGCATGCATCAAGAGAAAGAACTGACAAATAGAAGCATGTATAGAATGATTTTGCATACATACACACATGCACACACACTTATTTGTTTCTCTCTCAAGAGGGAGGTGAGGGGAAGAGAAGAAATGAAAAAAGAGAAAGTTAAATGATTATTTTATTATATATTTAAAAAGAATAGTAAGTTATACATAATAGATTTTCAGTTTCACATATCCTATTCTATTATGTCATGGAAATGCTTGTTTTATTTCTTAAGTTCATAATAAATAAATAACTTTTTTTAAAAAAATGTGAATTAAAGACAGAGACCTGATCTTATACTTTGACCTTGAAGACTCTAGCACAAGGCTATGCAAATATTGGGATTTTTTGTGTCAACATGGTAAGTGGGTACCATTCAGACATAACTTGGTATTGGAAAAGGCATCCTAGAACTAGAGACAGAAGACCCAGTTCAGAATTCAAGCTCTGATTCTTGTTTGTTGGTAACCTTTGGTAAGTCACTTTACAATACACACACAGCATTCTATTCCTCTGAGTCTCAATTTTCTCTTCTCTAAAATGGGAATAATCATACTTTTTTTTTATCTCTCTCACAGGATTTTTGTGAGAAGAGCATTTAGTAAACTCTAAATCTTGTGAATTGTTAGTATAATTATCTCACTTCTGTTTGTCACTCAATCAAGTCAGTTAACAAACATTTATTTATTAAGCACTGACTGTGCCAGGCATCGTGCTTGGTCTTGAGCAATATAAATACATGCAAAAAGAGTCTTTTTCTCAAGGAGCTTCCATGTGAATGGGGAAAACCATATATAAAAGGAAACTAAGAAGGGGAAGGAAGAGAAAAAGTGTCCCAATTAGGAAACAATGGAGAAGTCTGGAAGAATGAAGGCTGGTGGGAAATGAAGACATGATTGTTCAGTGTGCCCTCCTTAAATAGGGGTAACCCCTACTAAATCCCTCTACCACTAGAACCAACTAAGTGACATAATACATATAATAATACTTAATATCCATAATCAGCATAAAAAACTGTGAAAAATGTATTGAATCTGAAATTAATAGCCTTGGGGACTCAAATCCCAAGTCTGATACCACTGCTGTGACTTGAAAAATTGTCAGCTCCTCTGATACTTCATGTTTTCCATGTATTCAATGTCTGTAAAATAAAAGAAGGTGTCTAGATTCTTTTCTAGGTCTAAAATCCTAGGTTGGAGGGACAAATGCTTCTATGATAATTTCCCTGAGTTGGGTCTCTCACCAAGTTTTAAACAGGTGGCTTTGGATTGCAATATTGTGTGGCAGCTGTGAGCTAGGTCTGTGTTTATTAGGATCAGATGGGATTGAGAGATGTGGTGGCTCTGATCTGTAGCAGCTTATGAAATTGTTGCATGAGTCGCAGAGGTTGGCAAACTCAGGTTTTTGAGGCAGGGGCTTCTCAATAGCAGTGACTTGTTTGAATACTCCCAAGGGCAGAAAATGTTCTTGAGTTCATCCTTGTGTCCCTGTTTCCTACCACAATGCCTTGCAGAGAGGGCCTTCATGTAGCTATGTAAATATTGAACAGTAAATTGGATAACCCTGGGTCCCTAGGTTACAGTCAGTTGTGCTCTTACAAATGACTGAGAACCTTTCATCCAGGTAATGAATGCAAACAGAAATAGCAAATAAACAAGTTTTTTTTTTATATGAGATTAAGTGAAAGCCTGGAATCACAAAATATTATTTAGAAGGAGTTGAAGATAAAGCTTATTCCAATCTCCTTCATTTTATCACCAGCCAAACCCTTTCAGTTTTCTACAGTACAGAAATTGAGACTCAATGAATCTGAGGGACTTACTTGAAGACACTAAAATTGAGCTAATGACATAAACAAAAGCAGTACATAATTTGACTTTCTGACACACTGTTCAATGTTCTTTTCACCACATATCTTTATAGAGGCAGGTAGATGGTACAGTAGATTGAACACTAAACCTTGTCAGGAAAATCTGAGTTTAAATAAAGCCTCAGCCTCTTTCAGAGCTGTGTGACTTGGTAAGTCACTTAAATCTCTATATTTCAATTTCTTCAACTGTAAAATGGGGATTATAATAGAATTTACCTCCCAGAATTGTCATTATAATCAAATAAAATTTTATTTATGAAGTACTTGGCACATTCTAGGCACATACTAAATTCCCTTCCCTTTGTGAATATCTCAAGATGCTGATCCTTCTGCATTATTCAATATCCACCATGCTGTAATTAGTTCCTATGGATACATTCCTGGACCAGGATTTAGAAGATTTGTGTTCTAGTCTCATCTCTGTCACTAAATTTAGTGTGTAACCTTGGGCAAGTCAGTGAAACTCACTCTTTGTCTTGTTTCCTCATCTAGTGAATCTAGTCAAATTTCTCTTACCAATTTCCTAGCCTTGTTGTAAGAACCAAGTGAATGATCTTCATATAATTGTGTTCCCTGCTCCTTGGCATATTTGGGTAGAGATTGAGAGTAAATGATAATTGTATATGAGAGCACTTTTGTAGTAGAAAGTCCCAAAGCAAATAATAAACATTAACTGAGAATAGTGATGTTGATGCATCAGTGGGGAGAGGCATCAGAGGATGATGGTGTTAGTTAAATGGGGAAAGCTTGTAAATGAAAATGAGACACAAGAAAAAAGAAAACAACACAGACTTGATTGCCTCCAAATTATACTCGAAAGACCCAAAGGTCAAGAATTGATTCATTTTGAGGACATTTTATGCAGTAGGAAAGTGGAGACTTGTAAAACAGTGACCAGTATGTAGGTGAATTAAACATCTGGAGCAGACTAAATTGAATCCCCTACAGAAACAGCCCAATCCCCGATAGAAGTAATACTATTGGTTAGAACAGAATGTGCTGTATAACCATGGTAAATAGGGGATACATTAATCCATTGATTTTAAGAGTTTCAATCTCACTTTTATTTATATTTAAGCTTTTAATCCTGGAATAATTAGTCATTACTAGTATTTAATGACTGGTTTGCTAATTGGGTATCCCTAGATGGAGCTGGAAGCAGTTAATATTCCAACAAACTGGTCATTAACTATGTTAATGATCAAATTCTCTGGGATTATTTCTAAGTCATAATTAACAGTTTATAATAGCTATTTTTATACTTTTTTCTTTTGAGTAAAAAAGAAAATATCCCTGAAAAAAAGTAATAAATGCAGGCTTCTCGATAATTTCCTCAGATAGAAAAAATATTTGTGAGAGAAGCTTTGTTTTCTTAGTTGTTCCATGTAGGAAGTGACCTCAGAAGTCATCTTGTTTAATCCCCTCATTTATCATAGAGGAAACTGGTTCACAGGGGATTAAAGGGACTTGCCCAAGATCATATAACTGTTAAAGGGCAGAACCTGGAGTTGAACTCAGATTCCCTGACTACAAATCTAATGCATTTCCCATTGTTATTCTGTCACCCTCATCCATGAGATGGCCTGAACCAAAAAGAACTCAAATAATTCGGGGAGCTAGAACATCAGGATTCCTTAATCAATGAATCAACAAGCTAAAAGCATCTAGTATGTATCAGGCACTGTGCTAGATCCTAGGAATATAAAACTGACAATGAAGCAGTGACTTCCTGCCTTCAAAAAACTTATAGTCACTTGAGGCACTAGAGGGACCATATTGAAAGGTATCTACACATCCTCTAAGATTTGAGAAGTGATTCATCAGACATATCAAGCCTAAGTGTGACAAAAGTAATAAAAGGCTGGTGCTTTCAGGAGTTCAGCATCTGGGAGGTGAACATTTCCTCTGAAATGGATTTGTCTTCCAGGTTTGCCTCCCTCCCTTCTCTCTCTCTCTCTCTCTCTCTCTCTCTCTCTCTCTCTCTCTCTCTCTCTCTCTCTCTCTCTCTCTTCTTTCTTTCTTTCCTTCTTTCTTTCTTTTTTCTTTACTTCTTTTTTCTTTCTTTCTTTCTTTCTCTTTCTTTCTTTCTTTCTTTCTTTCTTTCTTTCTTTCTTTCTTTCTTTCTTTCTTTCTTTCTTTCTTTCTTTCTTTCTTTCTTCTCCCTTGAGCATGAGTTTAGTTCATCCTGGAATATTCAAGCCCCAATTATTTAATGAGTCAGTTATCTGGAAGTATATAGTCTCTCTTCCACCCCTCGTTCTCAAGCATTTGAAAGGACTATCCATAGACTCTGATTCTGTTCCCTCCAGATTAGTCTTACTCTATTACAATTAGAGGATACTTAAGAATAGGAAAATTGAAGCAGAGTTAGGTGACTTGTCCAGAGTCACACAGTTAGATTTGAACTTAGGAAGATATGTCTTCCTGACTCCAGGCCTGACTATCTATCCACTTGTTTTTGAGTGGATAGTCACCTAGCTTCCCCAAGTTACCATCTATTGAGTCCAAAATCTCATTTCTTTGCCACCTTGCACCATACTTACAGTACCTATATACACCTCAGTCCTTTCCCTCAATGTTACCTATCTTTGTTTGTTCTTCATTTCATTATGCCCTCTGGAAACCCCTTATCTCTCTGTTAAGCTCCCATCAATTCTAGATCTCTTTACTCTTTTCTGTTGCTAATGTAAGAACCTGTTTTGACATAGAAAAAATCACTATCTACCCTTTTCAATTCCTTCTTTCATACTCTTCTATATATTGGATCAGGTTACTCTTTGACCTTTAAAAATTCTTTAAGACAATCCTTTTACCACTATTATACAACAGTTTATCCTTTGAAGATTTCTGTGTCTGTACACATTAACATGATCCATATCTTTGTCACAGATATCTACCATCTACCATTCTTGAGGTCACTTCTCTATTCTATAAGGAATTCAATATATGAATTATAATCTTTTATTCCAATTTCAGCTTCTGCTTTCATACTTAAGGACTTCAATACATGTTCATGTCTGTTCAAATGCCTTGACTTCTCAGGTTATCAACCTCTTTAACTTCCCCTGATCTATATCTCCATTCCAGTCATTTGTGGGTATAGTCATATCTTAGATTTTATCATCATCTTTAATTTATATACTACCTGCATGATCTTGAACTCTGAAATTTCTCTCTGGTCATAAACTTTCATCCTTCTTTCTTTCCTCCTGCTTCATTCCTGAGTAAACATTCTTTTTTAGGTTTTTGCAAGGCAAACGGGGTTAAGTGGTGGCTTGCCCAAGGCCACACAGTTAGGTAATTATTAAGTGTCTGAGGCCGGATTTGAACTCAGGTACTCCTGACTCCAGGGCCGGTGCTCTATCCACTGTGCCACCTAGCTGCCCCTAAACATTTCTTTATCCTCACCTCTGCTCCCTGTCTCCCATCTTTTCTCCCAGGTAATCACTCCTGATATAGACTTACTTTTCAACCTTCACAATCTTTTCTTTATAGATGACCAACTAAATTTTATATTACTCCCTACTCATATCTCTTGCTACTTTGTCCCATAATTAACTTTTCCATCTACCTTCTTCTCTGATCTTACTCATGAAATGCTGAACACTTAAAGAATATCAGGGCGGCTAGGTGGCACAGTGGATAGAGCACCAACCCTGGAGTCAGGAGTACCTGAGTTCAAATCCGGCCTCAGACACTTAATAATTACCTAGCTGTGTGGCCTTGGGCAAGCCACTTAACCCCATTGCCTTCCAAAAACAAACAAACAAACAAACAAACCCCAAAAGAATATCAAACAGCTATATTCACTTCAGTCTATGATGAATTTGTGTTAGCTAACATGAAGTGAGTCTTCGTTCTTGCATAGCAATTCTTTTCTTCTTCCTGATTGGACTTTTTATTAGCATGTATGCACATGTATCTGTAGACTGCATTTTGGGCAGCCCAGCTCTATGATATGCCATACACTGTTCCTCTATGGCAGTAAAGCCAGGACTGGAGTCAGGAAGACATATCTTCCTAAGTTCAAATCTAACTCTGTAACTCTAGAAAGTCACCTAACTCTGCTTCAATTTTCCTGTTCTCAAATAAGATCTCATTTGATTATCATAATAATATTCAAATATATTTCCGTTATTATCCTCATTTTGTGACTGAGGAAAACTGAGGAAAAAGAGAGTTAAGTGGCTTACCTAGGGTCCCACTTCTAAGTCTAAAGGTCAAATAAGAAGTTTGTTCTTCTTTTCTCCAAACCCAGCATTCTATCTACTATACCTCTTGCTTCTAGTGGTATTTGAGTTGGGCTTTATAGGTTACTAGTGATTCTTTTTTTTTAAGGTCATACCTACAGACACACACACACACACACACACACACACACACATACACACACACATATATTGCATTTTACAAATTCAATTGAACATTTATGATGTAATAACTACATGCCCCAAAGTGCACCGAGTAGGCATGTGGGTAACTGAACTTGGAATCAGGAAGACTCATCTTCATGAATTCAAATATAACTGTAGACACTCACCAGCTGTGTGATCCTGGACAAGTCACTTAACTATGTTTATCTCAATTTATTCATCTGTAAATTGCAGCTAGAGATGGAAATGACAGACAATTTCAGTATCTCTGCCAAGAAAACCCCAAAATGGTATCTGGAAGAGTTGGACATGACTGAAATGACATTATAATATATGCCCCAAATTAGATGCTTGGGATACAAAAAGAAATGAAATATTATATACTTAAGAAAGTTATACTATTGGAGGAGTTTATATCATATTGCTGCTGGGGTTCTATCCATAATATAGTAAATATTTGAGGTAGGATTCAAGCCCAACTGACCTGATTCTAAACTCAGTTCATCACACATCCCCCACCCTGAAAGGCCCCTTTGATCTTATTAGCTGAAATTCAAGGTGAGGAGAAACAGGATGATGGACTCAAAGTGGGCAAAGTAGATCCTCTTTTCTTTATTTTTTTTTTAAAGTTTTATCTAGCTCCATGCAAAAGCAAGTTTCAACATTTATTTCCAAAACCTTGAGTTGCAAATTCTCTCCCTTAACTCGTACCCCCCCCCACACCATTGAGAAAACAAGTTATTTGGTGTAGGCTTAAAATGTGATATGTAGTCATGAAACACATTACAAGAGTAATCATGTGTAAAAATAGCCATAACCCCCAGAAAGAGAAACCTCATGGGAAAAAAGTGTGCTTTATTCTGTATTCAGACACTATCAGCTCTGCCTTTGGTATGGATAGTATTCTTAATCATAAGTCCAGAAAAATTGCTCCAATATTTTTCCCCACAGTTGCTATTACTAGCTGTATTTCTATCCATCCTGTTCCCTGCTCTCTGGCCTATGCTCTGGTCTGTGGGTGACCACAAGCACTCCCCTTTGCCCTGGGACTTTGAGGATGGTCCCTATTTCTCTATGGCAGTAAAGTTCCTTTTCCTGTTACTGAGACCCTAGGCTGTGACTTGGATCTGTGTATGGGCAAGGCCACAGAGTCCTGCCTTGGGGATAGCAGAGAGACCTCTGAGATGTCCCTCAATCCCCTTACTGCCCATGGACTGAGTTCTCTGAAAGCATCTAGTGGGTGGCTTCCAAGGTATGCTCCTGGTTCCCCTGGTAGGGGCTGCACTGAGACGTGTGATGAACTGGACTCATCTCTCTCTGGTGCTGCAAAGTTTTCCCACTACTTTCCCCAATTTTCTTTGGTAATCTTTGGATTGAGAGGTCTGGAAACTGCCACCACTTCCATGTACCCAGGCACCCCCAAGATTCCAGGGGTCCTGTGGGCTATTCCTGGATGATTGGAACCAGTTCACTCTGGTACAGCCCAGGATGTTTTGTCGGCCCTTTCTAAACCCTGTGTAACAGACCTTCCACATGGGTCTTCCAGTCCAAGATGTCTTGGACTGGAGAATTTTTTCACTCATTCTTTTGGTGGGTTCTGTCATTCTAGAATTTGGTTAGTCATTATGTAAAGGCATTTGGAATTGTCTGGGGGAGAGTTTGTGGGAATTCCTGCTTTTACTCTCCCATCTTGGCTCTGCACCCCCCCACCCCAGCCCGGGTTACTAGAAATTCTAAGAAGTAGTGGGGGAGAATAGTGTTGCAAGTTCAGGGGTCAGCCCATGTAGAAGCACAGTGCTGGAAAATAGACTCCTGTTCAAGAGAAACATCAAGAAAGCTGATCTGGCTAAATTGTAGGAATGGGAGACTAATGAACAATAAAAAAGCCTGGAAAAACAGGCTAGAACCAAACTCTTTAAAGGTGAATGAGTTTGTGTTTTATTCTATTGTCAACAGGGAGCTGTTGGAGATCCAGGAACAGAGAAGTATAATGGTCAGACCTATGCCTTATTAAGGAATGTCAAATTAGCAACAGCTATGGGGGAGATACATGGATCCATGTCCCTCTGGACAGAAATGGTCTCATTCTTATCTTAGAGAGTTAACCTTGACTAGAAAATAGTCTGGGTTTTCCCTGAGAATCATGAATTACCAAAGTCTCCAATTTCCTGAGAGTCCGTATGACAATGTAAACTGTCTTGGAAATAATTTTCAAACTTCACAATAGTAAATACACCAATAGATTCACTCCTAGGGTATGGCCCCCAAACCTTTGGTAGAACTTTCCTTCAGAAATGAATCTATCATTCAATATTTGGTTTCCCAATGGTTCTTATTTTCTATCTAGTTTAATAGATTCTGAATCTTCTGACACCTAATTATCTGCCTTTTGAAAACTGCTTTTATTTACTAGGTAGTGATATGGGAAAAGGTTCAGCCAAGGCATCCAATTAAGCAAATCTCTTGCTTTGGTCAGCTGAAGGAGAGGAGAGGAGATTTTTTTTCTTTCTATTACAACTTCTTTTCATCACTTCCTTGACAAGTGGTATCATTAAACCAATGATAGGCTTTCTTCCGATAGTAAGACAAGCAATGCTAGATTTCATAAACTGTTAGCTTTTAAGGCACTGAACTTAATTGGGTTTTTGTATTTTTTCTATTTTCCTTTCTGTTTTCATTTATTTGAGTTTTGTTTATATATATATATATATATATATATGTATGTATATATATATATTTCAATATTCCAATATGAGTTAAGAATCTTTTCATCACTGTTTGAGATTCATACCCAAAATACTGGGAAAATGCAAACTGCTCCTAACAATTGCTAATAATTCATTTTAAATTAGTGCATTCAGCTAAATGAATTAATTAGACCGTTAGTTATATATAATTGGCTTCACATTTTATTGGGATTAGATTAAAAAGTGTTGGTCCAAACAGTTTTGGCAGACATATAACTTAGGGCAAGGAATGACCCAATTTCTTTCCCTTGTGTTTTAGTTCTATAATTTCTTCAATTATCACAGCATAAAAGAAGTCAGCTCAGAATGACAATAACTTAAAATACAACAACTAGAAGATTGGGTTATAATGAAAACTAGGTCTACCCCCAGACCCTTATATTCTACACTGTGCAATGATCTATGGAACAGAATGACAGAGGAAATGCAGAGGAAAGAAGATCCATGGAGCAGAAGCATAGATTAGTGCATACATATAATATAGGTTTAAGTATATACACAATATATAGTGACAGATTCTGTAATGAAGTTTTGGGGTTTAGAATTTAACAGTAGTTATACTATTGATCATAGACATGGTTCTGTTTTTAGGTAATATAGTCTGATTTGTTAGAATGTCTACATTTATCAATTGTGTTAAAAGCTAACTTTATCAATACAAATTAAAATTTAAAAAGAATTTAACAGTAGGAGAGAAATATAAACTTTTAATGATTTCAAAATTTTCTCGTGCAAATGTGATAATAAATGTATAATATGTATGCATATATTTTATACACAATACTTGCTTATATGTGTGTATATAACAGTATATGGATACACATGTACATGCATAGATATATGTATAATAAAGGTATTTAGGGAAGAGATAGTGAGGACAAAGGAGATCACTGAAATAATCATATTTATATAGTTATATTTGTACATGTCTTTACTCTCTTGTTGGCATATTGTAGGGATCATTAACCTGGCACACCTATTGGTTTATCTGTGAAGTTCTCTAAAAGATCAGTTTTTAAAAATGTATTTAGTATTTTATTTCCCACAATTATATTTATAAACAATTTTAATGTTCATCTTTAAAATCTTGAGTTCCAAATTTTCTCCCTTCCTCCCTCCTCACCCCATTCAGACAGCAAGCAATTTGATATATATGTAGCATGTAAAAACATCTCTATAACAGACATGTAAAAAAAATCACAGATCCTCTCCCCCCCAAGTCAAGAAAACTATTGTATACCAAAAAAAGTATGCTTCACTCTGTACTCATTCACTACTGGTTCTTTCTCTGAGAATGAACAGAAATTTTCATCAAAAGATCTTTAGTTATCTTGGATTATTGCGTTACTGAGAATAGTTAAGTCATTTACAACTGATCAACTTGCAATTTTGGGGTTACTTTGTACCCAATAATTTCCCTTTGCATTAACTCATGTGAGTCTTTCTAGGTTTTTCTAAGACCTTCCTGTTCAGCATTTCTTACAGCAGAGTAGTATTCCTTTATAATCACATATCACATTCTCCAACTGAGAGACATCCTAAAAATCAGTTTTAAATGCAATGTTTTGAAGAAGACAAAAAAAGACATTTTTATCAGAGGTAATGAGTGTGTCATTTTCTACCATTTATAAACCCTTCTACTTGCACTCTAAACATACTTCTTATCCACTTCCTGCCACCTAGTATCCTTGTCTCAGAATGTTGAAATTGGCTTTATTCTTCTCAAAAACAGGATTTTAATTCACTTTCTGACCATTTCTGAATCATGATGTAAGGAATGTGCTCTGACCCCTTTTAATTGCTTTTTAAATGTAGCCTTACTCTGACTAGAATGTAAGCAGGATATTCTTTTGCTGGTACTTGTATCTCGACATTTAGCACAGTCTTTGCACATGGTAAATAATAAATGATACTTTTAATTTGTTCATTCATTTTTCTGATATTTGTGGAAAAATACATTTGGGAATCTAGTCATTCATATTCAAGGAACTGTACTTGCATATACAAATAAATTCAAAATCATGAGTATTAATCATCATTCCAAAATTAAAAAAAAAGATAGATCTTTTTACTCTACTTTTTACTTTCTATTCTTTTTTCCCCTTCATTTATTTTTTGGGGGGTGAGTAGGTGCAGTAAGGGAAAAACCAAATTACTTTAGAAAATATATATAGTTTTAAGCAACAAATCTTAATTCTATTTTCCCCCTAATAGCCGAAAGTCATAAAATTTTGTGGATAAAAGAGACCTTCAGGATTATCTAGTCCAGTCATATGACTGGACTACATGTGATAATAGAGGCTCTAAGAACTGACTCTGTGCTAAAAGTCTCCTTTTCTCTGTCTCTGCTCTATTTCTGACTCTTTTTCTCTGTCTCTCTGTCCCTCTTTGTCTCTCTCTGTTCCCCATCTCTCTCTCTCTCTCTCTCTCTCTCTCTCTCTCTCTCTCTCACACACACACACACACACACACACACACACACACAGTAAAGTAAGAACTTGAATTCAATTCACACAGTTCTAGGACTAATACCCTTCTTATTTCACCACAGTCTTAATAACCACTTAATTAGAAATTGGTGAATTAAAATAAAAAAAATATTAAACTAGTAGTCAAGGGACCTGGATTCTGAATACCCATTTGTCACAGAATCATCATGTAATTTTAAGTAAGTCATTATTACCCTTTTTTGAAGCCTTAAGATTAATATATAAGGAAAAAAATTGATGATGATAGTCAAGCCAATAAAATGAAAAGTACCTTGCATTCTTTTTTATATTTTATTGTATTTTATTTGTTAAATGTTTCTATTTCATTTTGATCTACTGGGGGGTAGGGGAGGAAGCCCACCCTAGAATATTACAGGCAGAGTTTGAAACTTCCAATTTACTGACTCCCAGGTAGCAAAGACCCTCTACAAAGCAGGTCTGTCAACTATCTTATAATTTACAGTCTTAAGAGAACTGAGAGGTTAAATGATTTGAAGAGTGTTACAGAGTCAACTGTGGCAGAGACAGGACTTGAACTTTCCAGACTCCAAGGCTAGTCCTCTATCCAATATACCACATTGCTTTAAAATATCAGACATATTATAAGAAAACTTGGAATAGTAAAGTATCTTGCATTATTAAAATGCTATATGTTATTGTTATTAAGTCATAAATACCGCCATACAAAATCATATCTTAATGTGTCATCATGCTATGGAAGTGACTCTAGACAGAGTCTATGTAAGTTCTGGTATGTTCTTCCATGCTTGAAAGGATCTAGGTATGGAATCACTGAACCGAGTCTACTTTCTAAGGACTATTCTAGATAGGTGCAGAAACGGTCATTATTTTTAGGCCATTACAATCTGGCTACTTAGTTATGAATTCTTTGACTATGATAATCCATGAAACAAAGAGAAAAGCAAAATGGCCCTCAGTACTGTGTAGCCCTTTCTACTTCTTTAGTCATAAACTCAGAGTTTTAGAAAAGGATCAGATTTTTTTTTTTTACAATTAATATAGTCATTTAAGTTCTAGATGTTGAACCTTATGGAATTATATTACTCTTACAATTCTCCCTATAAATTACTCCATAAGAAAGAAGAAAGTTGTAATTAAATGGAAGGATGTCTAACAGATTCTCTTTGAAGAAGCAAAAAAAGCAGTTGGCAGAGTGTTTTATAATGTGCCTTGAAAGTAATGAGAACTTGATTTCATGAAAATCCTGGTTATTACAGTGTTCATGGTGTGTTTTTTTTTTTTGTGGAAGGGGAGAGGGGTGAATTTCAACTTATGAATGACATGCAGAGGAATAAAATGTAGAGAAATTCTATGAAGAACTTAATAAGATCCTCACAATTAGGTCAATGGCTACTTAAATACTCAGTGATTTCAATGCAAAGGTGGTAATAGAAAAGGATGGTGAAAAATATATTGGGGATATATCTATATTTATATCCCTCTACATATATCTTTAATGGCCCCATGATTTCATCAGTGAAGGGAATTCTTGGTAAGGAAACTCTCTTTGTCAATGCATATTAGTGTCTGCTCTGAAACTTACAGTGCTAGAAAATTACTAAGAGTACTGAGAATTTAACTGGCTTGTTACTATCCAAGATGTAACAGAGTCAGGATCTGAACTCAGCTCTTCCTGCTTCCTACTCAGTTCTTCCTGCACCTCCCTATCCACTTCATCACATTGACTTTAATATTGGAAAATATATAAATAAGGAAATGTAAAGACAAAAAATCATAAAAGTCTCACACTGGTATCTCATGAATACTTCATAAGAAAATCAAAAGGCTCAGGACATGCTGAACAGCAGATATATAATCACACCACTGATTTGCTGAAGATTTAAATCAGTATTAAGTTAGAAGAAAGATTCAAAAAGATATGGCATGCAATGAAAGAAACTACTATAATCTAAGTAAATAAGTTATTGATGAAATAAATTGGAATAGGGAAAGAAGAAAGGACATGGATTTACTGCAATAATTTCACACAGAAGTTAAGCTGATGTAACTCAATTGCCATAAGAAGGTGATAAAAAGAGTCTAAAATGTATTAGTCAGCAAACATTTGCTTTTTTTTTTGACAAGCACAGGACTAGGAATGTCAAAAACAACTCCAGTTTAGAATAGGAAATCTTTTGTAAAATCTCACAGAGAAGGAAGATGAGCTGTAGACCTGCCTACCATTCCTCTATCTTACCCTGTCTCCCAAAAGGAAGAGTAGAAAGTAAAACTAGCTTATAGAAAGTTTGACATGAAATCCAGATGTGCAATGTCATGTTGAGGGCATTTAAGAAGGAAAAGGGAAGAATGACAAATCAGAAAAGTAGAAAAGATTTGAAAGCAAACTTGGGGGGGGGAGTAGGGTATTAAGAGCAGTAAAACTACTACATGTATTCTAATATCATAGTCTCAGATGTTCCCCCCCAAAATGCCACTAAAAAGAACAAATTTGAATGAATTATACCCATTATATCAAAAGGAGTTCTATGTGGGGAAACAAACTGATTGAGGGCTAGATTTATAAGCTATCTGAAAGAAGAGAGAAGACCAAAGACATGAGAAAGAAAAAAAAATCTTGGACTTTATTGATACCAAAAATAATGATCTAGAAAAAAATCTATAACTACTGGTATGTCTAGTTTTCCCATCCACATAAAATACTTATAAACTAATATATATATATATATATATATATATATAACATCTATAATATATACATATTATATATTATATATATGTGTATATATATATATATATATATATATATATATATATATATAATTTCAAGGACATTCTCAGATTTTCTTGACTCCAAGGCTGTTGCTCTATCCACTGCACCACCAAACTGTCCCAAACTGCCCTCAATAAAAATTTAGTTGCCATTAGTTTGGTAGTTTGGTAGTCCATATCTTTTATATTGCATAAATGACTGAAAAAATATTGAGAATACAAAACCTAGACTGATTATTGCTTGCTAATTTTTAAGTATTTGATTTGATTTAACAAAAACACTGCCTTAACAATTACATTTCAATGAGATGTCTCCCTATGTGAACATTAAATCATTTAAGACTACACTAAAGAGAAAACTTTTGTTCCATGAAAGCTGTAACAACAGAGATAATTTTGCTCTGTAACATTCTAAGCATCAGTATTAGGCAAGTCATAAAAAAGTTATGTAAAGTTGTGCAACATTTTCATGCATGAGTTAAAGTTCAAATTGAAGAAGGAATTACCTACAGTGTTCAGATCCTACAGATTGTCCTTGTGTAGATTGTATCAAGTACTGTAACTTGGTGGAGCTTCTAGGATAAGATCCATAACCCGAGGGACATTTAAAAAAATAGTTTCACAGTCCCTGCCTTCATGGAATTTACACTCTAGTTAGGTAATCAAGGCATTCTTTGTTCCTAAATAAGATGTCAAAGTCTATTTGGTCTTTCAGGCTAATGAATTTTAGTCTGAAAAGATAACTAACTAGTATCAATTTTATCTAATATTTAATCAGAAATATATGTATGTGGAAAGCATTACTGGGCAGTGAATAGAAATAAATGTATTGAAAGAGCAAAGGTGATTCAGGTCCCCAAATTTCCTTGGAGACCATTCCAGTATATGGTTAAAATGGGGCAGAATAAAAAGAAGGATAAAAGTGAATGCTGATCTATGAGTCAGGTTATAACTGGCAGAAGGTTTGCAAAGAAAGGCAGTGTGTGAAGTGGTGGATCAAGAGTTAGCCATGGAGTTAGCCTTTAAGAGTTTAACTCTTGATTTTGATACTTCCTGGCTAAGTATAAACTAGACTGGGTTCCAGGCCACTCTCTCTAACCTACAGAGCAGCTGAATTGGAGAGAATTTTCATGGAGCAAGACTGACTCCCTACCCAACCATGGCTTAACTTTTGATATGTCTGAACTTGAAATAAAACTCTGGGTCAAATGTTACTAGAATTATTAACCCATCTTTTCCTAGAAAAATAAAATGATTTTCCATAGTCATCTAAGTAGTAACTAGTTAATGGTTATTACTTTGGGTTACAGTTGGCTAGAGGAATAGGCAATATCTTTTGGACAAGTCATTTAAATTATCTGATTTTCCATGAATATGTGGTCAGACAATAATTCAAATATGGCCCTCACCTGACTGCAGTTTCAGTAGTAGCCTCTCAAAGTCAAAAATCAAGGTCATTGAAAGAATAGCTGAAGAGCTATAGAGCAGAGAGGAAAAATCTAGATTTATGTCAGTTGAGTCTTCTGTTGCCATGAGAACTAACTTTTTTTTAATGCTAGCAGAAGTTCAGCTATAACCCCTCTGTTAGTATCCCAGTTAATATAGCAGCTGTCACCTTTAGCTCTAAGGTATAAAGTGAAACAATAAAAACAGATGAACACAATCAGTGCATAAACAATCAATTATCACAGTAGTTTCCTTAGCTTTTACCTGATAGGGCTTCATGTTTTCTTTTTAAATAAAGTTTAATCAATATAAACAACTAAACTAAGCTAATACAATAAGTATTCTTGAACCAGACCTATGATTTCAGTGGTATTTCAGTGCTTCCCATGGAGTAACTCCCTCTATCGATTCAATCTGTCTCTTAAAGGATCACATATCAGTATCAGAATATGATTTGAATCTACTAGGTCTTCATGTGTTAGGGCTACCTTTTGAACACTTCATCATAGCTTACCTCTCAGTGAATAGTTACATTTAAATGAATTTATTTACTCATATAAAATTCCATAACATTATTTCTATCCTTCCATGCCTTCAATGAAATTCTATCTATTCATTTCTCATTTAGTTTTCTTATTGTCATCTTAATTATTGCGCTCTCTATTCTTTTAATTCTGCATATTTTGACTTTGTAGTAAGAATTCCTGTTATTTCTTAATACTAGAGAAGGAAATGGCAAACCATTCTAGTGTCGTTGCAAAAAAAGGGAAAAAAGCAAACAAAACAAAAACCAAACCATAGACAGCACTGACAGGCTTTGGTCCATAGGATCATGAAAAGTTGTACACAACTGAATGACTAAACAACAGCACAATTTTTTTTTTGGTGAGGCAATGGGGTTAAATGGCCTTTCCAAGGTTACATGGTTAGCTCATAGGTATTAAATATCTGAGGCAAGGATCTGAACTCAGGTTCTTCTGACTCTATCCACTGGGCTATTTTGCTGCTCCCTTCACCATTATTTCCTAAAGTCGTCCAGTTTTATTCTCATTCATTGTAACTGTCAGGCTTAGCTTCAGAATAATATTCCTTCCTTCTGTTTCACATGTAAATTAAAATGTCTTTATCTTGAATCATGTCCAGGATAGAGAACTTCATTTTTCATGAGGCTGAGGCTAAGAGTCTTTGTATCTAGCTGGATATAAAGACCAATGAATGGATCCCTAAACCAAAATACTAACTAGATTGTGTCTTTTATATTTGCTTGAAAATATTCAAGTAGAGGAGAGAAGTGTGAAGGATGAACAAATTAGAGCATTGAAGCATTTTTATCACATTATTAGCAATGTGTACATTATTAGTACTGAATGAATGCTTATTGTTTGATTATATTTTGTCCTGAATTGTTTTCTGTTCCTTAATAGTCCTATGTCTTGCCATTCCATTTAGATTACAAGCTCTTTCTGCAGGGCTGGGACTCCCACCTCCTAGAACACTGTCCTAATCTCTGTCTCTCTAAGTATCTGTCTCTGTTTTTCTGTCTCAATATATCAGTCTCTTTTTTTCTGAGTCTCTGTCTCTTTTTCGGAATCTCTGTCTCTGTCATCTGTCTCTCTGTCTCTGTCTCTATTGTCTCTCTCTCTCTCTCTCTCTCTCTCTCTCTCTCTCTGTTTCTGCCTCTCTTGCTTACACACACACACACAGGGGCAGAGGTTGATCAAACAATAAACAAAGAAAGGATCTAGTTTTATTGTATATGATCAGATTATATCCACAGATTCAGAATTACCCTCTTCCTTCATTAATATTAAATAATCAAGCTCATAATTTGGAGACATCAATTCAAGAAGAAATCAAAACCTTTTCTGCTATAGTGCTGCAAACATTTTTACTCTCTTTCCTTCATTTTGCCTGAGAAGAAAGCAACTTGACAAAGAAGAAAATGGGAGGTAGTCGTATAAAGGCAAAATGACAGGAATGGGATGAAAGAATCAGGCCAGTGGTGATATATTAAATGTCCTACTTTTGATTTCCTGTGTAGGAAACACTTAAAATGGATCTTCAATATTTCCATCAATATTCTAAGCCATTATTGTCTACGCTTTCTGACAGCATTGATGCTTCCTCTCCCCCCTTCACCCCATGTCAGTAGTTAACACTAACCATCCCTTTACTGGAGAACAATTTGTGGCTAACTTACCTATTTATAAATTGATCTCACTACTGGACAGACTGTCAAGAACGCAAGGTTATCTGGGCTCAGGTCTTATAGTTACCTGGTCTTATTTTCCACCAGATCTGAGGCAATGCATATTGTGGAAAAGATTCAAAGTGACATCTCACAGAAGGAATAGGAATCTATTTTTAGTATTGGCCCCTTGGAGGGATTGGTGCTGTGTCCCTAAGCCTCCCAGATGTTTTTGGGAACACTTTCACATTAGAGACTAATGCATTAGAGACAACACATTGATTTCAGTGTATCTGCCAAATGGCTCCCTGTAGTCCTCCTGACAAGTGGTCTTCATTGTCTGACCGGTTAATTTAGTTGGTGAGAACTTCCTGCTAATGAGGCCAAGGTCACAGGTTCAATCCCTGTGCAATCTTTTTCTGAAGAAAACTATTTCTAACCACAGTGCAAATCTGAACTTTGGCTGGGCAACAGATAGGTATTCTTGGTTACAAGTTTTCTTATCTGTCAAATGACTTAAATTCCAGATATTTATCAAGTGACAGATGTTCAGGTCCCTGGCCTAAATTCTTTGGGAACTACAGTGATATCTAATCCAAGCTATTTCATGCTTTCAAATTTCTTAAATCTAGTAATGGTCACAAAAATGAAAAAAAAAAAAGGTTTATTTTGTTATCTTTGGTCCTGAACATGGGGGTTTTAATCTAGAAGCCTTGAGGGCTTCAGGTATCTGACCTGAAGCTTATGGAGGCTATGTGGAACTTTTCAAGTTCATCAGTCTATTCCACTGGAAAAAAAAAGCAGCCATTTCTAGCAAGCAGGAAGGCACAAGAGAGGAGTCCTATGGAAAAGAGAAGAGCAACTAGGAGAGACTGCTGAGATGAGACACTGTGATAGCCAACAGTCAGAATAATAGCAATCTTATCTAGCCCTGGAATCAGGAGGATCTGAGGTTCAAATTTGATCTCAGATACTTAATAATTACCTAGCTGTGTGACCTTGGGCAAGTTACTTAAACTCATTGCCTTACAAAAACCCAAAGCAAACAAAATAAATAATCATATCTAGCATTTACATAATGCCTACCATGTGTTGGACAATGTGCTAGGTAAGTCTTAAAAATATTATTTTATTTAATCCTCACAATGACTCTCTTGGAGATAGGTGCTATTATGATCCTTAGTTTTTTCAGAGTCAAACAGATGTTAATGACTTATCTGAAGTTACATAGCTGATAAATCTCTGAGGTCACATTTGAAGTTGTCTTTGACTCCAGACCCGGTGCCAGTGTCCCACCTGTCAAGAGGATACTAGGGATTATCTGACCCTGATCTATAAACCAAGAGAGATATATAGTGCTGAATTAAGCAGAGCGGGGAAAGTATCATCTTTTTCCTTCCTTTTCTTGCCTTGAGAAGGGGAGCTGAAAGTCATACGGATTATATTCTCTACATCTCCTTTTTTCCATTCATCTGTGATAGGTTGTTTGAAAGGAAACTGGATGGGGAGGGCTGCTGTGCTTGGGAAGTTTCAATATTTACCTGAATATTTATCTCCATTTTTAAACCTTTAAAATATGATAGAAAAGAACTTGTGATCAAATAGTCAACAAAAACCAAACCTATAAACTATTGTATTTTTGCTTAATGTGCAGATACATAAGAAAGGACATTTTCCTTTAACAAAAGAAAGAACTCTTTTGAAGAGAAATGATATTTTATTGATTTGAATTCTGTAGACTTAGAATGAATCTAGTATTTTTAATCTGATAGATATAGATCATGTCATTTTTGACTCCAAGGCAATTAAGAACAAAACCAAAACAGCATTTGAAGATGGAAGATATTGTGAGAGTCTTATAAACCTTACAGAGGCCAAAATGTTACATGACATTGGCCTAGTAATTCTACTAGGGCCTTAAAACTTGGAGTTACCCTAGATAGTTAGATTTTGTACACATCAGAATAGGGAACAAAAGAAAGGTTGCAAATGACATCATATGGGGAGCTGGGGGAGTGGAGCAGTGAAAGAATGTCTGATTGGAGGGACCAGGAAATCCTTAATGAAGCAGATCACAGTGGGATTTTAATGTGGGAGAAGTACACACCAAATAGAGGGAGTAGTATGAGCAAAAATGATCAGGATATCAATTTTGGTTGCAGTGTATAGTGGAATTTTGGAAGATAAAGTTGGAAAGAGAGGTCAAAGGAACCTTGTGGAGGTACTTGATTTCTTGACTGAGGAATACAAATCTGTTTAATTTTTTAAATTTTGTAACATTTTCATTTAAAGTTTTGAGTTCCAAATTCTAATCTTCTCTTGTTCCCTCTTTATATCCCCTCCCTGAGATGATAAGCACTTAGATATAGGTTTTACAGGTGCAATTATGAACAAGGTGATGAATTGAAGAAAAAAATAAAGTGAAAAATAGCATGCTTCAGTTTGCATTCAATCAATATCAATTCGTTTTCTGAAGGCAGATGGTATGCTTCATTATTAGTTGACTTTTTGGAATTGTCTTTAGTAAGCAATGGGGAGCCACTGAAATTTCTGTGAGCAGAAAAGGGGTGTAATTAGGGTTGAACTTTAAAGTTATTCTAGTAGTGGCTTTAAAATGAATCTGCCAGAGTGGAGACTCATGGCAGAAAAATCAATCAAAAGACTATTATGATACTGCAGGTTAGATATAGGGCAGCTAAGTGGCACAGTAGATAGACTGCTAGTCTTGGAGACAGGAAGACTCACCTTCCTAAGTTCAATTCTGACCTCAGATATTTATTAACTGTGTGATCTTGTATAAGTCACTTAACCCCATTTGCTTCAGTTATTTCATCCATAAAATGAATTGCAGAAGGAAATGGCAAAGTACTCTAGAAAAATTCTAAATGGGGTCACATGAAACAGAGAGAATGCTACCTAGAGGACGAGTTGTAGGAATGGGAAGAATGGTAGAAAAATGGGGAACTCAGAAGTTTACAAAAAGATGAATGTTAATTTTTTTCAATTTGCATGTAATTGGAAAAAAATAATAAAATAAGAGAAAGCAATTCTATTAGAGAGAACTATGTCCTAGAGTTCAAACATCTCTAGCCTTCAGTTTAGAGGCCACTTGAGGTTGTTTGATAAGATATTTTTGTTTTCTTTGTTCAGATGAATATTTAACTGTGTTAACATCATTTATGAAGAGGAGCAAAGATTTAGAGATTGTCAATCAATCAATAAAAATTTATTAAGCCCTGAGTTTTATGTATTATTTTAGACTATGAGGATTGAAGACAGTCTCTGTTTTAACAGTATAAATTAATATAAGCAATTAGTGGAATAAACTTAAAACAAATATGCAATCTGTTATTTTAAAACAAATATGCAAACATGTTATTTTAGTTGACCATTCTTTTATTCAACAAACATTTATTGAGCTTATATTGTAAGAGCAAGATTTTTTTGGATACTTGGGGATATACAAAATTTAGATATAATAGAGTCCTTGCCCTCAAGGAGATTGCAATTTTCATATTGAATCAAACAGTGTGATAAAAATGCTCACAGAGTTTAGATTTCATTAACAGAAATCTAATGTCTATATCATTCAATTAAATAATAACTCTAATTTGCTATATTTGAGCAATGTAAGTAGAATGTCATTTATTGTAAAAACCTTTATTCCATTCTTCCTGAATTTGCTTCTGATTGTTCCTTGACTTGGTTTAGGATGCTTAATGGTTTTCTACCATCTTCTTCTTCCTTACCGTATGCACCAAGACTGAGAAACTAGACTCTCCACTCTAGCTATCATCTGCTGAAGCTACTTCTGCTGCTACATCACTGATAATTGCTCTGGTAATGTTCTTGCCCCCAATTTATTGCTACTCCCTCAGATAAGTGTTTTAAAGTGGAGATTTCCAGGTGCCTCTGGAGAGTTAATACACTGGCTCCACAATTTCAAAGGCTCCATTGGAAGACCACTTCAGCAGTAAGGAAACTTTTCTGAATTATCTTGGAGTATAAAGTGCTCAGTACTTAATCTTGGTAGGCATGTGTATTCCTATTCTATTTTATCTCATTATATAGGAAACTCTGTTCCTCAAATTACAAACATTGTCAACAACTGATACCCAAGGACACTGAAGCTGGTGATAAATATTTGTTTCCTTTCCCTTTGTCCTTTTAACTCAGATCATGTCCCTTGACAATCAGGGTCATATGAATGTCTCTGAAACTCCAATATGCTTTTGGAAAAGAGAAGTAGGACTAGATAGGTCTGTCTCAATGAGAAATGCCCTTATTTTTTTCTTAGAGATGTATAATGTTCAGATCATGGACAGAAGGAATAAGGGAAGACTCCATAGAGTAGATGCTAGGCCTTGGAAGAAGAAATAAATTTCACAATATAATAATATCTCATCATTTCTACAGTTCATTTCATTTTTACCTCAGTTTCCCAAATTGTAAGTTGAAGTTTTTTTGTGCTGGATGATTTATAGAATTTCTTTTAACTCTAACTTTTTTAATGTTATCATTATCAACTATTATTTACATGAACACTACATTTGGTGTGCTTTAAAGGCACTGTGTTAGAATAGAAAGAGTGTAAATTTTAAATGAGATTTTAGGTTCAAAATCTGATTCTATCACTTGATCTTTATGACCTTGCTGTAACAGATAAAAATACTCTTTAACCTTGCCAATATTTAAGTGAATGCCTGTTTATCATTATGCTGCATACATGTTTTTTGATTCAAGGGTGTTTTGAATTATGCAAGCCAAAAAGAATAATCTGCAGCAACATATGTTTATCCTTATGAAACAACATATTTACCTTCAATTAGATTGGTTGTTGTGTTCAAATATCATGTTTATTTAGAAAATAATATTAAAGGAGATGTTGGCTATGAATGGTATAGAACCAAAATTGGCCTTGAGTGGTCTTTGGTTGGGACATCAGACTCTTAACCAAGAAAGATTTTTGCTTGCATTGGGGTACAACATTTTTTATGGCATCAGGCATGTCATAACAGGTCATTCTTGACACAGTCAACTTCTTCCTGATCAATAGTATGAAATTTGTGCATAAATCTTTGCTGTTGAAACTTCTGCTTTTGCCAATAATTTATATTTTGTATGAGAATTATCAAATGAAGTCTAACAGATTTGTGTTATATAGACCTCTTTGACATCAATTTCCTCATCTTTAGAATGAAAAGCTTTGATTGGTTTCATTCTAAGATCAATTTCAATTCTAAATGTATGACCTTATGAATAGATAGGGATCAAAATCTGGAATAAAGATAGTTTGCAATGAGTCAGAAGAGTATAGCACAAGACTGAATTTTGACTAATACTTAGCTTATCTAAAAATTAGATAGCATGAAGGAAAGAAATAAGACTGAAAAGGTAAGTTTGATCCTGATTGAAAAGAACTTTGCATATCATGCTAAGGGGTTTATTTTATCCTGTGGATGATATTCAATCATTAAAGCCTTTCTACCAGCAAATTCATAACAGATCTGTTAAGAATTATTTGGAAATTATTTTTAAGCATGGTGTAATGGAAAGATGCCTGGTTTTAATGTCAGGAAGAACTGGGTGTGAGTTCTACTTATAATGTTTGTCCTTCATTCTCAAAGAAGACAATGACATCAGGGAGGGGATGACATTACAAGCACATGAATTAGATTTGAGTGAGGGGGTGCTGTGCTAAATCACCAGCCTCTTTCTCTTCCAGAGTCATCTGAGTCCAATGGCTAGATATGGATCAGGATGTCTGAAGATGGCCCTGGTTGCAAGATAATCAGGGTTAAGTAATTTGACCAAGGCCACACAGCTAGAAAGTGTCAGAAACTGGATTTGAACTCCCATCCTTCTGATTCCAAGGCCAGTGCTCTATCCACTGTGTTCAAATGAAATTTCCTTATATTGATGAGAAAAAAATTCATCATAAGAGAAGAGATTAGAAGAGCAGCTTAGAGGGTATTCCTGCAGGTGATGATGAGTTCCTGAACTTGAGTGCTGGCAGTTGTGAGTGGAAAGGAAGGCACAATATGAGAAATATTGTGGAGGTCAATTTCACATGAATTTATTTTGGATAATGAGGAATATGTAAGATTCCATTATGAAGGATTTACAAGAGGACATAAACAAAAATCACCAAGAATGAGAGGTCATGGATAGGTTTCAATTGGCTTTGGTGGAAGTACAGTGCACCTTGATGAGTATCATAGTAAAGAGTAGGAGAGAGATTAGACTTATATTATTCAGTAAGAGGACCAGTGAGTGGGAGTTGCAGAGAACACAATGTTAAAAGAAAGCATAAAAGTGAACTTTCCATCTATAAGGACTATTTAACAATGGAGTTGGTTGTTTCAAGGGATAGTGATGATTTGTTAACTGGAGGTATTCAACCTGGCAGGGATTTTTGCAGAAGGACCTTCTTCAATACATTGTGGGGTTGGACTAATACTAAATTCTTTGATTTTTTCAATTCCTTCTTTGTGATTGCTCTAAAGTACAGCAATAGTATTAGGAAGATGTGAAACTCTTGAATCATTCGACTACCTACAGCTATCTTTAAGTGTCTATGAATTACAAAAAATATTCTTAGAAATATAGCTGAGTTGTTACAATGACTGGTTCCTGTCCATTGCCTGCTAGAAGATAAAAAGGACTGACTAGCTATATGATTTCATTCTTTGTATCACACTTGTTTGATCATTATAAATTAAGTATGTCTTTGTACATGTATTTGAGATTATGCAGCTTTTTTTCCCCATGGCATTCCCGCTGATTGATTGTAGAGCTGAATTCTCTAACTTGTGTATGACATGTAGAAGAAATCCTGTGCTACTGGGAAAAGAGAATCAATGGCCAAAACTTCTCTAGCTGCCTTTCACTTCATTTATTTTTCCCCTACTGTCTTTTTTGAGATTCTGTGAATGTACATGGTATTTTCCAAGATTCTTTTCATCTTTTCTTGGAGAGATGCGATTTTTAGGTTTGAAAATCTTGATTTTTATTATGGCAAATGTCATTACATTCCTACTTTGATAATAGTTCTTTTGAATTCAGCTCTTAGATCAAATTAAAGTTAACCTACAGGACAACTGGGGGCAAACCTAAGATTTTGTTCTGCAAAACAAGAGTATACTCACCAAGAGTACACTGGGGACAAAAGATTATACTCACCAACAACAGCACGTATCTAGGATGCATATTATCTCTGTTGAGAAGTAATATTATGTTTTTATGGAATGATTGATAAATCATAGCTAGGGGTATAATGGATAGAGTATTAGATCTGAATGAGGAAAGCCTATACCTTTACATTCCCAACCTCACCCTTATACCTGCAATAGCTAAGACCTTTTGATTTCATCTTTGCAGCATATTTCCAATATTCAACCTTTTCTACTCTGACACTGGCACAATTATAATGCAGGCTCTGATCCCCTCACACCTGGATTATTGCAATAACAATCTGGTGATTATGTCAATTTCAAGTATCTCCCATCCTTCATTCATCCACCTAAAGTAATTTTCCTAACGAATAAGTCTGATCTTGTTACCTACCCTCTTACTCAATAAACTTAAGTAGCTATCTATTGCTTTCAGCAACAAAGACAAAATACTCTATTTGGCATAAAAAATAACCAAGCCCCTTCATAACCTAACCCTCTTTAATTTTCCAGCTTTCTTTTTTTTATGTTTTTTTTTGCAAGGCAAATGGGGTTAAGTGGCTTGCCTAAGGCCACACAGCTAGGTAATTGCTAGGTGTCTGAGATTGGACTTGAACCCAGGTACTCCTGACTCCAAGGCCAGTGCTTTATCCACTATGCCACCTAGCTGCCCCTATTTTCCAGTTTTCTTACACCTTGTTCCCTGGCACATATTTTTTGAGCCAGTGACACTGGCCTCCTGGATATTTGACAAACAAAACATTCTATTTCTTGGCTCCCCAAATTCTTTTTGGCTATTCCCTGGGCCTGGAATACTTTCCCTCCTCTGCTCTGGGTTCCTTTAAGATACAACTAAAATCCCACCTTCTACAGGAAGCTATTCCTTCTAAATTCCAGTGCCTTCTTTCTGTTAATTACTTCCTATTTATTATACATATCATTTGCTTTGTCTACACTTGTTTTCATGTTGTCTTCCCCCATTAGATTGTAAGCACCTTGAAATTAGGAGATTTTTGCTTCTTTCTGTATACCCAGCATTTTGCATAATACCTTTCACATAAAATCTCTTAATAAATGTTTGAATGATTGAATGCCTGCCTCAGAACTTACTGACTGTGAGACCCTGAGCAAGTCATTTAACTTAAGTCTGCATCAGTTTGTCATCTGTGACATGAGAGAAGGTAATAATAATAATAAAAGTACCTAGATCACAAAATTATTATGTGACAGGATGTTGTTGATGCTAAGTACTTGCTAAAAAGTGCTATAATATTCACAATGAATAATATATCAGATGATGCATGCCACTGAACTAAATAGGTACTTGACATGCTCAACAAAATGATTAAGAACTCAAAAAAATACCTCAATTCTGTGGAAAGTTTCCAATCTCTAACAACTCAACTATTTATGCATTGTCAAGATCAATTAGATTCAGCAAGAGATTCTATATCTCCAGCAGGATAGTTTAGGGGGAAGATGGTGGGTCTTGAGAATCAGGAGACAAGGGTATGAGTTGTGATTAGCAATTACTAATGGGGTACTTGGGTGAAGCACTAAATCCTTCTGACCCTGAGTTTCCTTGTCATGTCCTTACCTTACATACTTGCTGGAAGGATCAAAAAGTAGGAAACAGTAATGGCTGAAATATATTCCCTTCACTCTACCATTTCAAATCTTTTCTTTCCTTCCTTCCTTCCTTCCTTCCTTCCTTCCTTCCTTCCTTCCTTCCTTCCTTCCTTCCTTCCTTCCTTCCTTCCTTCCTTCCTTCCTTATCAAGACAACTTGGGAACATGTCTTCTCTCATATAAATTTATATATATATATATATATATATATATATATATATATATATGTATCTTCAGAGTTTCACAATTTTTTCATAGTTATTAATTTGATTGGATCTGTGATTTCAATTGTATAGGGAGTCCCCAATGAGTGAATACCCCCAACAATGCAAATATTCTACCATTTTGCATACAAATCCCTCATTTTTTTCAGATAAGGAAATTGTGACACAAAGAGATTAAGTAACTTGCCTATAGTCACACCATTTGTGTGTGTCAGAGGTAGAACCTGATCCTATGTCTTTATGACCTCAATTCGAACTCTATCTTCCATGCTGCCATCACAGACAATAGATATTAGGCAAATTTAATTGAACACATATAGAACAAACAAAAAATATATGATCTTAACATGTTGTTGCTCTCAATGCTCTAGATGGGTAATTTAATAATTATAGGAACTAAGAACTCTGTCCACCAATATGATTCTTTTATGAAACAGTCCTATAGAGTAAAGGATGAGTGATTGAATAACTAAGCAAATGAATGAAAATTCATTTACTAAGCACTTATATGTTAGATACACACAGTATAGCTGCTAGTACCTGATTTCTAAAAGATTATATTCTAAAAGTGCAAATAACATGTGAGACAGTGATGATAATGGATGAATGTTTTGGTCTCAGGAATCATGGGGATAGTGACTGGAACTATAAGAAATAGCCATATTCTTTCCACTAGTAATAATAGTATTGATCTGATTACTTTTACCAGAGTAAGAATGGAAAATTGGGGGCAAATAACTCAGCAAGGAAGGCTGCTTGTTATGACTGGGCAGATGACAAAATGTTGTAGTAGACCCCAATTTTGTGGCAGAATTCTGTGTGAGATGTGAAGCATGGTCTGAGAGACCAGGGCAGTCTCACAGAGGTGTCTGGGAGTACTGGGAGTTTTAGTAACTTGGTTACCCAGCTATTATTATATGGCAGAGTCATTATCTGAAACCTAGTCTTCTGATTCTAAGTTGAGTATTCTATCTACTTCTGCAGGTTGCTTCTCATATTTATATACAGGTGAACAAATCATGAATAAGTTAGAAATTGTGTTTAATAAGAGGAGGGCAAATTTGGCCCCAAAAGTAGAACCAAGATTTGATGAGATAGGAATTAGGAAGGAAATTTGACTGTAGATGGTATAGTTTTCTAAAAAAGTACTGAAAAGACAAATGAGGCAAAGAACTTTTTCTTTTTAGTTTTTTTTTGCAAGGCAAACGGGTTTAAGTGGCTTGCCCAAGGCCACACAGCTAGGTAATTATTAAGTGTCTGAGACCGGATTTGAACCCAGGTACTCCTGACTCCAGGGCTGGTGCTTTATCCACTATGCCACCTAGCCACCCCTAGAACTTTCAATTATTTGAGGGAAACCATGAAATTAAGGGAGAAAAATGTTAGATTTGGTAATCAACAGAATGAGGAACAACAACGATATTTTGGAGTGTTATGTTTTACAAAATATCAGGACAGGAGTAATTAGATGAGGAACTTGGGATCACAAACCCAGCACAGCCGCATGCTATATTTTAACAGCAGGGGACTTCCAACTAGCCAGACATCTGCTGCTACACTCTGTCTTCCAAAACTAGAACAGCTAATAAATTTCAGACTTGTTTAAATGATAATTTTATCTTTCAAAAGGTGAATAAATCATAAGGAGAACTACTGTTCTGGATCTGATTCTGACAAGATGAAAGTTGTTTGCCAGAGTGGTAAATTGACCACTCTATCATAGAATTCATGATAGTGAAGAAGGAAAAAAACCAAAAAATTCTGTAATATATCTTGAATCAAAAGGATTTGTTGGCTAAACCATGCACCCTCTACTGAAGTTAAACTCTATTGGTTCCCTAGCACCTTCAAAATCAATTAGTACAAACTGACTGATGCTTTATGACCAAACTCCTTCCTACTTTCCAGTCTTTTTACAACTTGCTTTGATTTTATATATATATATATATATATATATATGTGTGTGTGTGTGTGTGTGTGTGTGTGTGTGTGTGTGTGTGTGTGTGTGTGTGTGTGTGTGTGTGTGTGTGTGTGTGTGTGTGTGTATGGAACTATGAATTACTGAACTCAAAGAATAGTTAGATATAGATATAGATATAAATATAGATATAGATAGATATAGATGTCCTTTGATCCAGTGATATTGACTCCCTGGCTATTTTAAGAACAAGACACTCTATCTTTTGACTCCAGACAATTTCCCTGACTGAGCCCTTGCCTGCCTGGAATTTTCTTTTTCCTCATCTCTGTCTCTTGGCTTCTTAGCTATAATCTTACTTTCTACAGGAAGACTTTCTTAATTTCTCTTAATTCTAATGTATTTTCTCTGTTTTTCCCCTTTTTTGCTTGTTATAAGAGTATAAACTTGTTCGTACATACTTGTTTGTTTATTATCTTGACTGACTAAACTCAAGATTTGGGAAGAGATTTCAAAAAGTCCCGAGAAAAGGTACATAATGTCCAATGGTTTTATATCTTTGAATGGATAGTTTATCCAAGAGGGATAAGAACATCCTGAGAGTGGATAGGAGAAAAATGCTTAGCAGTCAATGGAAATCCAAGATAATCGAAGAAACAACAGAATCTTAGCTGACTAAATGCATTCAAGAAATTTTTTAAAATAGAAGTACTTGTATTGAATTAAATAAAAAGGAAATCTGCCTAGAGAACTGATGTGAATATAGAAGGAATGTATTGACAGACTTTTAAAAGAATCGTATAGAAGATAAATGCAAGGAATAATAAATAAAGATGAGTATAAGATAATATCACTGTCTTTTAGGAACTGCTTAAGTCATACAAAATCTCCAAATAAGTTGGGGCTGGTGATGAATTCTAAAGACAACAATAACAAAAATTCTTTTTGAGCTCTATTGGAGGAAGTCTAAATATTTAGAAGCAGCTAAGTAGACAGAGAACCAGACTTGGAGTCAAGAAGACCTGATTTCAAATGTAAACCCAGATACTTGTGACCCTGGACATGTCACTTAACCTCTGTTTGACTTAGTTTCCTCAATTGTAAAGTGGAAACAATGACAGTATCTAACTTACAGAGTTGTTATAGAGATCAAATGGTATGTTTGTAAAAATGTATTTAGCACAGGACCTTTCCCTCAATATGTGACACAATGATTATAAGGCTGGACTACAAAATTATATTTTGTATCTCTTTCTAAAAGGAGAATGATTTGGGGTTGGAAAAGAGAAGAAAAATGATTAACAGGAAATGGAAACACAAGATAAGGGAGGAGATAGTAAAGCAGTACCTGAATGACCAAGGAGATAGCAAAGCCTGCTGAGCCTCTTGGTCCAGATGATACATATCCTAAGTACTGAAAAAAGAGCTAATAGAATAATAATAGTTGCATTTATTTAGAAAGAAATAATTTCAATGATTTTGTGAAAGTGAAAAGTGACATGGAATTAGAGGCATATATTACATTTTTAAAGATGGAGAGAAAAGAATAGTATTTGCAAACTATAGATCATGACACCTATTCTTGGTAAAATTCTAGAATAGATTGTTAAGCAGAAGATTTGTGAATGCTTAGAAAGGAAAAAGTCAAAAATTAAAAGTCAACATGGCTTACTGAATAGGTTATAACAGACTAACCCCATTTTGTTTTTCAACAGGGCAATTAGGCCAATCAAGAGAATGTTAGATGGGGGAAATATTATGGATTTATTATTCAGGAATTGATAAAAAAGTTTAATGAATTTTATTGAATATTTATTATTGAATATGAATGAAAATTTTATTTATTTTTAATGAATTTTTTAATTAATAAAATTTTAAAATAGTGGATAAAATATATTGGTGGATAAAATGATATATAAGTGGATACAATTTATAGTATACATCAAGAGTTGGCAAACTATGACCTGAAAACCCAAAAACCAAATCTGGTCAGACTCCTATATTTTGTATAGTTTCACAGCTAAGATTTTTTAAATACAATAAAACTATATTAAAATATATGGAAAAATGATTCTTAGTTCAAGGGTCATATAACAATAGATTGTACCAACCGCTAGTCTAGAAGACAGTATGGTTAAATTGGAACTATGAATTACTGAACTCAAAGAATAGTTATTATTATATCACTATCAGTAGAAGAGATCTCCATTAAAGACCCCCTAAAATGTCTAATTTGTTGTTCAATATTTATATCAATGAATTGGGTAAAGGTAAAAATCATATTATTGTCCAATTTGCAGATGATATAAGAAGAAAATGGTAGAATCCCAATTTTGACATTATTACCCCGTGACCCCAAGAAAATCACCAGAGCTCTTTAACTTTAGTCACCGTACCTGTAAAATATGAGCAAGACAACATTTCTCTGCTTAACAAAGTTGCTGATAAGAGATGGGGTTTTAAACGTTGTAAGCCTTCTCTTGAACTGAAGACTTTATCCCTCTAGTAAAAAAGAATTTCTGTCATCAGTTATGGCAAGTGCTAGAGATAATTTTGGTTAAGATATCCTTTGCTTTTTTCTGCAATAATACCAAATGACAGTTTTCTTTGTGCAGTCAATGAGATCCCATTTGAAAGGTGTATTTAAATGTGGGTATAAGGAAATTACTTGCAGTCACAGTTCTGCTTCCTATGACACTATTCCATTTTAGGACTGCATATCCTGTAAAGGAACCACTGTTAGACTTTTCAGATTTTACTCAGATTTCTTTTCTCATTTTAGTTCAGTAAAAATTAAATGAATTTGTCCTTTGAAGATGGGGCAGCCACTCTGATTTGAGCTGATGCCTCTTCCAAGGTGCATTTTTACAACTGTCAGCCTGTTCTTAATGAAAGGGGAGTGACAAGTACATGAGAGTCCTCTTTCTCTGCCCCAGTGATATTCTCATTTTCCTGGTGTGCTAAAGCCCAGTGATCAGTTTCATTGCAAATTGTGACAGGAACAGACATGTAAGTACAAATCTGTATTATCTCTCTTTTGTGAAGACAAAAGGGATAAGTGAGAAGGGACTTCATCTTTAGTAAATCTTGAATGAAAAAGTTAACAGTTATTTATTTTTTGTAATGATGCTCTTTTTCCTTTATACAGAGAGGAAAAAAAATCTTCATGTTATTTTGAACCTTCTGTCTCTAGACCTTCTACCCCTTTCATCTACTCTCGACTCTGGATAACACTTTTCACCTTCCACTTCTGCTTCCCTTCCAGAGCTGCTTAATCCTACAGACAGAAGATGCAAAATTATAATGAGTGGATCAATTGTAAAGTTGTATTATCAAGCCTCAATCAATCAACAACGATTTATTAGGCATCACAATTTTGTTTGGTTTTGTGCTTGTTCTGGAAATTGAAAACCTGAGTCTTCTGTGTTATTTTTAAGGCAGCTGGGTGGTACAAAATGATAGAGTACTGCTCCTAAAGTTAGGAAGATTTAAGTTCAAATACAGGCTCAAATTCTTATTAGAGGTATATTACAAAGGGCAAGGCATTGACTTCAACTTTCTCAATTCTTAAATGGGAATAATAATGGCACTTTACCTCATAGCATTGTGTTATAATTTTTTTGTAAAATTCTTAATACAGTTCCTAGGATAGAGTATAAACCATAAATGCTAGCTATTAATATTTTTGCTGTTGTTATTCATGGTGTTGTTGGAAAATCCTTTAAATAAAATCTTACTTTTTGAAATTTTTATACCTCTTGTTATCATCAAGCATTGTCTTTCTCTTCATATTCTCATGGCATTGTGACATTGGACAATCTTGGTTCTCTTCCTATATCTGTGACTACTTTTTCATTTCTTTTCCTGGTTCAGGATACTCCTCCTTCCTATTAAACTTTAAGTATTTACCAAAGTTATGTCCTAGACTCTACTATTTCCTCTTTCTAACTCTACCTTTTTAAGGATGTTTTCCACTTACAAGGCATGAATTATCCCTGCTAATCATATTATTCCTTTTCTTTTACCAAAGATTTAGAGATATATATGTTTGGTGATATCTCCATCTATATGATAAGATCATAGGATCATTGAATAAGAAGATCATTAATCACCACATTTTGGCAGATGAAGAAACTAGACACCTAGAGAGGATAAATGAATATTCTGTCATACAGGTGGTAAAATAATAGTCAGCATTTAAATCCAATCAAGTTAACAAGTATTTATTACCATGTCCTTAGTACTATGCTAAGTGATGGGAATACAAGTGCAAGAATGGCAGTCTTGCCTTTAAGAGAGATAACCATTTAAAAAAAGCTGAAAACTGGGGTGGGGGGGAGGTACTTGGAGTTAGAGGCATGGTGATAGAGAAAAATCTGGAAATTCAGAAGTGTGACTTGAAGAAGAATGAAGATATGACTAGCCTGGAAATTTTTCTTAAAATGGAGATTCTAGGAGGAAATCAGTTAATCACAGGAAGAAACCAGAAGAATGAAGATTAGTCTAGGTCTGAGTAAACTTTCAGGGTGAAAAGATTTCTGTGATATGATAGAAAAAATTTTTAGAGTTTAGAACGCAACCTGGAAAGAAATGAAGACATGACATTATAATCCAGTTCTTATGACCCAAATTCACTAGACTTTCCACTGTATCAAAATGTCTCCAAGTCATTGTGAGTCCTGACAGCAGCTAAATTTTAACACATCTAAAAGTGAACCTACTATTGTTCCTCTCCTAATGTCTGCATTTCTCTTTAGGAAACCTCCATCTTCTATAATATTTTAATATCATTGCCTTGGAGAGATTTTTGGTTATTTCCTCTCTTTCTTACAACTGGCATATCTAGTACATTATCTAATTCCATTGTCTCTACCTCTACATATAGTCTTCCTCTTTTTTTTAGTTTATTTTTTTTGGCAAGGCAATGGGGTTAAGTGATTGGCCCAAGATCACATAGCTAGGTAATTATTAAGTGTCTGAGGCTGGATTTGAACTGAGGTCCTCCTGACTCCAGGGCTAGTGTTCTATCCATTGAGCCACCTAGCTGCCCCTTCCTCTTATTTTTTAAGGAACACTTTTGCCAAGGTCTTCATCTGTTGCCTTCTAAGATCTCTTCTAATCTAAATAAATGATTCTATGATTTAGTCATGGCTTCATCTCTTGTCATCTACTAATGAAACCTACTAATTCCTTTTTGTTTCCAATCTATACCACACTCCCACTTAAATAATATTTTTATATTTCTATAATCATTGAATTGAGTTTTATTTATCAAACATTTATTAAGCATATAGTATATGCAAGGGCCTGGAATAGGTCCTGGCATTGAAAAGATGAAAAACAACACAAACTTCATTTAAGAAGACAGTGGTACATTCTGGAGAGAAATGGTTTATACAAGATAGAGTGTTTTAGGGATAGATTCTAGAAAAAAGAACTCTGAAAACTCTCAAGAATAAAAAGAATAATTTCATGTAGAATGAATCAAAGAAGCCTTCACATTTGGCAGCAGCACCTAAGTTGAGCTAGAAAGAAGAATTTTTATAGATGGAGATTAAATGAGTGAGTATGCCTAGATCAGAAAATACATGGAGGTGGGAAGTAGCCATTTGTGATTAAGGAAGAGCTAATAGTTAAGTTTGGCATCAACTCAAAAAGAATTTATGAAACCATATCAGAAAGCTAGGAGGGAGAAAGATTATGGAGAGACTTGAATGTCAGTTAAGGGAATACCAAGTCACTGAAGTTTTTTAAAGCAAGGATGCAAAATCAACACCTCACATATCCATGTCTTAAATAGATTAAATAGGCAGCTTTGGGAAGGATGCATTGGAAAAATTTACTTCAGACCCTGACTTCTCACATTAAGAATACCCTTCATTCCTCTGATTTCTTCCTGTAATAGTCTGGTTTCCTCTTAGAATCTACATTTTAGGGAAAATGTCCATACTAATCATATTTTCATTCCTCTTCAAATTGCACTTCTGAATTTCCAGATTTTTCTTTATCACATACCTCCATGCTAGAAGCAGCAAGACAAGTTAGGAAGGTAGTGCCTTGAGGGACACCTTCACTCAGAGAGAAGAATGGAGGACTATGAATTTGGGAAAGAGACAAAGATGAACTGATTAGACAAGTAGTTGAAGATAGAGGAGAGGGCAATGCCACTATTTCCAGTGGAGAAGAGAGGAGTCACAGAGTCAAAAGGTCAGTCATAGAGTCAAAATGATAGAAAAGTAAAAGAAGATAAGGAGTGAGATAAAAGGACATTTGGATTGTCAATTATCCTTGGTGACTTTTGAGAGGGAATTTTCAGTGAAGTAGTGAATCAAAAGTGAGAAAACTACAAAATTCTGAAGCATAAATGGGTAGTAAGAAAATAAAAATAGAGAGTGTTATTTTTGTTAGGTGTTTAGCAATGACTAAACACTAAAGTAAGAAGCAAGATGAGAAAGAAGGACAAAAATAGGTGAAATTGCAGACAGGTAATTTGGAGTCTCTAACTGCTCCTCTGCTCTGGGGATGACCACAACCCTTGAAAATGATTATATGAGGAGCAACCAAAAACAAGAATAAAAGAATGGCTATGGAATAATGAGAGCCTAGGTGAGATCACATGCTGTAAACTGATAGTGGACTCAAGAAGCATTGTAATGAAGTGGAATGGTTAGATTTGGAATCAAAAGTCTGGCATTCCTGCCTGTGTCACTTTGGACAAGCCATTGACACTTGGACTAGACACTTAATTTTACTAGGTCTCAGCTTTCCTTCTGTAAAATGAATGGGGTAGGTAGACCTAAAATTTCTTCTAGACCTAAATATATATTTCTATGACTTACTCATGTGTTCATCAAGGTTTCATGATTTCCTCCAATCATATTCAGTGGCTAGAGTATAGGACCTAAAGAGTGTGTTGATGATTATCCAGGGTTAAAGATGAGCAAAATACAATTCTAGGGTTAAAGATGAGCAAAATGCAAGGAGACAGAAGTAAGGGATTTGAGCAACAAGAGGTCATGATGAGGTCAAAGAACTGTCACTCTTTTTATAATTTACATTTTTATTTATTTATACATTACTAAAATAATCTTGTTGTACAAGTAAATATAATCCCCCTTGCCCCCACAAAAATAAACAAAAACCTCATGAGAAATGAAGTGAAGGAAAGAGGGAAAAGATGTGTTTCAGTCTGTGTACAGATATCACCAGCTCTGTCTCTGGGGTTGATTATATTCTTTACATAAGTCCATCAGAGAATTTGCTTCCATATTTTTTTCTCAGTTGCTATAGCTGATTGTAATTTCCTCCATCCATTCATCCCCATTCCCATTCATTCTATTTTCTTTATTCTTTCACTTCATCCCTTTTCAAAAGTGTGCTGTGGGGCAACTTAGTGGTGCAGCAGACAGAGTATTAGCCCTGGGGCCAGGAGCCCATATCCCACCCCACACCCAACAGTCACCCAGTAATGTGGTCCCAGACTGGCCATCCAATCCCACCACCTTGCACAAAATCAAAAAAAGTGTTTGAATCTGACTACCCTCTTCTACTATTTTCCCTCTCCTCTATCACCTACTCCTCCTCCCCTCCCCTTTCTCTCTTCCCCTTCCTATCCTTTTTCCTCTAGCATAAAAGATTTCTATACCCTATTAAGTGTGTATGTTGTTTCCTCTCTGATCCATTTCCAATGAGAATAAGGCTTACTCATCCCCCCTTCCCCCCTTCCCCTCTATTGCAAAAATTTTTCTTGAGTCTTTTACATGAAATATCTTAGCCTATTCTTCTTCTCCTTTCCTTTTCTCCCAGTACGTTCCCTTTTCACCCATTGACTCCATCTTTGCAATATTTTATATCTTCATATTCAGATCTCTTCTGTTCCTTGTCTAAATATAATACTTCTAAGTGCTCTAATAAATGAGAAGGTTCATATAAGTTATCATTATCATCTTCTCATGCAGAAATACACATAGTTCAACATCATTAATCCCTTATAATTTGTCTTTTCCATCCACCCTCTCTAAGCTTCACATGAATCCTGTACTTGGAGATCAAACTTTCTATTCAACTCTGGTTGTTTTATCAGGAAAGTTTGAAATTCCCCTATTTCATTGAGTGTTCATCTTTTTCCCTAGAAGAGGATATTGAGTTTTGCTGGGTAATTGTTTTGCAGTTGCATTACAAGCTCTTTTGCCTTCCAGAATATTTTATTTCAAGCCCTACAAGCCCTTAATATGGATGCTGCTAAATCCTGTAATCTTGACTGTAGCTCCACAATACTTGAATTTCTTTCTGACTGCTTATAATATTTTCTCTTTTACTTGGGAGTTCTGGAATTTGGCTATAATATTCCTGGGGTTGTGTTTTTTTTATCTCTTTCAGGAGGAGATTGGTGGATTCTCTCAATTTCTATTTTACCCTCTGAAGGATTCTAGGATATCAGGACATTTTTCCTGTAGAAGTTCGTTAAAAATGAAGTCTCTTTTCCTGAGCATGACTTTCAGGTAGCCCAATAATTTTTAAAATGTCTCTTCTGGATCTGTTTTCCAGGTCAGTTGTTTTTCCAATGAGAAATTTCAGTTTTTCTACTAGTTTTTCATTCTTCTGATATTGTTTTACTGTTTCTTGATTCCTCACAAAGCCATCTGCTTCCCTTAGCTCTAGTCTACATTTGAAGGAGTTGTTTTCTTCAGCAAGCTTTCTTATATTCTTTTCCATCTGGCCAATCCTGCTTTTTTAAGGTATTCTCATTAATTTTTTGGACTCCATTTGATCTAAACTGGTTTTTAATATGTTCTTTTCTTTGGCATTTTTTATATCTCCTTGACCAAGTTTCTAATTTGGTTTTCATGTTTTTTGTACATCTCTCTCATTTCTCTTCCCAATTTCTCTTCTACCTTCCTTACCCAGTTTTCAAAATCTTTTTTGAATTCTGCCATAACTTGAGCCCAATTCCAAGTTTTCTTGTTGGATTTAGATTTAGAAATTTGGACTTTGTCATCTGCTGAGTGTGTGTTTTGATCCTCCATGTGACCAAAGTAATTATCTATGGTCAGGTTCCTTTTTCCTATTTACTCATTTCCCCAGTGTGTGCCCTGGTTTTGAGGTGTTTCCTGAGCTTTTGAGTTGTTATTGTGACCCCCACCTAAAGACCTTAGTTCTTTCAATTTCTTATGAGAGGCTCTGACTGCTCTTCTTATCTGTGCTCTGGTCTGTGGATGACCACAAGTCCTGGAGCTGTGAGGAGGGTCACTGTTCTATGGCAGTATATGTCCCAGACTATGACCAGTCTGAATACAAAGCACCAGAGTCCTGTCCCAGGGATTCAACAGTTTCCCTCCACGTCCTTACCTTCTGTGGACTGAGTGCTCTGGAAACAGCTGCCAGGCAGCTACCAGCTGGGTGACTCTGAAGGCCTGCTTCTGTTTCTCCAGCCTGGGCTGTGCTGAGGGCCATGCTGGCCTGGCCTCTTGGCTCACTCTGGGAGAGCTTTCACCACTGATCTTCCAAGTTGTACTTGGTGTTTACTGGTTTTGGAGGTCTGGAAACTGCTTCAGCTGCCACAAGCTGGTGTCCCCCAGAGACCCAGGGGCAGCACAGGTTTTTCCCGAAAGGCTGGAGCTCCTTCACATCATTATCATGGCTATGCTTCCACCCCTTCCAATCCCATGGAATAGAGCCTTCTCATGATCTTACAGGTTATTTTGGACTGCAGAATTTCCTCATTGGGTTTTTCTGTGCGTTCTGTCTCTTGAAAATTTAATTAGGCTCATAATTTTAAGGTTTTTCTAATACATTGTTGGTGGAGCTGTGAACTCATCCAACCTTTCTGGAGAGCAATTTGGAATTATGCCCAAAGGGCAACAAAAATGTGTATACCCTTTGATACAGCAATACTACTGCTGGGTCTATACCCTGAAGAGATGATGAAAAGGGGTAAAAAACACCATATACAAAAATATTCATAGCAGCCCTGTTTGTGGTGGCAAAGAATTGGAAATTAAGTAAATACCCTTCAACTGGAGCATGGCTTAATAAACTTTGGTATATATATATATATATATATATATGTATGTATATATACATACATATATATATATATATATGTATATGTATATGTGTGATGGAACACTATTGTTCTGTTAGAACAATATGGGAATTCAGGGAAGCCTGGAAGGATTTGTATGAATTGATGCTGAGCAAGATGAGCAGAACCAGAAAATCATTTTATACCCTAACAGCAACATGGGGGTGATGATCAACCTTGATGGACTTGCCCATTTCATCAGTGCAACAATCAGGGACAATTCTGGGCTATCTGCAAAGGAGAATATCATCTGTACCCAGAGAAAGAAATGTGGAATTTGAACAAAGACCAGAGACTATTACCTTCAATTTAGGAAAATAAACCCATTATCTTATTATGTAATTTTGCTATCACTTATACTTTATTTTTCTTCCTTAAGTATATGATTTCTCTCTCATAACCTTCAGCTTAGATCAATGTATACCATGGAAGCAAAGTAAAGACTAACAGAATGCCTTCTGTGGGTGGTGGGAGGAGGGAAGCAAGAATAGAGGAAAAATTGTAAAATTCAAAATAAATAAAATATTAAAAAAAAAGAAAGGATACTATAAAAATAATTTTAAGTTTTTTGGAATATTTTGGAAGAGAGCTTCTGGGAAATCCTCCCCTCATGCCACAATCTTGACTCTGCTCAGAAACTGTCACTTTTGCTTCTACACCTTTAGTGAATCTCCCTGACTTCCCAAATTGAATGTTAGGCATTCTGATTTTAGTATTCAGTACTCTGCAGAGCCAGGCTCCAAACTTACTGTAGAAGATGAAGTCAACAAATGTTGATATTAAGGGTGCTCTTCTGATACCCATTGACTTTTTCTATGTAAAATCACAGGGAATGTTTGAATTCAGCTCAAAGGAACTGGTTGCTACATACATAATAATGGTCTACTTAATAACATTTTGGTATCACAGAAATCAAAGAGATTGATCTTTAAAAGTCCTTTGGAACCTGAAAGAATCAAATTAATTGAATTACTAATCTATCTGCATGGAAGTATCTCTATATTTGTTATTGGAAGCTCTTTGCCACATTAGCTGTATTACCTTGAGCATATAATTGTACTTCAGTTTTCTTATCTATGAAATAGGTAAAGGTAAAAAGAAAACAATAATGCTCATAAAGCACTTAGTTGACAATAAAACCACTTTGTGAAATGCAATTTTTTTTATTATTTAAATTTCCTTTATAAATTTTAATCCAGGGAACTATTATAGATTCATGAAAAGAGTAGGGAATTAGAGACTAGAAATACAAGGCTTAGAGTGAGTATAGTTGCTAACTGGTTATGAGTATTGGTAAGTCATTTAATCTCTCAGTTTCTTCCTACTTAAAATAGATTTAATAACATCTCAATTCAACACAATTAACAATTAATTTCCTGAAATCCAAAGTAATCATGATAGATTCTGAGTGTGGAGTGGTAAAAGACCTCAGAGACTGATAATTTCAACACCCACATTTTATATTAAGAAACTGAGACCAACTCAGCTGAAATGACTCCTCGAAAGTCTCACTGGTAGTAAATTGCAGAAACAGAATTCTAATTTGGACCTGTACTTTTTGTATTAAATATCAATTGGAGACAAAGATAGAAATTCTTATTTCCCTGTTCTTAAGGAGCTTAGGATTTAATTGACATGTACTCAAATAAGTATGATTAGCAACTTAGAAAGATCTAAGGGCTAAGGAAACACTAGAAATGGAATAACAGGAATTGCAAAGTACAGAGTTCTCTTTTAGAAAGTAATTCGCTATCCCACTTATCATATTGAGTCTTACAACTCTTTTTATCCCTCCTCAAACATTTTATAGATCTTCCTCTAGCCCCTCTTCCCACCTTCTCAACAGGAACCTTACCTCATATTTTTACTAAAAAAATGAGGCCATTCATGGAGAGTGCCCTGTTTTCTTTATATTACTTATCACTCAGACCCCTTCTGAAATCTACTCCTTCACTTCTGTCTCACATGAAGAGATGGTCCTTCTTTTTTCCAAGGAAAACTTTTCTGAATGCATAAGTGATCCTATTTCATTCCATCTTTTCTAAAAATATTGCCCATTCTCTCTCAATGATCTTCAATGTCTCCCTATCCATGAACTTCTTTATTTATTTATTTTTTTTGGCAAGGCAAATGGGGTTAAGTGGCTTGCCCCAGGCCACACACAGCTTGGTAATTATTAAGTGTCTGAGGCCAGATTTGAACTCAGGTACTCCTGACTCCAGGGATGGTGCTCTATCCACTGTGCAACCTGGCTGCCTCAATGAACTTCCTTGGTATCTACTTTTTAGTATCTACTTTTTTTAGTATCTTCTTTAGTATCTTTAGTATCTACTTCTTTAGTATCTAGTTCAAATCAAACCCCTCCAAAAACAAAACAGACTCTTACTTGATCCTTCCATTCTTGCTAAATATTGTCCTATATCTCTTTTATCTTTACTGTTCAGTTCCTTGAGGAGGGTAACCAATTTATAGGTGTCTCAAATTCCTTTCCTTTTAGTCTGGTTTCTGATCTCATTATTCAGTTCCACAAAGTTATCAAAAATCTTTGAATTGCCAAATTGAATAATTGAATGGCAATTATCAATCTCATCCTTCTTTACTTCTTTTCAGCCTTTGACACTTCTCCTTCTATATTATTTCACTTCATGATCCCATAACCTCCCATGAATTCAATTAGCATCTCTATGCTACTGATTTTTCAAATCTATTTATCTAGCCTGAAATTCTCTACACTCTTGTATCTTCAATTGCTTTTTGGATATCTTGAACTGGTTATCCTATAGGATAACAATTCACAATATGGAGATTTTTCTCTTTTCCCCTAACCCGCAATTCCTTCTTCCTAACTTTTCTAGTATTGTCTAAGAGTACCACCAGCCTCTCAGTTTCCTATCTTCATATCCTAGGTGTCCTCTGGACTACTTATTCTCTCTCATCTACCATATCTGTTATCAAGTCCTATTTTATCTTCATAACATCTCTTGTATATACTGCCATCTGTCCTTGATACTACTACCACCCTGTTGTAGGTTTTATCACCTCATGTTCTTTTTGTTGTTCTATAGTCTGCTAATTGATCTCCCTGTTTCTTCTCTCTACAATAATCCCCCCACTCAGGTATCAAACTGATATTTTTAAATCACAGGTCTGACCACGTCATCTCCCATTCAATAACTCTGTTTACTTTCTTTCAATTACAGGATTAAATAAAATACTCTCTTTGGCATTAGAAAACCTTTATATTCTGCCCTTCCCCTACCTTTTCAGTCTCCTTACCACCTTTTTATTCCCTTCTTCCATTTCTAGATCTATAATCTGTTATTCAGTGACCATGATTTTTCATACAAAGACTCTCTCATTTCTTAACTTTAAGAAAATTTCATTTCCAAGAAAGTTCCACTGTTTAGAATTGTTTTCCTCCTCATCTCCTCTTGCTTTTCTGACTTCTCTCAAGTCCCAGCTACAAGATTTTCCTGATTGCCCTGAATGCTAATGCCTCTCCTCTGTCAATTATCTCAAATTTATCCTGTATATACATGTGTATATATGTATATATGTAAACATATATTAGTATAGATATGTAAACTAAATGGTATATGTGTAATATATCCCATTAATCTTATTTGCACTGATATCTCTATTAGATTGTAAGCTCCTTGAGAGTAGAGAGGATGTTTTGAGTTTCTTTGAATCCCTAACACTTAGGGATTGACTGACTTGATTCACTATCTTCCTAAACTTAATTTATTGTACAAGGCACAACCATTTTCCAAGTCACCTAGGTCCACAACTCATCCTTTGTCCTCTCTCTCTCTCTCTCTCCATAACCAATCAATTGCCAATTCACATTGATTTTTATTTATGTAATATGTCATATTTGTCCTATCCTCTCCTCTAACATAACCATTACTTTATTAGTGTCACAGATGAAGTATTGACTTCCTTATCTCAAGGTCTCATTTTTTTTCTCCAGTCAGCTATCAATGGGATCATCTTAAAAAGACAATCTGATCATGCCACCCCCATTCTTGCCCCAGTGGTTTCCAATTACTTCCATAATCAAGTATAAAAATCATCAGTTTAAATTTTAAAACCCTTCATAACCTGGCATTCTCCTATCTTTCCAGTTTTCTTCTAGCTTCCTCCTTGCCATATATATCTACATTCCTGTAATAGTGCCATCCTTGCTATTTTTCACACAAGATGCTTTATCTTTCAACTCAATGTATTTCCCTAGGATTTATTTCCTCCTCACCTCTACTTTCTGGACTTCAAAACGCATCTTAAAATACCATCTTTTACCAAAAAAAGCCTTTCCCATTCTTTTTTAAATCCTAATGCCTTCCCTCTTAGATTATCTACAATTTATTTTATATATATAGCTACTTTTTACAAGCTAGGTTGTAAGCTCTTTGAAGACAGAGACTGTTTCCCCCCCCTTTCTTTGTATCTCTAGCATTTACTATAATTTTTGAAACTTAATGGGAACTTATCAGATGATTATTGGCTTGGTATGTAGAACGGTCCTGCCTGCCCTTTATACCTGCCATAGAAATAGATTAAGAAGAGCAAAGGTGATTATGACTGTGCTTTAGGAATTAGGCTATTAGAAACAAATGTAAAGTATTGTTTTTCATTTTTAATGTTTAAAATAAATTTATTTATTTATTTATGAATTTTATAATTTTACAATTTTTCCTCAAATCTTGCTTCCCTCCTCCCACCCTATAGAAGGCAGTCTGTTAGTCTTTACATTGTTTCCATGCTATAAATTAATCTAAATTGAATGTGTTGAGAGAGAAATCATATCTTTAAGAAAAAAATAAAATGTAAGTGATAGCAAGATTGCATAATAAGATAACTTTTTAAAAAAATTAAAGGTAATATTCTTTAGTCTTTCTTCAAATTTCACAAGTCTTTCTCTGGATATAGATGGTATTCTTCATCGCAGATATCTGCAAATTGTTCTTCATTGTTGCACTGATGAAATGAGTAAGTCCATTAAGGTTGCTTATCAATTCCATGTTGCTGTTTTGGTATACAATATTCTTCTGGTTCTGCTTATTTTGCTCAGCATCAGTTAATGCAAATCCCTCAAGGCTTCTCTGAATTCCCACCCCTCAGTGTTCCATAATGTACATATACCACAATTTGTTCAGTCATTCCCCAACTGATAGACAGTCACTCAATTTCTAAATCTTTGCTACCACAAAGAGAGCTGCTATGAATATTTTTGTACATGTGATGTTTTTACCCTTTATCTTAATCTCTTCAGGGTTTAGTCCCAGTAATGGTATTACTGGATCAAAGAATATGCACACTTTTACTGTCTTTTGGGCATAATTCCAAATTGCTCTCCAGAAAGGTTGAATGAATTCACAGTTCCACCAGCAATGCATTAGTATCCCAGATTTTCCACATTCCTTCCAACATTGATCATTCTCCTTTCTGGTCATATTGGCCAGTCTGAAAGATGTAAGGTAGTACCTCAGAGATGCTTTAATTTTCATTTTTCTAATCAGTAATGATTTAGAGCAATTTTTCATATGACTATGGATAGCTTTGACTTCCTCATCTGCAAATTGCCTCTGAATATCCTTTGACCATTTTTCAATTGGGGAATGGCATTTTTTTTTATCAATTTGACTCAGTTCTCTATATATTTTAGAAATGAGTCCTTTGTCAGAAATGCTAGTCATAAAAATTGTTCACCAATTTACTACATTTCAAAGATCATACTACATCAAAAGATCTTGGATACAGTGTTTTTGTCTATACAAACGCTTTTTTAATTTAATGTAATCAAAATTATCTAGTTTGCTTTTAATGTTTTTCATGTCTTCCTTGGTTATACATTGATTCCTTTTCCATAGATCTGATAAGTAAACTATTCCTCGATCTCTTAAATGAGGTACTAAGGACCTATTGCAATGGAGGGGAAGAAAGGAGGAGATGAGAACTACCTGAATCTTACTCTTATCAGATTAGACATAAAGTTAACAAACACACACTCAGTTAAGTTGGAAAACTTACCTTACCTTTCAAGTGTCAAATGGGGAAAGGGGGAGGGGGAAGGAAAAGAAGAACTAACAGAAGGAAGAAGGGCAAAGGGAAAGGGGGAAAAAAGGGGAGGGAAGTTGATACAAGGGGGTTGATACAATGTTTTCTATTTTCTTATAACATTGTCTTTTTTGTCTAAATCCTGTATCCATTTTGATCTTATCTTTGTATAAGGTATAAATTGTTGGTCTAATCTGACTTTCTGCCATACTAACTTCTAATTTTCCCAACAATTTCCCAACAAAAAGCTGGACTTTTTGGGTTTGTCAAAGAAGTTAATATAGAATTGGAACCAATCGTTCCTTTAATGTTTGATATAATTCACTTGTGAATCTGTCTGGCCCTGGATATTTTTTCTTAGGGAGTTCAATTATGCCTTGTTGAATTTTTTTTGAGATATAGCTATTTAAATATTTAATTTCCTCTTCATTTAACCTGGGCAACTTATATTTTGTAAATATTAATCCATTTCACTTAAATTATCAAATTTGTTAGTATACAGTAGGGCAAAATAATTCTTCTTTGTTACTTTAATTTCCTCCTCATTAGTGGTGAGCTCACCTTTTTCATTTATGATACTAGCAATTTGGTTTTCTACTTTCTTTTTTTAAATCAAATTAACCAGAGGTTTATCAATTTTATTTTATTTTTTCATAAAACCAGCTCTTGGTTTTACTTATTAAATTTATAGTTTCTTGCTTTTGGTTTTATTAATTTGTTTTTTAATTTTTAGAATTTCTAATTTGGTATTAGATAATAGGTTTTTAATTTGTTCTTTCTCTAATTTTTTTAGTTGCATGTTTTAGTTCATTGATTTCCTCTTTCTCCAATTTATTCATGTAAGCATTTACAGATATAAGTTATCCCCTGACAACTGTGTTGACTATATCCCATAAGTTTTGATATGTTGCCTTGTTATTATCATTATCTAAGATGAAATCATTGATTCTATAATTTGTTGCTTGGTCCACTCATTCTTTAAAATGAGGTTATTTAGTTTTCAATTAGCTTTAGGTCTATCTCTCCCTGTCCTATTATGGCATGTGATTTTTATTGCATTATGATTTCAGAAGGATGTATTCACTATTTCTGCCTTTTTTCCTTTGATTAAAGGTTTTTAGGACCTAGTACATGGTCAATTCTTGTGTAAGTGCCATGTTCTGTGGGAAAAAAATGTATATTACTTTCTATCCACATTCATCTTTTCCCAAAGCTCTATCATGTCTAGGTTTTCTAACATTTTATTTAACTCCTTAATTTCCTTCTTTTTTATGGTTAGATTTATCTAATTCTGAGAGAAGGAGATTGAGGTCTCCCACCAATAGAGTTTTGCTGTCTATGTCATCCTATGACTCATTCAACTTCTCATCTAAAAATTTGGATGCTATACCACTTGGTGCATATATACTTATTATTGAAATTGCTTCATTATCTATGGTACCTTTTAGGAGGTTACAGTTTCCTTCCTTGTCTCATTTAACGACATCTACGACATCTATTTTTGCAACTGCTTTGTCTGAGATAAGGATTGCTACCCCTTCTATTTTCACTTCAGCTGAAGCAAAATATATTTTGCTCCAACCTTTTACCTTTACTCTATATGTATCTGTCAACTTCAAATGGGCTTCTTTTAAGCAGCATATTGTAGAATTCTGGTTTTTAATACAGTCTGCTATTCACTTACATTTTATGGAAAAATTCAGCCCATTCACATTCAGAGTTATATTCAGAGCTACAACTCTTTATTGTCCTCCATGCTATCTTCCCTCTGTCTACGTTTTTCCTCTTTTTTTCATTTTATCCATATTCTCCAGTATTTTGGTTCTGAATCCCACAACTTCAGCATATTTTACCCCTTGTATCAACCCCCCATCCCTTTTTTTCCCCTTTCCCTTTGCCCATTTCATACTTGAAAGTTAAGGTAAGTTTTTCAACTTAACTGAGTGTGTGTTTGTTAACTTTATGTTTAATCTGATGAGAGTAAGATTCAGGTGGTTCTCACCTCCTCCTTTCTTCCCCTCTATTCCAATAAGTCCTTAGTACCTCTTTATGTAATGAGATTCACCCCATTCAATCTCCTCTATCCTCTCATCTTTTGCTATCCTCCCTTTTTTTAAGGAGATAGTGGTTCTTTAAGTCACTCCATTAGAGTCACAGATAGGTCATGAGTGTCCATCACTTCTGGCTAAGTATATTCTCTCTAACAGAGTTGTAATTCTCAAGAGTGATGAGAATCTTTCTCCCAGGTAGTGATACAGTCAATTTTTTTTAGGTTTTTGCAAGGCAAACAGGGTTAAGTGGCTTGCCCGAGGCCACACAGCTAGGTAATTATTAAGTGTCTGAGACTGGATTTGAACACAGGTACTCCTGACTCCAAGGCTGGTGCTTTATTCACTATGCCACCTAGCGGCCCAGATAAAGTCAATTTCATCTTAGTAGTTAGCAGTTTTTTCTTTACCTTTTTTTTGCCTTTTCATGTGTCTCTTGAATCTCCAGTTTGACATCCAGATTTTTCTATTTAGCTCTGGTCTTTTCAGCAGGAAGAGATGGAAGTCTTCTATTTTGTTAAATGTCCATCTTTTCCCCTGGATTTGAGGGATCAGTTTTGTTGGATAGAGAATTCTTGACTGCATTCCAAGCTCCCTTGGTCTTTGGAATATCTCATTTCATTCCCTTCGAACCCTTAATGATGATGCAGCCAGGTCCTATGTAATCCTTTCTGTAAATCCTTGGTATCTAAATTTTTTCTTTCTGGCTGCTTGCAGGATTTCCTCCTTTATCTGATAGTTCTGGAATTTGGCCACAACATTCCTTGGTGTTTCATTTTAGGAGGAGAGTGCTGTATTCTTTCAATAACTATTTTGCCCTCTAATTCCATGATTATCAGGACAGTTTTCCATCACTAAATCTTGTAATATTAAGTCCAGGCTTTCTTTCTCTTTAATGTTTTCAGGAAGCCGAGTGATTCTTGGGTTGTCTCTTCACATTCTATTCTCCAGGTCAGTAGTTTTGTCAGTGAAGTATTTTACATTTTCTTCTATTTTTAAAAAATTTTTTTGGTTTTTGTTTAACAGATTCTTGTTGTCTCATGAAGTCATTAGTTTCTAGAGATTACACTCTTTTTTTTAAGAGAATTTTCTTCATTTACCTTTTGCAACTCCTTTTCAATTGGTCAATTCTATTTTTGAAGGAGTTTTCCATTTGTCCAAGTATAGCTTTGAGAGAATTATTTTCTTTTGCATTTGTCCAATTCTATTTTCCAAGGATTTTTTTTTAGGTTTTTTGCAAGGCAAATGGGGTTAAATGGCTTGCCCAAGGCCACACAGCTAGGTAATTATTATTAAGTGTCTGAGGCCGGATTTGAACTCAGGCACTCCTGATTCCAGGACTGGCATTCTATCCACTGTGCCACTTAGCTACCCCAAGGATTTGTTTTCTTGTTGCCAGATGTTAATTTTCTCTTGCAAGGTGTTAATTTTCTCTTGAGTTTCTTTTTCCCATTTTTACCAATTGATTTTTTAAACTCCTTCCTTATTTCTTCTAGGAAGTCTTTCTGAGCTAGAGATCAATCCATATTGTCCTCAGAAATTATAGATCTCTCTGAGTCAGTCGTTACCTTCTAGTTAGTTTTCTCTAGATTCCTCCCCCCCCACACTACCCTTCTACTGGCCTTTATTCATTTTCCTATGATCTTGTGTTGGCGGAGGGGCTAGTTCACTGAAGTTTGGTGTTGAGATCCCAGAAACTTTACTCATTGATGTTACTAATTCCAAGTGGGCTGGCCAGTAGGGGGTGCTGATTGCTTTCTCTAGAATATCTGAATGTCTGTGGTCTTGATTTAAGTCTCTTGGAGGGGGTGAGGGGTGGCAGTAGGGTCTGAATTATCTTTGAACAATGTGGACTGGGCCCTGGCTTGAGGTAGTTAATCTCCCTTTCTGCTGAGGGAGCTCTGGTGCCCACACCTGAGCCTGAGAGGTGGGGGGGGGGGGTGGAGGGGCTGGTACTGTGTTTGTTATGGGAAAAGGACTCCACTGAAAGTCTGGAGCTAATGCTGGATCGATGTCCAGCTGCACTCTGCAACTCTCTGCGCTGGGGCTCCCAGGACCAAAACCTCTGTGGCTGATCTTAGGTTAGTCCAACTTTCACCCTGCCCCCATTGGCTCTCTGCTCTCTGAACCTGGTTCACCCACTGATCCCAGGAGTCAGACCTTTTAGTAGATATTCTTTTCCTAGTTTCTCTTTCTGCTTTTGTTGATAGGACTTCTGGTAAGTGGTTTTTCATATTATTTTGAGGAAAAACCAGGCGACCTTAGCTCAGCACCTATCTTCTCTCTACCACATTGGCCGGAAGTAGTATTGTTTTTCTTTATGTTTTTCATTTATGTTTCATTTTCATTTTTTTCATTTAAGTAGCCTATATCTAGCTGACTTTATTCAAACCTCATTAATATTTCAATTAGCCAATGAATCAATAAGGACTTATTAAGCCAAATCTAAATTATGTATAATGAAATACAAAGAAAAGTACCTGCCCTTTAGGAGCTTACATTCTAGTCAGGGAGGCAATATGTCTATGCAAATATATTTTATATTTGCATGTATATATATATATATATGTATATATGTATACATACATACACACACATACACACACATACACACACACACACACACACACACACACACACACACACACACACATATATATATATATATTTAAAACAAAGTAAAAATAGTGTGACTTTAGCAAGAAAAGTTGGTAAATCCAGAAAAGATCTCCTCTAAAAGGCAGCACATAATTTTGAAATCTGCCCATCCTTGCAGGTTTTAAAGGTCCTTTTTTTAAAGGAGTGTTAAAAGAAGCCTTCCCAAATTACTATCAAATCTGAAAAATAACACTTCCCTCTTAGGGAGCTTCTGGGGGGGTCTGTTTGTGATTGGTTTGTGGCAATAGCACAGTTGCCATACATTTTATAAGTCCATTTTTCACAGTGGGATTTCTCATTTAAAAGAGAGCCTTTCAAATTCTTATTAATCTATTAAATGTCTACAAGGAAATTGTGGGGCTGTAATTAAAAATACCCTCTGCATGGTAGACAATTGGCTAAGGGATAACTCCCACTTTAGCAAAGTCTTGTTTTCTGACATTTCTTCCCCAATATAACTTCATAATATTCAACTTTGTCCTTTATGCTCACACACACAGTTTTACAACTATTCATTACTTTTCTACTTATGAAAGAAGAGAGATTAAGTTCCTTTAAGAATGAATTCAAGTTTTTAATGAACCCACTAAACTTTCTTTTATTATTTTGTTTAGTGGAAAATTGACTTTTCATATCTTCAGGGAGGAACTCACTTTATTTTCCTAAAAAAGCAAAAAGGATCAGTCACCTACATTTCACAGCTAGATATCAAGCCAAATGTACACTTATGGAGGGAATTTAAACTTATCTTCCCAAAGAAAACTAGGATAACATTCATTAAAATAGGACCTGAGGCAAATCTTCTGTGATTTTGGTAGTAGGTAATAGTTAAAATTTTAGAGCTGGCACAACAATAACAACTATTAACACAACTATTACCATTGCTAGTATTACTACTAGTCATGCTTTTAGACTACTCTTGTAACCAAGGTAGTAAGCATTAAGTTTTACATTCTCCTTTCCTCACAATTACCTTAGGGAATGTGATTAGTTCATTTTTGCTTTTTTTATTTGGGTGTAGGAATATGATGTCATTTAACTTGGAAGAACTCCCAATTTGTAAAGTGCCTCCACCAATAAAGATGTCAAAAAAATCTTATCTTCAAGAGTTGCTTCATTTTAGACAGAGAAACTAAAGATTTTAGTAATGAGATATTTCATAATGAACATGAAGCTAATGCCAAAGATGAGACAATAATCCAGTTCTCAATTCTGAAAGTACCATGTTCTTTCCTTTACACCAAACTCTCATTTTATTTTTTAGTTGTTATTTTTAATTTCTTCTTATATTTCCTATCTTTAAGGACAGAGAGTTAGTATTTAACTGAGGCAGTTTTCAGGAGTTTATGGTTCACCAGGGCAAAGGGTAAATATTATATTATTGAGGCTGAAAGAATAAAACTTTTTATGCCTACTCAATCTATTTAACATACATTTTGTTGTTGTTTTTGTAACCAAAGCAATTGAGCAAGCAAGAGACACACCAAGAAATCAATATCTCTCACTGCTTAATAACTACATATCATTTTATGAAATGGAATGCCACAGCATGGTGGCAGGTGATACCATTTGTTCTTGATGGTGACAGCCTGTGCTGTTGTAAGGCACACTCCATGCATAGTTAGCAGATGCTTTCAGATCCCCTGCTACTGTCTGGAGGAAAAATCTGCAAATGTTTACCCCTATCTGAACAACTTGAGTAAATCAACTGGATTATAAGCAATTGGGAGTATTTTCTTTTTGTTGGTCATTACAATTTCCAAATTCTGAAAATCCATTGCTGGGGGTATTCAATTTGGTTGCTGATGGCTAGACTATATTAACTAAGTCCCATGTTTAATTTTTTTGTATGTCAGAATCAGAATTTGTAAAATATCAATAAGCTAAATTAATAATATGAAATGTAATAGGAATAAATAGTAGATAATTGGCTCCATTATCACGGAGCTTACAATCCAGAATGGTGATATGATTGGAATATATTAAATATCTGGAAAAGATTAAGTACTCTATTATATGATACTGATGTCCTATTTATAATTGAATTGTAAATTCAGAGAAAGAAGAAATCAGTGAAGGCTGAGATGGGTGAAGCTTCTCAGAGGAGATGAGACTTGAGTTAGATCTTGAAGAATAGATAAGATTCATTTAATGAAAAGTAAGTAGGGGATGGATGGAGACATTCCATGTGTGGGAAATATATGGAAAGAGGAATGAGCATGGGGTATGCAGGAGATAGAAAAAAAGACTGGCTAAATGTGAGCAGATGTGGCAAATTACATAGTAGGGTCAGATAATGAAAAGCCTGATAGCTAAGCAAAGGAATTAGAACACTGTTTGAAAGCAATACAAAAATCATTGCGGTTAATTTAATGTTTAGGAGAATGATATGAGAGAAGTAATATTTTAGGATGATTAATATAGTAGCAACAAGAAGGATATATTGGAATGAGAAGAGATTGGAGTCAGAGAGTAAACTAGAGATCTGCTTTAATGTAAATGAGAGGCGATGAAAGCCTGGTTATCATTTACCTGCTGTCATCAAAACTTTGGAAAGATGGTTAGTTGTCCCATGCAATCACTGACATTTTGTACATATGAGAAAACTGAGATGCAAAGTAAGCTACACAGAAGATACATAGAAATTTAGGGCTTTATCTCTTTCCAGTTTGTAGGTATTATTTAATTGCATGACCTAGGCTGAAGTATCAAGAAACATCAGACCAATGAATGAAGTGTCTATTTATATTTCGACTACATCAATTATTATCTATGTGACCTTGATCAACCTCCACAAGTCTTTAATATTTCTTTAAATGACAGTTTGGGTGAATACTGAGATCCTTTGTTGTTGAGTCCCTATTCTACACTCCTATGTTGAGTCCCACTTCTGGACCTCTTCAATGTCCCTAGTTGAGCATTGGAGGGGTGAGAGACAAGGATGACAAAGGAGACAAGTACTCCATCAAGATCTCCAAGTGCTCTGTTTATTTACCAAAACACCAGTGCTTAAATACCTTTCCAAGTCTCTAGTCCACTTCCACTCCTGTGGCACTTAGTAAGATAAGATTCTGCTGTTTAAGGACACCACAATGCTCCCATACACAATGGTTCTTAATACTTTGTAACTCCACCATATTATGGTTCTGTTTTCTTATCATAAAATGTCATTACAAACAAGATTTTTGGCTATTAAACAGTGACAAATTTCAAATAAAAGAGAAAAACCTGAAAGAATTGATAAAGTTTCAAAGGTACTATATTTGTACCCATATATGTGTATGTATATGTATCCTTTAAGACTATCAATTTTATGAGAATTAGTCTGTCAGAACATTTGTGTTTCAAAGTCTAAAATCCAAGTAAAATCTTTTATCTCTAACTTTGTATTTGTTTCTCTCAACATCTCTGTAGAAAAAATTTGTAATTTAAGCACTACTCATCTTGCAGTTCTTTAACATTAAATTCGTCTTTAACTGTAGGTAGGTAATACTTTTTCCTTGTTTCAAAATAGATTAAGTTTTGATAATCATAGCTTCATCACATAAATCTTGAGGCCACAAGTCATCTTCTGCTGTCTCAATAGGTGTTCATTTGCTCATAGCTCACCTATCTTTCCACATAGGATTGTTATCAATTACTAATAAACTGTGGTTTGGGGCATATTTAGAATTTCAAATTAACTTCTGGAGAAAAGAATTCCACCCCATCAATTATAATTAAGTAGATATTTTCTCTAGTAAGAGTCTTGCATTTGATGGTGGCTAGGTGGTGCAGTGGATATAGCACTGGCCCTGGAGTCAGGAGTACCTGAGTTCAAATCCAGCCTCAGACACTTAATAATAATTACCTAGCTGTGTGGCCTTGGGAAAGCCACTTAACCCCATTGCCTAGCAAAAACAAAAAAGCAAACAAAAAAAAAGAGTCTTGCATTTGTAATATACTAAGCACATGACTAATTGCAAAGCTCATTTTACCCTGTTAGACATAGAGGTCATAGAGATCATGGAACTTACAGAACCATAAAGTAAGAGTTGAAAAGGACCTTAAAGGTCATCTAGTCCAGCCTTCACATTTGCGAGGTGAGGAAAGTGAGGCCTATTAAGGTCAAGTTGATTGTTGAAGGTCATATAAATAGGAAGCAACAGAGTCATGATTTGAACTCAGACTGCCTGCATCCAGATCTTGCATTCTTACTGCTAACCACAAAGTATCCCTAATATATTAAATCCATTTTTATCTGTAGTTAATACTTTGTCTTGTTTCAAAATAGATGTCTGTTTGGGTAATCATAGCTTCATCCCATAAGTATTGAGGTCACATGTCATCTCCTGCTGTCTCAATGGGAGTTCATTTATTCACAGCTCACCTATCTTTCAACATATGATTGTATCAATTACAGAAAACTATGTTTTTGGACATTTTCAGCATCTCAAACTAACTTCTGATTTTATATATATCCCTGAAGGGATATTTAACTATCTAACTCCCTTCATTTGACAGACAAGGAAACTGATGTAGAGCAGGGAGGTGACTTTCTTAGAGTCATGCAAATCATAAGTAATAGAGCTCCCAAAATTTTAACCCAGATCATTCACATCCAAATCTCTTGATACTTTGTCAAACATCCTGGGGTTATGATTTAGATATTACCCCTCCTCACATTAGGAAAAAAAAGTGGAACTTTGTATAACTGTCCCCACAATTTTAGTGAATTGAATCAAGGAAAATTTAGGGAAATGTCTAATGTTAAACCTGACATATCTAAATTATTTTAAAGGATGACTTGACATTCTTAGACAAGCTTCTGGGATGTGATTTCTTTGAAGGGGATAAAAACTGGAGCTTTCATGCTGAGCTCTGCTAGCTAATGAGGCTGGGGATGGAATGTTGAGATGAATGAGGATTTTTGTTTTGAGATGGGAGGAATCATTCCATGAGAAAAAACCTTAAAAGTTATAAGAGGAATGAGGACTAAAACAGAAAAAACTGGAGAAAACAGAGCTGCAGGTCAGATAAAGGTGAGAGAAATTCACTTAAAGGACTCCCCCTGTACAATTAACCAAAGAGACCAGAAGACATTCACTGAAAAGCAGGTCAGAGAATTGCCAATGAAAGAAAATTGTATCTGTGGTCAAAGGGTAGGCTTAGAAATGAACCTGAGCCACTAATTCAAGACCCAAAAGAGACGAGAGAGAGAGAGAGAGAGAGAGACAGAGAGAGAGAGAGAGACAGAGAGAGAGAGAGAGACAGAGAGACAGAGAGACACAGAGACACAGAGAGACACAGAGAGACACAGAGAGAGAGACAGAGACAGAGACAGAGAGACAGAGACAGAAGTAGAGACAGAGAGACAGAGAGAAGCAGAGAAAGACAGAGACAGAGAGACAGTGACAGATAGACAAAGACAGAGAGAAAGAGAGACAGAGACAGAGACAGAGACAGAGACAGGAAGACACAGAGAGAGACAGACAGGCAGAGAGAGAGAGAGAGAGAGAGAGAGAGAGAGAGAGAGAGAGAGAGAGAAAGACGAAAGACAGAGACAGAGACAGAGACAGGCAGACAGAGAGACAGAGACAGAGAGACAGAGAAAGAGAGACAGAGAAAGAAGGAGAGAGAGAGAGAGAGAGAGAGAGAGAGAGAGAGAGAGAGAGAGAGAGAGAGAGAGAGAGAGAGAGAGAGAACTGAGTTTAGGTTTAGGTTTGGGCTTGGAAATAGGATAAACAAAAAATTGATAGGTATAGAAATATTGAGGGTATAGAAAAAAGGCCTGAGGAAGAAAGCAGAAAAGAACAGTGGATTTAATTCAATCCCATTTAGAAAAAGTATTTCAACTTTAAGGATCTCTTGAGAGAAATACTCTAAATTTCCCCTAGAAATCCCTTCGCAATGTTATGCAATCAACTATAATTTAGGGCAGTATGTGATACCATTTTAAAAGTAGCATAAAGATAAACTCTTCATGTAGTGGCAAATTAATCCAACCATTCTAGAAAACTAAATATGAAATTTACTAGGTTATTTGAACCCTGTGATCCAGTCATAGAACTATTATCTATATCATTAAAAATATCAAATAAGGAAAACACCAGTACTTGCAAAAGTATTTGTAATTACAACACTTATTTTTTCATGAGAAAATTATAAACAAAGTGAGTAATCATCAACTGGAGAATGAATACTTGATCATAATATGGCAAATTAATATAATGGAATATTATTGTGTCATTAAAAAAGGTACAAGTTCAGAGAATCTGGGAAGACTTGGATGACTAATGCATACTAAAGTGAGTAAAGTCAGGAGAATGATTTATTTAATGACTTCAACAGGCAAAGAATTCTGTGCAACATAGTGACAAAATTGTGACTCTGAAAGACTGATAATAATAGTAGAAAGAGAGAAGGTTAATATTTAATCTATATTTTCAAAATGAAATGTAAAATTGAGACAATGGCAATATAGAACTGGGCAGAAGGATAGTACTGAAGTGATGAGAAGGAAATTATATAAGTGACCTGAGGGAAGAGGTATACTGAGTGATAGTAAAGTTAATTCCATTTTGTCCAGATTCTATTCTGCCATTGCTTAGATCTCTAGGTAACTTTTCTTCCTCCTTATATTTCTAATCTATTTTGTAGACGTCTCCATTCCAAATCTCCTGTCTCCTTTGAATGTCCTGGTTTCCCAGTTCCACAACACCCTCACATGATCTCTAATCTATCTTAAGGATCTACAGTAGATATCATGTTTTAGACTGCTCACTTTTCCTGCCAATGACTCAGATGAATTTTACTTGGAGCTTCAGATAACATTTCCTGGAAGAAGGCAATAGTCCCACTGTGCCTCTCATGGTGAGACCACCTCTAATATATTGTGCTTAGTTCTGAGGGTCACATTTTGTGAAGGATGATGAAAAGCTAATTGCTTCTGGAAGAGGGCATTGGAATAGGTTAACTTGAAATTATTCTATTAGAGGATCAATTTAAGAAACTAGGGATATATTATATGGATAAGGGAACACTTGGGGAAAGGATAATTGTTTTCAAGCACGTAAAGGGCTTTCATGTGCTATAGGACTTAGACTTGTTTGTTCATCTCAAGAACCAAACCAACCAAGAGCAATGGGGGAGGGAAGACAATTCAAAGAAGGCAGTTTTGTCTAGGTTTAAAGAAAAAATTTTTTTTTAAATCATTCATTCAAAAGCTGAGCTGGGTCTTCTCTGTGCAAATTGACAAGGCAAAAGGCAGCTGAATACTTTCAGAATGCAACAAAACTAAGAAATATATATGTAAATGTGTATGTATGTATGTATGCACACACATTTTATATTTATATATATATGTATGCATACACACAGATATATATATATATATATATATATAATATATATATATATATATATATGTAATATCTCTGGTTATAAAGTGAATTAGTCTCTCTGAGATTATTCTTAAATTTTCAAGGTATAGTCAAAATTATCTTTACAACATCTGTCATTTTTACTTAATCTTTTAAATTCTGAATTCATCCAAGAGTTTTCTGTGCAGTTATAATGATTTCTTTAATTACTTTCTCCTTTTCTTCTTCATAAAAATTATTTCTGATTATATGGTAAGATTTTGATTTCTTCATCTCCCTTCTCTCTGGAGGCCTTTGCTTTTTTTAGAATCACTGTCCATTATCTCTGTCTTTGTTCTGAAATTGTTTTTTTCTTTACAGTCTTTTTTTACTATAGCCTTTATTGTGTACCTTATTATGTCCAGTGTTTCCTTCTTTAGCTATTTAGAATTCTAAAGTGGCATGATCATTTTTTTATCAAATTTCCAACCACCCTCATTTCAGCTACCAGTTCTTCCTTGTTAATCAGAATCAAGTCCAGAGTAACATTTCTTTTCAAGCTTCTTCTATCATCTGAGAAATGAAACTGTCAGCAGAGCAAATCAAGAAGTGATCTGATGTTTAACATATCCTAACATTGACAAGTCTCTTTACATGCTTCAGATAATCAGTATTGAATTCCCTTGGTTCATAATGAAAGTAAAAATATTTTCTTAAAATAAGCATATTATTATTATTTGATTTTGAAAATTGTGCCAAATTCATATTTAGCCTTCAAGTTACTATAATATTTTAAGCCTGAAAGTGACACAAAAGATAATTGTCAACAGATGCTTTTTTTTCTT